>NC_133537.1:97303665-97981998 GCF_048544455.1 Silene latifolia | reverse complement strand
AGTAAAAAATGTAAGAGAGGACCAAGAGTGTTGAAGAGAAGGGAGAGAGAGAAGAGAGCAGTTACGTTCTTCCCTACTCAGTCTTATACGAAAAATCCACTCTAAACCTAATCTATGGACTAATTACAAAAGCCCATACGAAATTAGGCGGAAAATAAACAATAGCAGGACAACCCTCTCGATCGAGTGGAATTAAACCACTCGATCGAGCAACTGAGCACAAAACCTCTCGATCGAGTGGAATTAAACCACTCGATCGAGTACTTCTCGCAATGTCTTATCTTATATAAACTTGGACCGCTCGATCGAAAGCGATTTGAGCATATAAAGCATTCGATCGAGTAATAAATCACTCGATCGAGCTGTTTAAGCACGTTAAACCTTGAAATACTTCCCGAATCCAGCTCACGCGTCTTCCAAATGTTAGATTTCCAAGCTCCGGCTCCTCGTTCTCCATAAATGCATGCAAATGGGACGAATTAAGGCTCGATTTAGCTCCGCTTTGGTTAATTCCTGCAAATTACATAAAACGAACCAAAGTAGAATATTCGGGGGTATTTGTAGCTAGATGCTACATGAAAAGTACAGAAATGCGTGTAAAAATGAGGTAAAAACCTTATATAAAGTACACGCATCAAATCTCCCCAAACCAAACCTTCGCTTGTCCCCAAGCAAAAAATGAATGCAACTAAGAAAGAACAGTGGAACGGGACCAACGTATCAGCTACAAATCACCCACCAAAACCAATTTAATGCAACAAAATGACAGAGTGGCAAATGAGAAATGCAAACGAGTTAAACGAATGTTCCAAACTTACTGAACCGTCGACCTTGCAAGATTCAAAAGATATCGGACTCTCACGGGTCGCTCGTCACTCAAAATTAGGCACAAGGTGAGTATATATGTGAAAGATAGACAGAAGTAAAGACACTCACCTAACTCGACCTATAAGAACATGCATGCAGTTAACATGAATAAAGTCTCTACAACCATACATGTGCATTCCAACCATACTAGTGACCAAGACACATGCCGAGGACTTACATTTAGGTAAGTGAGGTAATGGGTAAGAAGGGGCTAAAATGAATTTGGATATGTGGGGTTAATAGCCAGGCTAGCAACAACGAATCCAAATATAACTGCATTCCATCTTCATACTCAATATAACAAAGTAAAACAGTGCAAATTCCATGCATTAAACTCACTAAACGCCAATACTTGTCAACTCCCCATAAAGTATAGATGAAACATGGGAGTAAGAATTGTTCATACAATTTCTTGTTCTTTTTTTTTTCACATGACTTATTTTTTCTTTTCTTCTTCTCGTTTTCCGTTTCCTTTTTTACTTTTTCGTTTCATTTTTTTTTCGTACCATTCCCTTCAATTCTTCCACCATCTTCTGAAATCAGATAGAATAACCATATTGCAATAAAACATTCCAACAACTATTCGTCACTAGCTCGGCTAGGGTAGGAAGTATTATAGAAAGTAGCTGATAGGACAAAAAGGCAATTTGGCTATGTGGGGCTCATGGGTAAAATGAAATAAAGGGGACTGCCTCTCCTAACATGTGTCACCATCCACAGACCGAATGCATACAGGTATTAAGAAGACTAGACTCATGCTTATGCAAATTGATGTTACATGCCTTAAAGAGAGTACTACTCACATCCTAAACGAAACCGGTCATGAATGTCACCAGTTTATAAAGCTCTAACCTCAGAATGTAATGTTGCTTGCCGATATGATGAATCAAGTCTATTCGTTCAAATAAGAGAGAAACAAAAACTCGTAGATCATGCACATAATCATGCCAACTAAATGTCAAGAATATGCAAGGCTCAAGTAAAGATTCAATGTAGCGTCAAAGTTCAAACGTTCTGAATCAAATTAAGCATGAAATTTTTTGATTTTTTTGAAATTTTTCTAATTTTTTTGACTTTTATGATTTTTTCGAACTAATTTAAACAACAATGCATTCGAAATTAGTTAAACGTGCAAGCGAAAATGCAAGAAAACATGCAGACAGACATAGATATGGATGCATACCTCCCCAAACCAAACCGTACAATGCCCTCATTGTACCAAAATCAGGGAAAGAAATGCAAACTAAAGAGAAAAGGAGAAGTGGAGTCGGAAAACTTACAAAATGTCATAAGGAGGGACCTCCCCAAACCGACCATGAACATGGGCGGTCAAAGAAAGTCAAGCAGTAGCTCCATAGACGTAAAATAGCTGCTGGAAGACGAACCACTCGATCGAGTAACTTGGAACTGCTCGATCGAGTGAACTGGTAAATGGAAGGACTCGATCGAGTAGAAAACTGCTCGATCGAGTAAACGTGGTTTTGGCTTTGGTCGATCGAGGACAAATATCACTCGATCGAGTGAAAATTACCCCAAAAAGCGCTCGATCGAGTAGAAAACTACTCGATCGAGTGAAGTAATCTGCAAAACACGCATTTCAAAGCAAGGCAGACATAAAGAGTTCGTAAAACAGCGTCTAAAGTTCAACAAAAAGCTAAAGAAAAATAAAAAGTTCAACAAAAGTTCAATAAAACAGTCCGGGCTACCTCCCGGAGAGCGCTGGTTTATGAGGTCCCGCACGACCTTTCTGGCATCAATTAACTGGCGCGTCTAGCTCGTCAAAGTACAAGACTTCAACACGATTGTCTGCTTCATTCGCCTCGTGGTAATGCTTCACATATTGGCCATTCACCTTGAACCTATGACCTTCGGAATCTTCGAGCTCCACGGATCCAAATTTAGTAATAGCTGTCACCGTATAAGGACCACTCTACCTGGACTTCAGCTTGCCAGGAAACAATGTCAATCGGGCATTAAACAGCAGCACCTTTTGCCCAACGTGGAACTCCCGAGGTAGAATTCTCTTGTCATGCCATCTCTTCGTCTTTTCTTTGTAAATGCGCGAGCTATCATAGGCATTAAGCCTAAATTCTTCCAACTCATCTAGCTGCAAAAGACGATTCTGACCACACAACTTAGAATCAAAGTTAAGCTCACGAATTGCCCACCAAGCCTTACATTCCAATTCAACAGGTAAGTGACATGATTTCCCATAAACTAACCTATAAGGTGATGCACCAATTGGTGTCTTAAAGGCAGTTCTGTAAGCCCATAACGTGTCCTCTAACATAAGACTCCAATCCTTCCGTGATTTAGAAACTACCTTAGACAAGATCTCTTTCAACTCGCGGTTAGAGACCTCAACCTGACCACTAGTTTGGGGATGATACCCCAAACCTCGCCGGTGTTGAACACCAACTTTAGACAGAATAGAAGTTAGTTTCGTTTCCTTAAAGTGCATTCCCCCATCACTAATGACGACCCTAGGGACACCAAATCGGGGGAATATGACCTTTTTGAACATTTTTATCACGGTCTTGGCATCATAATGGGGTGAAGCAATTGCCTCCACCCATTTAGACACATAATCTACAGCCACAAAGATGTACCTGTTGCCTTTACTAGACGAGAACGGTCCTTGGAAATCAATGCCCCAGACATCGAAAACCTCAACCTCTAAGATGCCGTTTTGTGGCATCTCATGTCTCTTTGAAATGTTCCCTGATTGTTGGCAAGCATCACAAGCTGAAACAAAAGACTTAGCGTCACAAAACAAAGAGGGCCGAGAAAAACCAGATCAAGTACCTTAGCCACGGTACGCGATGGACCGTGATGACCACCATAGGAAGAGGAGTGACAGCCTTCTAGGACTACTTTGGCCTCCCACTGCGGAATACACCGTCTGTAGAGACCGTCTGCACATTCCTTAAACAAATAAGGATCATCCCAGAAATACTGCTTAGCGTTATACAGAAAACGCTTCCTCTGCTGATGAGAAAGGTTAGGCGGCAGCTTGCCACTGACAACGAAATTAGCTATATCTGCATACCAAGGTTCTTGGTCAACAATAGACGAAATAAGAGCAATTAAAGTATCGTCAGGGAAAGAGTCATCAATAGGTAAAAAATCTTCCCCTTCTTATCGCATCAGTCGCGACAAGTGATCAGCTACAACGTTCTCAGCTCCTTTCTTATCCTTGATCTGCAAATCAAACTCCTGAAGGAGGAGTATCCATCTCAATAGCCGTGGTTTAGCCTCCTTCTTAGCAAGAAGATGCCTCAAAGCTGCATGGTCAGTAAAAACAGTAACTTCTGACCCAACTAAGTAAGAACGAAACTTCTCTAAGGCATAAACTACAGCTAGCAGCTCTTTTTCAGTGGTAGTGTACTTCACTTGAGCCTCATCCAGATTTCGGCTCGCATAGTAAATCACGTTCAAAACTTTGTCTTTCCTCTGGCCTAGCACCGCTCCTAGTGCATAGTCACTGGCACTACACATTATCTCAAACGGCAAGTCCCAGTCGGGAGGCTGTATGATCGGCGTAGAGACTAAAGCCTGCTTTAACCTGTGAAAAGCAGAAAGACACTCATCAGTAAACACAAAAGGGGCATCCTTAAGTAGCAGCTGTGTAAGTGGTTTAGCAATT
Source organism: Silene latifolia (assembly GCF_048544455.1). Taxonomy (NCBI): domain Eukaryota; kingdom Viridiplantae; phylum Streptophyta; class Magnoliopsida; order Caryophyllales; family Caryophyllaceae; genus Silene; species Silene latifolia. Next base: position 97,977,485 of record NC_133537.1, on the reverse strand, counting down.
TTTGAGAAGTCCTTGATAAACCGGCGATAAAAGCCGACGTGACCAAGGAAACTCCTCACCCCCTTAACATTAACAGGAGGTGGTAATTGCTGAATCACTTCCACCTTTGCTTTATCAACTTCTATTCCCCTATCAGAAACTAAGTGCCCTAAGACAACTCCCTCGTTGACCATAAAGTGGCACTTCTCCCAATTAAGCACAAGATTAACCTTAATGCAAATACTATGAACACTTTATCAAGGTTAGACAGACAGTTAGAAAAATCACTTCCATAAACACTGAAATCGTCTATGAAAACTTTCATAATAGACTCAATATACTCTGAAAATATCCCCATCATACACCTTTGAAAGGTGGCAGGGGCATTACATAAACCAAAAGGCATCCTGCGATAAGCAAACACGCCCTGAGGACAAGTAAATGTAGTCTTAGCTTGATCGTCTGGGTGAATGGGGATCTGAAAGAACCCTGAATACCCGTCTAAATAGCAGAAAAATTTATGAGATGCTAACCTTTCTACCATTTGATCAATAAAAGGAAGGGGAAAGTGATCTTTCTTGGTGGCGGCATTGAGTCATCGTAATCTATACACATCCGCCAACCAGTCACTACTCGAGTAGGTATTAATTCATCCTTATCATTCTTAACTATAGTTGTCCCTCCTTTCTTCTTCGGACCACCATCTTGGACTCACCCATTTAGAATTGCCAACGGAATAGATAATACTGCGTCTAGCAGCCTTCATTACCTCGACCATCACAACATCCTTCATCTCTGGTTCACCGTGGCGCGACCTGTCTGCAAGGTTTGTGATCTTCCTCCACTCTATCCTGTGCATACAGATATCGGGACTAATCCCCTTGATATCGTCCAGTGAATAACCCATTGCTTTCCTGTTTTTCTGAAGGACAGCTAACAGAGAAGTCCGCTGATCATCATCAAGCTTAGCACTAATAATGACTGGATATTGCTCAGTATCGTCTAAGAAAACGTATTTCAGATGAGAAGGAAGAGGCTTACGTTCCGGTACCTTTACCTCAATGGAGCAAAGAGTTCTAATCATCCGTTCCACTTGCTCTCCCTCATGCTCATCTAAATCATCAACAAGCAGTTCCAACACAGCGTCATTGTCGTCTGGGCTATCTGCACAATCATCAAAAAGCATAAGAGCTTCTAGTGGGTCCTTCATAAAAGAACCCGACCAGAAGTCATAAATAGACTCGTCAATAATATCAACCGAATAGCAAGTATCCTCTATCATTGGTCGAGCCAAAGTACTAGGCAGACTGAAAGTGATCGCATCATCCCCTACTGCAAGAGTCAAACGCCCTTGTCTGATATCAATAACAGCCCCAGCTGTACAAAGGAAGGGTCTTCCTAAGATAATTGGGGTCCGGGTGTCCTCAGCTATATCTAAAACAATGAAATCCACTGGGATAAAGAGCTTGCCTATTTTCACAGGCAGGTCCTCTAAGACACTTAAGGGCTTCCTAACATATCTATCAGCCATCTGTAGGGTAATGTTAGTCACTTTAAAATGACTCATGTTCAGTTTCTTGCAGACGGGAAGGGGCATGACGCTAACACTGGCTCCTAAATCACAAAGAGCCTGATCAATGACCACATTGCCTATAATACAGGTAATAGAAAAGCTGCCCGGGTCTTTCATTTTAGGTGGCCCCTTATTTGAAAGCAAATTACTAGACTCTTCCATAAATGAAATCGTCTCAAATTCACTTAAATTTCTCTTACACGTCACAATATCTTTCATAAACTTAGCGTAAGTAGGTACCTGAGTGACAAGTTCGGAAAAAGGGACAGTTACCTGGAGGTTCTTCACAACGTCAACAAACTTACCGTACTGTCACTCGATCTTTGCGTCCTTCAGACGACTTGGGAAGGGCACTCTGGTAGCAATGAGTGGACCCGCAACTTTCTCTTTACCTTTATCAATGCGTGACATCTCCACAGCAGGGGAAGATGACACGGTAGCGGAATTAGATAGTAAAATAGAATCCCCGCCACTTCTGGTACTCGATCGAGCACAATTACCACTCGATCGAGTGGTTTCACAATGCAATATACTCGATCGACCATTTTCCTTACTCGATCGAGTGATGTCCTTTTCTGATTTACTCGATCGAGCGTTTTTATCACTCGATCGAGTGAGTTCTTCAGCAAATTTAGTCGATCGAGTAAGAATATCACTCGATCGACCATCGTCAATTAATGAACTACTCGATCGACCAGTATCTTCACTCGATCGAGTGATGGGATGAATTGATTAACTCGATCGAGTTGATTTTTCACTCGATCGAGTGTCTGCATTGCACGCTGCTAGTAGTTCTTCTAGGAACTCATCTATATCATCCTCCGGGACATCATCAGCTATCAAAACCCCGTCTTCTGGTACTTTTGGCCCCTCTTGAGTAAGGCCAACTTGGAGATTCGTCACTTTAACTGGATTGCATGTCGATAGAAGCTTGGCTTGGTCACTCGCGAGTGTTAACTGCGCGACTTGTTCCCTCAGTTCCGCTATGACCATTTCTTTCCTATTGCACTTCTCATCAAACTGTTGCGATATGCTCATCACAAAGGATTTTAATTCAGCAATTTCTTCATTTGCAGAAGGAGAAATCGGTTGCGGCGCTGGCGTAGAAGGAGTAGAGACATTCTTTATTTCTTCATACAGCTGAGAAAAAGGAACTCCTTGCTTGTACTTCTGATAAGCAAGGACGCGCTCTACACTTTCCATGCACCCAATAGGGTCATGCCCTTCCGTGCCACATCTACCACATGGCTCTATATGCTCAGTAATCGAACAAACCTGTACTTTAGACATTCTGGCAGATAGACTTACAAAGCAACCGAATAACCTGCAAAACTAATAAAAACTTTGCAAAAATGATATCAGCCTCAAGGAATAAATTCCCTGAGACGAGAAACAAACTTAATTAAAGCAACAAAATTGCGCCACCTCCCCAAGAACGGCGCCAAAATTTGACACGTCGGTAGTATACTGTCAAAAATACCAACTGGCTCTAACTAATATAGCTAGGGAAGTCGGGTCGATCTCCACAGGGAGATGGGAAGATGTCAGCTTTGTCTAAGTTCGTCTCGGTAACCAAAATGGGGGGTTTTAAATGATTGATTCTAAACTAATGAGAGTAAGGAAGAGAAATAAAGTAGAGAAAATAAGGAAGAAAAACAGGGGTAAATCAGATAAAAGGCGGAAATATGCTAGGAATCGGTCTACCGTGGCAGTTACACTATCAGATCAACTGAGTCGATTAAATTATTGATAAGAAGAGCGAGGTCGTCACCTTTCGGTCCTTAAACCTACGATTATACCCTTTCGGTCTCTAATCGCCCTAGGGTCTTCCTAACTTAGCTTTCGCCCTAATTAGGTGTCACCTATTGTAATTAAGCAAGCCTTCCCTTCCAATCTTTCGATCCAGGTTGGGGGTAACTAATTAATCGGTCTCCTGCATGCATTCATTCAACCTAAACACAATTATATTGCTTAATACAATTCTTGTCGCAAAGCTAACCTAATCTTGTCGATCCTAACATGTTTCTACCACGGTTTCCCTAATCCTAACATATTAAAGGAATTAGCTACACCTCATCATCGAATTAACAAAAACAACATATAAATAATTAACACTAAGCATTAAAGCGAACTAATAAAGATCGAATAAGGTAGAGATGAAGTAATAGAGGAAAACAACAACACAATAGCAATAGTAATTATATTTAAAAGATAAAAGAAGAATGATAGTACCAATCGTAATCTAATTCCGAGTAGAAAAGTATAGAGTAAAAAATGTATGAGAGGACCAAGAGTGTCGAAGAGAAGGGAGAGAGAGAAGAGAGCAGTTACGTTCTTCCCTACTCAGTCTTATACGAAAAATCCACTCTAAACCTAATATATGGACTAATTACAAAAGCCCATACGAAATTAGGCGGAAAATAAACAATAGCAGGACAACCCTCTCGATCGAGTGGAATTAAACCCCTCGATCGAGCAACTGAGCACAAAACCTCTCGATCGAGTGGAATTAAACCACTCGATCGAGTACTTCTCCCAATGTCTTATCTTGTATAAACTTGGACTGCTCGATCGAGCAGTTTGGAGCATATAAAGCATTCGATCGAGTAATAAATCACTCGATCGAGCTGTTTAAGCACGTTAAACCTTGAAATACTTCCCGAATCCAGCTCACGCGTCTTCCAAATGTTAGATTTCCAAGCTCCGGCTCCTCGTTCTCCATAAATGCATGCAAATGGGACGAATTAAGGCTCGAATTAGCTCCTCTTTGGTTAATTCCTGCAAATTACATAAAACGAACCAAAGTAGAATATTCGGGGGTATTTGTAGCTAGATGCTACACGAAAAGTACAGAAATGCGTGTAAAAATGAGGTAAAAACCTTATATAAAGTACACGCATCAATATTAATAAATTACAATTACTAATTATTGTAATTCACAAAACAATTAAACTAATTACAATAATACGTAATTTAATATAATTTAAACCTGTCTTAAATACACACCCAAACACCCTCCCTGAACACACGGTGTAAGCCGTGTTTAGATTACCCATAAACTCTCCCCTTTTAATACCAACACACACTACCACCATCAGCCATAAGCACCACCGTGGACCACCACCATGTCACACCCAACCCTGGTGGACGATGACTCTAACCAGCCCTCACAACAACCTCCACACGAGTCCCCTAACTCATGCCCTAACCAACTAACAACAACAACCCGACACCCCCTATAAAAGCTCACGGTTAAGTCACCATTCACAACCACAACCACCATTCACAACCACAACAAACACTACAACTACCACCATGGCTCCATCTCACCCCAGCATCACCAACATCCACGACACCTCCTCACGGCCTAACCCACAACTAGACACACAACCCACAAACCCGACAACCCTTGCATAAACACACGTCCTCAACATCCCATTGAAACACAACCACACTCACCACCATTACAACACTAATAGCCACCACCGCGGTCTCCTTTACCCACCGTGGGATCACTAGCAGCAATGCCACCCTCTAAGGCCAGCCTAGTCACGATAAGGGTCCTAGAAAGCCGTGTATAAACACGACTCAACCAACAACCTATACACACGACAATCCCTGCGAAATCCGGCCAGTCACCACCCAAACTACCACCTTCAACCACCCTACACCACCCTTGACTTACGACACCACACCAGCAACATACCCAGCTCAAGACTTAGTCTAATCTAGTCAAGATGGGGTTCAAACCCTGGCCTATACATGGTTTAAACACAACAACAGCAAGGTCAAACCACCTCTTTTAGACGGTCAACGGTGGTCACACGGCACGTTCGGGTCAGTCACGGTGGGGTAAAGGTCATAGTTAGTCAAGGCGGACAACGGTAATAATATATAAAGTAATTGTAAGAGGGATTAATTATGAAACGATTTTATGAATACCTTACCTTGAGGCAAATAATTGAGATGAACCTCCTTCTTTTCTCCCTTCTAAATCCCCATCTCTCTTTGTGTGAGTTTTTGTGTGGAATAAATACTTATGTGTAGGTTATATCAGCTTATATAGTAGTAAGGTAGGAGGAATTAGGAAATTACTAGAAAATTGTCTTATAATATAATATGTCCTATATTATTATTATTATTATTATTATTATTATTATTATTTTTTTTTTTTTTTTTTTTTTAATTTTTTTTTTTTTTAATTTTTTTTTTTTTTGCAGAAAAGCTTTTGGATCTTTTTATTTCATGAAAACATAAAGTACACGATCCTTGCCGCTCTTTCCTACAAAGGAGACCAGAAAAGTCCCCTAAGATAAAAGAAAATACAAACCAAGGAGAAAAACCTACGACTGTAATGACCCATACAGACGTAAAGTCACTACATTCTTAATAACAATACTAATGGACTCAGCCGAAGACTTGACACCGTTAAAAATTCTAGTATTACGCTCCTTCCACAAATAGTAGACAGTGGCAATCAAGCTTGCTCGATGCTTGATAGAGTAGACACCATCTTGCAATATGAAGGCCAGGGAATAAGTGGTCAGGGGCAAGGAAACCCAGTGAGCAATGATCATAAGAACCTGCCGGGAAAAAACACAGTCAAAGAACAAATGGTGAATATCCTCACAGCTATGCTCACATAGAGCACACCTATTAACCATATACAACCCGCGAGAAGTCAGCTTATCCACTGTAGGTAGTCCATTCTGCAGAGCCACCACAGCAGTGAAAGAGTGCTTAGGATGGCAGCCATCCCCACGTACCTGCTTAGCCCAAGGGACTGGTTCCCTTCTTGTTCGAATATAGTTATACTTGGAGCCCGTACAGAATCTCTGATGGGAAGTACAAGAATCCAAAAGCTGAAGTGCCTGATCAGGGGAGCCAGCAATGTGCAAAAGAAGGTCTTTCATTTTTAACACATTGTTCCAGTACCAAGAGTTAGTAATGGTCTGATGAGCATCCCATAAACTATCCCCTTTCATGACATAAGTAGTAATCCACCTAGTCCAAATGCAGTTTGGTCTATAGAAAATTTTCCAAACCATTTGATCATTTGCGCACAATTCCAACTCAAAACCTCTTTAATGCCTATCCCCCCCTCTAATTTTGGAGAGCATAGCAACTGCCATTTAATGAACACATGCCTACGAGCCCCATCCTCAATACCCCATAAAAAATCCTTGCAAATTTTGGTAATCCTCTTAGCTATGCCCTTTGGAAGAAGAACACTGGCCCCCTAGAAATTATTGAGCCCAAAGATAACTGAGTTAACCAGAAGAGTTTTGCCTGCATAGCTTAAACTAGCATTAGCCCAGTGCATAACCCTACCCTTGATCTTGTCTAGGAGAGGTTGATACATACCCTGAGTAATCCGAGCATTAAACAAAGGGAGACCCAAATACCTGAAAGGGAAAGAACCCAAACTGAAACCAAGAGCTTGATCAAATTAGATCCCTTACCTCATCAAACTCCTCCAAGATAGAGATCGGTTTTAGAAGGATTGGCATGAAGTCCAGACAATCAAGCTAACCGATCCAAGCACTTAGCAACCGCGGGCGCAATGAAGGTAAGTCTCCACGAGTTAAAACAAGAAGGTCATCAGCAAAGACAAGATGAGTAAGGTTCAATCGAACACATTTAGGGTGGTAGGAAAAGCTAACGACCCTAGGTAGTCTTCTGAGAGAAGCCTTGACAAAGACTCCCATGCGGATGACAAAGAGATAGGGAGAGAGAGGATCTCCCTGCCTCAAGCCACATTTCCCAGGAAAAAACCCATGAACCTCACCATTAATAAGAAGGGAGTAATGTGGAGAGGTAATGCAAGCCATAATCCACTGAATAAACTGAGGAGGGAACTTAAGCAAAGTCAGACTATCCTTAAGAAACCCCCAATTCATAGAATCAAAGGCCTTCCTAATATCTACCTTGAGCAAGCATCTTGGAGTGAGATGAGCACGACCATACTTAGAAACCAATTCATGGGCCAGCATAGTGTTGTCAAAAATATCCCTGTTAGCCACAAAGGCAGCTTGCTCAGGGCCAATAATGAAGTCAAGAACCTGTTGAAGTCTATTGGCTAGGATCTTGCTCACTACTTTGTAAAAAGTGGTGCAACAAGCTATGGGCCTGTAGTCTTTAACAGTGAGAGGGGTCTCCATCATAGGAATAAGCACCAAGAGAGTGGCATTGGCAGCCTTGGGCATGAAACAATTCTGAAAGAAGTCAAAGACAACAGCTTTGAAGTCAGACCCAACCTGCTGCTGGCATCCGAAAGAATCTGAAGTATATCCATCAATGCCAGGGCTTTTATGCCTATCAATAGACTTAAGGGCATCAATAATCTCTTGCACTCTTATCCGCTCTATCGAGAGGTACAAGAATCGGGGGTACAGATCCTGCAAAAGAGAGAAGGGGCGAGAAAAACAGGGGAAGACGAGCCTAGCAGAGATTTATAATAGGAGATAAAGCCCAGTGAAACTTCCTTAGACCCAGTACACTGCTTCCCATTCTCATCCTGGATAATCCCAATACTATTCCTTGCTCCTATCAGCAAGCCTTGAATAGAAAAACCTAGTGCTTAAATCATTAAGTTGGAGATTTTGGACTTTAGCCCTCTGATAGAGAGCTTGCATCTCAGCTCTCTTCACTAACAAATATTCCTGCAGCAGAGAGTGCTCCCTAGCAATTAGGGAAGGATCCAAGGGAGAACAGTTAAGCAAATCTTGACAATGTTGAAGGGCTTTTTTCCTTTCAGCCACTCTAGTAGAGAGATTAGAGAAGTGAGAGGTGTGAAGCCTCCTGAGATAACCCCTAAGCCTTTTGAGCTTCTGAAACAAGGTCACAATAGAATTACCATAGTAATGATTTTCCCAACCATCCTTAATAGTTTCCTGGAACTGAGGAGCAAGGGCCCAGCAATTCAAATACCTAAAAGAATTTTTCCTAGGAACAGGCATATCATTAAGGGACACTACACAAGGAGAATGATCAGAGATCCCTGCACTTAAGAAAGTTGCAGTAGAGTGAATATTGGTCAACCACAAGGAGGAAGCCAAGATCCTATCAAGTTTAGCCCATCTGAGGCCATCTCCTTGTTTATTATTCCATGTGAAATGACAGCCTGTTGCAGGATGATCCACCAGATTACAGACATCCAAACAATGCTTAATCTCATTAATATCAGCTAACTGCACATGAGAGCTACCAAGCCTCTCATCCATGTTTAAAACCACATTGAAATCACCCAAGCAGAGCCAAGGGTTGGTGTCCTGAGTAGAAGTACTAATTAATTGATCCCAAAGCTCCCTTGTATCCTGCCTAGCATTAAAAGCATAAATAAAGGTGACTTCAATTAGCTTTTGGGATGCTATGTGAAGTAACAAACAATGCATATGCTGTGGGGATTGATGCAAAACAGTTAGAGTAAGGATATGAGGCTTCCAAAAGATCCAAACGCGCCCATTGTAGTGGCTATCATTATTATGAACTAAATTATAACCAGAAAAAGTCTGACTAACATCCTTGATAGATTTGTGCTTCACATGGGTTTCAATCAGAGCACCACAATCCACCTTATTTTCCAGCAAGAAGTGATGAGCTTCTTGCTGTTTTATGGGGTCATTGAGACCCCTAATGTTCCATGTTGTGATGATCATGGGATGCAACAGGCTCCCCAGGATCCAAATCAATACCCTTATCAGACATGTCTAATTCATGCTCCTCTACTATTTCAATATCATCAGAAGCCACTTCCTCAGTCTCATGATCATCCGGTCAAAACAGAGAACCTATTTGAAAGATTTGTAGCTACTGTTTTCTTCACTGGAGATTTTGGAGGAATTTCATTTGGGGTGCTAACAGTTGTCCCTGAATCCCCAGAAGATTTAGGAACTGCTGTTTGCTTAGGCCTATAAGTAGCCCTGGTTTTAGGTTTCCCAGGATTACATATGTCTTTAGTATGGCCAACTTTCTTACAAGCTGAACAAAAGTGAGGAACCCACTCATAGGCAACAGCCTGTAAAAGAGACCCTCTATAAGGAGTGTTAAGCTTGATAGCCTTAGGAAGCTCCTTGGAGAGGTCAACATCTATCAAAACTCGGGCAAATGCAAGCTTACTCTTGTTGGTAGTATGCTCATCTGCACAAATAGGGTTCCCAACAGCACTAGCCACCTTACTTAACCCTGCCTTAGACCAAAAACAAGGGTCCAGATTAGAGAAAAGCACCCATACAGGAACGTGGGTAACATTCAGTTCATCAATGACAGTCGGGCTCCAAGGCTTGAAAACCAAGGGAAAGCCATTAACATTCCATGTGTCAGACCTAATTTTTTCCATGTCTTCAGCTGAAGCAAACCGAAAGTAATACCAACCTTTGGCGAAATACATGATTTCAGGTGTTGTGATATGAGTCCAATATTTAGAAACAAGACTTTCAATCTGAACAAGGGTCGACTGCTTACCTAAAACAGTTCCAACCAAAGTCGTCTGCCAATATTCCACCTCCTTCACTATGTCTTCCTCCTCAATAGTAACAGTAGAATCAATTCCAGGGACAAAGGAAAGGTTCATACCTTTCGAAGAATTCTTCAAAACTTGGGAGTAAGTTTTCGACTTAGATGATTCAGGAACATCCTTCTTCGCAGATCCAGATGATTCCCCAGTTGATTTTGTCTTTCCAGTCCCTAGCGCCGCGTGAATATAATCATTCAAGACAAAGACCCGTCGATGCTGGTTCAACAACGGCCTCTTCGATCTCCCACGGTTGAGTCGTTCACGGAACAGATGGAATAGGGGGTTCCACCGTCCTTGGCGGCCGGCCCCGGACCATAGTTGCGAAAGCTAGGTTACCGTCGCAATTTTTGAGAGGATTTTTAGAGAGATTTTAGAGAGAGGGCCGGATTATTATTATTATTATTATTATTATTGTTGTTGTTGTTGTTGTTGTTATTATTATTATTATTACTATTATTATTATTATTACTATTATTATTATTATTATTATTATTATTATTATTATTATTATTATTATTATTATTATTATTATTATTATTATTATTATTATTATTATTATTATTATTATTATTATTATTATTATTATTATTATTATTATTATTATTATTATTAGTATTATTAGTATTATTAGTATTATTATTATTATTATTATTATTATTATTATTATTATTATTATTATTATTATTATTATTATTATTATTATTATTATTATTATTATTATTATTATTATTATTATTATTATTATTATTATTACTATTACTACTACTATTACTACTACTATTACTACTACTATTACTATTATTATTATTATTATTATTATTAATACTACTATTATTATTACTAGTTGCATTCAAACAGCTAGCAAACCATGAAGCTTTCCAGTGCCTTCTTACTCTCCTACCCGGAATCCATCTGAGTTCCTTCCTTAAATCCCTTGATCTGTTTGGCAATTTCAACCATTCCAACACACTCTTCTGTACAGCAGCTGCAAATTGACACCTAAAGAACATGTGCTTATGTGATTCCCAAGCTGCTTTACAGAGTATACATCTGTTTACCAAATAAATTCCCTTCATGTTTAAGTTGTCAATTATTGCTAGTTTCCTTTGCATAGCTAGAACCATAAAGAAACTATGCTTCGGTAGAACTGCTCTACACCATACTCCCTTTGCTCATGTTACTCTGTTCCCTTTCTCCCTAAACTGGTCATATAACAGATGGAGTTTTAGCTTCCTTGCCTTAACACAACTATTCAAAATTGTCCTAGCATTTTCAATGTCTCGTGCTCTTGTAATCAGCTCATTCCTCACATACAGAATGCCCCTCCAACTCTCTGAATGATGAGGTTTGATTTGCATTGTCCAGAAACCAGTTGCCTTGATGTTATATATAAGATCACATTGAGACCATGTACTTTCAGATTTGTTGTCAATTGCCCAAATCCATTTGCATAAGATACTCTTATTCCATGTCAAAATCTCTTTAATATTAAAACCTCCCTCCTTATATGGAAAACAACAAGAAGCCCAACTCTTCATTATCAGCTTTCTGGTTCCTTCCCCTGAGTTCCAAAGAAAGTTTATGCAGAATTTTGTAATGAGCTTAATCACTCCTTTGGGAATCAATAATGTGGCACACCAGTATTGCTCAAACCTAAATATTACAGTATTGATCAAACTAATTTTGCCAGCATAAGAAAGCCTATGTGTTGCCCAATGATTCAAGGCATTTTGAATTTTGTTCAACAAGTCTGCAAATATAGGATTATTCAGCTTCCCCTCATTGAGTGGTACTCCCAAATACCTGAAGGAAAATGTTCCTTTAGTAAATCTAGTATCCCTCAATATAGCTTATTTTACATCTTCTTTTATCCCTCCCATATAGATACTTGTCTTCTCAGGGTTAGCTTTCAATCCAGACATGTGAGCAAATGTATTTAATGAGTCTGTGACCGCTTGGACAAAAGGGTGTCTCCCCTGAAAAAGACCATTAAACCATCTGCAAAAATGAGATGATTAAGCCCTAGTTTCCCATATTTTGGATGATAAGTAACCTGCCTCTTCCTATGAATCACCCTTAACAGCCTTGACAACATTTCCATGCTCATGACAAAGATAAAATAAGAGATAGGGTCTCCCTACCTAAAACCACTAGCACCCTTAAAGAAACCAGTTATATCCTCATTGATTTTCACACCGAACAAGGTTGAAGTTATGCATCCCGTTATCTATATTTGAAACTGGATTCGAAAATTCAATACCTTCAGCATTTGACCAATGAATTCCCACTACAAGGAGTCAAAGACTTTCTTTATATCAACCTTAATAAGACATCTAGGTGAGATACCTTGCTGTCCATAACCTTTAATCAAGGATTGAGTGAGCATAATGTTCTCAAAAATACATCTTCCTTCCACAAATGCTCCCTGCTCTTTCCCTACAATACTAGGTAAAAGAGGTTTAAGTCTACCACACAAAATTTTACTCACTGTTTTATAAAAAACAGTGCAGTAGGCTATGGGTCTGTAATCCATAATAGACTGAACCACCTGTTTCTTTGGAATCAGAGCCAACATAGTAGTGTTTGCCTGCTTAAACAAAACTCCAATTTTAAAAAAGGCTGGAACAGCTGCACATAAATCCCCTTTTATTGTGGTCCAATATTTCTTGAAGAATTGAGAGAAGAACCCATCCTGCCTAGGACTTTTATTAGAGTCAACTGAAAAGAGTGATTTCCTTATCTCCTTTTCATCCATAGGTTTGGGGTATCATCCCCAAACTAATGGGCAAGTTGAGGTCTCTAATCGAGAGATTAAAGAGATTTTGGCTAAAGTTGGTTCTAAATCACGGAAAGATTGGAGTCTTAAACTGGAAGACACATTATGGACTTATCAGACTGCTTTTAAAACACCGATTGGTACAACACCATATCGGCTGGTTTATTAAGGCTTGGTGGGCCATTCGTGAACTAAACTTTGATCCTAAGTTTTGTGGTCAGAACCGTTTATTGCAGTTAGATGAGCTGGAGGAGTTTAGGCTAAATGCCTATGATAGCTCACACATCTACAAAGAAAAGACGAAGAGATGGCACGACAAGCGGATCGTACCTCGAGAATTTCATGTCGGACAGAAGGTGTTGCTGTTTAATGCCCGACTGCGCTTATTTCTTGGCAAGCTGAAGTCCAGGTGGAGTGGCCCTTATATAGTGACATCTGTCACTAAATTTGGGTCAGTTGAATTAGAGAGTTTCAATGGTAACAGGTTCAAGGTCAATGGCCATTATATGAAGCATTATCATGAAGCAAATGATGTAGATAGCCCAGCTGAAGTCCTATACTTCGACGATCCTGATGCGCCAGCTAATTGAAGCCCGAAAGGTCGTACGGGACCTCTTAAATCTGCGCTATCCGGGAGACAACCCGAACTTTTTTGTTGTACTTTTGTTTAACCTTGTTGTTTTCATTTACGTTGTTTGCCTAGACTCTAGTTTTACAAACATTTTCTGTACTTGTGCGTACATTTACGAGTTGCATAGTGTCCTTTGTTGCGTTTTGCAGGTTTTTTACGAAAATGGGTTGATCGAGTGGTTTTCTTACTCGATCGAGCACTTTTGCTGATATTTCTACTCGATCGATCATATGCTGCTTTCGATCGAGTACCTGCAAATCCCCTCTTCTCGATCAAGAGCTTCTGGCACTCTTTCTACTCGATCGAACCTCTATCCCCTTGTTCGATCGAGTCCTGTTGTTATTTCTCGCCTGCTGTGATTATATTAGGCTATTTGTGACCTCCCATGTTCATGGTCGGTTTGGGGAGGTCCCTCCTTTACGTTATCTTGTAAGTTTTCCGACTACCGTTCTCCTTTTCTCGTCAGTTTGCATTTCTTTCCCTTTTTTTGGTACAATGAGGGCATTATACGGTTTGGTTTGGGGAGGTATGCATCCATATCTGTGTCTGCATGTTTTATTGCATTTCAGTTTGCACGTTTATTTATTTTCACATGCATCGTTGATATTTAACTAAAAAAAATAAAAAAAAATTCACGTTTTTTTTTTACTGTATTTAGGTTGAGTCGGAACGTTGAACTTTTATGTTGCTTGGAGTCCTTTCACCCCTACCTTGCATATTCTGACTACCGTCGGCATGGTAATGTGCATAATCTACGAGTTTTTGTTTCACTCTTATCTGAACAAATAGACTTGACTCTTATATTGGCAAGCTACATTTACATTCTAAGGTTTAGAGCTTAATAGACTGGTGACATCAATGACCAGTTTCATGTAGGATGTGAGTAGTACTCTCTATAAGACATGTAACATCAAATTGCATAAGCATGAATTCAGTCTACTTGGTACCTGTATGCATTCGGTCTGTGGTTGGTGACACATGTTAGGAGAGGCAGTTCCCTTTATTTCATTCTACCCATGAGCTTCACATAGCCAAATTGCCCATTTTGTCCCACATAGCTACAGTCTATAATTTTGCCTACCCTAGCCAAGCTAGTAATAGTAGCTGTTGGGAATGTTTCATTGCAATATGGTTACATATCTGGTTTGAGAAGTTGGTGGAAATGTTGAAGGGAATGAAAAAAAATGAAAAAAGAAATATGAAAAAAAAGGAGAAAAAGAAAGATTATGAAAAAATCATGAGCCAAGAAATACTCTATTTTGTGATTTTCGCTCCCATGTTATATTTATATCTTATGGGGAGTTGACGATATTATGATGGTTAGTGAGTTGTGTCCTGCAATTTAGCACCATTTTTGCATTGATATATTGAGTATGCAGTTGGGAAGTGTTTCTAATTTGGATCCGTTGTTGCTAGCCTGGCTATTAACTCCACATCTCCAAATTCATTATAGCCCCTTTTTTCCCATTACCTCACTTACCCAAATGTAAGTCCTCGACATGTGTCTTGGTCATTAGTTGGTTGGAATGTATATGTACGGTTGTAGAGACTTTATTCATGTTAGACTGCATGCATGTTCTTATTGGCCGAGTTAGGTGAGTGTCTTTACTTCTTTCTATCTCTTACTTATATACTCACCCTGAGCGGCGTAATTTGAGTGACGAGCGACCCGTGAGAGTTCGATATCTATAACTCTTGCAAGGTCGACGGTTCAGTAGTTTGAGATATTGATTTTTAATTCGTTTGCACTTGCCAATTGCCGCTTTGTTAGTTGTTGCATTAAATTAGTTTGGGTGGATGATTTGTAGCTGATGAGTTGGTCCCGTTCCGTAGTTATCTTTAGTTGCATTCATAGTTTGCTTGAGGACAAGCAAAGGTTTGGTTTGGGGAGATTTGATGCGTGTATTTTATATAAGATTTTTACCTCATTTTACACGCATTTCTGTGTTATTTATGTGGCATCTTGCTACAAAAGCCCCCTATTAGTCTACTTTGAGTTTGTCTTGTATAAATTGCAGGTACGGACCAGAAAGGAGCGAAATCAAGCTTGAACTTGTCCTAATCGCATGCATTTTGGAGAACAAGGAATCAGAGCCTGGAATTTGTCACTTAGAGATGCGTGAAGTGGCCTCGGAAGGTGCCAAGGAGTTCACACATGCTTATATAGCTCGATCGACCAGTTTTGCTACTCATTATGGTCGATCGAATGCTTGATCCTTGAAGAATCACTCGTTTTAAATCTTCTTTCACTCGATCGAGTTATCCATTATCTGAAGTGTTCGATCGAACTCCATTTTCACTCGATCGAAAGGATTTTCAAGAATTATCCTCGATCGACTTGTTTCATCTCACTCGATCGAGAGACTATGTGTTTTATACGGGCTTTGAGCTAATTTCGAGTTTGGCTTTTGTAATTTAGAATATAAGGTTATAACGGCAGTCATAATAGGGGCTTCTTCTTCTTCTTCTTCTTCTTCTTCTTCTTCTTCTTCTTCTTCTTCTTCTTCTTCTTCTTCTTCTTCTTCTTCTTCTTCTTCTTCTTCTTCTTCTTCTTCTTCTTCTTCTTCCCTTCTTTCGACTCTTCCTATTATTCTCTGAAACTTTTACTCTTGAACCCTAACTACGGATTTTCTTGCTTATAATCAGTATTCTTTACTCTACTCTTGATCTTTAACTAATTACTTATTTTATTTCCTATTTTTCCCTTTAATCTCGACTGTTGCTTCCCTCCTTTTATACCTTTACTATGTTGAATTTCTGCGGTTTATGTATTGTTGTTGCTTGCTCAATGATTATGCATAGCTAATTCTCCCTTGCTAAGACATAGGGGAGCCATGATTTTAAGGAAATTGTAAAATAGGTGATTAGACTTGATGCGAATTTGATCTATGTTGTTAATCGTTACATATAACTATTCTTGTCTCTTTGAGTCGACGCAATTAGGTAATAAATCACGGTACGCCTTGACCTAGATCGGAAGATTGGAAAAGGTAAGACCTGTAGCGAACATTAGGGCACTCTAGTGAGGGCGGAAGCTAAGCTAATAGTGTCTTAGGGTGAATTGAGACCGGAAGGAGATATTCGCTACCCTGTAGATCGAGTCTGCATTGACCTGAGACCCTAAATTATGTTTCCCAAGAATCATGGTGAACCAACTATCTTAGCTACTCTATCTCTGTTTATTATTATTATCATCGATTTTCCCCTTTATTTCTCTTAGTCTATTCCTCTCTTTTAAACTTCATTAGACTAGAAAAACCATTTAAAACCCCCCAAGAAATTGTGATTCAGACGGACTTAGTTTAGCAGACATTTTCCCATCTCCCTGTGGAGATCGACCCTACTTACCGCTGACTTCTGTTAGTAGTACTTATGTATTTTTTTTTGGTACATAACGACCGTATCAATAGGACCTTCGGTTATTGGAATGAACTACCATAGTTCCTCCAATTCACAAAAGCGAATCCTAATATCATCCCTTCCTTCTTGCATATCTCATTATTGCAAGTGTACTCAATTTCTGTTATGTATATCTCATTGTTCAACTGCCTAGGACATTTCTAGCAGATATCTTCCTTAAATAATATAGCCTAGATGGTTCTCTAACCATCTTTATGTGTTTAGAATATGGTTTTTGTGTAACTCCTTGCACATAAATCCATCTCATTTCTAAATGCTTAGCTTCATATCTTTAGTACTTCCTGAGTACTAACTAATGAACTATGTGGCTATATAGAGACTTCTCTCAAATATTCGATTTGTAACATCTCGTCAAACTCCAAGTATACGAGGTTTAAGAATGGTAATACATCTTAGCGTAATGAATCAATCCCGCAGCGGAAGCAAATGGATTCAATTTCTTCATGTTCAATTCTTTTGAACTTATCAAGATTCTTATTAACATAAGAATATTAACTTTATGCTAATATCCATCGAACTTGATATCTTAGAGATGTATTATTCTTCTCCTAAGTCTTTCATCACTCACAGTGATCAATATGTCATTCACATATAAGACAAATAGTACCACCCTACTCCCACTAAACTTCAAGTATAAATAAAACTACTCGACAAATCGAGAAAGGTTTATAACATGACTGAAACATACCATTTAACTCCTTGACTTCTACTTAAGATTTCTTCTTAAGTTCGTATCCTACCTTAGGATAGTTGTGATTTACAAAAGTCATGCAAGATGATTTTAAAATCCAACTATATCAAATCATATCCGAATACAATGAAGCGTTGTTGTTGCGTGCAAAACCCTTTGCCACCAACCAACCAAGCTAAATAAACATTTTCATGCTTATGCTTATTTTGGACTCTTGTGGAGTTGAGACTAGATAAAGCATCTTAATAAGTTGCACGACTGTTACTTTCAAAAGGTAACATGACTCCTGTCAACTTTGGTTTCGAAGAAATAATTACTTATTTTGACCAAGAAGGAACATCTTCCTACGTCTTGTTCTCAGTTTGTGGCTCTTGAACATTTTCTCCCACTATGTCCTTAAGAAATAATCCTCTTTTCTTTAATAGACAGCATCACGAGCCACAAACCCTTTGTGATCATGTAGGAAGAGAGAGCACATTTTTACTATCGAAATAAGCTACAATTTAGGTACCATGCCTAACCATATCTCATATGAAAAGTAGATGATTGCTTTAACCATGTTTTATATTAGCGGAAAATTTAAATGTCAGACAAATTTTATAACAGAAACTACCTCCAACTACAATGTAAAGATTCAATCATATCGTAATGCAAGTGAACTTGTGATACCATATCACACTCTTTTTGGTGCAGATAAAAGTCATCACTTTATTGTTCCCCATTTTAACAAAGTACTAATACTTTGGTTTTACAATCTGTAGGTTTTGATACTTTTACAAATTTATTGAACTTATTCAAAGAATTTTTCTTCTTACCTCATTAGGTGGATATCAAGTATCTACCTAATTCGTTGGTAAAAGAGATCAAGAAGTAATAACCTTGTCTGATTGGAATTTTATTCGACCACACACTTCAAAGTGTAAATAGGGCAAATATCTTGCCCTATTCATAATCCCTTTCTAGAGAAAGTCATGATTTAACTTGCTTTGAATACAAGATTCGCATACACCAAAAGATTCTCAATCAAATGGTTTGGGAGACTAGTCAAAACTAGTTTCTAAATGTGATTTTCAATCGAGAATTGAGAAATGATTGGGGTCACCAACTTGAGTCTTGTATATATGACATTTTATTCCTAGTTTGAATATAATTACCTTGATTTGTATGGTCTCACCATAAACTTAATCGTGGTATGTAAGGGCACAATGCTTGTTTTAATTGCATAATAGTGAAACCCCTTTGTTTTTTAAAACTCGTCGTCAAAAGTTACCCAACCAAAATAATATTTATAACTTCACCAACTACTCTTAGTAAAGAGGCAAGTAAAGGTCGGATCCCAAGGGACGGGTATTGATGTAGGATTTTCAATTGTAAATGGTCGTGTCTTAGGGTGTCACAATTTGGGGTTGAGATAGGAGATCAATTAAAACTAATCAACAATAAAAACAAAGCAAGGTAGATAAAATGAAGGTGTAAACAATTGATTAAAAGCACTAGGGTATCATGGGTTCATAGGGGAATACATGGGAGTTGATCATACAAACATGTTCTAAAATTATAAGCAAGCAATTATTGTTGTGATGGGATCGAGTTAGTGTATATCTTACAATCCCTAAGAAGGTTTTGTTCCCGGAGCCGAATCGATTAGATTTTACAACACCTACAAGTCGACTTAATCCTTCCTATTCACCATTATGCATGGTCTAATGAGGTTCAAGTTATTTTATGTCTTACAAGCCTCATTGAAAAGATAAGTGATGGGTAAAAAATGCAAGGATTCATAGGCTCGCATTTCATCAAACATAACATGTGCATAAGTTGAAATCACAACAAGCAAGCAAATGAATTATGTGAACATATTAGATTAAGCATAAATCATTCCCCATGTTGGTTTCCCCTAATTACCCATTAACCCTAGCTAAAGAAACTACTCACTCATGATCAAGTTTAACATGCTAACAAGGTTGTCAATCACGTTAACAAGGCAAAACATGATGAATGAATGAAAATGATTAACAATAATTAAAGCAAGGATTAAGAGAATTATACCTATGGAGATTCCAAAATAATAATGCAAAGAATAATAGAAGTGCTTGATGATTGATGGAAGGTTGTCAATCTCCCAATAAACCCAAATGATCTTCTAATTACCCAAAAAAAATTATGAACAATAGAGAAATTAAGGAAAGGTTAAGTATTGAGATTTGTATTAAGACTAGATTAAGAATTGATTACAAGATTAAGGAATGATTACTAATTGATTACAACTTGATGATAATCTAAGTAGTACAAAGGGGTATTTATACTAAAGATTAGGTACAAAAATTAGGGTTACTAAGGGCTTAAATGACTATTAAGTCCTTAAGAAATGTTGAGGAAATGCTCCTCTCCAAGGAGATGAGCATCTCCGTTTTGCTGGTCTTGGCACGGGACGATCGTCCTGAGGATAGGCACGGGTTCCCTATAGTAATATCCGAGCGGATTGTCAGGGGAGACGCTCGGATCATCTTGCTTCAGGACGAGCGTCTTCAGCACGGGACGCTCATATGGTGGTGGAAGGAGACGCTCGGATTGTCTCTGATCCACTCGGATCCCATGGCAGACAACTTTTCTTCTTTTCTTCCTTCATAATCCGCGAGGATCAATCCGGGGATGCAAGGATACTTTTGTCATTGCCCAATATACTTCATTATCTTCATAGGCCATCTAGTATTGTCTTCCCCTTGATGCTTGGTCATTAGGTGCGATCAATTTAGCTCCATTTCGCCATGTAAATGCAAGGTTTGCACTCCTCTCCTACCAAGGGAACAAAACCTCAAAGAATATGCAAAATGGAAAACTAAAGATAGTAAATGACCCAATTATGTACTAAAAAGCATAGGAACGAGGCTAATTCGGGGACTAAATGTGCTCAAATATGAGTCACATCAAACATCCCCAAACCAAACCTTTGCTCGTCCCGAGTAAACAGGTGACAAAAACTAGGATCCTTATTCAAACTAACCTACTAATATAGCCGATTTGAGACAATTAGCGGGTCTCACTCCGCCCCTTCAACTCACAACAAGACAACCATGAGGTAGGATGCCTTCTTGCAAGGCAAGGTGGGTCTTGCCAAAATGGCGACACATCCAATCATTAAAGAACGTAAAACAAGTAATGGATGCATCTACAAAAATGAATAGCCTCTTATCTCCTCTAAGTGGCGGAAATTATCTATAAGGGAAACAATCTAAGGGTACACATTCCATTATAGATACAATTTATTCAAGTTACTAAGCCTAGGAGGATACTAATAAATCACCTCCAAGTTGTGTCAAGCTAGGGTACCTTTGTCCTCAATTGTTAAATGCTTTCGTCAAGAGTAGACTCCCTATGGTGTTAGAAACACTGGAGGATTGCGTAATTCCCCTTCTTGCCTAAACAAGAAGACCATGCACAAAAGTGGATTTGATGGATAAAAGGGATCATTTGTATTTGAGTTTCATATGGGAGTTTGCTTTTGTTGTTGTTCTCCCCCCAATTTGTGGCATTTGACATTTTGAGAACACTTTCTTTGCCATTTCTTTTGATGTTTGGCATTTCAATACTTGACAATTTCAACTTTTTCTTGCATTTCCTTTTGAACATTTTCAAAGTCACCCCAATTAGTAATGAGGTTGCCTTATATTTGAATCATAGGAGTTTTCATTTTTGTTACTCCTCTTTTCTTTTGATGCAATTGCAAACTTTTTCTTTTCTTTTCACTTCTTGAACTCAAATTTGAACAATTTTTGTGCCCATTCCCTTTTGTTGACAAAAATGTGGTAGAATATGGAAGATGGTTGCATGGTTTCAAGGGTCACCTATCACACCACAAGGTACTCTTAACTAGGCCTTAATCCATGGGTCAAAGTATACTAGCATGACACATCCTAGGGTGTTTTATAAGTATTCTAACAAGCAAAGTCTCAAGAGAAGAAAAAGTATCTACAAGGGCCTATATACACTTGTCAAGTTTCCCAAATAGATGCTTTCACAAATTTTTTCCTGAATGCAACTATATGCCATGATGCAACTAACATTTATACAACCTAATGCATATGCTTCTACCAACTAGTATGCCATATAATCTAAATGCAATCCTATAATCACATTATTTATACTATACCGCATCAATCAAAATAAAGCACATAGTCATTAACATAAAGAGGAAAAAGGAGATTGGAAAGATCATACCATGCGGTATTCAATATCCTCATGTCTCGGATGTGGCGTAGTTGATCAATGTGAAAAAGGATAAACAAACAAGCAAACAAACAAGTATATACAATATATACAATTCTAAACTATAAGGGAAATGAACATGTTTTTGGGTTTTTGCATTTTTCAAATTTCTATGGTTTTTATGAAATAAAAAAGACATGTTTTTGTATTTTTCAAAAATTTTCAATTTTTATCATTTTTGTTTTAGAAAAGTTATGTTAGAATTTCCCATCCCCACACTAGTATGGGCATTGTCCTCAACTGCCAATACGATAGGAAATTGTGCAAACTATATGAAAATGCATGATTTCTATACTAAATACAAACTATATGATATATGAACAAAAGTGAATGCAAACTAAGCTATGCTATATGATGCATGAATTTTTGTTTGGTTGGAGAGCATAATTTAAATTAAATCCCAATGCTTATGCTTGAACTTCCCCAAACCAAGTGAGAGTGAGGGAGTTCATGCATAAAAATGCTATGCATGCAACTAAATTTGTCATTTTGGATTTTTCATGGTGGGAGCAAATTAATCTTTCATCACCCAAATGTTGCCTAGGTGGAAATATAGTCCTTCAATTTTACAAGGACACCAAGAATGAAACAATTAATTGTGAAATAAGTTAACAAAACATGAAATTCTTGTCATGAAATTGAAATGAGGGGGAAAAGAAAGACTTCACTTTGGCCTTGGTGGGTGCCTCATGCCCGCTCCACCTAGCTCATGAAGTGTTCCTCAAAGGTCATCATCATCCCCTCCGAAGTCGTTATCCCAACGCTCTCTTGATGCATCACTCTCATGAAAGTCCATGAATTCATCCTCCTCACTATTTAACTCCACCTTATCACCACCACTCGATTTTTCACCCTCTTCTTCTTCTTGACCATGCGCTCCACCATTGGCGTTTTTCGAATTCGGAAAGAGGATATTCATTTGGGCCCAAGAGGGAAGCATTCCCTCCTCACTAATGTGTCCTTGCCGAGCCAATCGGTAGAATTGAGGATACAAAGCATAGTAGTTATCCACATTGGCCTCAAATTTCCGTAGATGCATGTCTTGTAGTATACCCGTAACAAAATCATCCCTAGGGAGGATGAAAGGGTTCGGGTGGTTGTAAGGTTTGTATTGGAAGGGGTATGGTGGGGTCACAACTTTTTCATTGTCATTTGCTTGGGTTTCTTGTTGTGGAGGTGGAGTAGGAGGTTGGTCTTGGTTAGCCCGGTTCACATTTGTTGGGATGAGGTAAGACGGGACTTGAGAGAGGGGTCCTCTTCTAGGTGAAATTCTTGTCAATCCTTCCATGGGAAGGTAAATAAAGGTGCTCCCTTTGATGATCCATTTTATACTTCTTCCAAAGACCTCATGGGCTATCCAATGATCTTGTTGTAGGAGTAATATTTCATCGATCCTTGTTTTTCCGGGAAGAGGGGTGTAAGCATTGTTGTGATTGAAGTTGGGGTTAAAGTGTTTTGCAAGCTTGGTTACTAACCCTCCATTAACAATATGTATCTTGCCATCGTCGTCCCCATTCCTAAACTTGGACCATTTTTCACGGAGTACTAGGGGTGCATTAAAGTGGTAACCACTCCGCCCTTATATTTTGAGGTAAGATTCCATGAAAACAAGGTCGAGTTCGTTGACGACCGCAGAATCGCGGCGGGCTAGAAGTGTAGCCGTTAGAAACCGGTAAGTGTATCGAATGATGGGGTCTTGGATGTATGAGGCCGAGCATTCTTTGATGTAATTAAAGTCGCGACCGGTTAAAGCTCGCCAAAGAGGTGCTATAGAGTAGTTTTGGGGTCTAGATGTTCGGGTAGGCGAAACAACGAGACCTAGCACACTAGCAAATTCTACCAATGTCATCATCCGGGTTTTATTCTCAAGACGGAATTGCACACAAATTGTATTGTTTATAGTGGAGATCTTTAGAAAGCTCAAAAACTCAAGAACCAAAGGTCTGTAGGTGAGCTCATGGATATTGAACATATAAAAAAGACCAAATAGCTCGAATAGTGCCTTGGTTTGATCGTAGATGCCAAGTTTTCTCAAGGTGTCATGGCAAACAAATTTAGTTGGAAGAATATTCTTACCGAGTAAACGATGAAACACAAGCCTTTGGACATCATTAACAAATTCAATGTTTGAGAATTCATTGAGTCTTGAGAGATCTACAACTTCTTCATTTTCCCTTCTTAGTGTGTTGAGGTGGGAAGTTGAGGAACTTCCAATCACTCTCCTAGCCCTCCTCCTTTCTCTATGTATGGACCTTGTTGGTTTCATCTTGAAATAGATCTTGAATTTGATTTGTTGATGAGAATGTTCTTTGTAATTTGGAGTCCTTTTTGGAAACCCTAGGTTTTGGGGGTTTTTGAATTAGAGAGATAAGTGGATGCTTTTGATGTGTTGTGGGTTATATGTGAGGGGGTTTTATGTTTTATAGAGAAAGGAAGGATAAGGTGTCACAAAATGTGTGGTGGGGAGGTGTTTTAATTGTCGAGAAAATAGAAGAGTAGGACGACAGAAAGACGAGCGGATCGAGCACGGGACGCTCGGATCATAGCTGCAGGGAGACGAGCGGATCTCTTATGAGATGCTCGGATCCATAGTCAGAGTAAAATCCCATATTTTGAAGCAGCCAGGATGCTCGGATCCCCAACGAGACGAACGTCTTTTCTTGAGTCGAGCGGCTTATTCTGGGGACGCTCAGATTCATAGTCAGTGCAGTTTCTCCAACTTCCAGGTACTCCAAGATGAGCGGATAGCGCCCAGGACGTTCGGATATATGCCTAAGACGCTCGGATCCGTACTGGGACACTCGGGTTGCCTGTTTGTCTCACAGGCTCAGGTTTGCCCGTGGGAATCTCTCTCTTTGGTCTCCTTCTTCCTCAATTGGTAAGAGTGCTTCCCCACACTTGAATTTCTAAATCCTTCATTCATTAAAAAGGGTTAGTGACCCTCCCTCGCTTATTCTCATGTCAAGAATCATGCTTCTTATTAAAATGCAATAAAGTTAAAAATACAAGTGAAAAGAGTTAGTATATTTACACATGGTGGTTTAGAGAGGACTCCACCAAACTCTCTTTCTTTGATGATTTTCTCTTGGAGGGGGAGGTCCGAGGTGGGTGACCTCGACTTCTCCAATGAATGCTCCTTCATAATACGGTTTCAACCTTTGGCCATTAACTTTTAATTTGTTCCCATCTTCCGACTTTATCTCAAAGTCTCCATATTTTCCTACCTCGGTGATCACATAGTGACCCATCCATCTAGAATTCAACTTCCCGGGGAAGAGCCTATATCGGGAGTTAAATAGAAGGACTTTGTCTCCCTTGTGCAAGGCTTTTTGCTTAATTCTCTTATCATGAAGCAACTTTGTCCTTTCCTTGTAGATCTTGGCATTCTCATAGGATTGTAGTCGGAATTCCTCCAACTCTTGGATTTGCATTATCCTCTTTTGGCCATTTAGCTTGAGATCAAGGTTGAGAGCTTTGATTGCCCAAAAAGCTTTGTATTCTAGCTCAATTGGCAGATGACATGCTTACCCATAGACAAGTTTGTAAGGGGAGGCTCCTATGGGAGTCTTGTAGGCCGTCCTATAAGCCCAAAGAGTATCATCAAGCTTCATACTCCAATCCTTACGGGTCTTGTTAACAACCTTCTCAAGAATTTGTTTGATCTCTCTATTTGAAACTTCAACTTGACCGCTTGTTTGAGGATGGTATCCCAAGCCGGTTCTATATTGAACACCATATTTTGCCAAAAGAGATGTATTCTTCTTTTCATGTAAATGTGTCTCTCCATCACTAATGATTGCCCTAGGAACTCCAAATCTTGGGAATATAATTTTCTTGAGGAGTTTAGTGACCGTTTTAGCATCATCGGTTGGAGTAGCAATTGCTTCTACCCACTTTAATACATAATCAACGGCTACAAGAATGTATTTGTTTCCTTGAGATGATACAAATGGTCCTTGGTAGTCAATTCCCCATACATCGAAAATTTCTACCTCCAATATTCCTCGTTGTGGCATCTCATTCCTCCAAGAAATATTCCTGGTTCTTTGGCAAGGATCACAATGGAGAATAAATTCTCTAGCATCTTCAAACATGGTAGGCCAAAAGAAGCCCGATTGAAGGACTTTAGCAATAGTTCTTCGTGCTACGTGATGTCCTCCATATGGCGACTAATGACATCCCTCCAAAACACCCTGAACTTCCCATTTTGGTATGCATCTTCGGTAAAGTCCATCACTACATTCCTTGTAAAGAATGGGATCATCCCAAAAGTACCTCTTTACTTCAAACAAGAATATCTTCCTTTGATTGTAATTCAAATTTGGAGGAAGGACTCCTACCACAATGTAGTTAGCATAATCGGCAAACCTGTGGACATGGCCCACCTGCGGGTCCGGTTCGATCTGCGGACATGCAGCGGTCTTTTTGAAAGCCACGCTCGGCGGCGTAAAGATGCTTTCGACTTGATCGTTTTTAGATCGGTGGGTTTCGTCTCGGTAAGGGTCTCGAAACGATTAGAGATGTTCGGAGTCGCCACCAAGCATTTGTGGGATGCCTGGAACCCGTTCGAATTCCACTTTATACCTCGGTCAAATCGAAGCACAAAGCAGCGTTTTGACATAGGTACTAAAGATAAGGAAATCGTCCCTCTTTAGCATCCTATCTCTAGAATGACTCTCGTAAGCCCTGGATAAGGTCGTCCACTATCCAAAGTTTCTGAGTAAGAGGTGAAGGTACGTATTGGGAAGGCCTTTAATCGGACACCCAATCCCGCCCGCGTTTAGCGGCCTCTACTGATCGATCTTGATTGGTTGAATGCAAAAGTTGATAAAACGGTTTAAATGCATGAATGCGCATCCAATGATTTAAACCTAACATGTGAGAGCTTTCTAAGTCGGTTGATTTAATCTAAGTATCAAGTATAAGATGTCGAGTTGGATTAATGATTGATTTGCATGCAAGACGGAAATTAAACATCCATTTACCGTATTAGGTTTAGGGTGCATAACATGATCCATTTGTCTTAGTAAGGCATTTTGCAAATGTGGTTTGAATAGTCATCTGATCCGTCCTATATCCGGGTTAACCGGAGTCGGGATTGTCCTAGACTAATGCTGGAAAGGAACAGGCCCTGTACCAGACGGCTATAAGAGGCGCGAGCCAGCCGGCGGTGTAAGGGGCCTCCCTCTGGTTTTGAAAATGAGAAAGAAAGGGCCTGCTTGAGGCGCGGGTTAGCCAACGGCTGTATGCCGTGTTCTGACTATTTAGAAAACGTTATGAAACGTGTTGAAAATGGGTATTTGAACCCGGTTTGATTTTGAAAGGGTCGTGTAGACCACATTTGTCGATTTTAAGAACTAGACTCGAATAATCATCATTATTTGATAATATTCGGTGTCGGGTTCGGGTTTGACAAGCTTGACATGAATAGTTTTGAAAACGATTATGGACTAATTGTTTTAAGTCCATTTTGAATGTAATTAGTCAGTACTCATCATCGTACCCGGGTTAAAATCCAGCATGGTATATAGAACCAAGGATGATTTTGTGTTGGTGACTAATATGTTTGTTTGAAAAATGTAAAGAAATGAAATAAAAGGCTTTAAAATACCTCTTAAATGTCATTAACCAAATATTATCACCGAAACACGGATTTAACCGTCATGGTATGAAGAACCAAGGGTGAAAAATGCTTTATGGTTAAATCATGTGAAATGAAACAAAAAGGTTTCGAAAATACTTGAAATGGTAAAAACCGATTACAAATATGAAAAATGGATTAAGGGAAATGACGAGAACAAACACGGTTGATCTCGGGTCTGAGCACCCCATTTAGGCGCGAGCCTGTTGGCGACCTAAGGGGCTTCTGCCTCAGACCAAAAATTAGTTTTGGCTCGTTTATTCCATGTTTTGGTTCATGTTATGCATGTTTTAGCATGTTAAAGTCATGAAACAAATGAAAACATAATAAAAGAGGATTTTTACACCCTCATACTTACATGTTTGGTTATGGCGAGTGACCGACGTAAGTGTAACAACTTGTTTGATCGGAAAAAACTCGGTTTAAAACCGTTTTGGTAAGTAAAAGAGTGTTTTAAAAGTTTAGTGATGGTGTAGTGGTCAAAGTGGTCGGACAAGTGATTTAATGCACGATGACGGTACCAAACAATGTGTAAGGCTCGTGTTTATGATCGGTAGGTCGTAAACACGCGTCGGGTTGTGACTTTAGAAGTCGAGTCGAGAATTTTAAGGGAGAAAAGAGGGGGCGGACACTCGCGTAAGTCTGAAATGGGTGGCATTTGAGGGGTATTTATAGGAGAATGAGTGGTTGTGTGAGTTTTGGCGACGTGGCCACCTGGGCTGCTCAAAGAGGCGCGAGCCACGTCGCGGCACTTCGAGTTGTGTTGTCACTATCACAACAAACGCAATCATGATTTGTTCTATCCTAGGTTTTGTAGTCACATGTTTGGTACTTGACCATTTATGAATCCGGGAAAACATAGTATAGAAGGCTTGAGATATTTTGTTTTTGTGGTTGACTCGGTTTGACTCGTTGTTGGAGTCGGGATTTGAATTTTCGAGTCGGTTTTTGGTCCGGTATCGGTTTTGACTCTAGTTAGTGTCATCGCGACTCCGTCGTCGTGTATTAAACACTCCAGGTATTTTTGAAATGTTTTGAAATGTTTTGTTTTCGAAATCGTTTTAAGTTTTCCGACGTAAAGTTGTACACAAACTGTCGATCAAACGCTGCGATCCCAAAACATGTTGTAGTCCGATAATCATCGGGTGTTTGTTGGAGTCTCAGCAGATACTGGGTATCTACAGAGCCCCCACTTTGACTGAGGCTTGGACAGGGCAAAAGTCAAAGTAGAGTCCCCAGGTCAGTCGAAGATTACAACCTGAAGACCCAAGCGACGTCGAGGCGGCTCGAAAGGATTCGGGCCAAGGACCTGCCGTCGGGAAGGGTGACGCCGAGGCGACTCGAGGGTACGAGTCCAGGACCTGTCATCGGGAACAGTTTAGAGTCTGTCGACTGTCCGTGCAGGTCGTTTAAAGTCCATTAGACTGCGTACGAAGGCTCGCCAGCCATAAGAAGGAGTCATACCTGAGGCATCTTCGGATATGTCCTTGCACTGTTGCGGATAAATGCTCGCCAGCTGTGGTGCGTATGTGAGGAGGGCTCGCCAGCCACGGTGCGTTGTAAGGCTCGCCAGCCGATACAAGGAAATGTACCTGAGGCATCTTCGGGATCTGTCCTTGGAAGGGTGCGGACAAAGGCTCGCCAGCCATGGTGCGTATATGTAAGGCTCGCCAGCCGCGGTGCGTTGTAAGGCTCGCCAGCCGTGGTGCGTTGTAAGGCTCACCAGCCGTGGTGCGTTGTAAGTCTCGCCAGCCGTGGTGCGTTGTAAGTCTCGCCAGCCGTGGTGCGTTGTAAGTCTCGCCAGCCGTGCTGCGTTGTAAGTCTCGCCAGCCGTGGTGCGTTATAAGGCTCGCCAGCCGTGGTGCGTTGTATGGCTCGCCAGCCGTGGTGCGTTGTAAGGCTCGCCAGCCGTGGTGCGTTGTAAGGCTCGCCAACCGTGGTGCGTTGTAAGGCTCGCCAGCCGTGGTGCGTTGTAAGGCTCGCCAGCCGTGGTGCGTTGTAAGGCTCGCCAGCCGAGACAAGGAAATGTACCCGAGGCATCTTCGGGATGTATCCTTGAAAGGTTGCGGATAAAGGCTCGCCAGCCAATGGTAAGGAAATGTACCCGAGACATCTTCGGGATGTATCCTCAAAAGGTTGCGGACAAAGGCTCGCCAGCCAAATGTGACGGTCGGTTAGTGGACCACGGGAATAGCCGCGTCGAATGGGCTTGTTTCGAAAGTAGCGAACTCGTGATGTCGCTGGGGAAATAGCGAGTATGGATTCTCACTATCACTATTTTGGAGTGAGCGGGTTCCGCGAGGAAGCCTCCTGCTGGTATTTGAAGGAATAGTGAATTTGGAATCTTCCATATCGATTGAAGTGACGGTTTATGTGCCGCCGTTGACATTTGGAAGAAATAGTGAATTTGGAATCTTCACTATTGATTGAAGTGACGGTTTATGTGCCGCCGTTGACATTTTGAAAGAAATAGTGAATTTGGAATCTTCACTATTAATTGAAGTGACGGTTTATGTGCAGCCGTTGACGTTTGTGGTGAAAATAGTGGAATTCAATTTCCAACTATTATTTTGAAATTGACGGTTTTGACCGCCGTTGCTTGAAATAGCGATTTTTGAATTTTCGCCATCATTTTGGAAAATTTGAAGGAAAATGGTGAATTTTGATTTCGCCATTATTTTTGAAATTGGCGGTTTTGATCGCCGTTTGCTCGAAATTTGGAGAAAATAGCGGTTTTCGAATTTTCACTATTATTTTTTTGAAGTTGGCGGTTTTGATCGCCGTTTGCTCGAAACTTGGAGAAAATAGCGTTTTTCGAACTTTCGCTATTATTTTTAAAGTTGGCGGTTTTGATCGCCGTTTGCTTGAAAATAGCGAGTTTTAAATTTTCGCTATTTGTTTTGTTTGTTTTCGAGGAAATGACGACATTCATATCGTCAACGAAAATTTTGAAGTTTGTTGTGGGAAATTGGGCCAAAGCCCAAATTTCGCTGAAAAAGAAAAGGGGAGGCCTGGTTTAGGCACGAGCCACCTGGCGATGCAAGCCGGCTTCCCTATTTTCTGTTAAAAAGACGCGAGGTTGAGTTGCGGATGAATATTCATCTTCAACCTCAAAATCTCGCCAAAATCGCCATTACCGGACCTTTTAGCTTGCTTTTGCTTGTGCCACTATCAACAAATGTCATCTCAAGGTAAGTATTTCCTCTTGAATCCTTTCAAATTTGTCGATTTTAGCTTGATTAAATTAGGGCGGAATTTTGCCCTAAAAATCGAATTGGGCGTTTTTGATTGAGCCAATTTCGAGTGAAATTGATGTTTGCATTAGGTTAGAAACCTGTTTAGGAGTATACGGGTGCTTTTAGTTTGCATTTTGGTCCCCGTTCCCGCTCCCTAGGCTCGAAAAACGAGATTGAGGCGAGAAACCGTCTCATTTCACAATGCCAAGTTTATTTGCTTGGGTAATGGGTCCCACTAGGTTGCATTGTAGTTGGGAAAACCCGTGTTTGCCATTTAAGGACCTTCATTGGATGTTTGTGGGCAAAATTGGATTTTTGCCTTTTGCGACGGTCTTACATCTGACAAAATAAGCGCTTGTCTGGGCTTGAATTGAGTCAGTTTGCTTTGAAATGGACCTTATTAGTATTTTAGGTCACCTTGAGGCGTGTTAAAATCACGTTTGCCTTTTTGCGGTCGTTTTTGAATTTTTACCGGTTTGGGCCCAAATTAGCGTATGAATTGCCTTTTTGAGCCGTAGAAAAATCCCCATTGTGTCGGGCACCTATTTTGGGTTGTTGGCAGACCTTGTATGGGTCTTGAAATGCCGTTTTTGTTGTTTTTGACTCGTCTTTTGCTTGAAAAGAGGGGCGAGTCGTTTTTGTGTTTTTTGTTTGTGAATGGTTTGGGGGCGGGATTGCCCCTCGTTTTTTGTATTGCAGGTTATTTTTTTGTTTTTTGATTTATCCATTTCATGCCGTCGTAATGCCGAAATTTCGGCTGACTTTTTTTGTGTGTTGTTTTTTTTTTTTGATCGCAGGGTATCGTCTGGGACCGATGGAGTCCGTTGTCGAGGCTTTGGAGGAGGAAGTCGATCCCGGGGGGGCGGGTGGGGGGGGGGGGGTGGGGGGTGGGGGGAGAGTCGACCGTTTTTTGTTACAGGCTTGGTTGTGTTTCTCCCTGGCGGCCTTTGTCCGGCCAATGATCGGATATTGATCGTTGGTCGTTGTCTGCAGAGACCCGGATAGGCGGCCAATATGGCCGGTTTGTCCTTTTCGTCGTAACTCATGGGCAGGATGGCTGATGATTGGGGGTCAGCACCGGAGTGGTGCATCGCATCATGGTTCTTGGCCTCCCTATCATCCAAAATCTGCCAGGCATTGCCTTCCTTTTTGTCATGGAGCAGGAGCGGAGGGTTATCGTCATGGTAACCTCCTCTGCTTTCACTGTTGCTCCTCTGTTTCCCCTGTTGCTCCCTTTCCTTTCTGTTTGAGAGGATAGAGGTGCTTAGTCCGGTAGGTGGCGGTTAGCCCCGCCCGTTGTCTTAGGCCAGTGTCTGTATGATAGACGTTTGTTTTAGGCCAGTGTCTGTATGATAGACATTTGTTTTAGGCCAGTGTCTGTATGATAGACGTTTGTTTTAGGCCAGAGTCTGTATGATAGGCGTTTGTTTTAGGCCAGTGTCTGTATGATAGACGTTTGTTGATGTATTTTGCGTAAGGCGGTTTGTATATATGTGTTTTTGGATTGTGGTTTGTTTTATGATTTTTGGCTTCTTTGGTGTTGTGTTTCGGAGGAGCGCTTGTCGGCTGTTGATTCTACATTTGCTTTGCACCAGTTCCTGCATCGTTAGTGTAGAAAAACAGGCAACAAATAGCACATACGCATAAACGTAGACACGTAAAAGCATTTGATTGAAAATCACGTAAAGCATTTGTTTGGAAATCAAAATTAACCAAGATGACTTGAAGTTAAAATTGAAATTTTGAAACGAATTTTGAAAATTCCGTGACAAAATCGTCACGTTTGGAATTCAAAAGGAATTGATTTGAAAATTTGAGCAATTAACTCGTGTCGTGAATTAAATTGCATCGAAATTTTTGAAAATTGACTCGAAAAAATAAAACTCAAACCGTCAGGAAAGAATTTTGGAAAAGGATTTTTGCGAGTATATTTGGCTCTTGAGGTCAAGACTCGAATTTGTGAGTGCTTGAATTTTTGAGGAAAATTGATGTCGTGTTATCAATTTTCGATATTGATTTTTGTGTTGCGAAAAAGCGAAAAATTTTCGGAATTTCGACTGACATGGAAACGATCCGTCGTGGATCGGGGCGACTAGCCCTTCCCCCCTTAAAAAAAGAAAGAAAAATCCGTATGTTTAAAGCTGCGTCATGGAAACCGTGTCGGATTTCGTAAAACGCGAAAACAAGGAAATGTGAGTGTGAAGAAACACAAAATTTCCCGGATCATCCCGAAGAGGCGCGAGGTTCCTAGCGAGAGGTTTGAGGTGTCAGTAGAAAACACATGTTGAAAGAGACAAGTCAACAGCGGGAATCCTGGGGAAGCCTCAAAGAGGCGTGAGCTGCTCGGCGATGGAAGCCAGCTCTCCTCTTTTTCGGAAAAACGCGCTGAGCATTTTGTATAAATAGAGACGTTTGCGCTTCATTGTTTCATCATCCGAAACACAGAAACATCTCTACAAAACCTCCTCTTCTTCCACAAAAATATTTCATGGATGCTTTTGAGAATGCATTGCGACAATGGTGTCGGGATTTGTCGCCTCCCGAGAAGTATCAACTCGAGTGCATGGGAGTTGGACAATTGTTGGTGCTTCGTCAAGTCAAGGTGCAACCCTCGTTTCTTGAAGCGTGTTCTCGGTTTTGGGATTCGAAACATCATGTTTTCGTTTTCCCGAAAGGCGAGCTTTGTCCTCTTGCCGAAGAAGTTGGAGCCATTGGTGGGTGGCCGGGTTGTGCTCCGGTGCTTCCTCCGACTCGGTTGTGCTACAAGGAGAAATTTCGTTCCATGTTGGGCTTGTCAACAAGCCAAGTCAACTTTCTTCTTGCTCCACATGGTGTGGATATGTTGGCTCTTATCAACATCTTTTCAAACCGATTAGATGCTAATGTCTCGGAGGTGGCTAGGAGAAGGGCTCTTTCATTTTGCCTCGTCCATGTATACCTCTTTGTTGATGTCTTGAAGAAGGAGGGGCCAAGATGCCATGGTAGCATGACCCTTATCCATGTGATCGAGCAAATGGAGCATGGTAGAGATCCATCGTGGTTGGTGCTTGGAGAGATTATCCAAGCTTTGGACAAGGAAGGCTCTTGTGGAGAAGCTCCCTCTTTTGGATCGCCAAGGATCCTCCAAGTGTGGCTATTGGAGAGGCTAAGGTATGTAGAGCCTCCGGTTAATCCTTCTTCTTACTCCTTCTGTCACCTTACCATGAGGAGGAAGTTATACCCGGATAGTTTTGCTTCCACCGAGGCATATTGGGCCGCAAGATTGGCGGAGGAGGGTGGTCCTCATATCCGTTGGGTGGTGCCGTGGTGGCACTTGAGGTCCTTCACGGGGTTACCCGCTTCGGGTGCTAGTCCTCGTTCTTTGATGGTGGTGGGCTTGAAGGTTGTTTCCTTCATTTATCCCGAAAGGCTCATGAGGCAAATGGGGCGTCAACAAAAGGTGCCCGCTCAAGATACTCTTGTTCAAGAGAATGTTTTCCGGAACTCCGAGCTTGTGGAATTCATTGAAAGGTGGTTGGCCACTCGGCCGCTTTGGGAGGTGCCAAACCCCGTTGCCACGACATGGGTGACTCCCGCTTATGTCAAGTGGTCAAGTGCTCCGTCCTTGGAAGAGAGATCCAAATTTCGTAAGGATGAGGTTGTCGACTTGAAGTACCGAGAGGTTGGCAAGGCCAACCGTGCCTTCTTTGAGGAGTATGTTGATGGAGCTACTCCCGATGTGATGAGACCACCGAAGAGGAGGAGTTCCGGCCCCAAGAGTATGGTGGGCCGTGCATTGGCTCGTCTTGGGTCGAATATGAGGTCTTGTGCTAGACCGGAGGCCGTCGCCGTCTTAGATCCGTTGAGGATCCGTTCCGAGGAGGAAGTCCATGCTAGGTGGGCCAACAAGAAGAACAAGGGGATGATGTACCCCGAGGGAAAAGGCAAGGGTAGAATGGAAGAGTGAAGACCTCCATTACCCACTTTATTATTATGTTGTATTATTGTTGTGAGTTTTTATTATGTTGTACTAGCTAGTTATTGTGTGTTTTGTACTAGTTTTACTATGTGGGGTGTGTTAGTGGACACCTTAGCCTTGACAAGTTGTAGACTCGTCGAGCTTTATTTGTTGTTGAAATTGTAATCCTTCCCATTATTAATTAAATAAGAGGATTGCTCTTGTCGAAAGTTGTGAACGCTTGTTTCTTCCATCCATTTGGTAAGGGCAATTCGATTTGAATCATCCCAAACAATTGCACTTTGGAAAGTGGTATTTTGTGGAAAGGGAGAAAGGCTCATTTTTTTATTTTGTGGGGAAAGGGAATTGTTTTCCCTTTTCTAATTTTTTTGGGATGTTTTTTGATTGTGGGGATGGTTGTATCCTTCTTGTTAAGAAAGGACTGCCTACATATCCACCTGGAGAGGTGAACTCAAACCATGATCGTAGTTCGAAATGTTTTGTGAATTTGAATTGTGTTTTGTGGTTGTATCCCTCAAGCATAAGAGGGACTGCCTACGTATTCACCTGAAGAGGTGAAATAAAACCATGCTCGTAGTTCAGGGGGTTTGTTTTTGTAGTGCAAATGGACGTTGCCTTTGACGGATCAAAGGACATTTGAAACGGGCAAGGTGCCGCAGCTTAGACTCGATAAAACATGCAATTTCAAATCAGAACATATTGAGGAACTTGACTTGAAAAGGGTTGAGGTGGTTGCTAGTTGCAAAACTAGGCTAGGTTGTTGATTGATGGGGTTCAAGGGTAGTATTTCTTGAGTTGGTCTAGGTTGGTCGGGTTTGTAAAGTCCTCCTCGTCTAGGTCACTCAGTCTCACTGCGCCCCCCGAATGTATTTTCTTGACTAGGTATGGCCCGGCCCAGTTGGGTTTGAATTTTCCCCTCGGATCGACGGGTAATGGTGCTCGAACTGACTTGAGGACCAAGTCGCCCTCCTGGATGTTTCTGGGTTTGACCTTCTTGTTGAATGCCCGTTGTATACGTCGTTGGTATAGCTGGACGTTGTGCAAGGCGTTGAGTCGCCGTTCGTCTAGAAGAGTGAGCTGTTCGTACCTTCGGCGGGTCCATTCCGCCTCAGGGACTTGACTCTCAAGTAGGATGCGTAGAGATGGGACCTCTAACTCCACCGGTTGAACCGCCTCCATACCGTATGCTAGGTAGAAGGGTGTGGCGCCTGTCGGTGTTCGAATGGAGGTTCGGTATCCCAAGAGTGCGAATGGGAGTTTGCTCGGCCAATCGCGGTAGTTGTCTTGCATTTTCTTGATAATGGTAACAAGAGTTTTGTTCGCTGCCTCCACCGCTCCGTTGGTTTGAGGACGGTAGGGGGATGATCGATGTCGTTTGATCTTGTATTTGTCCAGCAAGCCTTGAGTTTCCGCCCGGAAGTGAGAGCCTTGATCGCTGATGATTTCATGGGGTACCCCATATCGGCAGATGATGTTGTTTTGAATGAACTTGGCCGCTTTTTTGGCGTTCAAGACTGCATATGACTGTGCTTCCACCCATTTGGTGATGTAGTCGATGGCGACGAGGATGAAACAATGCCCCTTGGCGCCTATCGGGTTGACTTTCCCGATGATGTCGATGCCCCAGGTTGAGAATGGCCAGGGTGATGTCATGGTGTATAAAAGGGATGGTGGTATATGTTGTATATTGGCGAAGATTTGGCAATTGTGGCAATGTTTGACGTAGTTACGGCAATCGGCTTCCATGGTCGTCCAGTAGTAACCTAGCCGCATGATTTTACGTGCAAGCATCATTGCACTCATGTGAGGGCCACATTCTCCGTCGTGAACTTCTCCCATGACTTTCTTGGCTTTGTGATGGTCAATGCAAAGGAGGAGAATTCCTTGGGGTGTTCTTT
Source organism: Silene latifolia (assembly GCF_048544455.1). Taxonomy (NCBI): domain Eukaryota; kingdom Viridiplantae; phylum Streptophyta; class Magnoliopsida; order Caryophyllales; family Caryophyllaceae; genus Silene; species Silene latifolia. The sequence goes on along the minus strand of NC_133537.1, from coordinate 97,940,901 downwards.
TGTAGAGCCGATTTTGGTTTATCACGAATTGTGATGCAAGTAAACGGATGGCTCTTTGTCCTCTTTGATGAGAGTTGGGAGGGAATTCGATTTTGGTTTTGTAATTGAGGATGGCTTGGTACCAAGGTTCATCATGGCTTTCCTCGTCGTCGATAATGGCACAAATGTGAGCTGGCTCGCTCCTTCTCTCGACACATATGGGTATCGATGTCATGTCGTTAGGTATGTTGACGAGCGCGGCAAGTTTTGCCAGGGCATCAGCGAATTGATTTTCCTCTCGCGGCAAGTGGAAGTAGTCGACTTGGTCGAAGAACTCGGCCTTTTGATTGATCTTCGCTCGGTAGGGAGCTAAGCTGTCAGATCGGATTTTCCATGATCCGGATACCTGATTGATGATGAGTGAGGAATCGCCATGGACCCTCATTCTCTTGATGCCAAGTGTGTTGGCTGCTTGTAGGCCGATGAGACATGCTTCATATTCAGCGGCATTGTTGGTGACGGCGAAGTCTAGCTTGACCGAGATCGGAACATGTTCTCCCTCCGGCGAAATTAGAAGGATTCCTACCCCGAAGCCTCTCAGATTAGATGCACCATCAAAGTATAGGTCCCATGCGTCGAAGTCGGCACAAAGGATGTCTTCGTCAGGAAGTGACCATGTGTCGGTCGCAGGATCCTCGTTGACGGGATTTTCTGCTAGGAAATCGGCAACTGCTCTTCCCTTGATAACCATGAGGGGTACGAACTTGAGGTCAAACTCGGATAACATCAGTGTCCACCTAGACAGCCTTCCGTTTAGTATGGGTTTTTCGAAGATGTATTTGACTGGGTCCATCTTGGAGTAGATGTGGACCGAGTAGCTGAGCATGTAATGCCACAGCTTCTTTGTTGACCAAACTAGGGCAAGGCATGTCTTTTCCAGTTGGGTATACCTCGTCTCGTACTCAATGAACTTTTTGCTGATGTAGGAGATGGCTCGCTCTTCGTTGCCAACTGTTTGTGCTAGCATTGCTCCCATGGTTGTGTTGGTAACAAATCGGTATAGGGATAGAGGAATCCCTGGTTGAGGTGGCATGAGGACAAGAGGTTTGGATAGGATTTCCTTTATCCCGTCGAATGCCTTCGACGATCGTCGTCCCAATCGGTGTGATCGGAGGCGCGAAGCTTCTTGAATATCGGTTCACAAATCATAGTGAGCTTGGCGATGAACCGGGCCGATCTTGGACCCGACCGAGAAATCCCCGAATCTCCTTCTCGTTCTTAGGCCGAGGCATTTGTTGAAGGGCTTTGATTTTGGTTGGATCAATCTCAATGCCTCTTTTTTTGACGACATGTCCCAAGAGTTTTCCGGAGGTGACCCCGAATGCACACTTCGAGGATTTAGTCTCATGTTATATTTCCGCATTTGAGCGAAAGAATTTCCGGAGGGCATTGATGTGGCCGTCCCGTTCTTTTAATTTGACGATCATGTCATCGACATATACCTCTACCTCCTTGTGCATCATATCATGTAGGAGAGTGGTAGCGGTTCTTTGATTGGTTGCTCCGGCGTTGATGAGGCCGAAAGGCATGACCGTGTAGCAATATGTACCCCACTATGTAGTGAACGCAGTTTTGTGCATGTCTTCCTCAGCCATTTTAATCTGGTTGTACCCGGCATACCCGTCCATGAATGATAGGAGAGCATGTTCGGCAGTGTTGTCTACCAGAATGTCAACATGTGGCAAAGGGAAGTTGTCTTTTGGACTTGCCTTGTTCAGATTCCTGAAGTCGACGCAAACCCGAATTCGTCCGTCTTTCTTTGGTACCGGCACAATGTTGGCCACCCAGACAGAGTATTCAGACACTTTGATGAACCCAGCCTTGAACTGTTTGTCCACTTCTTCTTTGATTTTTAGGGCCCACTCAGGTCGCATCCGGCGTAGCTTCTGTTTCACAGGTTTAGCCCCGGGTTTGATGGGTATCCGGTACTCTGCAATTTCTCTGTCAATCCCAGGCATGTCTTTGTAAGACCAGGCGAACAAGTCCTTGTATTCGTGGAGGAGGTCAATGAACTGTTGTCTTTCTGAGGGGTCCAGGGTTGTCCCTATCCTAAGTTCTTGAGGTGTATTGTCGGTTCCTACGTTAATAGGCTCGGTTTCCTCAATGATGGGGGTTCTGGTTTCCCGTTTGTCAAGTTCTTTGGCTAAGTGAGGTGGGTAGTCACTCAAGTCAAATTCCTCATAATCATTCAGAATTGCATTGCAGTTAAATTGAGACGAGTCATAAGCAAACTTAGCGTTCATTAAGTTGACACGAGCGAAAAGCTCGGAAAGGACAAACATCTCGTGGTCAGTCAGAGGCGACACGACAGAGGAAGTTGCCCCTGGAACAGGCTCCAGGTTGTCACCTTTCATGGGAGTGGGGGTGACCTTAGTAGACTCAGCCTCTCAATCAGCCACGACTTTGTGATAAAACAGTGGGAAGGGGACCTTGACTGGGACATCTAGAGTGTTAGGAGCTATAACAGACTCTGACTCCGTCCCAGACTCAGACTCGGATCCTTCAGCACTTCCCTCCTTGAACATAGGGCCTTCTCCAGTTGTGATCTTGAGAATGCGGCCTTGGCGATCGGTCCACTTGATGGTTTTTCTCCAGCCCTGGGTCGCTTTCTCCGGGTCAGTATCGGAGATCAAGGCGGTTGGATCAAACTTATTGTCTTTCAGGGCGATGTTGATGATGTCCTCATAGTCGAGGCGTTTGATGTTATCTTCCCCAAAGAGTAGTGTGACAGCTTGTCCGTCAAGGCATGGTGACAGTTTGGACTCTGTTGATGCGGCTTCGATGTTGTCGGGGATAAAGTAGCAGTCCTGGAAGACTTCCACTCCCGGGTATCTAGCCTTCGCCACAGAGTCATAGATAGGCTCCGGAAAGCCGTGGTAGAGTTCAGACTCTCCCTCGGGGACAAAGTATCCGTTGAGAGTCAGGTGGTAGGGACGGAGGATGACTCCGTGCTTCTTGCGTTTTCGGATAAGGAGGTTCATCTCCTTGATGTCTTCATTGGTAGGTTCGTATCCCAGCCCAAAGGGAATGTTGAGGACCTTAGCCTGTTTCAAAGGAGGCAATGGGTCCTTTAATGGATTGAGCGGCAAACCCGGGAAATATCCCTGGCGCATCATGATCCGGTTGATCGTGAGGCTGGCGAACGGGTCACATTCAGAGGTTGTTAGTTCATCAGTTATGGCGTTCACGACTTGGAAACCCCACATTTCATTGTCGTCCTCCTCAATGGCTTGGGAGGCTACCCCTCTTCTCATAACTGCTTTGATTGGGGAAGCGGGGATCGTGATAGTTTTCCGTTGAAGGGACCCGATCTTTTGGTGGAGCGTTGAGGTGACCGCCTTGACGGCGTGAATCCAGGGACGTCCCAGGAGCATGTTGAAGGATGCGTCGATGTCGACCACTTGGAAACTGGTTTGTCTTTCTAGTGGCCCGGTTGCGACGGCTAGAGTGATAAGCCCAGCGACCTTGCGACGAGTGCCGTCGTAGGCGCGTACTCCTTGATTCGTTGGGATTAAATCGATTCCTTAATACCCACCGGCGTGTGCGGTTTTGAGGGGGATGACATTCACGGCGAACTCGTCATCCACAAGGACCATTGGTACATTCTTTTGGAGGCATTGCACGGTGATGTACGGGGCCGGAGTTATGGTTGGCTCCGAACAGGGGGATATCCTCGTCGGAGAAGACGACCGGGTTCCTCAGATCAGGGGCGTCTCTTGTCATGTGTGCCACTATTTCTTCTAGGGAAGAGGTGGAGGGCACGGTTAATTTTCCCAAGGCCTGCAGCAGGGCCTGCCGATGCTCAAAAGACGTTGCGATCAGTTGCCAAATTGAGATCTCGGCCTTTGCTTTCTAAAGTTGTTTCAGTATTGAGTTCTCGGTAGCCTTTGGTTTAGTGTCCACCTCTGGGACGATTTCGTCATTCGTTGTTGGAACGACCGTTGGGTTACTCGGATTCTGATAGGGACGTCCGGACCGGGTGAGATGTTCGATTTCCTTCGTCCGCTTCTCCTTTCCTGGGACGACATAGACATCCTCAACATCATCCCGCCATATGCCGTTAATTTCAGGGTCTCGAGGATACCTTGGAGGGGTATTCCTCGGTGGGTAGTTCTTGTGGGGAATATTTTTGTGGGGGCGATTTTTGTGGGGGTAGTTATTTTGAGGGTAATTCTCGTGAAGGTGGTTATTTTGAAGGTGATTTTCGTGGGGTCTATGCCAGAATGGTTGCGGGAGCAATCCATCCTGGGGTGGGTAGTTTTGAATGCTTGGGGAATTCTCCCTCGGACGTGGTGCCAGGGGATTGAAGATGAGTCGACGGTAGGCGTCGTCGAGTTGGGTGATTCTCTCGAAAGGGCCGGCAATGGCCTCCTCAACTTCTTTGAAACATAGTGAGCATAGTGGCGATCTGAATACGAACACTCCGTCCGAAGGGTCCTTTTCCAGAACATTCACCTCGTCGTCAATTGGCAAGATGAGATGAGAGCAGTCTAGGGTCGGCTCATCGTCAGAGATGGCGTGAACTCCCAGAGGATTTGTCTTGTTGTTTGGCTTAGTTGGTGGGGGTATAGGCAAATCTCCCTTCTCAATCATGTCTTGAATGAGGTTCTTGAGTTTGAAGCAATTTTCGGTATCATGCCCTTTCCCTCGATGATACTGGCAGTAGGGGTTGGGATTCCAAAATCGGGATTTTTTGGCGTCGGCCGGGTCCGGGGTGGGCCCGATCGGTTGTAGCTTCCCTTGGTCCATGAGCCTTTTCAGAGCACTTGCATAAGTTGACCCTATGTTGGTGAACACTCTCTGGGGGCGTTCAATTTTCTTGGTAGATAGTTCGACGAGGTTAACCTCATCAATCTTGTTTGTCTGACCGTAAGGGCGAGATCCGGTTTAGGTGGATCCTTGATAACCCCTGCCGGTGGTCTTTGCTAAGACGCCCTTTCGGAGGTCGTCCTCAATACGTGTCCCCAGAATCTGCAGATCTTGAAAAGTTTTGGTATTTTGATACCTCAGCAGGTTGGCATAAACCGGGCGGAGGTTGTTGACAAATTTCTCCACCAGAGTCGATTCACTCGGCTTACTGACCAACTGAGTACTCACCCTCCTCCAACGGGTTAGGAACTCAGTGAACCCCTCCTTGTCGTTTTGGGTTAACACCTCGAGAGTACGGGTGTTGGCCTGGATCTCGACATTGTCGGCATACTGTTTGGCAAACTCAACTGCGATCTCATCCCAAGTGGTAAGGTTTTTCGGGTCCAAGGAGTAGTACCATTGGCGAGGAATCGGCTCCAAAGAGGATGGGAAGATCCTGGTAAAAAGTTCCTGTTTGACCCCCTTAATGGCCATGTAGTCTTTGAAAGCACGGATGTGGTTGAGTGGGTCCTCCACTCCCTTGAACTTAGGCACATCAGTCATGGTGAAGTTGTCAGGTAACTGGTCCCCAACAGGTTCAAACCTTCGGTTATTTTCAAGGTGGATGTTGTTACCCCGGGCTAGGAGTTGTTCTTCCAGAAGTTTCAGCCTCTTCTCAGTCTCAGTCAGGGGTGGGGTATTATGTTCCCCAATTTCCTTGTTCTCCAGGGCATCGATACGGGTCTCGACGCGGTCCAGGGTGACCTTAAGAGCGGTAAGCAGGCTGGCTAGCTGATCAGTTGTTACATCTCTGTTGTTATCATTGTTGTTGTTGGACGAAGCTGAAGACGGGGTCATGGCTCTGAGACAGAAAAATGGCTCACATTACAACTCAATCCGACACGGTTTCATGACTGAACGCAGACAACATAGAGGACGAGACCAAGATCGGACTCAACAAGACGAGGGTGACCGTGTGTGGTCCCTCGGTGCTGACTCGATTTATGACGTGATGGTGTTTGACCGAACCTTTGACACGAGTCCAACATGACGGCGTGACGCCGTTGGACGGGTCTGGTGGTGAGATGACTCATAAGTAAAGACCCATAAGTACGTTTGCTTTGACTCGATAGACACGAGGCGAAATTGGAATGGTGGACTGAAGTTTTCAAAAATAGAAATTTTCAAAAGATTCATTTGTCGCTTTAATGGGCGGCTTCCGAAGAAAGAAATCTCCGCAAGTCGATCAGTTGAAAAGGGTTGTCTTAAGTTTATTTGCAAAAGACAGTTTGAGTTTGAGTCGGCTCGGAAAACAGTGTGTTGCTTCCCAAGACGGTTTTGAAATTCAAAATTGTATGTTTTGAAAATCGAGTTTGAAATGTTTGAAGAGGTCTCGGGGATGGTGTATGGTCCTCGGGATCTCTAAAGTGTCTCGAGAAAAGGGTGTGTGCTTTTCTCGGGTTTTGAAAGAGCCATTGTTGACGCGAAACGGGTTAAAATCCGTGTCTAGACGCGGTGATTATAACGGCGTAAAAAGGTGATTTAAAATCGCTATACAAAACCGGGTTTGAAAATCGTCATTACGACGGCCTAGAAAGGCGTGTTGAAATGGTTATACAAAACCGAGTTTGAAAATCGCCATTACGACGGCCTAGAAAGGCGTGTTGAAATGGTTATACAAAACCGGGTTTGAAAATCGTCATTACGATGGCCTAGAAAGGCGTGCAACGGTCGGCGAAAGACCGAGGTTTGAAATGGCCATTATAACGGCGCAAAAGGTGATTTTGAAAGTTTGAAAATGACACGGAAGGACTTATGATCAAGTAGCACATAAGCACTCACAGTTTCATTATATTATGCATCATGCTGACACGGGTCTTTGCTTAAATGTAATACTACGGATTTTCTTTGGTGACTACTCGACCGAGTAGAGCCTACTCGGCCGAGTAGTGCTGTTGTTGTGGGTTGTTTTGGTTCTGCCGATGAATACTCGGCCGAGTATAGTGGATACTCGACCGAGTAGCGGATACTCGGCCGAGTATAACTTTACTCGACCGAGTATTCGGTCTGGCGAGTGTTATTTTGACGGTTCGATTAGGGAGTGTTTAAGATTATTTTATATCCCGCGTCAGTTTTTAAAACATCATTTCAACTTCATCATTTCTATGTTAACCCTAATCTCTCCCTAATCACTCCCTAATCATCCCATAGCTTTGTTGTGTGTGAAATCTTCGGAGTTCTTGCGTATAATTCCGCATCCTACTGTTGGTAAGTTCTATTTCTATGTTATTCGTATTCGTTGGGGTTACTGTACATTTACGGAATTGGGAATATGGGGGTTGTGCAATGTGTAATTGTGTTATATGATTATGGTATTGGAGAAGACTTCGTAGAGGAGCCTTTCTGATTGTTCGCGTTCTTTTCACTGTTGATTGCTAAGGTAGGGTTTCCCTACTCAGTTTACTGTTCTTTGTAAGACATGTTTATTGTGTGATTATTGTTATCTGTTGATAATCGGAGTGTGGAGATTGTTGTGACGATGTTGGTGTGAGGGTATTGAGACGGCTGTGATGTCATGTGATTGGGATTGTGGTGGAGTCACTTGCGGGAATGGCTTCACACCCTTGTTCGCCCTCCGTGGAACCCGCCACAGGAGGGGATGTGTACATTAAGGGACATGGATTGTTTGTCGCTCGTTGAGGAGCTGGACTAGGTGCGATCGGCAGCGGTCACCCACTGGCGGCGAGGATTACCTGTTGCGATGGGTAATCTGGTTCGGTGTGTAGTCGATTACTGTGTGAGAACGGATGATTGGGAATTGGAGATGATCAGTTGATTACTTCGTTTGTTTGTCTTATTATTTGAGTAATACTGACCCCGTTGTTGTTTGTGGAATCTGCGGTGATCCATTCGGGGATGGTGAGCAGGCTTGACAGGTATTGCTAATGTGAGCTTGGGGACAATCATGGGAGTATTGTCATCACCAGTCATAACATCACCGTCTGAGTCTTAGTTTGATTTCTTTTATTGTCAGACATTGGAGTTGTATTTTGTTAAATCAGTATTTGGATTTGGATGTTGTAAACTTTATACCTTGCAGTACTTTAATAAATGTGCTCAGTTCAGACGCTTTTGATATGTACTAACCTCGGGCAACCGAGACGGTAACACACTTTTATGGTAGGGTGGTCCTGGTAAGGCACCTTGGTATGAGGGGGTGTTACAAAGTGGTATCAGAGCCGAAGATTCCGGCACCTAAACAAATGAATTTAATGAACCTAGGGAGTCTAAATAAAATGAACCCGGGGAGATTTGTTTGGAGCTACCGCAAAGACTCGGGAGACGTCCCGCAGTCGCAAATTGGCCCTCATTAACTCGAGCCGGTAACATGAGGAAGTGTGATGAGAGTTAGGTTTGGTATGTACATGTATGTGAAGATGCATGTGGTAATAGTTGATAATTGAAAAGGGTATGTGATGAAATTTGTAAGTGTGGTGATTGGGGAAATGGTGGAGGTGACGGGTTTGTGAATGTTGTTATGTTGGAATTAGAATAGGCATGAATTGTATGTTGGAATGGTTATAACGTGGCATTTAAATCCTTGATGTTATGTGTTTGTTGCGGGAATAGTGAGCATGATAGAGAACTTTATACTGTATACCCGTCTATTTTGGGACTCGGCCGAGCAGGGCAGGTACTCGGCCGAGTAACCAAGCACTCGACCGAGTATTGTTTGGCAGTGAGTAGCAGTGGCTACTGTATGTGATAACTCGACCGAGTAAGTAAGTATACTTGACCGAGTAGTGGCTACTCGGCCGAGTGTTGTTTTACTCGACCGAGTGTTGTTTTTGAGTTTTTCACGTTCGCTTCTGGAGTCGAATACTCGACCGAGTATCTATGATACTCGACCGAGTAGTCGTTACTCGACCGAGTATGGTTGTATACTCGGCCGAGTGTTCTTTCGGCGGAAGGTTGTTACGTTTTGAGCCATAGGCTTTTGTGTTTACGTTTCCTTGTTTCGTGTCAGCTCAAAATGCCGCCCAAAAGAACTCCCGCGCAGATCCAAGCTTATGGGATGACTCTTGATGAGGTTGCTCGTATGATTGAGCAACAAGAGGCTCTCCTTGAAGCTCTCAAAAATGTGGGAAAGAGGAACGAGAAGTCGATGGATGTTACTCAGCTCAGCATCATCATTGCTCGCTTCAACCCTCCCACATATGATGGGGTAGGTGAACCAAAGCTACTCGAGAAGTGGCACCGTGAGATTAAAGCTCTCATGGAAATGGTTAAGTGCCCCGAAGACATGATCGTCGAGCAGGTAGTGTACTACCTAAGAGGTGAAGCTGCAGTTTGGTGGCAAAACGTCAAGGAAGATGCTAGAGCTTTTTACCAGGCGGAAGGAGCTATTCCTTGGTCTGGGTTGAAGAGTGCTATGAGGGAGCAGTTCGTGCCGGAGCATATCCGACACAAGATGAGATCCGACTTTGATTCCTTCACCATAACGGATGAGATGAAAGTCACTGACTACTATCATCGGTTCCTGGAGCTATCTCGTTATGTTGAGGACATGTAGCTAGGACAGAGAGGTTTGGCTCTCCGTTTTGAGAGGGGTTTATCTGCTAAGATCGTGAGTCGTATGCCAGCCGGGGTTGCTACTGACCTCAAGGAAGTGTATCTGAGAGCGGGTCAAGTTGAGAGAATGGTAGATCTTTCAAGAGAGATCGATGAGAGGATAGCCGAAAGAGGAAGAGGAAGGCCGACGAAGTGGAAGCAACAGTCAGTCGACCAACAAGATGGGGAACTTCAACCATGCTAAGGCTTTTTCTGGTGGAGCTGGTTTTTCGGGAGGATCTCGTGGCTGGGGAAAGAATGGAGTGTGAGTGACAACTCTAACCTTACATGCTTCAACTGTGGTGGGATAGGCCACAAAACACGGGAATGCACGAGCTACAAGCCCGGCACTGGTCCAGGAGCTCGGTCAGGGAATTTTTCTCAGGGGCCAACTCAGAGTTTTGCTAGTAACCGACCGGGAGGTTCATGGGGCAATAGAGGTGGACAGGGCAACCAGGGCGGTTACAACCGCAGTGGTGGTGGATCATATCAGCGCCAGAACAACAGCACCACTCAGGATTCTGCAGCCAAGCCAAGTACCTCCAATGCTTCAGTTCAGGGTGGAGGACAGAAAAACAGTGGGAAGCTTTTCATGATGGACAAGCAGGAAGCACAGGATGATGCTCATGTAGTTACCATTACCTTTCTTGTTCATAATGTACCATCCTTTGTTTTGTTTGATTCAGGGGCTACACACTCTTTTGTGTCTAAGAGCCATGCTGTGTCTATGGGTTTGGGAAGGTTTGAGGTTGTAAAAGATGATGTGTTCATACCTTCGGGGGAGTCTGTGTCGTGTCTCAAGTTGTATAAGGGAGTATCCATGGTAAGTTGGAGGGGTAGATTTACCAGTGGACCTGTTAGAGTTTCCTATGGATGGGTTCGAGGTGATTGTCGGGATGGATTGGCTGGGTAAGTATGATGCCAGGATAGATTGTCGGCAAAAGAGGGTGTCCTTAAAGGGGCCCAAGGGTATTAGGGTGTCCTATAGAGGGTTTATGGTAAAGCCTAAGTGTAGGTTCATAGCTGTGATGACTTTAAAGTCATGTTTGAGGAAGACGTGTCCCTTGATTCTCTGTCATGTGAGAGACCACCGAGTAGAGCCACCGACAACTTCTGAGATATCTGTGGTGAGAGAGTTCGAAGATGTTTTTCCTGAGGAGATACCGAGTTTGCCTCCCAAGAGGGATGTTGACTTCAGCGTAGAGCTTAAGCCGGGAACGGGTCCTATATCTAAAGCACCTTACCGTATGGCACCTAAACAGTTGGCAGAGTTGAAAAAGCAAATACATGAGTTGCTAGGCAAGGGTTACATCAGGCCTAGTGTGTCACCGTGGGGAGCTCCAGTTCTTTTTGTAAAGGAGAAAGATGGGAGTATGAGACTGTGCATTGATTACAGAGAGCTCAATCGTGTCACAGTGAAGAACAAGTATCCGTTGCCGAGGATTGATGACTTGTTTGATTAGCTTAGTGGAGCAGGTGTGTTTTCCAAGATTGATCTGAGGTCGGGATATCACCAGCTGAGGATATTCCTAAGACAGCGTTCCGATCTCGATATGGTCATTACGAGTACGTGGTGATGCCTTTTGGGTTGACCAATGCGCCAGCAGCTTTTATGGATTTGATGAATCGGATCTTTACACCGTTCTTGGATAGGTTTGTGGTTGTTTTCATCGACGATATCTTAGTCTATTCTAAGACTAAGGAAGAGCATGAGGAGAACTTGAGGATAGTCTTGCAAACCTTGAGGGAGAATCAGCTTTATGCCAAGCTATCTAAGTGCGAGTTCTGGTTAGAAGAAGTGGTTTTTCTAGGCCATGTGATATCTAAGAAGGGAGTATCTGTGGATCCTAGTAAGATTGAGGCCGTAACCAAGTGGGAATCGCCGAAGAATGTTGCTGAGATTCGGAGTTTCTTAGGCCTTGCTGGCTACTACAGGAGATTTGTGAAAGATTTCTCTACCATAGCGCGGCCTATGACATCTTTGATGAGGAAGGAAGTCAGATTTGTTTGGGATGAGAGTTTTGAGACGGCGTTTCAGACCTTAAAGGAACGCTTGACCACAACTCCTATCCTAGCCTTGCCAGAGGGATGTGATAACTTTGAGGTATATACCGATGCTTCAAAGAATGGTCTTGGTTGTGTTTTGATGCAGGAAGGGAAAGTCATAGCTTATGCTTCGAGACAGCTGAAACAATATGAGAAGAACTACCCTACTCATCATCTGGAGCTGGGTGCAGTTGTGTTCGCTCTCAAGATTTGGAGGCACTACCTTTATGGAGCAACTTTTAAGGTGTTCTCTGATCATAAGAGTCTAAAATACATCTACACTCAGAAGGAGCTTAACATGCGACAGAGACGGTGGATGGAGCTGATCGGAGATTATGATATGGAGATCATCTATCACGAGGGTAAGGCTAATGTTGTTGCAGATGCACTGAGTAGGAAGAGCGTTCATTCGCTATGTACAGCTATGTCCTTGCTGAAGTTGAGGGATGAGATATCTAGGTTGGGGATCTTTATGATTTGAGAGGGGGATACCATCGAGGATTTGACGATCGAGCCATAGTTGTATGAGAACATAAAGAGAAAGCAAGAGCTTGATCCTAAGATTCAGGAGTGGAAGTCAAGGGTAGAGAGTGGAACGGTTTCCAGGTTTTCTATCCATACAGATGGGAGTGTTCGTTTTGATGGGAGATGGTGTGTTCCTGAGGATGCAGAGTTGTGGAGAGTGATCTTGACGGAGGCTCATTGCACTCCCTATTAGTTCACCCGGGTGGTGACAAGCTTTATAAAGACCTTAAGAAGACTATTTGGTGGCCAAACATGAAGAGAGATGTAGCTGAGTTTGTAGCCAGATGTTTGACCTGTCAAAGGGTCAAGGGTGAACAAAGGAGACCACAAGGTAAGATTCAGTCTTTGGAAGTACCCGAGTGGAAGTGGGAGTCGATCTCCATGGACTACATTGTGGGGTTTGCCTAGGTCACAAAGAAAGGTAACAACATGATTTGGGTGATTGTTGATCGGTTAACCAAGTCAACCCATTTCGTTCCCATGAAAGATACTTGGTCTAAGATGCACCGTGGCATTGGGTTACAGGAGGCATGTGGTTCGGTTACATGGTATACCTAAAGATATCGTTTCTGATCGTGATGCGAGGTTCATATCCAAGTTTTGGCAAGAACTGCAAGAGTTGATGGGTACAACTTTGAAGATGAGTACAACCTTTCATCCGGCAACCGATGGTCAGACAGAACGGACCATCAAGACCTTAGAGGACATGTTGAGGGCATGTGTTATGGAGTTTGGGGGCGATTGGGAAGATAGGCTTGATCGATTTAGTTTTCATACAATAATGATTATCATACAAGCATTAAGATGGCACCTTTTGAAGCTTTGTATGGCGGAAATGCCGAAGTCCAGTTTGTTGGGATGATAGTTAGAGACTGTGGTTTTAGGGCCACAAATGGTACAAGATATGGTTGAGCAAGTCCAGTTAATTCGGCAAAAGATGAGAGCACTCAAGATCGTCGGAAGAGCTATGCCGACTTACACCGCAAGGACATTGAGTTTGCGGTAGGTGACAAGGTCCTTTTGAAAGTGTCACCTATGCGAGGTGTTATGAGGTTTGGGAAAAAGGGTAAGCTAAGCCAAAAGTTTATAGGTCCTTATGAGATTTTGGACCGTGTTGGCGAGGTAGCTTACAGGTTAGCGTTACCACCAACTTTGGATAGGGTACACAATGTTTTTCATGTATCTCAACTTCGAAAGTATGTGAGCGATCCGTCGCATATCCTTGAAATGGAGAACATCGAGCTTGATGAATCCTTGTCTTACGCCGAGATTCCTAAGGAGATTCTTGATCGCAAGGTTCGTAAGACCCGGAATGGTGAGACGGTCTTACTCAAGGTCCTTTGGTCTAATCATAATGTGGAGGAAGCCACATGGGAACCCGAGGAAGCTATGCGAGAACGTTTTCCTAACCTTTTTTATCAGGTATGTTTGGTTACGGGGACATAACCGTTGTCTTTTTAGGGGGGTAGGAGATGGTCGCGGTCGTGTTTTGTCTTGTTTTGTTGTTTTGCTTTGAGTTGGGGTAGTGAATTTTGTGGTGACTTGTGTAGTTCTTTGGTGTTGTTACATCTGATTAGTATAGTCTTGTTGCGTTGTGTTGTGCCTTGTTTTAGAGTGGAGTGTGAACTTCGGGACGAAGTTCTTTTTAAGGGGGGAAGACTGTAATACTACGGATTTTCATTGGTGACTACTCGACCGAGTAGAGCCTACTCGGCCGAGTAGTGCTGTTGTTGTGGGTTGTTTTGGTTCTGCCGATGAATACTCGACCGAGTATAGTGGATACTCGACCGAGTAGCGGATACTCGGCCGAGTATAACTTTACTCGACCGAGTATTCGGTCTGGCGAGTGTTATTTTGGCGGTTTGATTAGGGAGTGTTTAAGATTATTTTATATCCCGCGTCAGTTTTTAAAACATCATTTCAACTTCATCATTTCTACGTTAACCCTAATCTCTCCCTAATCACTCCCTAATCATCCCATAGCTTTGTTGTGTGTGAAATATTCGGAGTTCTTGCGTATAATTCCGCATCCTACTGTTGGTAAGTTCTATTTCTATGTTATTCGTATTCGTTGGGGTTATTGTACATTTACGGAATTGGGAATATGGGGGTTGTGCAATGTGTAATTGTGTTATATGATTATGGTATAGGAGAAGACTTCGTAGAGGAGCCTTTCTGATTGTTCGAGTTCTTTCCACTGTTGATTGCTAAGGTAGGGTTTCCCTACTCAGTTTACTGTTCTTTGTAAGACATGTTTGTTGTGTGATTATTGTTATCTGTTGATCATCAGAGTGTGGAGATTGTTGTGACGATGTTGGTGTGAGGTTATTGAGACGGCTGTGATGTCATGTGATTGTGATTGTGGTGGAGTCACTTGCGGGAGTGGCTTCACACCCTAGTTCGCCCTCTGTGGAACCCGCCACGGGAGGGGATGTGCACATTAAGGGACAGGGATTGTTTGTCGCTCGTTGAGGAGCTGGACTAGGTGGGATCGGCTGCGGTCACCCACCGGCGGCGAGGATTACTGTTGCGATGGGTAATCTGGCAGGGCTACACACTTTGGTGTGTAGTCGATTACTGTGTGAGAACGAATGATTGGGAATTGGAGATGATCAGTTGATTACTTCGCTTGTTTGTCTTATTATTTGAGTAATACTGACCCCATTGTTGTTTATGGAATCTGTAGTGATCCATTCGGGGATGGTGAGCAGGCTTGACAGGTATTGCTAGTGTGAGCTTGGGGACAGTTGTAACACTACGGATTTTTATAAGTTAAGTACTCGACCAAGTAGTGCCTACTCGGCCGAGTAATGTTAAAAGTGTATTCTGTTTGGCTTCTGCCGAGGAATACTCGGCCGAGTATGAGGAATACTCGACCGAGTAGAGGATACTCGCCGAGTATGCTCTATACTCGACCGAGCCCGTCCGTCGAGTATTATTTCTGCAGTTTTATTCGGGAATGGTTAGGGCGTTATATATTACGATAAACAGTTTCTATTTACAATTTAGAAAACCTAAAACATCCTACGACGCTCTAATCATCTCTGAATCTCTCCTTTGGGTGATCATAGCAATTGTATTCTTTCCTTTGATTCATCTTCGGTAAGTCCCCATCCTTATATTCAATGATTGATATTTAGGGTTTGTCTTTGATCATGAATTGGGGGAAATGGGGTTTTGCAGTTAGTGATTGGAATCATGTAATTGTTGTTGTAGGTGACGATGTGGTATTTGTTATGCATTTGTATGGTTGATTGCAGCGTAAGCGGATTGCGAAAAGGTAGGGTTTCTCCTACTCAGTACTGTTAATTGATTGAGATTGCATATGTTCATAATTGTTGTTATCTGCTGATCATCGGAGGATGGGTGTTGTGGAGACGGTGTTGGTGTGGTTGTGTTGTGACGGTTGTGGTGTTGTGACAGCTGTGATGCTATGTGTGTGTGATTGTGGTGGAGTCACTTGCGGGAGTGGCTTCACACCCTAGTTCGCCCTCCGTGGAACCCGTCACGGGAGGGGATTTGCACATTAAGGGGGATTGTTAGTCGCTCATTGATGAGCTGGACTAGGTGGGGATGGGCTGCGGTCACCCATGGCGGCGAGGATTACCTGTTGCGATGGGTAATCTGGCAAGGCTACACACTTCGGTGTGTAGTCGATTCTTGTGTGAGATCGATGATCACCGGTGGTATTGTTTGTTGTCTTAGATTGATTGAGTAGTACGACCCGTTGTTGTTGTTTTGTAAAACCTGCGGTGATCCATTCGGGGATGGTGAGCAGATTTGACAGGTATTGCTTTTGGTGAGCTTGAGCGGTCATGGGGAAGTCGTCATCACCAGTTGTAGTATCACAGTCACGAGTCTTAGCTATGATTTTGTAGTTGTCCTCAGTTGTATTCACTTTATTGGTTTTGGTTTGGATTTGAATTGTTGTAAACATTAATACTTTACAGTACTTCTAATAAATGTGTTTAGGACGGACGCTTTTGATCTATACTAACCTCGGGCAACCGAGATGGTAACAGCCTTTCATGCTTGGGTAGTCCTGGTAAGGTACCTTGGTATGAGGGGGTGTAACAAAGTGGTATCAGAGCCGACGATTCCGGCACCTAAAACTAATGAACTCAATGAACTTAGGGAGTCTAAATAAAATGAACCCGGGGAGAGTTGTTTGGAGCTACCGCAAAGACTTGGGAGACGTCCCGGAGTCGCACTAAGGCCCTTACGATCTCAAGCCGGTCACATGGGGGAAAACTGTTATATGTTTGAGTTATGTGTGTTTGATATCTATAGTGTGAATCTTGTGCATGGTTGGATTAAATGATGAAAGAAGTGGAATGTGATAGTTGTTGAAAGATGTATCGACGATTTGTTGATGTTGAAACTTTGAGCATGGAATATGTTGGCATGTTAAGTGTTGGAACATGGTAAAATATGAAAGGTGAATTGTGAATTTGTATACGATATATCTTGAACATGAAATATGTTGAGCATGTTACCTGTTTAATACGTGGCTTTCAAAAGGGTAGTGGTACATGTGTATATGATCATGATAATGATAGTGTTTTATTTGTTGGTATAAGCATGTGATTAAGGTCAAGCGTCTATATACCTAAATGTCGTGTTTAATTTTCATGTGAGAATGATAAAAGTTCATCCATGTACTGGTATTTAGAAGTATTAAGTTGTTTTGTTGCCTTATGCATGTTCAAGTTGTTTTGGCATTAGAAAGCTTGATTTATCTGAATACCGATTACGGAAGGGTTGTCTTAAAACTGTTATAAGTCGAGTTCGAGAAATGATATTGCTGTGATTCCAAGTTGAGGTGATAGCTTGTCCTCTTACGATTCTAACGATAGGTCACACGCCCAGAATGACCAAGTAACGAGTGAGATATGACTGTTTTAAAACTGGACGGTCTTGAGAATCTGCGCCTATACTCGACCGAGTAGTCCCTACTCGGCCGAGTGTCCTTTATACTCGACCGAGTATTCCATATTCGGCCGAGTAATCTCTCTCGTGATAATACTTGTTTAGCGTGCGGAGTCGTGGACTCGGCCGAGTAGTCTTATACTCGACCGAGTAAGGTCTACTCGGCCGAGTATTCCCAATACTCGACCGAGTAATCCTTCTGCGGCAATTGAGTTGCTTCTGAGTCGAAAACTCGACCTAGTAATATAGTTACTCGACCGAGTACCTTGTACTCGACCTAGTATGTTATGTACTCGACCGAGTACCTCGTTGGGCGGCTACTTTGAGTCGGTGGCTATGTTCTTACTTTTGTTTTGAGTCGGTGGCTATGTTTTTACTCTTGTTTTGAGCCGGTGGCTATGTTTTTCATTGTTTTGAGTCGTAGGGTATATACACATGTATGTTTTGAGTCTTAACGCATTCTTTTATATGTGAGACGGTCTTGATACGTAAGTTACCTAAGGTATGACATGGAGAATGATGGCTTATGAGGGACATGTGTTGGGTAAGGAAGACATGTGTTAATGTGGTTGTGAAGGATAGTGGAAAAAGAAAAGGGAAGAATGATGAGCTAATCGAGGTAAAGAGCATGTTTTGTGAGATACGATGAGTGATATAGTCGTGTATTGAGTAGTATAAAAGTAAGTGTGACATTTCGGGATGTGTAAGGACTTATAGAGGGAGACGGTTAGCATTGTGTTGCTTAAGGATATATGTAATGAAAGGTTGCTTTAGAGGAATGGAGAAGAGGGGTATATAGTGAACTTAGATAGAGTTATGTCGCGACGTGGATTTGTAGATAGTGACCAAGTTTGGGAATTTGGAATTTTCACGATGTGAGCCTAGTGAGTAATTCTTTGGGCAACTAACGGTATGAGATGAATTTTGGTTTCCTAGTGATGTAAAAAGGGAGATGCAATTGTTTGAACTTTAAATGTTGATTTTATGGATAGATTAGTGACAATTGGGAGTTATAGTATAATGAGAGAAGACCCATGGTAAGAAAGAGTGAGACGATATCGACATAAAATAATGGGATTTGAGTTTGGAGCAATGTGAAGGTAACCGGAGCACTAGAGAGTTAGATAGAAATAATGAAGAGTTGGATTATTAAGGGAGTTTGTCGAGGGTAAAAGAAAAGAATAAGGGGAGTAAAACTAGGAACATGTTCACTGAGGATATGTGATATAAAAGTAAGGAATCGTAGAGATGTATGATACTATCATGAGGATTTGAGTTTACTGATTATATAGAAGTTCCAGGACAACATGATAATCATGAGTTTCGAGGAATTAAAGAAAGTAAAAGTTGGGTAAAGAATTTGCACGATATGAGATTTTGGTGGTGAGTCGGGTGACGATACAATTACGGATGGAATTGGAAATAGTGTTGAGGTAATTTTTGTTGATATATTTGATGTTTGTTGTTTGGGATGAGAACCAAAGGGAGGAAAAGGATTGTTATATTAAGAAGTGATAGTAAGAGAGTAGTCACATGAAAAATGTTGGTGTCATAGTATTGTCACTAGTGGTTGAGGATGATGTTATTTTGGGGAAGTTAGTTGTTCTAATGAGGTTGATTTTGTGAAGGTGATTAATGTTTGGTTATGAGGGAGTTTAAGGTATGGATAT
Source organism: Silene latifolia (assembly GCF_048544455.1). Taxonomy (NCBI): domain Eukaryota; kingdom Viridiplantae; phylum Streptophyta; class Magnoliopsida; order Caryophyllales; family Caryophyllaceae; genus Silene; species Silene latifolia. The sequence goes on along the minus strand of NC_133537.1, from coordinate 97,922,233 downwards.
ATGAGGTATTCGTTGGCGGTTGGGTACGGATGATATGGCTACGTTCACCGGGTGGTGATAATTGTGTGTAAACGAAGATATGTTATGAAGGGCACCGAGTTAAGTCCGGATAAGATATATTCATTGTCAAGTGGTAACTTACGTGATCGGGATTGACTAGTTGGATGTGATTATGGGTCTATGATGTGTATAAATGTTTGTGTGAGGTTCTAACCTCACGAGAAATGATAGTGTGATAGTCTTTAAGTTGTTATATGAATGGTTGTGATAGATGTTGGGTACGACAATCTAATGGAATGAGGTTCAAAAGGTAATAATTCGGTTGATCTGGCATGGATAGTTAAAATCGTATGTGTATTGATGATACATGTTTATTCCGTGAAAAGGTATGGATGATAGGCATGAGATTCTTGTATGTTTATTCCGTATAATATGTTGTGTTATAATCTAGTAAAACGGTTTTGAAAGAGTTTTCTTGTTCGAAATGTCATCTTGAGTCGTGTTTATGGGAATTATATGTGGGTGTGATGTTTATCGATGTGGGTGTTGTGCCTCGGGTGGTGATCCGGGCACGGTACTTTGTGTTGTGATACGGGCATTTTAATGCATGTGCGGCTGTTCTTTGGCGGTGTTCTGAAGCGTCACCGGTTGTGGTGGAGTATACGGGGCGGTTACGATTTGAGTTTTGAAAGTACAGACCGGTTATGCATAGATTGTTGTTTTGTTGCTGTTGTTTCTTGTGAATTTCGGTTAGACATGTAGACCGTTGTTTTGTTTGTTGATGTTTCTTACCAGTTCCAGTTTGGGAATGAGGGTAGAGTATGATATGAAAGAGAGTTGTATATGTTTTCGTTGTTATCATGGTATAGTGATAATGTGTTGATGGGACACAGTTGTGATAGGTTGTCACAGTAATTTTGATCTTGTTCTAGATGAGGCTTTGGTAGACATGGTAATGGCAAGTGATTCGTAGAACATGTGTGGTAATGATCGATATATGCGATGGTTCATAATCCTTTGTTGAGACAGTGAGTGTAGGGTGTTGGGTATTTAGGGTCGTGTTAAGTTATGTATGAGTCTTGCGGTAATGAAAGAAAGGAACTTGAGGATCTAGTGTGAGTGTACGTAACAAGTGTGGATCGTGAATTATGCTTTTGGCGATAAGAGTTTTATATAGTTTATATAGAGAGGTATGTCGTGTTGCGGTAATGTGGAAGAGTTAGAGTGTTTGTTATGATCAGGATTGTGTGGCATTGGTTAGATGGAGTGCAGAATGAGTTGAGGTATGAGAACTGTTTAAGTAAGAGAGCCTTGGATATAGTAAGTGTTAGATTATAAGTGGGTATCTTTCACATGTGGTGGTGATGAAAATAATGAGAGGTATAGCTAAAGATCTAGTATTAGTGAGTTACGAGGACGTAACATGTGTCTTAAGAGGAGTAGGATGCGGCAAAGAGCGTTTGAGGGTTGTGCATGTCGTAATATTATTGGACGTAGAGTGTTGGTGTAGCATAAGGAATGGATGTGTACATATAGTGGTTGATAGTGTTAAAAGGCCATGGCTATGCTTGTAGTAGTTCGATATTTAGGAGTGTGAGAATTTTTGATAGTGTTGATAAAAGTGGATGATGATATTTATGAGTTCGAGAGTTTTGGCAGCTGGATGATGATGTGGATGAGTGTGAGTAAACTTCGAGGACGAAGTTCCTTTTAAGAGTGGTAGAATGTAACATTCCGTTTTGATGATTGATCTTCTTTTGTGGATTGATTGCTATTGAGTGTTATGGAAGTAATACAAGGTTGGCAACATTATATTGTGGTTATTGGGTAATGTTATGGAGTCAGTATTGAGAGCCTATGCGATAGTTGAGACGATATCGTGAGCCATGTTGTGGAAGGAAGAGTGGTTTGTGGAGTTGGTGTTAAGTGTCCATGTTTTATAGGTTGGGTTGGAACTTCGCGGTCGTGTTTCGTTTTGTTTGTTGTTTTGCTTTGAGTCGGGATAATGATTTTGTGGTGACTTGTATAGTTCCTTGGTGTTGTTATATGTGGTTGGTATAGTCTTGTGGCGTAGTGTTGTGCTTTGTTTTATAGTAGAGTGTGAACTTGGGACGAAGTTCTTTTAAGGGGGAAGATTGTAACACTACGGATTTTTATAAGTTAAGTACTCGACCGAGTAGTGCCTACTCGGCCGAGTAATGTTAAAAGTGTATTCTGTTTGGCTTCTGAGAGGAATACTCGGCCGAGTATGAGGAATACTCGACCGAGTAGAGGATACTCGGCCGAGTATGCTCTATACTCGACCGAGTACCCGGTCCGTCGAGTATTATTTCTCAGCTTTTATTCGGGAATGGTTAGGGCGTTATATATTACGATAAACAGTTTCTATTTACAATTTAGAAAACCTAAAACATCCTACGACGCTCTAATCATCTCTGAATCTCTCCTTTGGGTGATCATAGCAATTGTATTCTTTCCTTTGATTCATCTTCGGTAAGTCCCCATCCTTATATTCAATGATTGATATTTAGGGTTTGTCTTTGATCATGAATTGGGGAAATGGGGTTTTGCGATTAGTGATTGGAATCATGTAATTGTTGTTGTAGGTGACGATGTTGTATTTGTTATGCATTTGTATGGTTGATTGCGGCGTAAGCGGATTGCGAAAAGGTAGGGTTTCTCCTACTCGATCTGTTAATTGATTGAGATTGCATATGTTCATAATTGTTGTTATTTGCTGATCATCGGAGGATGGGTGTTGTGGAGACGGTGTTGGTGTGGTTGTGTTGTGACGGTTGTGGTGTTGTGACACCGTGTGATGCTATGTGTGTGTGATTGTGGTGGAGTCACTTGCGGGAGTGGCTTCACACCCTAGTTCGCCCTCCGTGGAACCCGTCACGGGAGGGGATGTGCACATTAAGGGACGGGGATTGTTAGTCGCTCATTGATGAGCCGGACTAGGTGGGGATGGGCTGCGGTCACCCATTGGCGGCGAGGATTACCTGTTGCGATGGGTAATCTGGCGGGCTACACACTTCGGTGTGTAGTCGATTCTTGTGAGATCGATGATCACCGGTGGTATTGTTTGTTGTCTTAGATTGATTGAGTAGTACTCGACCCCGTTGTTGTTGTTTTGTAAAACTGCGGTGATCCATTCGGGGATGGTGAGCGATTTGAGGTATTGCTTTTGGTGAGCTTGAGCGGTCATGGGGAAGTCGTCATCACCGGTTGTAGTATCACGATCCACGAGTCTTAGCTATGATTTTGTAGTTGTCCTCAGTTGTATTCACTTTATTGGTTTTGGTTTGGATTTGAATTGTTGTAAACATTAATACTTTACAGTACTTCTAATAAATGTGTTTAGGACGGACGCTTTTGATCTATACTAACCTCGGGCAACCGAGATGGTAACAGCCTTTCATGCTTGGGTAGTCCTGGTAAGGTACCTTGGTATGAGGGGGTGTAACAACAGTCATGGGAGTATTGTCATCACCAGTCATAGCATCACCGTCTGAGTCTTAGTTTGATTTCTTTTATTGTCAGACATTGGAGTTGTATTTTGTTAAATCAGTATTTGGATTTGGATGTTGTAAACTTTATACTTTGCAGTACTTTAATAAATGTGCTCAGTTCAGACGCTTTTGATATGTACTAACCTCAGGCAACCGAGACGGTAACACACTTTCATGGTAGGGTGGTCCTGGTAAGGCACCTTGGTATGAAGGGGTGTTACATTAAAAGGGTGGGTTACACACCAAGCAATCAAACCCCGATTTGCGAGAGGGATACCAATCCAAACAAAATGTGTAAGGAGGGTGCCCTAGCCTCGTGCTCGAAAGTGATGAAAGCTCATTGACGAAACAGAAATGTGTAACGTCAATGGTATGCTTGACTCAATCGGGATTCAAAACGCGGGGATGAGAAAACTCACGCCGACGGGACGAGCCAATTGGTCGGAAAGGGTTAGGTTGTGGGCCCGGACAAGGAACCCGACCGTGACCGTAATATCAATTAATGCATTCCAACCAAGACCTCGTTCGAGTCTCACCATCTACGGACCACAAAGACGTAAGTGTCCTAGTTTTCCCCAGCGGAGTCGCCAATCTGTGGACATGGCCCACCTGCGGGTCCTGTTCGATCTGCAGACATGCGGCGGTCTTTTTGAAAGCCACGCTCGGCGGCGTAAAGATGCTTTCGACCGGATCGTTTTTAGATCGGTCGGTTTCGTCTCGGTAAGGGTCTCGAAACGATTAGAGATGTCCGGAGTCGCCACCAAGCATTTGTGGGATGCCTGGAACCCGTTCGAATTCCACTTTATACCTCGGTCAAATCGAAGCACAAAGCAGCGTTTTGACATAGGTACTAAAGATAAGGAAATCATCCCTCTTTATCATCCTATCTCTAGAATGATTCTCGTACGCCCTGGATAAGGTCGTCCACTATCCAAAGTTTCTGAGTAAGAGGTGAAGGTACGTATTGGGAAGCCCTTTAATCAGACACCCAATCCCGCCCGCGTTTAGCGGCCTCTATTGATCGATCTTGGTTGGTTGAATGCAAAAGTTGATAAAACGGTTTAAATGCATGAATGCGCATCCAATGATTTAAACCTAACATGTGAGAGCTTTCTAAGTCGGTTGATTTAATGCAAGTATCAAGTATAAGATGTCGAGTTGGATTAATGATTGATTTGCATGCAAGACGGAAATTAAACATCCATTTACCGTATTAGGTTTAGGGTGTATAACATGATCCATTTGTCTTAGTAAGGCATTTTGCAAATGTGGTTTGAATAGTCATCTGATCCATCCTATATCCGGGTTAACCAGAGTCGGGATCGTCCTAGACTAATGCTGGAAGGGAACAGGCCCTGTACCAGACGGCTATAAGAGGCGCGAGCCAGCCGGCGGTGTAAGGGGCCTTCCTCTGGTTTTGAAAATGAGAAAGAAAGGGCCTGCTTGAGGCGCGGGTTAGCCAACGGCTGTATGTCGTGTTCTGACTGTTTAGAAAACGTTATGAAACATGTTGAAAATGGGTATTTGAACCCGGTTTGATTTTGAAAGGGTCGTTTAGACCACATTTGTCGATTTGAAGAACTAGACTCGAATAATCATCATTATTTGATAATATTCGGTGTCGGGTTCGGTTTTGACAAGCTTGACATGAAGAGTTTTGAAAACGATTATGGACTAATTGTTTTAAGTCCATTTTGAATGTAATTAGTCGGTACTCATCATCGTACCCGGGTTAAAATCCGGCATGGTATATAGAACCAAGGATGATTTTGTGTTGGTGACTAATATGTTTGTTTGAAAAATGTAAAGAGATGAAATAAAAGGCTTTAAAATACCTCTTAAATGTCATTAACCAAATATTATCACCGAAACACGGATTTAACCGTCATGGTATGAAGAACCAAGGGTGAAAAATGCTTTATGGTTAAAACAGGTGAAATGAAACAAAAAGGTTTCAAAAATACTTAAAATGGTAAAAACCGATTACAAATATCAAAAAATGGATTAAGGGAAATGACGAGAACAAACACGGTTGATCTCTGGTCTGAGCACCCCATTTAGGCGCGAGCCTGTTGGCGACCTAAGGGGCTTCTGCCTCAGACCAAAAATCAGTTTTGGATCGTTTATTCCATGTTTTGGTTCATGTTATGCATGTTTTAGCATGTTAAAGTCATGAAACAAATGAAAACATAATAAAAGAGGATTTTTACACCCTCATACTTACATGTTTGGTTATGGCGAGTGACCGACGTAAGTGTAACAACTTGTTTGATCGGAAAAAACTCGGTTTAAAACCGTTTTGGTAAGTAAAAGAGTGTTTTAAAAGTTTAGTGATGGTGTAGTGGTCAAAGTGGTCGGACAAGTGATTTAATGCATGATGACGGTACCAAACAATGTGTAAGGCTCGTGTTTACGATCGGTAGGTCGTAAACACGCGTCGGGTTGTGACTTTAGAAGTCGAGTCGAGAATTTTAAGGGAGAAAAGAGGGGGCGGACACTCGCGTAAGTCTCAAATGGGTGGCATTTGAGGGGTATTTATAGGAGAATGAGTGGTTGTGTGAGTTTTGAGCGACGTGGCCACCTGGGCTGCTCAAAGAGGCGCGAGCCACGTCGCGGCACTTCGAGTTGTGTTGTCACTATCACAACAAACGCAATCATGATTTGTTCTATCCTAGGTTTTGTAGTCACATGTTTGGTACTTGACCATTCATGAATCCGGGAAAACTTAGTATAGAAGGCTTGAGATATTTTGTTTTTGTGGTTGACTCGGTTTGACTCGTTGTTGGAGTCGGGATTTGAATTTTCGAGTCGGTTTTTGGTCCGGTGTCGGTTTTGACTCTAGTTAGTGTCATCGCGACCCCGTAGTTGTGCATTAAACACTCCAGGTATTTTTGAAATGTTTTGAAATGTTTTGTTTTCGAAATCGTTTTAAGTTTTCCGACGTAAAGTTGTACACAAACTGTCGATCAAACGCTGCGATCCCAAAACATGTTGTAGTCCGATAATCATCGGGTGTTTGTTGGAGTCTCAGCAGATACTGGGTATCTACAAAACCATGGTGTGTTTTGCCTCTAAAGTTGTGATTGGATGGCCATTAAGATATCATCGGGGAAAGAGTCATTGATCGGTGTCTCTCCCTCATCACTATGGAATCGAATTCTTGACATGTGGTCTACCACCACATTCTCGGCTCTCTTTTTTTCTCTTATCTCTAAATCAAATTCTTGGAGTAGCAAAATTCATCTCAACAATCTTGGTTTTGCTTCTTTCTTTATCAAGAGATGTCTAAGAGCACGATGATCCGAGAAAACAATCACATTCGATCCAAGCAAATAGGAACGAAATTTGTCTAAGGCATAGACAATGGCAAGGAGTTCCTTCTCGGTGGTATCGTAGCTCACTTGTGCGGAGTCAAGGGTCTTGCATATGTAATAGATAGAATTTAAAGACTTTCCTACATGTTGGCCAAGAACCGCTCCAACGGCGTAGTTACTTGCATCGCACATGATCTCAAATGGTAATTCCCAATTTGGTGGTTGGATGATTGGTGCCGAGATAAGTGCTTTCCTTGATTCTATTAAAGGCTTCAACACACTCATTAGTGAATTGGAATTGGGCATCTTTGAACAAAAGTTGAGAGAGGGGTTTCGCAATTTTTGAAAAATCTTTTATGAAACGGCGTTAAAAACCCGTGTGACCAAGAAAGCTCCTCACCCCTCTAACATTCACGGGAGGTGGGAGTTTCTCTATCACCTCAACCTTGGCTTTGTCAACTTCGATGCCCTTTTCCGAGATTAAATGACCCAAAACAATACCTGCATTGACCATGAAGTGACACTTTTCCCAATTCAAAACTAGACTAACATCTTCACATTTTTGCAATACAAGAGAAAGATTATGCAAACGTGAGTCAAAGTCTTTTCCATAAACACTAAAATCGTTCATAAAAACTTCCATTATGGTTTCTAGATAATCGGAGAAAACACTCATCATGCATCTTTGGAAAGTAGCGGGGGCATTACATAGCCCGAAAGGCATTCTCCTATATGCAAAAGTACCATAAGGGCATGTGAAAGTGGTCTTGTGTTGGTCATCCGGGTGCATCGGGATTTGGAAGAATCTCGAGTACCCGTCAAGGTTGTAAAAGAATTTGTTAGAGGCTAACCTGTCAAGAATTTGGTCAATGAATGGTAGAGGGAAATGATTCTTTCTTGTTGCGGAATTCAATTTACGATAGTCAATACACATATGCCAACCGGTGATCTTCCTTTTTGGTATTAGCTCATTCTTATCGTTTGTTACCACCGTGGTACCTCCTTTCTTAGGTACCACTTGAACGGGGCTAACCCACAAAGAATCCGATATAGGATATATGATTCCTGCATCAAGTAATTTCATAACCTCCGCTTTTACAACTTCTTGCATGTGGGGGATTAATCTCCTTTGGGATTGAATTATAGGCCTATGGTCCTCTTCTAGATGAATTCTATGCATGCAAAAATTGGGACTTATCCCTTTAAGGTCATCTAGACTATAACCTATAGCCTTTTCATGTTGTTTTAACACATCAAGAAAACTTTCCAATTGGTTCTCATCAAGTTTTTCATTAACAATCACGGGTTTAGTTTTAGATTCATCAAGGTAAGCATATTTCAAATTTGGGGGAAGAGGTTTTAGAGTTAAAGTTGGTACCTCACTTCCCTCCATTGAAGGTTCATTAAGGATTTGCTCTGATACGTGCATTTTATATAGTCTTTTTAGCCTATTTTATGCACGTATTTCTATGCTTTTATCGTGGTTTTATGCTACGAAATGCCCCGAATATGCTGCTTTGGTTTGTTTTGTCTTATTTGCAGGAATGAACCCAGAAAGTAATGAAATCAAGCCTTTTTACCGTCCGTTTAGCATGCATTTGAAGGAAGAGTGAATTTGGAGCAAGAATGTAGCTATTTTGAGATGCGCAAAGAAGAAAGATAGCTAGGCGAGCAAGGGAAGAACTTCAAATTGCTAGTGCCTACTTTGGAGAGCCATATCTCGAGTTCTACAACTGATATTCAGGTGATTCCAATTGGAGATGAAATTTTGTTCTCTTAGCTTTCCAACGCCACCGGAATCGCCCTGTTTGACCAAGTAACAAAGAAATGGCAGCCGTTTGAAGTTCAGTGCGCAAAGCAGGAAAAGTACTCGATCGAGTACATAAATCACTCGATCGAGTACTAGCTACAGCGAGAACAATAGTGTCGAGTACAATTAGATTTTATCTTATGTTTATCTTATATCTAGTTAATAATAAGGATACTACTTAGTATAAATAAGAGTAGTTTAGACCTAATAACAAATCATTCATTCCCTGGAGTCAGTAGAGGGGACGGACGACGCTTCTTCTTTTCTCTCTATTTTTCAGAACTTGATTGTAATTCTCTTCCTTTAACCTTAATATTTCTGTTTTCAATCCTTAATCTCTCTAGTAATCTCTGCTTTATTTCTTCTCTTTGATTAGCATCTCTAATTAGTTATTAGCTTATGTTAGTTAGTTTCCCCATTAACTACAATATGTCATCTACTCTATTTAATTCTCTTGTTATTGTTATTATTAGCATTAATATGAGTAGCTAATTCCCCTTATGCTAAGACTATAGGGGATCCATAATTATGAAGGGAGAGTAATCGACTTATTGGGTTAATGCTAGTATAGTCTTTGTTGATTAAATGCTACAATTAACTGTAACCGTCTAATTGAGTCGACGCAATTAGACCTTTAATTCTTAGTGATCCTTGACCTAGACCGAAAGGTTGGAAGAGGTAGACTAGTAGCGAACAATAGAGTATTGCAGTGAGGGCGAAAGTTAAGCTGTTTACACTTTAGGGTGAATTAAGGACCGAAAGGTGACGTTCGTTACCCCTTAGACCGTATTTGCATTGACCTGAGACCTAGATTACTTGACCGGATGATTATGGTGAACCGTTTGTCTTAGCTGTTTCTCTATATCTGTTTAATCCCTTTCTCTTATCCTCTTTTCCTTATTCTTATTAGTTTAGAAAATCACATTTAACCCCCATCTCTGTGACATCCTGACAGATTAAGTTAAACAGATAATTAGCAAAATAGCCTCCCTGTGGAGATCGACCCTACTTGCTGCTAGCTTCTGTTAGTTGTTTTTAGGTTTATTTTTGGTACAGAAACGACCGTATCAAATTTTGGCGCCGTTGCCGGGGAGGCGACGCTTTTTAACTGTTTCAATTTTGTCTGTTTTTCCGCCTCAAGGGAAGACTGAGTACCTTGAGGCCGCTCTTATCTTTTTCTTTAGTGCTGTTTTGATAGGTCTTACAGGTCTATTAGACAGATTTTAGAAAGAGATTGTCGAAGGGAAGGCTTGAGTACCTTCGACCCTTTTGCCAAGATGACGTCCGTCTCTCGACTTATTGCTCTGTTTGAAGCTCAAACTGAAAGATCTACTAATTGGGAGAGGAAAGAATCTTGGGGTTGTGGTAATCACTATGAAGTCGCTCCTCCACCGAGGCCTAGACCACAACCGTTCTTTGCAACAAGGCTACCCACCGCCTTGTTATTCTTTCTCACCGCAACCAATTCCTCCACTTGCTAGGAATGATGAGGCTGAAGAAGTTAAGTCACTGATATTGGCACTTGCACTACAGTGTCATAATTCTAGTGCGGAATTTGATAGCCGTATGAAGAAGCTAGAGGCTCGGTGTGATCAATTAATTACCGAGCAAGAGCAATGTGAGACAGTGTATGCTATCAACACCGACACCATTCCGTCTCATGAAGAACCCGTGTCACCCAATGTTGAGAATGATTTCTATGACTCGGACGACGAATTCCTATCGTACTTCAAGAGCCAATGCGCAGATTTAAGCCCTGTACAAGAGGAATCACTCGATCGAGTGACCAACATTGGTCGATCGAGTGATTTTTCAGGAGAAAGTGCTCGATCGACCAGTAACTCTGCTCGATCGAGTAGAATTCAAGGGGAAACTGGTCGATCGAGCAACAATTCTGCTCGATCGAGTGAAGACGAAGGGGAAATAGTTCGATCGACCAATAGACATGCTCGATCAACCCCGAGCTGCGAAATCGTTAAATCGTCACCAACGCCTATTCCAAGTGACGATACAAAGGAACGCATGCGGTTGAATCCTATTCTGTTCGAGTTCCTTTATCAAAATCGTCGCTACCATACCGTGATCGCAATTTCTTGGACCGTATCCGAGATCTTAATGTCGCTGATCATTACAATGCAATGATTGCTCAGGTACCCTCTTATTCTGAATTTCTTGATCAAATTGTTTGGTCTAAGAGGGATGTTAGTAATGTTAAGACGGTAATGAATGTTTCTATGATCAAGAGTGCGACGCACTTCTTCTTGAATGGGACTCCACCCAAATTGTCCGCCCAGGTCGTTTTTCTATACCATGTTCAATAGGGACCCATTCGTTTGATAATGCTTTATGTGACCTCGATTCTAGTGTCAACATTTTACCTTTGTCTCTTGCCTTGAAATTGGGTTTGACTAAGTTTACACGCGCTAGAACGACCGTGTTCACTAGCTGATCATTCTTATGTTCGGGTCAAAGGAGCTTTACATGAGGTACCTGTTAGGATCGGGAATTTCTTTATTCCCGTAGATTTTATTGTCTTAAATATAACCGAGGACCGTGACATTCCCGTTATTTTGGGAAGACCATTTTTGTGCACTGCTGGCGCAATTCTCGATGTCGGGGTTGGGACACTTACCTTTCGTGCCGGAGGGGAGGACTTGGTGTTTACTAAGTCTGATGACCCTAGGGAACCCATACACATCACGCCATGTGATGATGTCCCTCATGAAGAGTCCTTTGATATACCGTCCGATAGTCCTTCTGAGTCACATATTGTTGCTGCCGTTATGACACCTCCGCCCCATTCTGGGAGCAAATTGGAGGAACATTTGTTTGTTTCTCTTTCTACAGGTCGCGACGAGTTCAAAGACCAGGGAGGTGAGATGGGTACTCCTAGTTTGAAATCCGAACGCCGGATAGACGACCCAGGAGGAGGTGTTGATAAAGCTACACCGTCTAGGAAAAAGTCGTGATGAGGTGATAGATTGGGACCCGGATCTTTGTGGGGAGTCATTGCTCTTACATTGCCAAGCTGTGGAGACCGGATGTCCGTTTGACGATTCTTTGAAGCTACCACGTCCCGATCGAGGCCTAGTAGTGGACCAATGATTTGTGGTGTTGGGTGAGAAAAAGAAGGTCGAGCTGGGACTGACTGAAGCTAGCGCTACCCGGGAGGCAACCCGGCGATTTTATTCTGCATTTTATTTAATTTCAGTTGAATTCTGCTCGTTCGAGTTACTCGATCGAGTAACTTTCTGCTCGATCGAAAGAAAAAAAAAAAAAAAAAAAAAAAAAAATTTTACTCGATCGACCGCTTTTCTACTCGATCGACCACTATTCCTCTCGATCGAGCTGTTTTGGACGCCCATTGCTTGGTTAGCTTCTTGTGACGATGTTTCGGAGCTATTAGTGACCTCCCATTTCATGGTCGGTTTGGGGAGGTCCCTTTATTCGCGCTATCTTGTGAGTTTTTCCGCTTTTACTCTCTTCCTCCTTTAGTTTGCATTTTCCTTTCCATGTTTTGGTACAATGGGGGCATTGTACAGTTTGGTTTGGGGAGGTTATGCATCCATATCTGTGTCTGCATGTTATTTTCATTGCATTTCAGTTATCACGTCTAATTTATGTTTGCATTGTTGTTTATTTTTGTTGAAAATTCAAAATCACATAAAAATTGAAAAAATTCATAAAAATTCAAAAAATTTCATGTTTATTTTGGCATATAGGTTGAGTCGGAACGGTAGATTTCAATGATGAAATTGCACTATATCTGTCTTTTTGCTTAGGCCTTGCATTGAATTAATTATCTTATTAGCTTTGTCTCTTTGCATATCTACGAGTTAATGTTTAATTTAGCTGAACATATAGACTTGACCTGATATTTTGGCAACCTACTTATAATTTCTAAGGATTAGAGCCTTATAAACTGGTGTCATTTATGACCAGTTTCATGTAGGATTGTGAGTAGTTACTCCTTGCATAACATGTTCATTAAATTGCATATATATGAAATTCAATTGCTTTTTGCCGTCATACATTCGGGTTAGTGGTTGGTGTCACATGCAGGGAGGTGCTTACAAATTCCCTTTTCTTTCAATTTTACCCATAAACTCCACATTAGCCATATTTGCCTGTTGACCCTTAACTACATCCAGATTTAGCCTGCCTTGTCAAGCTAGTTTAGATTGTTCTGCGGTATACTGTCTCTCGCATCAAATTTTGGCTTGTATTCTGTCGATTCGGAGTTGGTAATAATGAAGAAAAAGGAGGTTGATGAAAAAAAACAGAATTGAAAAATGGAAAAAATCGGAAAAAACAGGAAAAGAAAAAGAAAAAAAAATTGAAAAGAAAAATTCGAAAAAGAAAAGAAAAAAAAAAAGATGTTGTTTGTTAGTCGGTTTCACTCCTATGCTTTATCTATATCTTTTGAGGAGTTAGTTCAGTTTGGTTTGGTGAGATTTTATGCCAAGTGAAGAGCATTGTATTTAGTTCATAATTGAGTTGGAAATGGATATGTCTCATATGGTTTTGTTTAGGTACTAGCTTGGCCGCCTATACCTCCACATTCCCATAAATGTTTTGCCTTTTCTTACCCATTGCCTCACTTTACCATATTTTTGTAAGCCCTCGGCTGTGACAGGACCTTGTTTGGTTGGAATGTATGTACGGTAGCTAGAATTGTTTATCATATTAGCTGCATGCATGATTATGTAGGTCGTAGTCTAGGTGAGCGACTATATTTCTTTCTTTCTCTTACATATATATGTTCACCCTTTGCTTCATGAGAGAGAGTGACCCGTGAGAGTCCATCGTTTAAGGTCTTGCAAGGTCGACGGTTCAGCTACTTTTATAAACATCCTATAACTCGTTTGCGTTTGACTGTTTAGCTATAAGTGTTAGTTTGCTTGCATTAAATTGGCTTAAGTGGGCATTTGAAGCTAGCTCTGAGTTATCTTTTCCCTTTCCAATAGTCTGCATTTAGTTTACTCGAGGACGAGTAAAGGTTTGGTTTGGGGAGATTTGATACGTGCATTTTATATAGTCTTTTTAGCCTATTTTATGCACGTATTTCTATGCTTTTATCGTGGTTTTATGCTACGAAATGCCCCGAATATGCTGCTTTGGTTTGTTTTGTCTTATTTGCAGGAATGAACCCAGAAAGTAATGAAATCAAGCCTTTTTACCGTCCGTTTAGCATGCATTTGAAGGAAGAGTGAATTTGGAGCAAGAATGTAGCTATTTTGAGATGCGCAAAGAAGAAAGATAACTAGGCGAGCAAGGGAAGAACTTCAAATTGCTAGTGCCTACTTTGGAGAGCCATATCTCGAGTTCTGCAACTGATATTCAGGTGATTCCAATTGGAGAAAGTTTGTTCTCTTACCTTTCCAACGCCACCGGAATCGCCCTGTTTGACCAAGTAACGAAGAAATGGCAGCCGTTTGAAGTTCATGGTCATAAGCGGGAAAAGTACTCGATCGAGTACATAAATCACTCGATCGAGTACTAGCTACAGCGAGAACAATAGTGTCGAGTACAATTAGATTTTATCTTATGTTTATCTTATATCTAGTTAATAATAAGGATACTACTTAGTATAAATAAGAGTAGTTTAGACCTAATAACAAATCATTCATTCCCTGGAGTCAGTAGAGGGGACGGACGACGCTTCTTCTTTTCTCTCTATTTTTCAGAACTTGATTGTAATTCTCTTCCTTTAACCTTAATATTTCTGTTTTCAATCCTTAATCTCTCTAGTAATCTCTGCTTTATTTCTTCTCTTTGATTAGCATCTCTAATTAGTTATTAGCTTATGTTAGTTAGTTTCCCCATTAACTACAATATGTCATCTACTCTATTTAATTCTCTTGTTATTGTTATTATTAGCATTAATATGAGTAGCTAATTCCCCTTATGCTAAGACTATAGGGGATCCATAATTATGAAGGGAGAGTAATCGACTTATTGGGTTAATGCTAGTATAGTCTTTGTTGATTAAATGCTACAATTAACTGTAACCGTCTAATTGAGTCGACGCAATTAGACCTTTAATTCTTAGTGATCCTTGACCTGGACCGAAAGGTTGGAAGAGGTAGACTAGTAGCGAACAATAGAGTATTGCAGTGAGGGCGAAAGTTAAGCTGTTTACACTTTAGGGTGAATTAAGGACCGAAAGGTGACGTTCGTTACCCCTTAGACCGTATTTGCATTGACCTGAGACCTAGATTACTTGACCGGATGATTATGGTGAACCGTTTGTCTTAGCTGTTTCTCTATATCTGTTTAATCCCTTTCTCTTATCCTCTTTTCCTTATTCTTATTAGTTTAGAAAATCACATTTAACCCCCATCTCTGTGACATCCTGACAGATTAAGTTAAACAGATAATTAGCAAAATAGCCTCCCTGTGGAGATCGACCCTACTTGCTGCTAGCTTCTGTTAGTTGTTTTTAGGTTTATTTTTGGTACAGAAACGACCGTATCATGCTCCATTTCCATTATGCTCTCCATCCTCATAGCATATTCGACTTGTTCTTGAAGCTCATAAACCTCATCATACTCAAATTCCATGACAAATTCATCTACCTCTTCGGCTTGTGTGGTATGATCTTCGATTGCTTGTTCTTCTTCAATGGATTGGGATGCTTCTATGAGAATGTCATGTATCAACGTGGATTGCTCATAAGTAAGTTCTTTATTAGCTAGAGCGGCCTCAAGGAGATCTACATCCAATTACCAATGCTTATTTTTGGCCTCACTTGCTTCTAAGGCTTCCAATGCTTGCAAAGGGTCTTTGATGAAAGGGAAACTCATGTGGTCCTCAACAAAACAATATATAATATCCATCTTGTAAAAATATACTAAGAGAAAAAGGTGAGAAGTACCTTGAGGAGTTTTACTTCCCCAAGGTAAAGAAAGACACAACTAAAAACAATTAATGAAAATCAAATCAAGTTAACATCGTCCCCGGCAACGGCGCCATTTTTGGTTCGAAGGTTTAAAACTCGTCGTCAAAAGTTACCCAACCAAAACAATATTTATAACTTCACCAACTACTCTTAGTAAAGAGGCAAGTAAAGGTCGGATCCCAAGGGATGGGTATTGATGTAGGATTTTCAATTGTAAGTGGTCGTGTCTTAGGGTGTCATAATTTGGGGTTGAGATAAGAGATTAATTAAAACTAATCAACAATAAAAACAAAGCAAGGTAGATAAAATGAAGGTGTAAACACATGATTAAAAGCACTAGGGTATCATGGGTTCATAGGGGAATACATGGGAGTTGATCATACAAACAAGTTCTCAAATTATAAGCAAGCAATTATTGTTGTGATGGGATCGAGTTAGTGTATATCTTACAATCCCTAAGAAGGTTTGGCTCCCAGAGCCGAATCGATTAGATTGTACAACACCTACAAGTCAACATAATCCTTCCTATTCAACATTATGCAAGGTCTAATGAGGCTCGAGTTGGTTTAAATCTTACAAGCCTCATTGAAAAGATAAGTGATGGGTAAAAAATGCAAGGATTCATACGCTCGCATTTCATCAAACATAACATGTGCATAAGTTGAAATTACAACAAGCAAGCAAATGAATTATGTGAACATATTATATTAAGCATGAATCATTCCCCATGTTGGTTTCCCCTAATTACCCATTAACCTTAGCTAAAGAAACTACTCACTCATGATCAAGTTTAACATGCTAACAAAGTTGTGAATCACATTAACAAGGCAAAATATGATGAATGAATGAAAATGATTAACAATAATTAAAGCAAGGATTAAGAGAATTATACCTATAGAGATTCCAAAACAATAATGCAAAGAATAATAGAAGTACTTGATGATTGATGGAAGGCTGTCAATCTCCGAATAAACCCAAATGATCTTCTAATTACCCAAAATAAATTATGAACAATAGAGAAATTAAGGAAAGATTAAGTATTGAGATTTGTATTAAGACTAGATTAAGAGTTGATTACAAGATTAAGGAATGATTACTAATTGATTACAACTTGATGATAATCTAAGTAGTACAAAGGGGTAATTATACTAAAGATTAGGTACAAAAAATAGGGTTACTAAGGGCTTAAATGACTATTAAGTCCTTAAGAAAAGTTGTGTAACACCCCGGTTTATGAAGGAGCCTTTGGCAAGACATTCCCTAATAAACCGAACTGTTACCATCTCGGTTCCCCGAGGTAGTGAATAACAATTTAAACTCCAAGGCAACTTATATAAATACTTTAACTTAATTATTACAAACTTCTTTTTACAACAATTATAAGGAACTACATAAATGGAAGTGGAAGTCTTCTAAATAATGATCTAACTACTATGTCTTCGATCCAGTGTCGACGCCCATCAAGCTCCCGTCCTATCTCTTAAACCCAAAGTCTGCTCGCCAATATTTGGGTCATCACAGGTGTTCACGAATACACAGGGTCAACCACGAGGTTGAGTAGGGAATACAACGAAACAACAAAATATGATATGCATGTTCCTCCGTCACCTCCATCTCCATCTCAACTCATATCTCATAACCCGACAACCCACCATACCGATCCCCAGAGACTATATATATCGACCGCAGATCGATCTGCCCGACTCGCAATGAGGACACCAGGGCAAGTCCCGCAGAACCAGCTGGGCCTTATCACAACATCACATCGTATCTCATCATCGTCACCACCACACCATCCTCCAACTCCAATGCATTTGCAATGCTCAACAGTAATCAATGCAACATAATATGTACATCAATGAATGAAATCATGCCAGCTATCAAAATAATGAAATAATATAATCAACACGAACAGTTCAGTCAACCACACTCCAGTATATGAAACATAACATAAATCACAACCACGAACAAGTCAACGATCACAGCTTGGTCACATGAAACACAACAAATCAACACAATTTAACAACACCGGTAAGTCAAGTGTATTTCCCTACCTCGAACTGCAACAAATAGTCGGAAGCTCAGTGCTAATCCACAATAATTCGCCCTCTGAAAGATAATGAAATGATAACCAATTACTTAACTATTCCCGTTCCCAAAAAAGAAGTTACTAAAAATAGAATTTTTTAAAATGGAAACTTTCCCGATATAGTAACTTTTCTCTTTTAACAAACCCGACTCAAAATCCGTCTCTAATTATTTTAAAAGACTCGGGAATTTAAATTAAATAAATCATTTAAATGATTCGGGAATTTAAATTAACTACGAAATACGATAATTTAAACAATAAAGAAACGAATCAAAGCCGACTAAAACACGCCCAAACCCACGACTTCCAACCCGTTTCCCGAACTCCCACGCGCCCCCTACCACCGTGACAGCCGCCAGGTCAGACACCGGGTCTGACCTGAGCACCCACCAACACCCTCACCGGGTTCGACTCCCGCCGGTGAGTCAGACCGTGGCCACGAACACCCCCCTGGTTCACTCCACCTCCCACGGTTGCCACCACAGCAGCCCACAACACAACCCCACAGCCACCGCTGTTGTCAACAGCACTCCACCCAATCACCACCACTCTGCTCACCGTCTAGCCACGCACACAGTCGCCATGGCGCCGCCGTTTCGACCTCCCCCGAGTCCACGGTGGCGCCACCCCAAGCCTAGCATCTTAACTCGCCTGAAATCATAAATAACTCGTTTGCTACCCCCCCATGTCGATGCCGCCTAATTCTGCCACCACCACCACCTAAAGCCCACTTGACCGCCACCAATAGGGGCGACTCAGACTACCCAACACCATTACCCCGTCACCAACCACCCTTATTACCTCCCTGCGACACACCGAGACAACCACCACAACCTGACAACCAACAAAAGAGAAAAGGAATGGTGACTGCTTACCTAAACCGCCACGAAAACCACCACCAGGGCCGCCTCACCACATCGACAACCACCCTAAGCTCTTCCCTGCTGCGCCGTCAATGCCCACGCTCTCTCTCTCTCTCTCTCTCTCTCTCTCTCGAATTGCGTGAAGGCTGAGATATGGGCCGTTGAAAAGAGGTAGGCGGTTGAGGGAGTAGGGTTTAGAATGTTAGGGTAGAATTAGGTTAAATGGTAAATGGGTCATGGGTAAACGTGATTGGGTAAGTGGGTAAATGTTATGGGTCCGCGTGGTTGGTAAAAGAATTAGTTACGTGATGTCATTCAGTTAAACCCGTCTTGACAAGCTTACGAATAACTCGATTCTACGATATCAATACGACCAGACAATTACTCGACTCGATAGGCAATATAAAATACGGGGTATTACAGTCTTCCCCCCTTAAAATGAACTTCGTCCCGAAGTTCGCTCAACTACCAAACAGATTTTCTAGTACAAGAATTCATGAACTCAAGCGGGTGAAACGGAATGTTACATTCTACCCTCCTAAAAAGAAAGTTACGTCCCGGAACTTACTTCATGCAAACCTATCACCACTCATGAACTCATGCAAACTATCGAGCACCATAACAAAGAAGACAGCTTAATTACACAACATAGAGAACTCATTTGTATGGGTACCACGCAACGAAACATCGGCTTGATCAAAACCACGATCTACAACTTGATCAAAACCACAATCTATAAACAAGTGCAATGTAAACATTAAGATTTTACAATCCTACCCAACTAAAAACATGGTTACGTCCTCGTAACCTCTTTTCAAATGTCATATCCCTATGCAACAAACTCACTCACAACAACAGTAATGAAAAAGAACACATGATAAGAGATTGCGCAAGAACATTTAAGTCGAAAACAAGGTTTTATTATGGAATTAACTGATTGTCATCAAGTAACACTTATTACTTAGCCCATGCTTGACTTAAATACAACATCAAACTAAAGAACAACAAGAAAGGAGCCAAAGGTTTACACGGCTCCACAACAGACCGATCATGGTGTAACTAACCCTAACCTAACGGTCCTTAGGTCGCGCCTCCTCGATTCTCGTGACTTCTATGTCATTCCCTTCCTGGTTCACCTCTTCCCGAAGTCCGGCATGGGTGGTTCGATCGTACTTTCGGCATCGATACATTAGCGTAAAATTCGTATCTCGGTCGCTTTCTTTGTGAAGTCAAAGGTATGCTCGGGTGGGTATCCGCCCCGCCGCAGAATTGGGGTCACGGCATAGTCTCATGCAATGGGTGGACAACGCTCTCATATAGAAGCGTTTGTTGTCCTTTAGTATGCCAGAGTCAGGGATAGTATCGATAAGGGTATACGCTCTTAACTGAGTATTAGTTAAGTACTCAGGGTGCCCATTATGGCCATAGTTGTCCATGGCCGCACAAAGTTTCTCACAATGCTCATTAAAGTCAGCATCAAGTGACATGTAACAGTCTCGCGGGTGTACATTGTAGGGATCCATCCTACAAAGTGGAAAGTTAAACAAATTAAGACACAAGGGTATTACCGTAGAAGGGTGTTAAGACAAAGGATTCATTCTCGAGGTTTAAGTGTGCGAAAGTTATATAACAAGTTTTCAGGGTAACTGTTGTAATACCAGGGTTTTGGTCAACTCAAGATCATCACAGTTCGCATTGTCTACCAGGGAACAACCACTTTAGAAATATCAACCGTAAGAATACACGTAAACCAGCATACAATCTAACATTGACCCCACCAAATTCCTCTCCCAAGTCGAAACTATTACCAATTCCGAGCAATTGAACCATATGTGTATTCCTTCCGCCCTACTACTAATAAATCACCAGGAGTATTAAAACATGCGATACATAAGCACTACTTAAACACCTTGAAACCATAGAAAACATAACACGTAATCAAAACCTTTTGACTCATCAGACATACAACACGAACTAGCCAATTTGTTTGATGTAAATTCTGAAACATATTTCCCAATAAAAGTACAACATATGATCCATGACAACAACAACAACATTACTTCCATATCACACATGTGTTTGACATTTTAGCAACCACATCATTCAATCGTGTCCAGCAACTTAGTATAACTCCTTTTCAACAAAACAAAAGATATCGCATAATTAGCCTAAACATGTACATATACCATCATATAACTTGTAAAACATTATCTATGGCAAAAGATTAGCAAGGTGAACAAGTTCTCTGGTTTGCACGGTTTGAACAAATAGGCAACTCGCGGCTCAATTAAACGTAACTATAACGACTATCATTTGAACATACACCTAACATGTGGATCATCAAAGGGTTATCCCATTATAATTGCCAACATAGCTATCATAAACAATATTTGTTAGATTATGATTGATAGCAACGACTCGGAAATATAGGTATGTCAAATGTCGTGCTACAATTGCAAGAATCACTTTAGCGTTTTATGACAATATAATAACGAACATATTCAATAAGGAATAACGACACGGTTTATTATCATGTTATAGGTTTTAGGTTCAACTGAAATAATTTAATGCAATGAAAGCAATAAGTATAACTATAGGCACACAGACTCACATAAAGGACCTTAGAACTCAGATGACATCCTACATGTGGGAACATTTAGACATAATCATTACTACCATTCATGTGTAAACATTTAACATAGTTATTGTAAATATTCATGCGAGGACATTAGGACGTTTAACGCCACCAAAATTTGACCCAGATATGATAACATAGTTTGATATTTATGTATACCCGACCACTATACAAATATGATGAACACATCGGTGATATTACTGACATGCCACAAAATATGCAAACAACTGGACTCGTACAACATATTTCACCCTCGATTAAGAATCAAATTAAGCTATTCAATTTTACTCATACTATCATGCCAACAATGTTATCAACTAAGTTTCAATTTTATCACTTGTTAAGTTACATAACTACTGAACATACGTGCGGTTACCTTCATATAAAAACATTATAATTTCACATTACTAAGGCTCATGAATTAATCAATCAACTGTATGAAAACTTAACATAGAACGCACATTTTACAGGTCATGATTCAGGTTGTAACTTTCAAAAATCACGAATAAATAGCCGCTCAACGAAAACTTGAGTTATATTACTTTTCATAACATACAGAGAGTTAATAATTCGTGATAAAAAGAATGAGGTCCAAAGTTCAAGAATTCAATTTTTTTTTTAAATGGATTTTACAGCTCAGTTGGTCCAAACAAGTACATGACAGCAATTGGTCCGAAACTTGGGTCAATTTGCAAAATTTACCGTTTAATATAGAGACATCAATAATTTTCGTGGCTTATCAATTTGAAAACATAAGCGAATCTTCTAGTCGATGGAGTTGGAATTATGCAAAAATCATTTATACAAATTAAATGAGGATTTTTACAAAATCGTTGGTCAAAACATCACTGCACAGGAACTTCCTGACCACAGCCCACTAAAACATTTATTACTCCTAATCCGTATATCCTATACACATGAAACCAACGCCAAATGAACACTAACTCACGAGGCTAACTCTCATAAAATTTTCATCCATAGGAAGTTAACAGAAAAGAAATGACAGCAAGATCAATTAGGGAGTAAAATCAAACAAGCGTGTTTCAGCACTAGGTCATTCTTTACTATGTTATAAGCTCTTATGAATCCACTATGTACACTAACCCATCCCAACTTAAATCTCACACTTTGCACTTACGTAAACGTCTATCCCATAGAATCCCTTCGCATCTCGACCTACTCCTTACATCTAAGTCACGATTGGTATGACTAGGAACAAGCAAGTCAATAGTGTTTCTAATTACTATCACAACACTATACTAGCATGGCTTCGGGATCACATAACCGCATATTACTAGACATAATAGCACTATCAACACGTCATCCACATCCATCCAGATAAATATCGTCAATTTGCAATTATTTTCACGCTCACGATTACCACAATCCAACGCTTCGTTGATTATCAATCTGAACGCGAAAATTTTATTTCTCATTTCCACAACATCATATGATCACGTCATCATTCATACAAAATACTTACCGTAACGTTGTCATGCAGAATGGTTAGAATATATGGGTCTCAAGGTATACTTCAACTCGATTATATCCAAGGTTTTCCTGCTAACTACCCCATTCACTCAATTTTCTCTCGGGTTACCTGGTTCAAAACTGAGAGGGCAAAAGAGCACGTATTAAGGGCGCCTTCTTAACCGCACTGTGAGCTCCTAGCAGTTTATTCCCAGGGGTTCATTTTATTTAGACGCATCCTACGTTCTTTGGGTTCATTGGTTCAGGCCTGAGGATCGTTCGCTCTGATACCACTTTGTAACACCCCGGTTTATGAAGGAGCCTTTGTCAAGACATTCCCTAATAAACCGAACTGTTACCATCTCGGTTTCCCGAGGTAGTGAATAACAATTTAAACTCCAAGGCAACTTATATAAATACTTTAACTTAATTATTACAAACTTCTTTTTACAACAATTATAAGGAACTACATAAATGGAAGTGGAAGTCTTCTAAATAATGATCTAACTACTATGTCTTCTGATCCAGTGTCTGACGCCCATCAAGCTCCCGTCCTATCTCTTAAACCTGTCAAGTCTGCTCGCCAATATTTGGGTCATCACAGGTGTTCACGAATACACAGGGTCAACCACGAGGTTGAGTAGGGAATACAACGAAACAACAAAATATGATATGCATGTTCCTCCGTCACCTCCATCTCCATCTCAACTCATATCTCATAACCCGGACAACCCAGCCATACCGATCCCGGTAGACTATATATATCGACCGCGATCGATGCCCCGACTTCCTGAGGACACCAGGGCAAGTCCTGCAGAACCAGCCTGGGCCTTATCACAACATCACATCGTATCTCATCATCGTCACCACCACACCATCCTCCAACTCCAATGCATTTGCAATGCTCAACAGTAATCAATGCAACATAATATGTACATCAATGAATGAAATCATGCCAGCTATCAAAATAATGAAATAATATAATCAACACGAACAGTTCAGTCAACCACACTCCAGTATATGAAACATAACATAAATCACAACCACGAACAAGTCAACGATCACAGCTTGGTCACATGAAACACAACAAATCAACACAATTTAACAACACCGGTAAGTCAAGTGTATTTCCCTACCTCAGAACTGCAGTCAAATAGTCGGAAGCTCAGTGCTAATCCACAATAATTCGCCCTCTGAAAGATAATGAAATGATAACCAATTACTTAACTATTCCCGTTCCCAAAAAAGAAGTTACTAAAAATAGAATTTTTTAAAATGGAAACTTTCCCGATATAGTAACTTTTCTCTTTTAACAAACCCGACTCAAAATCCGTCTCTAATTATTTTAAAAGACTCGGGAATTTAAATTAAATAAATCATTTAAATGATTCGGGAATTTAAATTAACTACGAAATACGATAATTTAAACAATAAAGAAACGAATCAAAGCCGACTAAAACACGCCCAAACCCACGACTTCCAACCCGTTTCCCGAACTCCCACGCGCCCCCTACCACCGTGACCTGCCAGTCGGACACCGGTCGACTGAGCACCCACCAACACCCTCACCGGGTTCGACTCCCGCCGGTGAGTCGACCGTGGCCACGAACACCCCCCGGTTCACTCCACCTCCCACGGTTGCCACCACCACAAACCTGACAACACAACCCCACAACCACCGCCGTTGTCAACAAAGACTCCACCCAATCACCACCACTCTGCTCACCGTCTAGCCACGCACACAGTCGCCATAGCGCCGCCGTTTCGACCTCCCCCGAGTCCACGGTGGCGCCACCCCAAGCCTAGCATCTTAACTCGCCTGAAATCATAAATAACTCGTTTGCTACCCCCCATGTCGATGCCGCCTAATTCTGCCACCACCACCACCTAAAGCCCACTTGACCGCCACCAATAGGGGCGACTCAGACCACCCAACACCATTACCCCGTCACCAACCACCCTTATTACCTCCCTGCGACACACCGAGACAACCACCACAACCTGACAACCAACAAAAGAGAAAAGGAATGGTGACTGCTTACCTAAACCGCCACGAAAACCACCACCAGGGCCGCCTCACCACGTCGACAACCACCCTAAGCTCTTCCCTGCTGCGCCGTCAATGCCCACGCTCTCTCTCTCTCTCTCTCGAATTGCGTTAAGGCTGAGATATAGGCCGTTGAAAAGAGGTAGGCGGTTGAGGGAGTAGGGTTTAGAATGTTAGGGTAGAATTAGGTTAAATGGTAAATGGGTCATGGGTAAACGTGATTGGGTAAGTGGGTAAATGTTATGGGTCCGCGTGGTTGGTAAAAGAATTAGTTACGTGATCTCATTCAGTTAAACCCGTCTTGACAAGCTTACGAATAACTCGATTCTACGATATCAATACGACCAGACAATTACTCGACTCGATAGGCAATATAAAATACGGGGTATTACAAGTTGAGGAAATGCTCCTCTCCAAGGAGATGAGCATCTCTGTTTTGCTGGTCTTGGCACATGACGAGCGTCTTGAGGATAGGCACGGGTTCCTTGTAGTAAGATCTGAGCGGATTGTCAGGGGAGACGCTCGGATAATCTTGCTTCAAGACGAGCGTCTTCAGCACGGGATGCTCGGATGGTGGTGTAGGGAGATGTTCGGATCGTCTCTGATCCGCTCGGATCCCATGGCAGGCAGCTTTTCTTCTTTTTATCCTTCATAATCCGCGAGGATCAATCCGGGGATGCAAGGATCCTTTCGTCATTGCCCAATCTACTTCATTATCTTCATAGGTCATCTAGTATTGTCTTCCCCTTGATGTTTGTGTGACACCCCTATACTCCAAGTTCAGTACCAGGACCACTTAAGGTATGCGAACGTCACCATCTCGGTTTCCCGAGGCAATGATAGTCAAATGACAATGAAGAAACATAATTTAAATAACAATATAGTTTAAAGTGATTACATGTTCAACACCAAAACTGTTAAACTGAAATACAAGGTTCTCAGACGGTCTACTGATAAAACTATCAAAGCTATAAAACATCGTCTGAAATAGCGGAAGACTTCTAAACGCCACGTGATGACTCATCCCAGCTATCCCATACGCGTTATATCATACCTTACTTGTATCATCATCTAACTCTCCACCAAAAATCTCGTATCGTGCAAATACTCCACCAACTTCATACTCCCTTAATTCCTCAAAACTCATGATTAATCATGTTGTCCTGAAACTTCTGTATAAACATTAACTTACTTACTCTTGATAGTATCATACATCTCAACGATTCCCTACTTTTATGTCACATAACTCCGGTGAACATTTTTCTCAGCTTACTTTTATCCTTCTTTTCTCTTTATACTCAACAATACCATTTAATAGCTCAACTCCTTATTACTTCTACCTAACCCTTTAGTGCTCCAATTACCTTCTCATCGCTCCAAAACTCAAATCCCATTATTTCATATCGATATCATCTCACTCTTTCTTAACATGGATCTTCTCTTATTATGCTATCACTCACACTTGCCACTAATCTATCCATAAAATCAACGTTCACTGTTCAAACAATTGCATCTCTTTTGTACCTCTCTAGAAATCAGAATTCATTTCATACCGTTAATTTCCCAAGGAAATCACACAGTAGTTTCACCTCTTAATAAACCAAATCTCCCAAACTCACTCATTGTGTACAAATCTACCTCGCGACATGTCTCCATAAAGTTCACTATATACCACTCTTCTCAACCCCTTTAAAACGAACTTTCACTACATATATCCTTAACCCACACGACTCCTAACCATCTCCCTCCATAATTCTTTACACATCTCGAGCTGCCACTATCCACATCCTTACTTTCAATATTTTCATTCTCACGTTCCTTAGACTCACATCATCCCTTGTTCATATTCACTTTCTTTTACGTTACTCAACACACAATCATATCACTCATCTCATTTCCCATAAAACATGCTCTATGTCTCAATTAAGCCATAACGATCTTCCTTTTCTTTTTCCACTATCTATCACAACCACATATAACTCATGTCCTCCCACCGAACTCATACTCACCACAGGTGCCACTCCTTACATCATAAGATTGGGTAACTTACGTATTAGGACCAATACAGACATAAAACAATGCATAAAGAAACAATATAATAACTTTGAATTAAACATAATATGCAATGAAGTCAAAAGGTAAGCATATGACTCAAAACAGGGGTCACTAGATCGAGTACAGGCCACTCGATCGAGTAAAAGACTTACTCGATCGAGTAGGTGAAGGTCAGAGACACGTAAAACAAATTACCAGGGCTACTCGATCGAGTAAGGGCTACTCGATTGAGTAACAAGAGGTGCACTCGATCGAGTAAGGGCCACTCGATCGAGTACCCTACGCATTTTTCAGCACTGTCCAGTTTTCGTAAAATGGTCATAACTCACTTGTTTCTTGGTCATTATGGGCGTGTGACCTATCGTTAGAATCGTAAAAGAACAAGCTATCACCTCCAACTGGAATCACATTAAAATATTTTACACATCTCAAGGTATAACAGTTTAAAGACAACCTCTCTATAATCGAAAAACATAACTACTTGATTTTTACTTCTAAACGACTTAAACGACCACAAGGTAAACAAAACAACTCAATAGTCATAAAACCAGCATCCCTAACCACATGTTACTATCTTCAAAAGCCAAGCAACAACATCCATTATGCACATACATCATTCAACTTACCAAGCATGTATTACCTACGTGTTTTTATTCTATAACTTTACGTAAACAAAATCACAAATATATAACATCAAGTCTCCTATTCACATGTTACAAGCATAACAACATTATAAAATCTCTTCCATCATACAACATGCTTTATCAGAAATCATATTATCATGCAACAATTATTCATCTTTTTCCACCAATTATTCATGCTCTTACTCAAACATTCAACTATATAAACTCGTACAACACTACCAACAACATATATATATATATATATATATATATATATATATATATATATATATATATATATATATATATACATAACTCTATGTATAATTCAAACCAAACAAATTTTCTTTCCGTATTTCTATATTGCCATATCGTAAAACAACTTCTACACAACTATCATGCTTTCAATCAAAAATGTATAACATCACCTCATTATCATCTTTCTCTACACATTCCCATTCTCCACATACATACATCCACTGATTCATGCCACACATTACTATATAGGTATACAATTCACAAGATAAACACATAGCGATCCCGACTCATATCCCATGGTGACCGGTTCAAAATTTGTAGGGCGAGTTCGCGACTTTAGGACGTCTCCCAAGCCTTTGCATTAGCTCCTACAACTTCTACCCCGGTTTCATCATTTTAATTTGACTCCCTATATTCATTAGGTTCATTAGTTACAGGTTTCAGGATCGTCTCTCTGATACCCCTTTGTGACACCCCATACTCCATGTGCCTTAGCAGGACCACTTAAGGTATGAGAACGTCACCATCTCGGTTGCCCGAGGCAATGATAACCAAATGACAATGAAGAAACATAATTTAAATAACAATATAGTTTAAAGTGATTACATGTTCAACACCAAAACTGTTAAACTGAAATACAAGGTTCTCAGACGGTCTACTGATAAAACTATCAAAGCTATAAAACATCGTCTGACACAGTGGAAGACTTCTAAACGCCACATAATGACCCATCCCAGCTATCCTATACGCGTCATATCATACCTGCTCAATAACTGCTCACCATCCCCGAATGGATCACCACAGCTTTTAAAACATTTAAACGGGGTCAGTACTAATTACACAATCAAAGCCAAACTGAAACAATCATACAAACAGCTCACACACAATCCTAGTCTCCATCTCCAATCACCTCATAACTGACTACACACTAAAGTGTGTAGGCCTGCCAGAGTACCCATTGCAACAGATACTCCTCACCGCCAGTGGGGGACCGCAGCCGTTCCCACTTAAGCCCCACTCATCTCCATCGAGCGATAAACCCATGTTCATTAATGTGCACATCCCTTCTGTGGCGGGTTCCACAGAAGGCGAATCAAGGGCGTGAAGCCACTCCCGCAAGTGACTCAACTCAGCCAGGGACGCACCCTGAAGAACACAGACAGATAAACAACAACCACAATACAACTGAATCAATCAACAATATGAAATCACAACCGTCTGAATCAATCAACAATCACTAACTACAGCACAATCACCACACACATCATGTAACTAATACTGAGTAGGGAAACCCTACCTGGAATGCAGCCACCATAGACGGTCTAGCACCTAATCAAAATCGTTCTTCAATACAATCACCTCCTATCAAACATACAATCATACAATTAACATCTAATAAACACAATACTCCCAAAATCCCCAAATTACCCAATTAGGGTTTCAACTAAAATCAACGGATCAACATAAAAACGGTACAAGGATCTTACCCATAATATGACGGTCTCAACGGTATAAAGAACTCAGGATTATGGCGACACAAGCCTTGGGATTTGATAGCAATATGAGAGAGGAGAACTACGTAACCTTGTTTTCTCTTTTGTGAAGTTTATAAAAAGTGTAAAAGTGAAAAGAAACTGACGGATTAAGTTTAGATATTTTTCTCACGTTGCCATCAAAACCCGTCAAAACAACCCGTAAAAGTAACTTACTCGATCGAGTAAGTAACTTACTTGATCGAGTGCCCCTTACTCGATCGATTGCCTCACATACCCGATCGAGTACCCATCAGACAGACTTGTTGGAATAAGTATCCTCCGACAATAATGAGATCACAACTGTCGATCATGATGATCACATGTTTAAATCTCATTTTAAGAATACATGTCGGATGTAATATTTTACAGTCAACTAGTCCACACATATCGGTAATGATTGGCTGACTAGAGTTTGACATTACTGTCGTGCGACGGTGGTGACCAGTTGATCCCTTAAGGTCATATCTTTAGGAAATACGGTCTTAATTGATTATTTAATTAATCGTATGTAGATACGAGTTAATTACTACCTTAAAATTGGAAATGATTTTTATGAGCAAGTTGACGGTCTTATTGTAATTGGATTAAATAAGACTCCGTCTAAGTAATCGAATTGTTTTATTTACTTAGAATTGTTTATTGTTTATGAAACAATTGAGACGGGAATGAACAGTCCATCTAAATTACAAGACGTTGTAATTTATATTAAAGTGACAATTTTTATAAGATAGTAATTGAGAATTACTAGTGAAATTATTTAATTGTTTCATTTTTGTGTATTATGAATTTTAAGAAGTTAAAATTGCATAATTACATAATGGGTCATGTAATATGTGACATGTGACAATATTACAAATGACAAAGATAAAATGGAAACCATTTTATCCATTTGGACCGAAAATAGAGGGTACCATAGATAATGGGTGTTCTTTTTAAGAGAAAATAGGTCAAGATTAAGAAAACCTATTAATACCCTAGTCTAGCATACTACATATATTGTGAAGACAAATTGTAGCAAAATATGAGCAAAGAGTGGGCACTCTAACCCACTCCTTGACCGGCCCCCTCCACTCCACTAATGAAAAATAGTTTTCTCATTTTGATCATTCATTTCCAAATGAAATAACTTATCTCTCTACTCCTTTTCTCTACTAGTTTTCTAGAGAAATAAAGTTCAAAAATTCCTTTCCATACTAATATTTTCTTATATATTACTAGTTGTAGTAATATCTATGTTAGTGATTTTTAAGGAGCTAATACATAATTTCTAGTAACAAAATTGGTATTAGCATTAAGATTGGTTCCTTGATATAAATCCTTGAGGAAAGATTCTACTCTTGAATCTTGTTCATCCATTGTTGGAAAGCTCAAGAACTAACAAGTAGGAGATCTTGTTGGTGCCCAAAATCCGAAACTTCAATGTAAGATTGACGATTTCTTCTCTTGTCTTGTTTTAGTTTGCATGCATAAGATCTAATATTTATTTTATGACTAAATAAATCTATTCATATATGAACATGTAAATTAATGAGATTAATGAATTCTAACAAGACTGCTGTTTCATATAAAAACATACATACTCGACAGAGTAAGCCCCACTCGATAAAGTACCCATAGACATAGAAAACCGTAGTATTACAGTCTTCCCTCCTTAAAAGGAACTTCGTCCCCGAAGTTCAACCCATACTCAAAAACAAACAAACATACTAACTCGATCAAGACACAACAACACAACTAAGAACTCAAAACAAAACTCCAACCTACCAAACATGAACTCGTAACACCAACTCCAACAACTATTCCTACCTCCACAACATGGCTCACGATATCGTATCAACTCCATTATATCTCTCTCGACACTAACTCCATACACTACCAACTACCGTCCACAAACGCTGCTAGCTCCGTAATATATCATCCACCAGCAATTCCAATATCAAGACACTCATAGACATCAAACGGAATATTACATTCTACCACCCTTAAAAGGAACTTCGTCCTCGAAGTTTACTCACACTTATAAACATCATCATCCAACTGCCGAAACTATGGAACTCATAATCTCCATCATCCAACTGTCAACACTATCGAAATATTCTCACACTCCTAAGCATCACACTACTACAAGCACGGCCATGGCCCTTTTAACAATATCAACCACAATATACAAGTCCATTCATTATGCTACATCAATACTCTACTTCCAATTGTACTACAACATGCACAACCAACAAACTCTCTTGTATCTCATCCTACTCCTCTTAAGATAAATGTTACGTCCTCGTAACTCAATATACTAAATCCTAGCTATATCTTCTCATTATCCTCATCACCACCGCATGTCAAAGATAACCGCCTATACTCTAAAAACTCACCATTCCTATATCCAAGGCTCCCTTACTTAAACAGTTCTCATACCTCAATTCACTCGGCACACCACCTAACCTATACCACAAAATGTTTAGCTTAACCAAAACGTCAACTGTTCCCTATTACTGCCAAAATGACATAGTCCTCTATACATGCATCTATCTCCATACTCATAACTCACGATCCACAATTCTTACACACACTCATACTAGATCCTCAAGTTCGTTTCTTTCACTACCGCAAAACTCATCCATAACTTACCATGATACTAATTTCCAACACTCTATACTCACTGTCCCAATAAAAGATTATGAACCACTTGCAGTTTTCAGATCAGTACAACACATGTCCCACCATTCACTTGCCATTACTAAGTCTACCAACGCCTCCTCTAAAAGAACATCATAAGTATTCCAACAACCTCTCGCAACTGTGTCCCGTCAACAGGATGTCACTATACCATGACAACAACGAAAACATGCACAACTCTCTTCCCTAACATACTCTACCCTTACTCCCAAACTAAAACTGGTAAGAAACATCAATAAACAAAATAATCGTCTATATGTACAACTCGAAACTCACAGAAAGCAACATCAAACAAAACAACAATCTATGTATATTTGGTATGTACTTTCGAAACTCGAATCGTAATCATCCCGCCTACTCCACCACAACCAGTGACGGCATCGCAACACCGCCACCAACAGCCGCACCGTAGCGTAAAAATACCCGCATTACAACACGAAGTATCGTGCCCGGATCACCAGCCGAGGCACTACAACCACATCGGTAGACATCACAACCACATAAAATTCCCATAAACACTGACTCAGCATAACTTTCCGGACAAGAAAACTTACTCAAAACTGCTTTACTAGATCATAACACAACATATTATACGGAATAAACAGACAAGAATCTCATGAATATCATCCATACCTTTTTTTTTTTCGACGGAATAAACATATATCATATACACATACAAGTATAACCAGTCATGCCAAATCACCCAAACTATCACTTTTGAACATCATTTCATAAGTTACCGTATCCAACATATATTACAGAGCATTCAGATAACAACTTTATAACTATCACACAATACCGCTTCTCGTAAGGCCAGAACCTCACACCAACATTTATATACATCTTAGACCCATAATAAAATCCAACTACTCAATCCTGATCACGTAAGTTACCACTCGATAAAGGTTACCTGTCGCCCGAGCTTAACTCATATGCCCCACATAACATATTTCCCCATTCGCATTTTTCAGTCATTTTTGGACGAAAATTAGCTAAACTTCGAAATTTTAAGTGATTTTTTGATATGTTTTCACATATATTATCTACTGATGGCCTGTAAATTTTCATGAAAAAATGAGTTGTTTTGCTCGAAATATGGATTTTTCAAATTAAAATCGTATTTAAATGGGTAAATAGGTTAATATGAGTTATATTTCGAATATGGTCATGGAAATTTAGTATGTTGTCATAAGAAATTTTACAAGATGTGTGTAAAATATTTGGCTATATTGAAGTCTTTATGCATGATATATGAATTTTTGATGAAAAATCACATAAATAGTGACTATAATTAGTAATAATGCTAAAACATACTTCATGACTAAAGGAAAAACGTCACATGTTGCATTTTATCATATATTTCAGATCTAAAAGTGAAAAGTTGATGAATATAATTTTTCTCATATTTTTAGGGTCATAATTGTTAAAACCGATAAACCGTAACATTGTTTTTATCGATAAATTTTCGAAATATTTAACCTAAGTTTTGAACATTATGAGTGTCATGGTATTTTTCCAGAATGTTCATGAGTTTAAATTTCAAATTGTGAAATTATTTGAAATTTTTATAATTTAATTTGAAGTTTATAGCATAATTTTGTGTTTTTGAGTCCATTTATGAACAATATTAAGAAATCAAGTTTAATTATTGTCAAATTTTAGTGGAGACTAATTTTGAGTCCTAAGATGGTTAGGGTAATTAACTTGTACATAAATATGAATTTATGTAATTATCTATACTATATAATTAAAAGGCTAGGCAAAAGCAATAAATTTAATTCCACATGTCACTAGCAGTTAATTTAATTCCACATAGGATTAGTAATCAATTTACTTTCTATACATTTTAATTATCTATTTAATTTATTTACTAATTAACAAGTCAAAAAGATGAGAAGACAAAGGAGTAGCAAAAAAAATGAAAAAATAAAAAGTAGTTTATTATTCATATTTCACCCAACCTCATCCAACACTTCTAATTCCACTGACACCAAAATACCAACTTCATTCCCTTACTACTATCTATCTATGATCTATATATATCTATATAATTTACTTAAAAGACTACATACATAAATCATTTAATTTTATTAATCCATAAAATATTATATTATTATTAATTATAGTTAAAAGGATAAAGTTAAACAAAGACTACCTAAACCATTTAATTTTATTTCAAATGACATTTTATAATACATTACTTCGTACGACGATATTACTATAACTATATCTATACAATATTGTTAAAAGGCTTCTAAAAGCATTACATTTAATTCCATGTGGCATACTCATTAAATTTTATTCTATGTTGCATTTTCATAATTTTTAAATTTGTATTGATTAATAAATTTACTAAAATTTATTACAAAAGTGACATCATATATTTTGTACTCCCTCTATTTTTCTATATATGACTTTCTCACATTTCGAGACACACACTTCTCTCTTCAATATCTCTCAAATTATATGCTTAAATATAGTGATATGTATACTCATATGAAAGAGTTTTTCATAAGTAATTTAATGGTATAATTTTTATAATTTTTTACCAAAAATATTTTTGTAAATATTAAAGTCAAAGGCTCGCCTCGAAAAAGCAAAACGTCATATATTAAAAAATGGAGGGAATAACATATAAGTTAAAGTAAATCAAAGTAAAAGATTTTTAAAAGCATTAAATTTAATTCCATGTGGCATAATCATTAAATTTCAATCTATGTTGCATTTTTATAATTTTTAAATTTGTATTGATTATTAAATTTACAAAAATTTCTCACAAAAGTGTCATCATATATTTTGTAACATATAAGTTAAAATAAATAAAGGGATATTATCATTATTCTTAAATTAATTGTATACATTAAATATTTCTTGAGTTAAAAAAATTTCAAAAGTGATGTGATTTATACAAATTCACATACAAATTTCATAATTGTAACATATAAGCTAAACCAAATCGAAAGATATTAGCATTATTCTTAAATTAATTTTATACATTAAATATTTCATGAGTTAAAAAAAAATTCAAAAGTAATGAAATCTATACAAATTCACAAATAAAATTTAACATTTTAATTAAAGTTTTTGTAATAAAACCTGTTAATGAATTGATTTAAAGTTCTTCATACTTATTTTTTTAATTTATAAATTTGATTAAGTGTTTGTTGGAAGTGTTGTATTTTTTTTTTATAAATTGTTATATATACTTTACTTTCCTAAAATTAAAACCTTTTTAATTAAAAATAAAAATAATTTTGTAGTTTAATAACATTCCTAAAAGTAAAAGTATGACATTTTACTTCAACTACTATTTAAAAACAAGGCAATTGAAAAACTATGACATTTTTCACATTAGTCCAATTTACTTATTATGTGAAAAACTATTCACGCGTCTAAAAACAAGGCAATTGAACACCCACAATTTTCATTAACCTTTTTCCTAATTAATTTACCTCTTAAGGTCCTCATAATCAATTATCTTATTTATTAATACTCATAACTCACAAAATAAATGAAAAGGAATATGAAAAATGAGAATCAATGGTTGTATAATCTTATTTAATAATACTCATAACTCACAAAATAAATGAAAAGTAAAATGAAAAGTTTAAAGCTAATGGTTGTATAATGTATATAAAACTAATAGTTTCCATTCACTAATCCTTCGTTTAATATTCATTGATCATAAATTTTCAAATTACATACTTTATTTCATTGTTGAATATTATATTTGATTATGGTGAGTATGAACGTATGGTATATAAAAATGAATTAACATCTCTTATATGAAATTGTTATTGTTGTTGTTTTGTAGTATGATAAAGTATTTTAATTTTTTATGTTATTCGTTCTTATGAATCGTTTGCTTTATATTGGAATTTATACTTTTCATCTGGATTAATTTAAATGGCCTACATATGAGAATATTTCGATTCTTTTGTTAAATCTTCGTCATGTTGATGTTTTCTCTTTGATCAATAAAACATGTGTATCAACTCTACAGCATCATCAAAGGCACGTGAATGTAGATATGGTAGAGCCTCATGCAAGTAGTTTGAAGAAAGAAGATAATCAAAAGGCACAAGATTAAGGCGAAAACTAAAGATAAAACTTAAGGTATAAACTAATAAATCATTGATGTATCGCTTTATTAGTAGATAAAGACAAAAAAATGTACTTTGTGTCAAATGACAATGAGTTGTAAAGTCTATATAACAGATTTTGTATAACTATTTTGTTCATATTAGGGTAATTTTTTTCACTTTCTCATATTTAATTTCGTAGATCAAACTATTTATGTTTCAAACACAATGTGTAATTATTGTCTTGTACTACTATACTACTATATCTTGATTTGTGCAAGAATTTATTGTACATTTAGTTCAATTAAACATTATTATTCACTTTTGAGTATTAAAAAGCACATCTAAATTTTAGTAAGAAAACTTATATTTATCCCGTGCATTGCACAGGTAACAAAACGAATATACAATCAAAAGGCTACCTAAATCATTTAATTTTAATTCACATGACATTTTTATAATCCATTCATTCATAAATTATTATCCTTATTATTACTATTTTTTTTACTATTATTATTATTATTATTAATATTATTATTATTATTATTATTAAAATAACATAAAAATGATATTTTGAACAATTGCTTAAGTATCAAGTGACATCATCTTACTCTAACTAAGTGATCATTTAAGAACCTTTATAAATTTTCTAACATAAATATGCACTAAATTTTTCATAACCACTAATGTAACTAAAAAGACAAAAAAAATAAAAAAGATAAATATGCACTAAATTTTTCATAACTACATGAGTAATGATTTTGGTAACTATAAAGACAAAATACAAAAATTGGTTAAATAAATGACTATGTAAGAACCTTAAAAAACTCTCTAAGAAAATATGCATTAAATTGTTCATTACTCCATTATCGTTAATGATCTTGGCAACTAAAAAGACAAAAAATAAAAATTGGTTAAATTAACTCATTAAAATGATGTTTACATCAACTCATTATAATTCATTAAAGTTTAATTTCAATAACTCTCATTATCATTAGCACTAGGAGGGTTTATTTAGATCAATTATAACCGATAACTCAAGAGATATATCAATAAAAGTCATAATTAATCCAAGATTATATATAAGACCACAAAAAGGCGGGGGACTTTCATTCACCAATAATTTTTTATTTGCATAATTTTGTTTAGTCTTTTACACTCTATTTAATTGGATTCTGATTTATTTTTGTTTATTTTCAGAGTTACTTACCAAAGATCTAAACGTGAAATGTCGAGGTATAAACAATTAATATTTTATTCTTTTTTACTTTTATTTCACATATACCAAGTATTTTTGTTTCGCTTAAGTAAGTTTAATTTAGTGGTTACAATGCTCGAATATTAAAATGGAATGCTAACTTAGGGGTTGTCATTAAGACAAATCAAACCATCATACAGATTTAGGAGTTTTGGTGTCATTCCTCATTACATAGTTTTGACTCATATCACAAAATTTCAAAATACCCTAATTATAATATATCTCCAAGTGAAAAAGAAAATACAAAAAAAGCCGAAAAACACTTTCACGAATAATACACCAAAAACAAAACAACAAAAAAAGTCAAAACCCGTGATTTTCACGGGTCACAAAACTAGTTGTGATTTTAAAAGGTTAAATCACGCAAATCCGTAAAAACCGATTAATATACGATATTGGCTCTTAAAGGCGATTTAGCATAAAATTTGGCATGCTCGTACATATTATAATGATGCATTTTATTTATGATTGTCATATTTTAATTTTATGTAATTTTTGAATTATGTAATTTTACTTAGTATGGCCTTAGTTTTAATTGGTATTACCCAAAATGTATCGGAATATCGATTCGGTTGTAATTATTGTGATCTCGTATCACCGTTTTGTAATTTAATAGATTTATTTTTATTTTAATTACAAATGTATAATAGGAAATTATGTAATTCATTTTGTAATTTTATTATTCCGGAGTTCCTTGAAGACGGTGCCATTCAAGAAGGCGATCCTTCAAAGAAAGTGTTGCCTAGAAATGCATGCCAAGACTGAAGCTCAAGGGAACAAAGGAGTTGGTTTCCTAATTTGTAATAGTTTATTAGTTTTACTATTTTAGGAAGGCCATACTAGGATTTTATTTATGCTTTACATTTTATTTATATGTTGCATGCATCGCTAAATTGCCATAACAAAACATGCATTATCTTTATATCGAGTAAATCGACCGTTTCAATTAAAATTATCGTAGTTCACCGCTTTAGTTCACTTAAAATGTTATAGATAATAAATTGACATGACCTCTCGCTAAAATAAACAATTGAGACTTAGCTTTACCAAAAAGTAGAAACCATGAAAACCTATTTCATGAGGGAGTGCACTCGGCCCTACCAGGGTACAAACCTTGTTACATAGGGGAAGTGGGTGATAAATGTCTATCCACCGAATTTATGTTAATAAAGGGTATTTCGGCACACTGTGCCCTAAGTTAATATGAATTTGGATCATGGACACATTTATTCGAAATTTGGATTGAACTCAACGAAAGTATTCACGACGATTTCCGGATGTGTTTCGGGCTAGAGATAAATATTAATGTAATTTTATCGACCAAGAGTTCTAAAAGTAGAATCGATTAAAGAGTTAATCCACCGAGTTATGTTAATAAAGGGTATTTCGGCACACCATGCCCCAAGTTAATATGAATTTGGATCTTGGAATCATTTATCATAGTTGGAGAGAGGTCACTATGTAAATGCTTTACTTGTTATTTACAAGTATTAATAAAACGATAAATGTTAAGTTTTCCACTATTCCGTTATCATATTGTTCTATTTCTTTACCACAATTCATATACGATATCATTTCGATTTTTGATTCAAATCTCCATTAAAACATCGAAACTAAAGACAAATATGAATTTGATTCTAAAACCTCATATGAACCATTGCTAAGGATCTCTTGTAAAGAGTATAGATAAAAGTTATTCGTGATCAAAAGGGTTTTTGATTCTTGACTAACATATCTACTTACAATGAATTGTTTCTCATATGCTTAATTGAGTTAAGTACTTTGAAACGTAAAATCATTTTGGTAACTAG
This sequence comes from Silene latifolia, assembly GCF_048544455.1. Classification (NCBI taxonomy): domain Eukaryota; kingdom Viridiplantae; phylum Streptophyta; class Magnoliopsida; order Caryophyllales; family Caryophyllaceae; genus Silene; species Silene latifolia. The sequence continues at coordinate 97,883,291 of NC_133537.1, read as the reverse complement.
ATTTGTTTGAAATCAAAATTGACCAAAATACCGCAACCACTTCAATGAAAGTTTTAAGACTAAACAAACGAATGAAGAGTAGCCTTCATGAATTTAAATTTTGCTTCTCTTAGCAAAGACTCATTGAAATGAGTGGGAGCATTCTCTTAAACCGTTAAGAAAAGGATAAGGTTTTAAAAAGGGTAAAATTAGAATGGAATTGATACAAGGTAATGTTAAAAGTAAAGTTATTGAGAATAACGATACTAAATCTATCAATCCCGACCGATAAAGTTTCCATTGTCTTAATTGTTGGACGCTAGAAAGGAAACTACCCCAAATTATTGAAGAATCAACAAGTTAGTTGTGGGACATCTAACGGGACCTTCTTCTTTAAATGTTTATTTGATTGACATAAATTTTGCTAGTACTACTTCGTCAATATTAGAAACCGGTGGTGGTTTTCATCATTGTATTTGATACATAGGATGATTAGAATATGACGAGTAGCAACAATGATGTTGAGAGATAGAGTCATTGTGTACTCAATCTAGTTTTTGGGTTTAGAGTTGTACTTAATTGTGACTATTAAGTGCATAAACTCTAAATAAGAATATAAACTTGTTAAGATACAAAAGAGGTTTCACTTTTGTGACCCTATAAACCATGATTTGATGTATGGCTAGCCCATTATCAAGGTGATTATATTCTAAACCAAACTAGAATGATATATCATGTAGATGATGCAGGACTCAAATTGGTAACCCAAGATTGAACCTTAGATTCTGGAATGATGAACACAAACAGTTATCAAATACTCTTGAAACCATTAGATCTTATGGTATATGCGTATCTTGTATTCAAAGCAAGATGTCTCGTGCCTTTTGGTTGAAAAGGAGATAGAGGTTGTAAATCATTGATCCAAAATAGGTTGATCATTTTCTTTTACCAACGATTTAAGTTGATGCTAATGTGTTCACTTAATAAGGTAAATAGAGAAATCTTTGAAGAAGTTCAAAGAGTTCAAGGAATCACGAGTTAGTTGTGATGGGATTATCAAAGTGAAGACTTTGATATAAGCCAAATGAAATGTGATATAGTATCACAAGTTAATCTCTCTTAACACACATTATAGGATAATGTGTGGTTGGATAAGAAATCAAACGCTATTCGATATGGTTTGGACTTCGATCAAGTTACTTTGAGTTACTTGATCCTTTTGGGGATTTTATCATTTTGTCTAAATTATTTTTCCACTAAATCTAAAACGAATCATATGAGATATGAAATAGTAGGGTACCATGTATGTAAGTTTTCAAAAGAAACAAATGCTCATTTTTCCGTACTATAATCACGAGTACAAGGGGATTGTGGCTCGTGAAGCTGTCTTTCTAGAATACAAGTTTATTTCTAGAAGACAGAGTGGGAGAAATTATTCAAGAGCCTCAAAGAATGTTATGTCGTAAGAAACTGGACTTTCTTGGCTACATGAGACGTTTTGTGTAAAATGTTGTTTCTTCAAAACCTAGGAGGTTAAAGTCATCACTTGTTGAAGATGATGAATTAGTGTTACTTTTAGAAAGTAAATAGCTTGTAACTTACAAAGAAATTGTTTGATTCAAGTTGATTACTTCTGGAAAGTAATGAACATATGACTTACATGAGAGTGTTTAAGTCACAACTCAATACAAGGCTTAGAGCCATGAAAATCCGAAATAAATTCCAAGTGAATTGTTAGATATCAAAGCTTGATTGGTAGGAAAGGGTTTTGCACTAGTTGAAATGCGTAAGTCTATTTGGATCTTCTTAGGGATTGTGTTTCATAATGAGATATATAGCGAGTGAATCTAAAACCCACTTCTTCAATTAGAAGGAATGTATTCAATACATGTCTTGAGTTTTGTAGATTCTTGCAATCCTAAGATAATGTGAAACTTAAGAGAGGGTCTTGATTAGGACATCAATAAGTTGGAATCAATGATTTGATTATGGTATAAAAATTTTCCCGATAAGTCGAGAAGTTGTGTTTATACATGAAGTTTAGTGGGAGTTACGGAAATTTTAGTAGTCTTATATGTAGATGCCATATTGATCATTGCGAATGATTTAAGACTTGAATACATCTTTAATATCCAGATTTATGTAGATAAATATACATGATATTAGCGTCAAACAAGAAGTCTTATGTTGATAAGATTCATGATTAGTTCAATTAAGTTGAACATATTTGATTGATTCCATTTGCTTCCGCTGCCGGATCAATTAAATGAGTAATGATGTATAGCACTTCATATACTTTGAGTATGATGAATTGTTTCAAATCGAATTTAGTAATAGTTACTAAGTAAGCCATAAAGATTACTCTTAAGTGCTTGCAGAAGCATTAAGGATGTAAAGCAAAGTGTTTTTGATGCAATTTTGTGAAAGGGTGTTACAAATGACAATTGACAATTGAGGTTGCGCATGGTTTCCGACAAAACCATAATCAAAACACATTAGGATGGTTAAGATACCATTGTGGCTATGTTATTTAAGAAATAGATTTTCTAGAATCGTTCTAGGCAATAAAGAACAATGAGAAATATTTACAACGGAAATTGAGTACACTTGCAATCATGGGATGTGCAAGAGGGATGAGTCCCGCACACTGTGAAAACAGTGGGAGCTATTCTAAGGCTAGGGGGCCTATGTCTAGATTGGATCTAGACACGTACTCAGAAAGTTTTGTAATGCAAATGTATACATTACAAAGGAAAACGAGTATGTAGTAAGGTTGAGTAAGGTACAAGAAGTTGATAAAACCTACTAACCAAAGCCTTCTCATAGGCTTAACATGATGAGTCATGTCATATGTCGTTTCAATTGCATTGAGATGAACAACTACATATAAAATTAAAATGGATTATAAAAATATGAAGTAGTAATCAGGTATTGACTATTCATATGTAATAATCACATTTGTCGTTCGAGTTTTTAAATCTAAAAACTCCTTTTATACTTTGTTACATCCAAACGGGTTGTACATGTTGGAGCTTGTGTCCTCCACAAATTAGTGTGATAACATTTGTAAATCTATTACAGGTTCACAAGGGTATACTTCGTATATTTAATCAGTTGATTAACGTTTACCTAATAACGGTTGACTTGCTAGAAAGTTTGACGTTATTATCATACGAATGGCGGTGATCAATCGGTCCTAAAGGTCACACCTATAGGATGTGTTTGAGAAATGTGGTTATAGAAATATAATTACATTGATGCCCAATATGACTAAAAAGTTAGTCAATGTGTTGATGAGATAATTATTTAATGAAAATTAAATAATATTAGTTGAGACGAATTAACTGTCAATTCGTAAATTAAATATAATAAGTTATATTTAATTAAATATATATAATGTTAGCTTGGACGAATTAATCTGTTAATTCGTAATTAAATATAATCAGTTGTATTTAATATCAACAAGTTGAATGTGTCATAGTGGTAATAGTGAGGGTACACATACCAAGAGGTTATGGGTTCGATCCTCACTAGATGACAATTCAATACATATTATATATTTTTGGAAAGACCAAAAATAAGGATTAGACACTCCTTATTTCGGTTTACTTGGCCGAAAATTAGGAGAGTTTTTACTTTCCTAATTGACTCCGAGTTTCGGTCTGTATAAAAAGACAGGTAGAGAATTATTTCTACCCTAATGCTTTTTCTTGACCTTGCCTCATCTCTCTCATCACAAAACACAAAAACAACTAAATTTTACAGAAAATTTTAGATTGATTTCTAGCATAATCAAAGGGCATATCTCATATCGTCTTGGGTGCAACTAATAGGCGAATATCAATTTTGATATTGTTCTTAGGCCATATTTGCTAGGACCGAAGGTTAATTCTAAATCCTTATACTTTGTTTATGTATTTTGTTTATGACCTTTAATCATCATTATTAAAATTCGTTATAATCCTTCTAGTTCAAGGGAAGTATACAGATTATTTCCCACAAGTGGTATCAGAGCACTAGGCCACGATTTTAATCTTGATGATTTTCATAAATTTGTATGTGAACAATAGGATTTTCAAAAAAAAAAAATAGGGTTTCAAATTTTTGTGATTCGGAAAAAAATTTTTTGTGCCGTTTTGTGCCGTTTTTTTTCTTTCAGTTTGATGGTATTTTTCCATTTTATTTTTCATATTATAGTTTATAATCAGTTAAAATTATCATATGAATAATTGGTAGTTTTTGATTTAATGCAGATTAAGTTAAAATTAAATGGAATCGTCATGTTTATGATAAAAAGATTGTTTTTGCTATATGGTTTTTGGCATATAAATTAATCATGTTTATTATTTCATATGCTAATCATGTTTTAATAGCAAAGGTAAACAATTTAGTCATCAAATCTTGTTTTAGGGCATATTGCCGCAAAAGAAAGAAAAAAAAATAAAGGGGAGGATAATTTTTAGGGTTTGCCGGAAAAAAAAAAAATTGTTTTTGTTTTTGGTAAACCGAGAAAAAGAAAAAAAAAAAAAAAAAAGGAAAGTTTTGTTTTCTTGTTTTTTTTGCCATATTGCCGAGAATAAAAATATGGTAAGTTTTTTTTCCTAATTTGCCACATAAAAATAAAAAAAAAAGGGGTTGTTTTCAGCCGTGTAGGAGCTGGAATTATAAAAAAAAAAAAAATTTGTTATTTTTTTTCAGCCGAGACCATGTGTATATTGGTTTTTGTTTTTTTTTTTTTATTATTTTGGCCAGTTAGTTATTGTGAATCAGTTCACAATTTAAAGATACCGAGTTATTTTAAAGCGGTTTAAAATTTAGACGGATAGAATTCATATTACAAGTGTAATATGGATTAAGTATGAAATTAATGTGATTAAATTGCGGAATTGTCACTTAATTTAATTTAAATAGGTGGTTTGGATAAATTAATCAACATAATTAATGTATTGTTTTATGTATGTTTAATTTATTTTAGTTGATGCTTTTAATTTTGTTGAATGAATCGAATGAATGAATTTTATTTACGTATTTATGTTTGCAATCGGTTGTAATTTGTAATACTTAGTGTGGCCTTAGTCAAATTATGTTTTCGTAATGAAGGAAACATGATTTCTTATGTAATTATGAGATCTCGAATCTCCTTTATTTTAGTTTTGGGTTTTTGAAATTAGAATGTAATTAATAGGTCAATTATGTAATTTTATTTATTGTAATTTCAAAGAAGACTAAAGATGGAGATTGAAGCTCACTCCCGCTACATGGATCAAGATGGAACATCAAGACAAGCTTCTCGGGTCAAAGGATGGATTCCAAACTTGTATTTATTGTTCATTTTGATAGGATAGGCCACACTAGGACTTTTACTGTTTTTACGTTTTTTCATTCTTATTGCTTTTCATTCACATGTTAGTTTATGCATCATATTCCGCCTAAAACCAAACCACCTACTACTAAAATGCATGAAAATTGACTCATATAGGTTGTATGTTAGTTTTCATGGACATGCAGATGTCACAGTCTTTAAGCCATCACCTTAGTTTAATCATTCTCGCATGCTAGATTATAGTTCACTTAAAATGAATTAAAATAAAGTTGATGGGATCTTCCTCTAAAACGGAAATTGAGATTAGTCTTTATAAGGGCAAACATCTATGAATCCCTTCTTCGTCGGTAGGCCTAATATGACCCCTTATACGTTGGGTAAGTAGTTGTGTTGACTTAGTTTACCTCAACATCATAGTCCGAAGAGTTTCTCGTGATTATGATGGACTATAGATAGAATTTACAGAAATTTATCGACCAAGAATTCTAACGGTAGAATTAGCTAAAAGGTTAGCTTATCAATTTACAGAGAATTGAGTCTTGGGGTCATTTATATAATTCTTGAGGGAGGTCAATTGTATAAATGTTTTTGAGTCTTCGCGTTATGACATTAGTTCATTAGACTTAAAATAAAAAAGATGCACATGCTTATTATTTTATTCTTCTTTCGCAGTGTAGAACACGTTTATTATCAATAATACTGTTACAATAAATGGTTGGAAATAACGCAATCCCAATGCCTAGTGCCACACTAGATCGTTCGTTCTGGCTTAAGATGTTCATGGACCAAATGAATCACCCACTCGATCAAGAATGATGGGTCCAATTTTTATGGATCGGGAGGCGGCACTACGGAATGTCGCCATCGCCGACGGTAAGCTCGGTATTTAATCGAGCCAATACCGGTCAACCCAGGCCCAAATACAGGAGTCAACGAGTCACTCGCTTATAGTGATTTCGTTATGGAAGCGGGTGCGATAAAGAACGTACTCATCTTTGCAATGGAAACCAATTTGCAGAGACGCTTCATTGCCCAAGGTGCAAACAAGATTTTTACCACGCTCACTAACGAGTTCTCAAAGGCACCGAGAATCGTTACATATGAGCATACCTGTCGCTTCTTTGATGCGGAACTCCAGAAGGGCCAACCGGTTAGCCCACACATTCTTCACATGATTGAGAATGTCGAGAAGTCGAGTCACCGAATTGTAAAAAAAAAGAGAGCATTGTCATTGACCGAATGCTTCATTCTCTTCACGATGGTTTTGCCCTTTTCAGGGCGAACTACTATATGAATGACTTGAAAAAGAGTCCTCATGAGCTACACTCCCTTCTCGTACAGACCAAGAAGGATATGAACTTGAGTGGGAGCGTGAAGCAGGATGTTCTCACGATTTACAAAGGTAAAGGTAAGGGCAAGGCTCATGGCGACCTAGCTGTAGGTAAGCCAAAGTTTAAGAAGCCAGGAAACGGTAAGAGTGCGCCTGGTGAGACTAGTGGCTCACAGGGCAAGACAAAGAGCAAGGGCGGTGACATAGAGTGCCACCATTGTCACAAGACTGGACATTGGAGGAGGAACTGTCCCGTCTACCGTGAGGACATCAAGGCAGGCCGCGTCATTCCTGTTTGTATGTCATCTTATATTCATATGATTGAGATTAACCATGCAAGTTTCGGAACTTGGGTACTAGATACTGGTTGTGGTTCTCATCTGTGTAATCATTTGCAGGGCCTAAAGAACATCATACCTCTCGAAAAAGGTGATGTGGACTGCGAGTCGGGAATGGAGCACGAGTTGTCACGCCTCGAAGGGAACATATGTAATCCAACTCCCTAGTGGTTTTGAGTTATCTTTAACTAACTGTTACTATGTAACCAGTTTATCTAAGAATATTATTTCTGTTTTCGTACTTGCTAAAGACGGTTTTACATTTTCAGTAAAGGATAATAGTTGTATTTTCTCTTTTAATGAAATGATTTATGGCAAAGCAGTTTCCATGAATGGAATTTATATCTTAGATCAAACCACGGAAGTATTACACATGAATAATAAGAAATTAAAGGTTGGTGACAAAGATCAAACCTATCTATGGCATTGTCGAATGGGACACATAAATGAGAAACGCGTAAAGAAACTCGTCGATAATGGGACTATTCCCTCATTCGGATTTTCTGCATATGGCACGTGTGAATCATGTCTCATTGGCAAGATGACTCGAATTTCCTTCAAAGGTGTTGGAATGCGCGCTAGTGACCTATTAGGACTCATACATACGGACGTATGTGGACCTATGACAATTACCGCTAGAGATGGCTATAGATATTTTATCACTTTCACGGACGATTTGAGTAGATACGGATATGTCTACTTAATGAAGCATAAAAGTGAGTCCTTTGAGAAATTTAAGGAATACCAGAATAGGGTACAGAACCAACTGGGTAGAAAGATTAAAGCACTTCGTTCACATCGGAGTGGCGAATATCTTTCAAATGAGTTTGATCAACACCTGAAAGACTGTGGAATCGTTTTGCAGTTAACTCCACCTGGAACACCTCAATTGAATGGTGTGTCCGAACGGAGAAATCGAACCTTACTTGATATGGTTCGATCCATGATGAGTCACACCGTAGTGCCTGATTCATTATGGGGTTATGCTCTTTTGTCAGCTGCTCTTATACTTAACCGAAGTCCGTCTAAATCTGTCGACAAGACTCCATATGAAATGTGGAAGGGAATGGTACCCAACTTGTCCTTTATTCGGGTTTGGGGCTGCGAGGCTTATGTCAAGTGGAGACACGAGGATAAGCTCGGCCCGCGATCGGTCAAGACATACTTTATAGGTTATCCAAAAGGAACATTTGGTCATTACTTCTATTCGCCTACCGAACATCGAGTTTTTGTTGCGGCTAGTGCGACGTTCTTAGAGAAAGAATTTCTCGAGAACAAGTCGAGTAATAGAACCTTCGAGCTGTCGGAGATTCTAGAACCAACAACCGAGGAACAGATGGAGGAAGCTGTACCTCCAACTGATGATACGGTTAATATTCCTGAGGAACCTAGGAGGTCGGGTAGAGACTCTCATCCTCCGGACAGATACATTGGTATGGTCGAGGAGAATGACGTTTTACTTCTAAAAAGTAATGAACCCGCAACCTATAAAGGTGCTATGGCCAGTTCCGACTCAAAGCTATGGCTTGAAGCCATGCAATCCGAGATGGACTCCATTCATGAGAATAACGTATGGGATCTAGTTGATTTACCTAATAAGGTAAAACCTCTACAGTGCAAATGGCTTTACAAAATAAAGTGTTCTGTAGACGCGCAACCAGATATCTATAAGGCACGACTTGTGGCAAAAGGTTTTACTCAAGTGCAAGGATTGCATTATGATGAGATTTTTGCACCTGTAGTCATGCTACGTTCCATTCGGATAATCTTAGCGATTGCTGCATTTCATGATTATGAGATTTGGCAAATGGATGTGAAAACCGCCTTCTTAAACGGTTATTTAGAGGAAGAGTTGTACATGGTGCAACCCGAAGGTTTCGTAGATCCTGAGCATCCTAAGAAAGTATGCAAGCTTAAGCGTTCCATTTATGGACTTAAGCAAGCTTCTCGGAGTTGGAATCATCGTTTCGACCAAGTGATAAAAGAGTATGGCTTCATTCGATCGGTCGAAGAACCATGCTTATATATCAAGTCGAGTGGGAGCAAGATTATATTCTTGATATTGTATGTCGATGACATACTCTTGATTGGGAATGACATTCCTCTCCTTTCTTCGGTTAAAGAATGGTTGAAGAACCATTTCCGGATGAAAGATCCGGGTGAGGCACAAATATTTTGGGAATCCATATCTACCGAGATAGATCACGACGGACGTTATCACTTAGTCATGAGTCTTATCTAGATAAGGTTCTTGAGAGGTTCAGCATGACCAACTCCAAGAAGGGGAACCTTCCTATGACGACTGGGATACAGTTGAGCAAGTCTCAGTCACCCACGACGCCTGAAGGTATTGAGCGCATGAGTCGTGTTCCTTATGCTTCTGCAATAGGATCGATCATGTATGCCATGATATGCACACGTCCAGACGTGGCATATGCATTGAGTATGACGAGTCGGTACCAAAAGAGTCCAGGTGAAACACACTGGATAGCAGTCAAAAATATCCTCAAGTACCTACGGAGGACTAAGGATTTGGTATTGACTTATGGAGGCGATACTAAGCTATGCGCAACCGGTTATGCAGATGCTAGCTTCCAAACGGATCGAGATGATTCAAAATCTTAGTCCGGGTTCGTCTTCACTCTTAATGGTGCTGCGGTCAGCTGGAAGAGTTCCAATTAGAGTGTTGTAGCAGATTCTACTATTGAATCCGAGTACTATGCCGCTTCGAGGGCAGCAAAGGAAGCAATATGGATGCGTCAATTCTTACAAGGGCTTTCGGTAGTTCCTAGTTCGAATGACCCGATCACTATCTATTGTGATAATAGAGGTGCCATATTCCAGGCTAAGGAGCCAAAGTCTAGCAACAAATCTAGACATGTACTTCGCAAAGCTCACCTGATCCGTGATTACGTGGAGCAAGAAGAGATAGTGATTGACAAGATTGCGACGGATGATAACATCGCGGATCCTCTCACCAAACCGTTGAATTATGATAAGCATGTAGGGCATGTTAATTCCATGGGAATTAAACATGTTCCTGAGTTGTAGTACTTGATTATGGATTTGATACATTATCTTTTTCATATATTATTTATAACTTCATCGTTTTATATATATAATATTTTGTTTTTCATGTGGATTGTACTGACAACATTGAACGCCACAAAGTGAACTGAATAACATTATATTTGTTTTAGTCCGTAATCGCCAATATGAGCTGATAACTCCGGCTATTATATTGTGCAGTCGATTGATGGTGGGTTCAACGAGCCATATGTCAAACGGTTGACTGATCGATCACAGATACGAGATTATGACGATACCTCGTAGGACAACTTTTTGTGACAACGTAATGGAGTCCTAAATGTTTCATAACATTCGGTGCCAGGTCGTGGATAGTGAAGGAAAAGTAGATCTATATACTAACATATGCATATATGTTTTAATTTAATTTGTCATAAAATTAATAAGTGATCTTATGCATGCAAACTAATAAACAATATAAAGAAGAAACCATCATCTTACATTGTGATTTTCGGATTTATGGGCACAAGTGAGTTCACCTACTCACTTGTTCTTGAGCTTCCAAATATTGGATGAACAAGGTTCAAATTAGAACCTCTCCCAAAAGCATATACCCAAGAAAACTCATAATAACCAATATTATTTAGATCTAGTAATAATATTGGTTTTACTATAAAATTGACACAAAATAAATTGTATTTTTACTCTTGAAAATCTCGGTCAAGAGGGAGTATTAGTGAGATTTTATTTCTCTAGAAAAATCACATATTGTAGAGATTATACATTTTCTTACACTAGAAAAATTATATGGTGAAAAGAATGAATAATGTTATGTAAGAGAAAAGCACTTCTCTTTTCTTGTGGGATGGCCGAAAAAATGCATTGGGTAGTATGCCCAATGCATTTCATTTTTGCTCTTCACAAGAGGCTAGGCATGCAACTCTAGGGTTATCATTGTGTTTTGAATAAAATAAATTTAAACAATACAAACCCTTAACGCCCTTCTAATTTTCGGTTACCATATAAAATGGTAGTCCATATTAACTTTGTCATTTGTCAATTTTGTTATGTGTTACATGTTACATGACATGTAACAATGCAATGTATTTTTATCATATTAAAAATCAACATACTCATAAAATATGTCATTTACAAAATCGACTAGTAATTCATAATTACTTGTGCCAAAAGTGTTCCCGAATTATAAACTACAACATTCTGTATTTATTATAATTTATTCATTCCGTTTCAATTGTTTCTCAGAAACAATAATTTCATCTAAGTAATAAAATAATTCGATTACTTAGACCGTGTCTCATTTAATCATATCTACAATAAGATACGTAAATTATACTCACAAAATCATCCGTCAATTTTAAGCAATTTAATTAACTCGTATCGGTATACGATTAATTAAATAATCAATTAAGAGTATTTCCCTATAGGTATGACCTAAGGGGATCAACTGATCACCACCGTCGCACGACAGTAATGTCAAACTCTAGTCAGCCAATCATTACCGATATGTGTGGATCAGTTGACTGTAAAATATTACATCCCACATGTATTCTTAAAATGAGATTTAATAATGATATTTAAATCATGTGATCGCACTATTGTTGAGGACACATTTCCCAACAATCTCCCACTTGTCCTCGACAAGTGTGCGTCACCAATTCTCTTGTCCTATTACTATCTCCCACTCAATGCAAGGTGTCTTTCGGGTCGTACTTGCAAGTGATCATATCGAGAGTGGTTTCCTCGATCTGGAGAATAACTGATTGACCGGATTTATCTATCATAGATACCTTCCGAGCGTGGCCACGCATTTCCAGTTCATTACTCCTCGAGTGGCCCTGAGATATTGTTTTAACCCTGACAAGGGGGTGGACAATTCCTATCCCACTTATTCCCTTCGACTAGCCACAGCCATCATAACCCAAAATATGCCCATTTGACCCCATTTACGAAGGTCGTAGTAACACAAATCAAAGTTAATCTGAAACTGTGCCATCTTAGGCGAACTATCTTTAGTCAAAAGAATCGACTCATTAGAATACTATAGCAGCTCTCGCCACGACCAGGCTATCTAAATTGCCAGAACTCTATAAGCGGTCATAAGGCCCGACAAAGTGTTCCTAACAGTCTGCCTATGTGATCGACTAGTCATCTCACATGACTCTATGGCACTTGAACTTGCCATCAATCGCATCACACTCTAGTCACTTCGAGACATCACCTCATACAAGCGACTATGGGCTAATACTATGTTAATCCGGGTTCACTTTAACGGGGTTCAACGTTGTCTCTACAACCCGTTTGGATGTAACAAAGTATAATAAAAGAGTTTTAAAGTAAAACTCGAACGACAAATGCGATTATCACATATAAATAGTCAATGCCTGATTACTATTTCATGTTCTATAATCTAATTTGATCTTGTACGTAGTTGTTCATTTCAATTCAATTGAAATGACATGACTCATCATGTTTAGCCTTTGAGAAGGCTTTGGTTAGTAGGTTTTATCAATTTCTTGTACCTTACTCAACCTTACTACATACTCGTTTTCCTTTGTAATGTATACATTTGCATTACAAAACTTTCTGAGTACGTGTCAAGATCCAATCAAGACATAGGCCTTCTAGCCTAAGAATAGCTCCCACTGTTTTCACAGTGTGCGGGACTCATACTTCTTGCACATCTCATGATTGCAAGTGTACTCAATTAACGTTATAAATATCTCTCATTGTTCTTTATTGCCTAGAACGATTCTAGAAAATCTACTTCTTAATTAACATTGCCACAATGGTATCTTAACCATCCTAATGTGTTTTGATTATGGTTTTGTCGGAAACCATGCGCAATCTCAATTGTCAATTGTCACTTGTGTAACACCCTTACACAAAATTGCATCATAAACACTTTGCATCATAGCCTTAATGCTTCTGCAAGCACTTAAGGGTAATCTTTATGGCTTACTTGGTAAAGATTACTTAAATTCGATTTTGAAAACAATTCATCATACTCAAAGCATATGAAGTGTTATACATCATTTCTTTTTAATTGATTCGGCAGCGGAAGCAAATGAAATCAATCAAATATGTTCAATTTAATTGAACTAGTCATGAATCTTATCAACATAAGACTTCTTACTGACGCTAATATCATGTGGATTTATCTTCGTAAATCCGGATATTCAAGATGTATTATAATACTCCAAAAGTCTTAAATCATTCTCAATGATCAATATGTCATCCACATATCGGACTAATTAAAAATTCCGTAACTCCCACTAAACTCCATGTATAAACACAACTTCTCGACTTATCGAGAAATGTTTTATCACATGATCAAAATGTTGATTCCAACTCATTGATGTCCTACTTAAGATCCTCTCTTAAGTTTCACATTATCTTAGGATTGCAAGAATCTATAAAACTCATGACATGTATTGAATACATTCCTTCTATTGAAGAAGTGGGTTTTAGATTCACTTACTGTATGCATATCCTCATAATGAAAAACAATCCTTAAGAAGATCCAAATAGACTTAATCATTTCAATTAGTGCAAAACCCTTTGCAACCAATCTTGCTTTGAAATATCTCTTTATTAGTGCAAAACCCTTTGTCACTAATCAAGCCCTTTTGTTTCGGATTTTCATGGCTCTAAGCCTTATATTGAGTTGTGACTTAAACACTCTTATGTAAGTCATATGTTCATTACTTTCTAGAAGTAATCAACTTGAATCAAACAATTTCTTTTGTAAATTATAAGCTCTTTACTTTCTTAAAAGTAGCATGAATTCATCATTTTTAACAAGTGACGAATTTAACCTCCTAGGTTTTGAAGAAACAATGTCTTACACAAAACGTCTCATGTAGCCAAGAAAGACCAGTTTCTTGCGACATAACATTCTCTGTGGCTCTTGAATAATTTCTCCCACTCTGTCTTCTAGAAATAAACTTGTATTTTAGAAAGACAGCTTCATGAGCCGAAAACCCGTCGTGCTCGTGATAATTGAAAAGGGAAAAATGAGCATTTGTTTCTTGTGAAAACTTACAACCATGATTCGATTTAGTGGAAAAATAATTTAGACAAAAATGATAAAATCCCCAAAAGGATCAAGTAACTCAAAGTAACTTGATTGAAGTCCAAACCATATCGAATAACGTTTGATTTCTTATCCATCCACACATTATTTCATAATGCGTGCTAAGAGAGATTAACTTGTGATACTATATCACATTTCCTTTGGCTTATATCAAAGTCTTCACTTTGATAATCCCATCACGACTAAATCGTGATTCCTTGAACTCTTGAACTTCTTCAAATATTTCTCTATTTACCTTATTAAGTGAACACACTAGTGTCAACTTAAATCGTTGGTAAAAGATGATGATCAACCTATTTTGGATCGATGATTTATAACCTCAATCTCCTTTTCAACCAAAAGGTACGAGATATCTTGCTTTGAATACAAGATACGCATATACCATTAACAATCTAATGGTTTCAAGAGTACTCGATAACTCTTTGCGTTCATCATTCCAAAATTTAAGGTTTAATCTTGGGTTACCAATTTGAGTCTTGCATCATCTTCATGATATATCATTCTAGTTTGGTTTAGAATATAATCACATTGATGATGGGCTAGCCATACATCAAATCATGGTGTATAGGGTCACAAAAGTGAAACCTCTTTTGTATCTTTAACAAATTGTATTCTTATTTAGAGTTTATGTACTTAATAGTCACAATTAAGTACAACTCCAAACCCGAAAACTAGATTTAGTACACAATGACTCTATCTCTTGACTTCATTGTTGCTAGTTGTCATATTCTAATCATCCTATGTATCAAACATAATGATGAAAACCACCACCGGTTTCTAATATTGACGAAGTAATACTAGCAAAATTTATGTTTAATCAAATAAACATTTAACGAAGAAGGTCCCATTAGATGTCCCACAACTAACTTGTTGATTCTTCAATAATTTGGGGTAGTTTCCTTTCTCGTGTCTAACATTTAAGACAATGGAAACTTTATCGGTCGGGATTGATAGGTTTAGTATCGTCATTCTCAACAACTTTACCTTTAACATAACCTTGTATCAATTCCATTCTAATTTTACTTCTTTAACCTCGTCCTCATCTTAACGGTTTAAGAGAATGCTCCCACTCATTTCATTGAGTCTTTACTTAGAGAAGCAAAGGTGAATCTTATAAAGATTACTCTTCAATTCAATCGTTTTAGCCTTAAAACTTTCATTGAAGTGGTTGCGTTATTTTGGTCAATTACGAATTCTGACAAAACTAATTACCAAAACAATTTATCGTTTCAAGGTACTTAATCCAATTAAGTATATGAAACATAATCCATTGTAAGTAGAAGTGTTAGTCACGAATCAAAAACCTGTTTGATAATGAATAACTTTAATCTATACTCTTTACAAGAGATCCTTAGCAATGGTTCATTCGAGGTCTTTAGAAGAAAATTCAAATTTTGTCTTTAGATACGATGTTTTAATGGAGTTTTGAATCGAAATGATATCGTATATGAATTGTGGTAAAGAAATAGAACAATATAACAATGGAATAGTGGAAAACTTAACATTTATCATTTTATTAATACTTGAAAAACAAGTATAGCATTTACATAGTGATTTCTACCTAACTATGATAAATGATTCCAAGATCCAAATTCATATTAACTTGGGCACGGTAGGGCCGATTCATCCCTTATCAATATAACTCGGTGGATTAACTCTTTAATCGATTCTACTTTTAGAACTCTTGGTCGATAAAATTACATTAACATTTATCTTTAGCCCGGAACACATGCGACTACGGTCACGAATACTTCCGTTGAGCTCAATCCAAATTTCGAATAAATGTGTCCATGAATCCAAATCCACATCAACTTGGGCACGGTAGGGCCGATTCATCCCTTATCAACATAAATTCGGTGGATAGACATTTATCACCCACTTCCCCTACGTAACAAGGTTTGTACCCCGGTAGGGCCGAGTGCACTCCCTCGCGAAATAGGTTTTCATGGTTTCTACTATTTGGTAAGGCTAAGTCTCAATTGTTTATTTTAGCGAGAGATCATGTCAATTTATTATCTATCACGTTTTAAGTGAACTAAAGCGGTGAACTACGATAATTATAATTGTCACGGTCGATATACTTGATTAAAAGATGATGCATGTTTTAGTTATGGCGATTTAGCATGCATGCAACATATAAATAAAATGCAAAGCATAAAAATAAATCCTAGTATGGCCTTCCTAAAATAGAAAATCTAATTAACTATTACATATTCGGAAACCAACTCCATTGGTCCCTTGAACTTCTGTTGTGGCACGCATCTCTAGGTAACACCGTCTTTATGTATCGCCATCTTGAAGAAATCCGTCTTTGGGAACTCCGAGATGAATAAAATTACATAATATATTACATAATTTCCTATTATACATTTGTAACTATAATAAAATAAATCTATTAAATTACAAGACGGTGATACGAGATCACAATAAAATTACAACCGAATCGATATTCCCATACATTTCGGGTAATACCAATTAAAAACTAAGGCCATACTAAGTAAAAATTACATAATTCAAAATTACATAAATAAAATTATGACAATCATAAAGAAAATGCAGCATTATAATATGTATGAACATGCCCAATTTTATGCTAAATCGCCTTTAATTAGCCAATATCGTATATTACTCGGTTTTTACGGATTTGCGTGATTTCAACATTTTATAATCACAAAAATTACATAAATTCATATTTATGCATAAGTTAATTACCCTAACCTCTTAGGACTCAAAATTTAGTCTTCACTAATTATTTGACCATAATTAACTCATATTTCTAAAATTGTTCATTAATGGACCAAAAATTACAATAAAAATGCTATAAACTTCAAATAAATCACAAAAATTCAAATAAATTCAAAATTTGAAATTTAAACTCATGAACATTCTGGAAAAAAATACCATGACACTCATAATGTTCAAAAAACTTAGGTTAAAAATTTCGAAATTTTTCCGGAAAAACATTGTTGCGGTTTATCGGTTTTTTAACAAAATAATCATAAAAACATGAGAAAAATTATATTCATCAACTTTTCAATTTTAGATCTGAAAAAGACAATAAAATGCAACATGTGACGTTTTTCCTTAGTCATAGATTATGTTTTATTAATTTTTCACTAATAATGTCACTATTTATGCTATTTTTCATCAAAAATCCATAAATCATGCACAAAGACTTCAATATAGCCTATTATTTTACACACATCTTGTAAAATTTCATGTGACAACATACTAAATTTCTATGACCAGATTTGAAATTTATCTCATATTAACCTATTTTTCACTTAAATTCGATTTTTATCATGAAAAATCCATTTTTTGAGCATAAGAACTCATAAAATTATGAAAATTTCCAGATCATCTAAAAATAATATATGTGAAAACATATCCAAAAACCACTGGAAAATTCGAAGTTTAGCTAATTTTCGTCCAAAAATGACATTTTTATCATAAAAATTACATCTTAATGCCAATATTATATAAAATGAACAATAAAATCCATAAATTAACCAAAATATCCTAAATACATTTTAGGATCAGAAACTTTAACATGCAAAAATTAATTTTTGTGATATATCATAATAACACAAATTATACAAGTTTTATATGTTAATCTTTATAACTCGGAAAAACTTTTAACCGATTTGCATGCAAACAACCAAGGCTCTGATGCCAATTGAAGGAAAAGTAGATCTATATACTAACATATTCATATATGTTTTAATTTAATTTGTCATAAAATTAATAAGTGATTTTATGCATGCAAACTAATAAACAATATAAAGAAGAAACCATCATCTTACATTGTGATTTTCGGATTTATGGGCACAAGTGAGTTCACCTACTAACTTGTTCTTGAGCTTCCAAATATTGGATGAACAAGGTTCAAATTAGAACCTCTCCCAAAAGCATATACCCAAGGAAACTCATAATAACCAATATTATTTAGATCTAGTAATAATATTGGTTTTACTATAAAATTGACACAAAATAAATTGTATTTTTACTCTTGAAAATCTCGGTCAAGAGGGAGTATTAGTGAGATTTTATTTCTCTAGAAAAATCACATATTGTAGAGATTATACATTTTCTTACACTAGAAAAATTATATGGTGAAAAGAATGAATAATGTTATATAAGAGAAAAGCACTTCTCTCTTTTCCTGTGGGATGGCCGAAAAAATGCATTGGGTTGTATGCCCAATGCATTTCATTTTTGCTCTTCACAAGAGGCTAGGCATGCAACTCTAGGGTTATCATTGTGTTTTGAATAAAATAAATTTAAACAATACAAACCCTTAATGCCCTTCTAATTTTCGGTTACCATATAAAATGGTAGTCCATATTAACTTTGTCATTTGTCAATTTTGTTATGTGTTACATGTTACATGACATGTAACAATGCAATGTATTTTTATCATATTAAAAATCAACATACTCATAAAATATGTCATTTACAAAATCGACTAGTAATTCATAATTACTTGTGCCAAAAGTGTTCCTGAATTATAAACTACAACATTCTGTATTTATTATAATTTATTCATTCCGTTTCAATTGTTTCTGTAAACAATAATTTCATCTAAGTAATAAAATAATTCGATTACTTAGACCGTGTCTCATTTAATCATATTTACAATAAGATACGTAAATTATACTTACAAAATCATGCGTCAATTTTAAGCAATTTAATTAACTCATATCGGTATACGATTAATTAAATAATCAATTAAGAGTATTTCCCTATAGGTATGACCTAAGGGGATCAACTGATCACCACCGTCGCACGACAAGAAATGTCAAACTCTAGTCACCAATCATTACCGATATGTGTGGACCGATTGATCATAAAATATTACATCCCACATATATTCTTAAAATGAGATTTAATAATGATATTTAAATCATGTGATCGCACTATTATTGAGGACACATTTCCCAACAGATAGGACGTCCATTGTGTTCCTAGAGTCGATTCTTTTGACTACCGACTGTCTCTTGAGATTAAGGCAGTTTTTGGGTGACTTTGGTTTCTTTCTCACGGTCTACCGTAACTGGAGCTAAGTAGATTTTTTCTGGGTCATTTCATACTGCGCTTACATCTGCAGGATTCGAGTTGAGAAAAATATCCAACCCTTATCAGGTATAGTTATTTCTCAGGGCCACTCGAGGAGTTGTAACTGAAATGCATGGCCATGCTCGAATGTTGATTCGTTTATCAGTTAAGTTACTCTCTAGTCGGGGAAATCACTCTTGATATTGATCGCTCCTAAAATACGACCTTTGTGAATGCGGATTTGCAAATTATTTTACATTGAGTGGGAGAAATTTTATAGGATATGAGAATCGGTTATCGCACATACACTTGTGAGGACAAGTGGGAGTTTGTTGGAGCTTGTGTCCTCCACAAACTAGTGTGATAACATTTGTAAATCTCTTACAGGTTCACAAGGGTATACTTCGTATATTTAATCAGTTGATTAACGTTTACCTAATAACGGTTGACTTGCTAGAAAGTTTGACGTTATTATCATACAGATGGCGGTGATCAACTGGTCCCTAAAGGTCACACCTATAGGATGTGTTTGAAAATGTGGTTATAGAAATATAATTACATTGATGCCCAATATGACTAAAAAGTTAGTCAATGTGTTGATGAGATAATTATTTAATGAAAATTAAATAATATTAGTTGAGACGAATTAATCATCAATTAAGTAAATTAAATATAATAAGTTATATTTAATTAAATATATATAATGTTAGCTTAGACGAATTAATCTGTTAATTCGTAATTAAATATAATCAGTTGTATTTAATATCAACAAGTTGAATGTGTCATAGTGGTAATAGTGAGGGTACACATACCAAGAGGTTATGGGTTCGATCCTCACTAGATGACAATTCAATACATATTATATATTTTTGGAAAGACCAAAAATAAGGATTAGACACTCCTTATTTCGGTTTACTTGGCCGAAAATTAGGAGAGTTTTTACTTTCCTAATTGACTCCGAGTTTCGGTCTGTATAAAAAGAAAGGTAGAGAATTATTTCTACCCTAATGCGTTTTCTTGACCTTGCCTCATCTCTCTCATCACAAAACACAAAAACAACTAAATTTTATAGAAAATTTTAGATTGATTTCTAGCATAATCAAAGGGCATATCTCATATCGTCTTGGGTGCAACTAATAGGCGAATATCAATTTTGATATTGTTCTTAGGCCATATTTGCTAGGACCGAAGGTTAATTCTAAATCCTTATACTTTGTTTATGTATTTTGTTTATGACCTTTAATCATCATTGTTAAAATTCGTTATAATCCTTCTAGTTCAAGGGAAGTATACAGATTATTTCCCACAGTAGAGACAATATTGAACCCCGTTAAAGTGAACCCGGATTAACATGGTATTCGCCCATAGTCACTTGTATGCGGTGACGTCTTGAAGTGACTAGAGTGTGATGCGATTGATGGCACGTTCAAGTGCCATAGAGTCATGTGAAATGACTAGTCGATCACATAGGCAGACTGTTAGGAACACTTTGTCGGGCCTTATGACCGCTTATAGAGTTCTGGCAAATTTATATAGCTTGGTCGTGGCGAGAGCTACTATAGTATTCTAATGAGTCGATTCTTTTGACTAAAGACAGTTTGCCTAAGGTGGCACAGTTTCAGATTAACTTTGATTTATGTTACTACGACCTTCGTAAATTGGGTCAAATGGGCATATTTTGGGTTATGATGGCTGTGGCTAGTCGAAGGGAATAGTGCGATAGAAATTGATTGTCCACCCCTTTGTCATGGTTAAAACAATATCTCAGGGCCACTCGAGGAGTAATGAACTGGAAATGCGTGGCCACGCTAGGAAGGTATCTATGGTAGATAATTCCGGTCAATCAGTTATTCTCCAGATCGAGGAAACCACTCTCGATATGGTCACTTGCAAGTACGACCTGAAAGACACCTTGCATTAAGTGGGAGATAAAAATAGGACAAGAGAATTCGTGACGCACACTTGTCGAGGACAAGTGGGTGATTGTTGGGATAAGTGTCCTCCGACAATAATGCGATCACAACTGTCGATCATGATGATCACATGTTTAAATCTCATTTTAAGAATACATGTGGGATGTAATATTTTACAGTCAACTGGTCCACACATATCGGTAATGATTGGCTGACTAGAGTTTGACATTACTGTCGTGCGACGGTGGTGACCAGTTGATCCCTTCTGGTCATATCTTTAGGGAATACGGTCTTAATTGATTATTTAATTAATCGTATGTAGATACTAGTTAATTACTACCTTAAAATTGGAAATGATTTTTATGAGTAAGTTGATAGTCTTATTGTAATTGGATTAAATAAGACTCCGTCTAAGTAATCGAATTGTTTTATTTACTTAGAATTGTTTATTGTTTATGAAACAATTGAGACGGGAATGAACGGTCCATCTAAATTACAAGACGTAATTTATATTAAAGTGACAATTTTTATAAGATAGTAATTGAGAATTACTAGTGAAATTATTTAATTATTTCATTTTTGTGTATTATGAATTTTAAGAAGTTAAAATTGCATAATTACATAATGGGTCATGTAATATGTGACATGTGACAATATTACAAATGACAAAGATAAAATGGAAACCATTTTATCCATTTGGATCGAAAATGGAGGGTACCATAGATAATGGGTGTTCTTTTTAAGAGAAAATAGGTCATGATTAAGAAAACCTATTAATACCCTAGTCTAGCATACTACATATATTGTGAAGACAAATTGTAGCAAAAGATGAGCAAAGAGTGGGCACTCTAACCCACTCCTTGACCGGCCCCCTCCACTCCACTAATGAAAAATAGTTCTCTCATTTTGATCATTCATTTCCATATGAAACAACTTATCTCTCTACTCCTTTTCTCTACTAGTTTTCTAGAGAAATAATGTTCAAAACTTCCTTTCCATACTAATATTTTCTTATATATTACTAGTTGTAGTAATATCTATGTTAGTGATTTTTAAGGAGCTAATACATAATTTCTAGTAACAAAATTGGTATTAGCATTAAGATTGGTTCCTTGGTATAAATCCTTGAGGAGAGATTCTACTCTTGAATCTTGTTCATCCATTGTTGGAAAGCTCAAGAACTAACAAGTAGGAGATCTTGTTGGTGCCCAAAATCCGAAACCTCAATGTAAGATTGACGATTTCTTCTTTTGTCTTGTTTTAGTTTGCATGCATAAGATCTAATATATATTTTATGACTAAATAAATCTATTCATATATGAACATGTAAATTAATGAGATTAATGAATTCTAACAAGACTACTGTTTCATATAAAAACATACTTACTCAACAGAGTAAGCCCCACTCGATAGAGTACCCATAGACATAGAAAACCGTAGTATTACAGTCTTCCCTCCTTAAAAGGAACTTTGTCCCCGAAGTTCAACCCATACTCAAAAACAAACAAACATACTAACTCTGTAACACGCCCATACTCCAAGTGCCTTACCAGGACCACTCAGGTATGAAGATATTACCATCTCGGTTACCCGAGGCATGATATTCATAAGACAATAACGAAACAACTTAAATGATATAACTTTAGTGAAAAGTACAACTGAAACCAAATCCCAAAATACGGGTACAAGTTCTTAAAACCAACTGTCTCTTTGAAATACTTTGAAATGTCATAAAACTAAAAGACTACAGCGGAAGACTTCTATCGTCAGACGGTGGCACATCCCAGCTATCCCAGTACTCAACTCAAACCTGCTCAATTACTGCTCACCATCCTCGAATGGATCACCGCAGGTTTACAAAACAACAACCGGGGTCAGTACTAATCACACAACTCAATATCTCAACAATAAGATAAACAGACAACTTAACCGTCACACACACACAATCACACCAATCCCAACAATCTCAATCACGATCGTCCACCGGACCACCACCCCGATGGGGGGGACCGCAAATGTTCCCACCTAAGCCCCGCTCATCATACCAAGCGATAACCCTGTCCATTAATGTGCACCTCCCCTTCCGTGGCGGGTTCCACGAAGGGCAAAACTAGGGCGTGAAGCCATTCTCGCAAGTGACTCCACTCAGCCGAGAACGCATCTCGAGAACCAGAGACAAATAATCACAATCACAGCCGTCACAATACAATTACGATATTAAACAATCAATCTCAACACATCAACAATCATCCCATTATGGGACTAATACTGAGTAGGAAATCCTACCTGGAAAGCACAACTATCATACGGTCTCTACAGCTGTATCAAAAGGCTTCTTCTACAAAACCTCCTCCCATCATACAACATACAAATGCTACCAAATCACAAACTACTCAAAAACCCCCAAATCCCTAGATTAGGGTTTAACCAACTTAAAAGAAAGACAATAAAAAGGGTACATAGATCTTACCCTCGACGCAAGAATCTCAACGGTATAACCAACGATGAAAACCGACCTTCCAAACTCCGGGATTTGCTAACAATGCGATTAAGATGATGAACGTACTTGCTTTCTCTCTTTGACAGTAAATTAATCGCATAATTAACAAAACCCGAGAAAAACTCCCCGTAAACCGGCTACTCGATCGAGTACCTAAGGTACTCGATCGAGTACCCCCTTACTCGATCGAGTATCCTAGTTACTCGATCGAGTACCCAACAGGTCAGAAACTATTTTAAGACGCAACTCACCCTTACTCGACAGAGTAAGGCCTACTCGATAGAGTACCCAAAGACTCATAAATACGGAGTATTACAAACTCGATCAAGACACAACAACGCAACTAAGAACTCAAAACAAAACTCCAACCTACCAAACATGAACTCGTAACACCAACTCCACCAACTATTCCTACCTCCACAACATGGCTCACGATACGTATCAACTCCATTATATCTCTCTCGACACTAACTTCATACACTACCAACTACCGTCCACAAACGCTGCTAGCTCCGTAATATATCATCCACCAGCCATTCCAATATCAAGACACTCATAGACATCAAACGGAATGTTACATTCTACCATCCTTAAAAGGAACTTCGTCCTCGAAGTTTACTCACACTTATAAACATCATCATCCAACTGCCGAAACTATGGAACTCATAATCATCATCATCCAACTGTCAACACTATCGAAATATTCTCACACTCATAAGCATCACACTACTACAAGCACGGCCATGGCCCTTTTAACAGTATCAACCACAATATACAAGTCCATTCATTATGCTACATCAATACTCTACTTCCAATTGTACTACAACATGCACAACCAACAAACTCTCTTGTATCTCATCCTACTCCTCTTAAGATAAATGTTACGTCCTCGTAACTCAATATACTAAATCCTAGCTATATCTTCTCATTATCCTCATCACCACCGCATGTTAAAGATAACCGCCTATACTCTAAACACTCACCATTCCTATATCCAAGGCTCCCTTACTTAAACAGTTCTCATACCTCAATTCACTCGGCACACCACCTAACCTATACCACAAAATGTTTAGCTTAACCAAAACGTCAACTGTTCCCTATTACCGCCAAAATGACATAGTCCTCTATATATGCATCTATCTCCATACTCATAATTCACGATCCACAATTATTACACACACTCATACTAGATCCTCAAGTTCTTTTCTTTCACTACCGCAAAACTCATCCATAACTTACCATGATACTAATTTCCAACACTCTATACTCACTGTCCCAATAAAAGATTATGAACCACTTGCAGTTTTCAGATCAGTACAACACATGTCCCACCATTCACTTGCCATTACTAAGTCTACCAACGCCTCTTCTAAAAGAACATCACAAGTATTCCAACAACCTCTCGCAACTGTGTCCCGTCAACAGGATGTCACTATACCATGACAATAACAAAAACATGCACAACTCTTTTCCATAACATACTCTACCCTTACTCCCAAACAAAAACTGGTAAGAAACATCAATAAACAAAACAATCGTCTATATGTACAACTCGAACTATCAATTTTGAACATCATTTCATAAGTTACATATCCAACATATATTACAGAGCATTCAGATAACAACTTTATAACTATCACACAATACCGCTTCTCGTGAGGCCAGAACCTCACACCAACATTTATATACATCTTAGACCCATAATGACATCCAACTAGTCAATCCTGATCACGTAAGTTACCACTCGTTAAAGGTTACCTGTCGCCCGAGCTTAACTTATATGCCCCACATAACATATTTCCCCATTCGCATAACCATCACCTCATCCCAAGTATAACCATACCATTACTACTCAACTAATAGCAACCGCCTTCTATAGCCACATCTTATACTTTCTCACAACCATACCTATCAATCTGGTCTCTACAAAATCAACCTCTTTAGAATGGCTATCTTTCCTGCTCATCATCGCCCTTAACCACTAGTGACAACACCTCAACACCACCATTGTTCGGACATCAAGCCTCTTACACTCATCTCTAAACATCACGGTTTCTTTCCTATCTTTGGCTAACATCCCAAATAACGAACATCAAATCCATTAACCAAAATTACCTCAACATTATTCCCAATACTATCCTTACTTGTATCATCATCTAACTCTCCACCAAAAATCTCGTATCGTGCAAATACTCCACCAACTTCATACTCCCTTAATTCCTCAAAACTCATGATTAATCATGTTGTCCTGAAACTTCTGTATAAACATTAACTTACTTACTCTTGATAGTATCATACATCTCGACGATTCCCTACTTTTATGTCACATAACTCCGGTGAACATTTTTCTCAGCTTACTTTTATCCTTCTTTTCTCTTTATACTCAACAATACCATTTAATAGCTCAACTCCTTATTATTTCTACCTAACCCTTTAGTGATCCAAATACCTTTTCATCGCTCCAAAACTCAAATCCCATTATTTCATATCGATATCATCTCACTCTTTCTTAACATGGATCTTCTCTTATTAAGCTATCACTCACACTTGCCACCAATCTATCCATAAAATCAACGTTCACTGTTCAAACAATTGCATCTCCTTTGTACCTCTCTAGAAATCAGAATTCATTTCATACCGTTAATTGCCCAAGGAAATCACACAGTAGTTTCACCTCTTAATAAACCAAATCTCCCAAACTCACTCATTGTGTACAAATCTACCTCGCGACATGTCTCCATAAAGTTCACTATATACCACTCTTCTCAACCCCTTTAAAACGAACTTTCACTATATATATCCTTAACCCACACGACTCCTAACCATCTCCCTCCATAATTCTTTACACATCTCGAGCTGCCACTATCCACATCCTTACTTTCAATATTTTCATTCTCACGTTCCTTAGACTCACATCATCCATTGCCCATATTCACTTGCTTTTACGTTACTCAACACACAATCATATCACTCATCTCATCTCAGAAAACATGCTCTATGTCTCAATTAAGCCATAACGATCTTCCTTTTCTTTTTCCACTATCTATCACAACCACATATAACTCATGTCCTCCCACCGAACTCATACTCACCACAGGTGCCACTATTTACATCATAAGATTGGGTAACTTATGTATCAGGACCAATACAGACATAAAACAATGCATAAAGAAACAATATAATACCTTTGAATTAAACATAATATGCAATGAAGTCAAAAGATAAGCATATGACTCAAAACAGGGGTCACTAGATCGAGTACAGGCCACTCGATCGAGTAAAAGACTTACTCGATCGAGTAGGTGAAGGTCAGAGACACGTAAAACAAATTACCAGGGCTACTTGATCGAGTAAGGGCTACTCGATCGAGTAAGGGCCACTCGATCGAGTATCCTACGCATTTTTCATCACTGTCCAGTTTTCGTAAAATGGTCATAACTCACCCGTTTCTTGGTAATTTTGGGCATGTGACTTATCGTTAGAATCGTAAAAGAACAAGATATCACCTCCAACAGGAATCACATTAAAATCATTTATACATCTCAAGTTATAACAGTTTAAAGATAACCTCTCTATAATCGAAAAACATAACTACTTGATTTTTACTTCTAAACGACTTAAACGACCACAAGGTAAACAAAACAACTCAGTAGTCATAAAACCAGCATCCCTAACCACATGTTACTATCTTCAAAAGCCAAGTAACAACATCCATTATGCACATACATCATTCAACTTACCAAGCATGTATTACCTACGTGTTTTTATTCAATAACTTTACGTAAACAATATCACAAATATATAACATCAAGTCTCCTATTCACATGTTACAAGCATAACAACATTATAAAATCTCTTCCATCATACAACATTGATGTGAACATTATTTGCGCACATTTAGTCCCTTAATTGAACCCATTTTGCATACTATTATAACATTTAATGCCCATTTTATTCGTCAAAACCTTCCTATTTGCTTTTCTAGCGCATTTCATATGTTTTGTAGAAAAGGAGATAATAAGGCGGAAATTCCCGTCTTTCGTGCATATTTGGAAGCTTTTTGATGATATTAGATGGACTAGTATGAAGAGGAGGCAAGAATGATGGCCAAGTATGTAGGAATAAAGAGTATATAGAAGGCTCATAAGGTTAAAAGCAAGGA
Organism: Silene latifolia; assembly: GCF_048544455.1. NCBI lineage: Eukaryota > Viridiplantae > Streptophyta > Magnoliopsida > Caryophyllales > Caryophyllaceae > Silene > Silene latifolia. The sequence continues at coordinate 97,855,550 of NC_133537.1, read as the reverse complement.
TGACGAGAAGGAAGGCATTGCATGAAGAAATCGCTCGAAACCCAAACCAAGAGTTGTTCCTTTGGCTCAGTTGTTCCTTTGGCTCTGAAAGTACGCTTGATGGAACGGCGTCGAAAAAACAAGTGATCTAGGCTTTTGAATAACTCCAATAGGAGTCCGGATGAGAAAATGACGTCCGTTTTACAATCTGAGGTCAAACAAAGAAGCTGTCCGCCAATCCGCTCGTCCCGGGACTCAAGACGCTCGGATTCTTGAAACCCAATCCGCCCGTCTTCCCCTCAAGATGCTCGGATTACTGAGACCCAATCTGCCCGTCTTCCCCACAAGCCGCTCGGATTATTCGACAGACAAGAATGAAGAAAAACACTTCAGGAATCCGCCCGTCTTCCCAACAATCCGCCCGTCTTCCTACAATCCGCCCGTCTTCCCAACAATCCGCCTATCTTCCTACAATCTGCCCATCTTCCCAACAATCCGCCCGTCTTCCTACAATCCGCCCGTCTTCATGCCTTGGACGCCTGGATTCCCTTACAACAACTTTTCGTGCTCTTCTTGTTCTATGAAGGATGCGCATATTTTTCAAAGACCGGCGAAAAGGAGACCGGAGTCTCCCTTGAGACCGGCGATTCCCTACTCAACAATTAGCATTGTTAAATTACTATTTTACCCTTGCTTAACCTAATGATGTTCTACTATATATACCCCACTTGTAATAATCAAACCATGAAGTTTTTATTAGATTATCATCAAGTTTTCATTAGGTTAAATCAATCCTTCCTTAGATTAGATTAGGAGTAGATTAGAATAGATTATCATTTAATCTTTCCACAAATTACACATTAATCTTTCTTTATTCATTGTTCAAGTTTATTATTAAGTAATTCAAGTTTATTATTGGGTAATTAGAAGATTATTGGGTTTATTGGGAGATTGACAACCTTCCATCAATCATCAAGTTCTTCTATTATTCTTTGCATTATTATTTTGGAATCTCCATAGGTATAATTCTCTTAATCCTTGTTTTTATTAATTTTAATCTTTCTTACTTGTTCATCATGTTTGGCTTTGTTAGTATGATTGACAACCTTATTAACATGTTAAACTTGATCATGAGTGAGTAGTTACTTAGCTAGGATTAATGGGTAATTAGAGGAAATAAACATGGGGAATGATTCATGCTTAATCTAATATGCTTCCATAATTAGTTTGCTTGCTTGTTGTGATGTCAACTTTATGCACATGTTATGTTTGATGAAATGCCAAGCCTATGAATCCTTGCATTTACAACTATCTCTTATCTACTCAACTTGACTTGTAAGATATAAACCAACTCGAGTCTTGTTAGACCATGCATTGAAGTTGAATAGGAGGAAAGTAAGTCGGCTTGTAGGTGTTGTACAATCTAATAGATTCGGCTCCGGGACCCAACTCTTTCTATGAACCGTAAGACATAAACCAACTCGGTTCCTTAACAACATAAATTGCTTGCAACCTTGTGAACATGTTTGTATGATCAACTCCCATGAATCCCCTATGAACCCATGACATCCTAGCACTTTTAATCAACTGTTTACATTTCTTAGTTCATTGTTTGTTTTACCTTATTGTTTTCATTAGTCTAGAAACAACTACAAACCCAAACAAATTGTGACACTAGCATAAATTGAGATAGATAGACTTATAACCCAAAGCACACCGTCCCATGGATCGACCTCGACTTACCGCTAACTAGTTGTTTGTTGAGTATTATAAATGTGTTTGATTGGATGTGACCCGACGACATCACATATCAAAATGGCGCCGTTGCCGGGGACGGTGTTGTTTATTTGAATTGTTCTTTTGTCTAGTTTTAGTTGTGCTTCTTTTTCTTGAGTTTTATTGTCTTTGTTCTATTTCACATGCTAAACATGTCTACATTCACTTTTTGGCAATATGAAAAGGAATCATTTGATAAATATGTTGCAAGATTTGAAGATTATATGACTCATGCTTGGAATCATGGTTTTACTCTTTCAAATTATGAAGCATGTTGTGTTGTTTATAATGGCATGAACCTTGAAACCCGTAACTTGGCATTTCACTTGAGTGGTGGTAGAATTTTTGAGATGATTTGGGAGGAATTTTGGGAATTTGTTGAGTTCATGACCATTCATTGTCTCAAGCAAACTATACATGACATATTTGAAAGTGCCAAGGAAGGTATAGAAGCGATAAAAAGCACATTTCAAAAATTCATTGAGGAAAACTATGATGAAAATGAGATTTGTGAGGATGAGAAACCTTCCTATAACCTTGAGCCAATCCACTTTGCCCACAAAATTACCCCACCTTGGGAAGATGGAGCGCTAGATGAGGAGAGTGATGATGAGGAGGAGTACATTCTTGATTGTGAAACTAATGCTTGGATGCCGTCATCCTACTCCTCTTGTGTTTCAATGAAATCAACCTCCATGGAATTTGATGTTAATGGGCAAAGTGAGAATGATATGGATGTGAGCTTGAGAAAAAACTCACCCTTTAAGGATGACATATTTGAGGGAGACAATTATGTTGAGCTTGGTGAGCCTTGCTATGACAACCCCTTTGATAATGGACCTTGTTGGGATGAGGAATATGATGAGGACATTTGGGAACCCCAAATAGACACCCTTAAAATCACCTTGGATGATAATGAGAGTACTTGCATTGAGTGTGGTGATTTTGACTATTTGGAGGATGAGTTGAGTGAATTGCCAACCAACAACCCATTTCATGTTCCTTCCATCCATCATTTCTCTTATAATTTTTGTCATAATGTTCTTGACATGCTTGTTCGGTCTCTTACTTGGGCACTATTTCATTGCATAATTTTGTGTTGTTATCCATGCTATTTATTTCTCACTCCCAAGAATTTGACCGACTTCTACGTGCTTTGAGTGCTAGTGATAATCTTCTATGAAATTGTTCATTAATAATCTTTGGTTTAATGGAGTTCCTCAATAACCATTAATTTGTATATATGCATTTAGTATAGCTTGCATTGTAATATTTCTCACATGATTCATGTAGATAGGTGCATATAGATTAGAATTCATGCATAGTCACTAATGGCCAAACCTATTCATTTCTACACTAGAAATAGTGTTTAAATCGGTTTGGGGAGGTTTGATCATAAGTGACCATAGTTTACTAGAAATCATGCATCATATAATATAGTTTAGATTGCATTCATTTGTTATATATGTCATATAGAATTTCATTTAGTTAGAGCATGCATTCATTCATATCATATCATTGCATTTGTACTTCAATTTCCATAAAATCAAAAATCCAAAAACATGTCTTTCTTTTTCATTCCTACTCCTACATGTACATTGAGGACAATGTCTAAAATAAAGTGGGGGATGAGAATTTATATTCCAAAAATGCATAAAAAATGAAAATTTTCGAAAAATCACAAAAATATGTCTTTTAATTTCATAAAACAAAAATCCATAAAAATTTGAAAATTTAAAAAACCAAAAACATGTTCTTTAATTTAGTAGTGTAGAATTGTATATACTTGTGCTTTTGTTCTCTTCTCACATAGATACAACACTACATTTGAGGCATTAGCAAGGGAAAATGAAGACTGCTTGGTATGATCGCTCTAATCTCTATTTCCTTTCCATTTCTTTTTCATTATTCATATGAGGAGGATGGGCTTACATGTCAAGGAGGATGTGGTGTGTTTTGTTGTTGCGGTTTGTGTATCTATGTGTTGTTAGGAGTTGCATTTAGTTTATATGACACACTAGTTGGTAGAACCATATGCATTAGGATGTATAAATGTTAGTTGCGTCATGGCATGTAGTTTGCATGTTAGAAAATTTTTGTGAAACCGTCTACTTGGGAAGCTTGACAAGTGTATATAGGCCTAGTAGATGCTTTTTCTTCTTAAGACTTTGCTTGTTAGAATACTTGTAAAACACCCTAGGATGTGTCATGCTAGTATCCTTTGACCCATTGATTAAGGCCTAGTCAAGAGTACCTTATGGTGTGATAACTCCTTGGCTACCGTTTATTCCAAGGTGACCCTTGAAACCATGCAACCATCATTCATCCATGTTCTACCATACATTTTGTCATCAAAGGGAATGGGCACAAAAAAAAAAAATTGTTCAAATTTGAGTTCAAGAAATGAAATGAAAAGTGAAAGAAAGTTTGCAAAAATGCATCAAATGAAAAGAGGAGCAAAAATAGACTCCTAAAGCTTCAAATATAAGGCACCCTCAGTACATATGGGGTGACTTTGAAAATGTTCAAAAAGAAAATGCAAAAAGTTGAAAAGTTGTCATGTATTGAATTGCCAAATATCAAAAGAAATGGCAAAAGAAAGTGTTTTCAAATGTTATATGCCACAAGAAATTGGGGGGGAAAAACAACAACAAAAGCAAACTCCCAAATGAAACTCAAATACTATCGATCCCTTTATCCATCGTATCCATTTTTGTGCATAGTAGAGAGGGGACGACCCTTCTTCTTGTCTAGGCGAGAAGGGGAATTCCGCGAACCTCCAGTGTTTCTAACACCAAAGGAAGTCTATTCTTGACAAAAGCATTTAACGATTGAGGACAAAGGTACCCTAGCTTGACACAACTTGGAGGTGATTTATTGGTATCCTTCTAGGCTTAGTAGTTTGAATAAATTGCATTTATGAAGGAGTGTGTACCCTTGAATTACTTCCCTTGTAGATAATTTTCGCCACTTAGATGAGGAAAGTGGTTATTCTTTTAGAGATGCATCCATTACTTGATTTTGTGTGCTTAATGTTTGGATGTGTCGCCATTTTGGCAAGACCCACCTTGCCTTGCAAGAAGGCATCCTACCTCATGGTTGTCTTGTTGTGAGTTGAAGGGGCGGAGTGAGACCCGCTAATTATATCACATCGGTTATATTAGTAGGATAGTTTAAATAAAGGTCTAGTTTTTGTCACCTCTTTACTCGGGACGAGTAAAGGTTCGGTTTGGGGATATTTGATGTGAACATTATTTATGCACATTTAGTCCCTTAATTTAACCCATTTTGCATACTATTATAACATTTTATGGCCATTTTATCCGTCAAAACCTTCCTATTTGCTTTTCTAGCGCATTTCATATGTTTTGTAGAAAAGGAGATAATACGGCGGAAATTCCCGTCTTTCGTGCATATTTGGAAGCTTTTTGATGATATTGGATGGACTAGTATGAAGAGGAGGCAAGAATGATGGCCAAGTATGTAGGAATAAAGAGTATATAGAAGACTCATAAGGTCAAAAGCAAGGATGACGAGAAGGAAGGCATTGCATGAAGAAATCGCTCGAAACCCAAACCAAGAGTTGCTCCTTTGGCTCTGAAATATGCTAGATGGAACGGCGTCGAAAAAAAAAGTGATCTAGGCTTTTGAATCACTCCAATAGGAGTCCGGATGAGAAAATGACGTCCGTTTTACAATCCGAGGTCAAACAAAGAAGCTGTCCGCCAATCCGCTCGTCCCGAGACTCAAGACGCTCGGATTCCTGAGACCCAATCCGCCCGTCTTCCCCTCAAGATGCTCGGATTCCTGAGACCCAATCCGCCCGTCTTCACTACAAGCCCCTCGGATTATTCGACAGACAAGAATGAACAAAAACACTTCAGGAATCCGCCCGTCTTCCCAACAATCCGCCCGTATTCCTACAATCCGCCCGTCTTCCCAACAATCTGCCCGTCTTCCTACAATCCGCCCGTCTTCCCAACAATCCGCCCGTCTTCATGCCTTGGACGCCCGGATTCCCTTACAGCAACTTTTCATGCTCTTCTTGTTCTATGAAGGATGCGCATATTTTTCAAAGACCGACGAAAAGGAGACCGAAGTCTCCCTTGAGACCGGCGATTCCCTACCCAACAATTAGCATTGTTAAATTACTATTTTACCTTTACTTAACCTAATGATGTTCTACTATATATAACCCACTTGTAATAATCAAACCATGAAGTTTTTATTAGATTATCATCAAGTTTTCATTAGGTTAAATCAATCCTTCCTTAGATTATATTAGGAGTAGATTAGAATAGATTATCATTTAATCTTTCCACAAATTACACATTAATCTTTCCTTAATCATTGTTCAAGTTTATTATTAAGTAATTCAAGTTTATTATTGGGTAATTAGAAGATTATTGGATTTATTGGGAGATTGACAACCTTCCATCAATCATCAAGTTCTTTTATTATTCTTTGCATTATTATTTTGGAATCTACATAGGTATAATTCTCTTAATCCTTTTTTTAATTATTGTTAATCTTTCTTACTTGTTCATCATGTTTGCCTTTGTTTGTATGATTGACAACCTTATTAACATGTTAAACTTGATCATGAGTGAGTAGTTACTTAGTTATGATTAATGGGTAATTAGGGGAAATAAACATGGAGAATGATTCATGCTTAATCTAATATGCTTCCATAATTAGTTTGCTTGCTTGTTGTGATGTCAACTTTATGCACATGTTATGTTTGATGAAATGCCAAGCCTATGAATCCTTGAATTTACAACCATCTCTTATCTACTCAACTTGACTTGTAAGATATAAACCAACTCGAGTCTTGTTAGACCATGAATAGAAGTTGAATAGGAGGAAAGTAAGTCGACTTGTAGGTGTTGTACAATCTAATAGATTCGGCTCGGGGACCCAACTCTTTCTATGAACCGTAAGACATAAACCAACTCGGTTCCTTAACAACATAAATTGCTTGCAACTTTGTCAACATGTTTGTATGATCAAGTCCCATGAATCCCCTATGAACCCATGACATCCTAGCACTTTTAATCAATTGTTTACATTTCTTAGTTCATTGTTTGTTTTACCTTATTTTTTGCATTAGTCTAGACACAACTACAAACCCAAACAAATTGTGACACTAGCATAAATTGAGATAGATAGACTTAGAACTCAAAGCACACCGTCCCATGGATCGACCTCGACTTACCGCTAACTAGTTGTTTGTTGAGTATTATAAATGTGTTTGATTGGATGTGACCCGACGACATCACATATCAAACATGCTTTATCAGAAATCATATTATCATGCAACAATTATTCATCTTTTTCCACCAATTATTCATGCTCTTACTCAAACATTCAGCTATATAAACTCGTACAACACTACCAACTATATATATATATATATATATATATATATATATATATATATATGTATATATATATATATGTATATATATATATATGTATATATATATATATGTATATATATGTATATATATATATATATATATATATATATATATATATATATATATACATATACATATATACATAACTCTATGTATAATTCAAACCAAACAAATTTTCTTTCCGTATTTCTATATTGCCATATCGTAAAACAACTTCTACACAACTACCATGCTTTCAATCAAAAATGTATAACATCACCTCATTATCATCTTTCTCTACACATTCCCATTCTCCACATACATACATCCATTGATTCATGCCACACATTACTATATAGGTATACAATTCACAAGATAAACACATAGCGATCCCGACTCATATCCCATAGTGTCCGGTTCAATATTTGTAGGACGAGTTCGCGACTTTAGGACGTCTCCCAAGCCTTTGCATTAGCTCCTACAACTTCTACCCCGGGTTCATTTTAATTTGACTCCCTATATTCATTAGGTTCATTAGTTACAGGTTTCAGGATCGTCTCTCTGATACCACTTTGTGACACCCCCATACTCCAAGTGCCTTACCAGGACCACTTAAGGTATGAAAAAGTCACCATCTCGGTTGCCCGAGGCAATGATAATCAAATGACAATGAAGAAAAATAATTTAAATAACAATATAGTTTAAAGTGATTACATGTTCAACACCAAAACTGTTAAACTGAAAATACAAGGTTCTCAGACGGTCTACTGATAAAACTATCAAAGCTATAAAACATCGTCTGACACAGCGGAAGACTTCTAAACGCCACGTGATGACTCATCCCAGCTATCCCATACGCGTCATATCATACCTGCTCACCATCCCCGAATGGATCACCACAGTTTTTAAAACATTTAAACGGGGTCAGTACTAATTACACAATCAAAGCCACACTGAAACAATCATACAAACAGCTCACACACAATCCCAGTCTCCATCTCCAATCACCTCATAACTGACTACACACTAAAGTGTGTAGCCCTGCCAGAGTACCCATCGCAACAGATACTCCTCGCCACCAGTGGGGGACCGCAGCCATTCCCACCTAAGCCCCGCTCATCTCCATCGAGTGAAAAACCCATGTTCATTATCGTGCACATCCCTTCTGTGGCGGGTTCCACAGAAGGCGAATCAAGGGCGTGAAGACACTCCCTCAAGTGACTCCACTCAGCCAGGGACGCACCCCGAAGAACACAGACAGATAAACAGCAACCACAATACAACATCAACAACCGTCTGAATCAATCAACAATATGAAATCACAACCGTCTGAATCAATCAACAATCACTAATTACAGCACAATTACCACACATATCATGTAACTAATACTGAGTAGGGAAACCCTACTAGGAATGCAACCACCACAGACGGTCTAGCAGCTAATCAAAATCGTTCTTCAATAGAATCACCTCCTATCAAACACACAATCATACAATTAACATCTAATAAACACAATACTCCCAAAATCCCCAAATTACCCAATTAGGGTTTCAACTAAAATCAACGGATCAACATAAAAGCGGCACAAGGATATTACCCATAATATGACGATCTCAACGGTATAAAGAACTCGGGATTATGGCGACACAAGCCTTGGGATTTGATAACAATATGAGAGAGAAGAACTACGTAACCTTGTTTTCTCTTTTGTGAAGTTTAGAAAAAGTGTAAAAGTGAAAAGAAACTGACGGATTAAGTTTATATATCTTTCTCACGTTGCTATCAAAACCCGTCAAAACAACCCGTAAAAGTAACTTACTCGATGGAGTAAGTAACTTACTCGATCGAGTGCCCCTTACTCGATCGAGTGCCTCACATACTCGATCGAGTACCCATCAGACAGACTACTATTTCATATAAAAAAATACTTACTCGACAGAGTAAGCCCCACTCGATAGAGTACCCATAGACATAGAAAACCGTAGTATTACAGCTTGGTAATTAGGTGCGATCAATTTAGCTCCATTTCGCCATGTAAATGCAAGGTTTGCACTCCTCTCCTACCAAGGGAACAAAACCTCAAAAAATATGCAAAATGGGAAACTAAAGATAGTAAATGACCCAATTATGTACTAAAAAGCACAAGAATAAGGCTAATTCGGGGACTAAATGTGCTCAAATATGAGTCACATCATTTTTATACAAAAACTTGAATTATATTCTTATTTAGAGTTAGTGTACATCATAACAATTATTGAGGTACATTTTAAAATACAAAACTAAAATGAGTACACTACATTATTCATATGTTCATGGATGAAATGGGAACTACCCTAGTTCCATTCATGCAAATTTCTGAATTTATTCTTGCTAGTCGTCACACAATAATGCCAAATATCATGACGAAATCCACAAATTTGTATCAATTACTCATAATGTGGTAATAGTCAAGAATGCAATGTCAATGTCATAGATACGTTGGAGTCACAGGACCAACTTCCTAGATCTTTACTTATATGGGGTTTGTCTCTATTTTAGTGTCTAATACCTTCTCTTTTGAGCCTAGTTCTATCCTTAACAATTAGGATAGGTACTTACTTTTTATTGCTCCCACTGACTTCAAGAATGTCTACTTGATGAAAACTTATCTTCATTTAAATTCCTAGTTAATCCTTCACAAGGGTTAACTCTATTGTTGTATTTGGTTAATCAAAATTTCTAACAAATAAATTTACCAATTTAACATTGTCATGTTCTTAATAACTTAAGTGCTTGGTGACAAGTGTTTGGTTTGAGCAATAAGACTTTTGAACCGTGGATGCATAGAAGATATTATCAAAACATATTTTAACTAATCATTACTTCTATTAACAGATTTTCACAAGAAATCATACATAGGCATGTTAGGAATTTAAGATGCTAATCTTATATGACATAGGACAACTCCTATGAAGTTCTATGGAATAGAACGATTCCTATGGAACTAGTCCATGCCCTATTTAAACGGTTCATTTGAGGATTTAGAAAGAGATTCTATTTATCGTTAGTAATAGTGGTTTAGCGGAGACTCGTGTTACAATCGAATTGATATCGTATATTAATAGGAGAAATGATAAAGAACAACATAAAACAACGAAATAGTGGGAAAAGAAACATTCATCGTTAATATATGAAAACATTTTAGCATTTATATAACGACCTCCACCCAATTATATAAATGATTCCAAAACCATATTAACTCGGACACGGGGAAACCGATACATCCCTCACTAATATAACTCGGTGGGTTAACTCTTTAACCGATTCTACAATTAGAACTCTCGATCGATGCAATTGCATTAAGTTCATCTCTAGCCCTGGACCATGAGACTAGTCTCCATATCCGTTGAGTCCAACCAAATTTCGCGTGTAATAACTTGTTATTACCCCACTTACCCGATGAAAAATGAAAGTACCCCAGGAAACGGAATCTACCCCAAATGTCAAAGGGATTCATGGGTCCTACTATTTGGAAAGGCTAATCTCAATTTTAAATATGTGAGAGGTCTTGTCGATTTATTATCTATCACTTTTATGTGAAGTATATTAGTGAACTAACAATAATTATAATCGACACGGTCGAAAAGACGATATATATATATATATATATATATATATATATATATATATATATATATATATATATATATATATATATATATATATATATGTAAATATATAAAAAGGCATGTGATGTTAATGGCGATTTGACAATGCATGTAACATATAAAGAAAAATGCAAAGCAATAAATAAATTTGCTAGTATGGCCTTCCTAAAATAGAAAATCTAATATTCTATTTACAAATTCGGAAACCAACTCCGTTGGTCCCTTGATCTTCAAGTGCCACGCTTCCCAAGGACATCGTCTTGATCGGAACGCCTTTCCGTTTGGCACCGTCTTGAAGGAACTCCGGAATTACAAATAATAATAAAATTACATAGCATTTCTATTATACATTTGTACAAAAGAATCTATTAAAAATAAAAGTGATACGAGATCACATTAAAATTACAACCGAATTGGTATTCCCTTATATTACGGGTAATACCGATTAAAACTAAGGCCATACTAAGATAAAATTACATAATTCTAAATTATATAAATAAAATATGACATTCATCAATAAAATTGCAGCATTATAATATGTGTCTAACATGCCAAATTAGTGTGCCAAATCGCCCTACTTAAATCTTATATCGTATATAATCCGGTTTTATGGAAATACGTGATAATAACTTATTAAAATCACAAATCAATACTTAAATCAAATTTAAGTCCACGTTAATTATCCTAACCTTCTTAAGACTCAAAAATTAGTCTTCACTAAACATTTGACAATAATTCAACTTGGTTTTGTATTATTGCTCATTTAAACTTCTTTTAATCATAATAATTATGAAATAATTCCCAATAAATCATAAAAATTTGAAACAATTTCGAAATCACATTTTTGCATATACCGGAATATTACCAAGATTCCAAAAAATCAATCAAATTTGCCCACAAAATATTTATAATTTACTTCATTACTAAAACGTATAACTCATAACTTTTACCATTTAATTCCAAATTAAACATAAAAAATATGAAAAAACAAAATCAAAATTTTGATCAATGTTAAATAATTTCTAGAACCTGGAAATGGGAAAATTTCAACCAGATATTTTGAATTAATGTTTATGACTAATAAAGTTGCCCTTTTATCGATTTTATCACATAAAAATCAATAAACATACCAAATCAATCAAAATTAATCATGCAACTTTAGATCTGATGTCCATATCATATATACAACATTAGGGAAAAATTTCATGCCATAAAATTCATTTTAGCTATTTATGCTAAAAATAGTCACTATTTATATCATTTTAACCATTAAAATTATAAATCATGCATAATAAATCACATTTATCTCAAATTTTACATACAATATATAAAATATGGATGTGACATCATATTAAAATTTTATATCCTGTTTCGAAGTTTAACTAATTTTAGTCATTTAACCTCCATTTATAGCATTTTTATTACATAAAAATCATAAAACATGCCAAACTAATCACAATAATCCGAAATTTTACATACAATATGAAAAATATGCATGTGAGGCTATACTAAAAAATCACGGCCAGTAGTGAAGGTTAACTATTTTTAGTAAATAAAAGTTCATTTTACTCATTAAAATGTAATTATTTCACTAAAAATCATTAAAGTAAGCAATAATCATCCATAAATCATCAAAATGACCTAACTATATTTTAGGACCAGAATATAAAACATGCAAAATAATTTCGTGGCTTTATCATATAAATCACAAAATATCTAGTTTTAATTAAGTTACATTTAACTCGGAAAAACCAAACCGATTATGCATGCACGACCTATGCTCTGATACCAATTAAAAGGATTCAATAACCCTCTAATTAAACTCATTTAATTGATGATCTAAATTACTCTTTGATTTAGTCATTAGATCTAGTGCATGCAAAACAAAAATAACAAGGTCAGGAGAAAACGGTTTTCTTACATTGGTGAGACGGATTTATGGGCACTAGATCCGGACTCCTTTCAATTCTAGATCTTGAGCTAAATGAGATATTAGGATGATCCTCCAACAAGATCCCAAAGTAGATATCCTCCTCTTAATTGCACCAAGATTATCCCTCAATACTACAAGTATTATTAACTAGATAATAAGAGTAGTGACCTTAAATATAAATCTAATATTAGAGTTATTACTACAATAGTAATATAGTGGAATATTAGAATTATAGAACAAATATTATGCATAAAATAATTTTATGTAGAGAGAAGAAGAGGTTTTGAGCATAAGAATAATCTTACAAAATGAGAACAATTCTCTTATTAGTATAGAGGGGCAACCGGTTTTTGGCACATAGGGTAGTCAAATTTATCTTCCCAATTTTTCCTTTTTTTCTTCACAAGAAAAGCTAGAATAGGTGTAGGTATCTTTCATGCAATATGGTCATCATTATGTTCCAATTAGCATAAAATAATCACCCACTAACCCCTACATAAACCGGTTTTAGCCACTTAAAATGGGCTCCATTTTATTTTTTGTCATTTGTCATTTGTAATATGTTGTGACATGTGACATGTAACATGTCATTGGTGATATAAATGTATATTTAACTAATTAAATATCATTATATATCAAATAAATTACAATTAACAAATTAACAAGTAATTCAAAATAACATGTATATAAAATGGGTCACATTAAGTCTAGTAAATATAATCTACAATATTTTGCAAATATGATTAACTAATTACTCTTATCTCATTTGTTTCATAAACATTAATCAATTTTAGTAATATATAATATTAACTATTAAATTGAATCTTATTTAATCACATTACAATAAGATATAATATTCTCTCTTATATATCAATTTGTTCAAATTAAGGATTTAATCAATCTGTATCGTCATACAATCGATTAACTTTACAATTGAGGGAATCGTTCTTTAGGTGTGACCTTAAGGGATCAACTGATCACCACCGTCAAACGACAGTAATGTCAAACTCTAGTTAGCCAATCATTACCGATTATTGTTGATCAGTTGACTATTGTGGACAAGGCCCTCGGGAACTGCGTCCGAGGGATCCACACCCGGCATAATCGACTCGAGGTTCTTTCGAATCGAATTAAGACATATTAGAGTCGCCACCAAGTTTTTTGGGAACTTGGAACCGTTCAAGTCAACTTCACACCTTTCATCGAAAAGCATAAAGCCAATCGACTACGAGTGATTAAAGATAAAGACTTGTACCCTATATCACTCGATTAGAATGACTCTCGTAATCCAATGGTATTTAGACGGATCCACAAACCATAGATCTTGAGTAAGGGGTGAGGGTACGTGTTGGGAAGCCCATAAGGACACCCAACCCCGCCCGTCAATAACGGCCTCTACTAAGTCAAGTGTCGGATTTCAAACAAGGTCATAGCTACTACGATGTATGAAATGCAAACGTTGTTTTAAACCCTAACATGTGAAGTTTCTATGTGGATTTAGATGCAACTATACTAACTTTGTCAAAGTTGTAATTTAGCATGTGGGTCGATTGATCTAAACAACATACAAAGCAAACAAACAAGGCTTGATGGGAATGGGGGAGCCGTTGGGATCTACCTATTACAAACCAGGCATTTCATGCCGACACAACGATAAATAAATTACAACTCGATCTAATTACAATGGCTACATACAACTCAACACACGACACAAACACACGGCCATCTGACCTTGAAAACCGTGCACATGGGGGAGGTGACTCACGGCCTACATGACACACGGCCATGGGTCCCTCCTCGTGTTGCGTGCTCTCACTTAATCCCATCGAATTAGACATTGGGCTACGCACCAAAGCATGCATTAGCATAAACCGGGCCATGTTGCTCTAAACAACATGCGGTTTACTACGCTCCTACAAGCATTGGGAACAACCGTCTAACCAAATAAAACTAAGGTTTTCAGAAAAGGTTTTGACTCAAAAAGGAGAACTAATTACAAATAGATTACAAAACGTGACTCAAAGAAACATAAATTAATTACAAGTGATAAAACAAATAAAGAACGAACGATGCAAAAACAAACGAAATAGGAAAGGCCAAACACACGGCCAAACACACGGCCAACCACGGCCCAACCAAAGCCAACCTAGTTCCTAAGTTAGATTTATTGATTAGATCGAATGATTGCGAAAAGGAATCGAAAACAAGTTAGAAAACGAGTTAAAAACGATGTTGATTGATTGTCGCGCAAGGGTGCATTCTACACGGCCTAAAGGGTCCAATTAGGTTAAATTCGCTAATTAATTTAACTCATCGAGTGTCAATAAGAAGGTGCTAATCACGCACTCTTATACTAGCGAGAAATTAGGTGAAAAAGATAGATGCATTCAATTATTTACAGAAATCGTCGATTGATTTTATAACTTACGTCGAAGCCACCTAAAGTGTCTAATTAGATTATTAAATTAAATTAATGTCATCTAAATATGTCATAGGTTAACAATCAGAAGTTAAACTAACATGCAACGGGTCCTAAGGTCCATCGATTTGGCCGAAAACAAGAAGAGGGTCGAAAGCGAAGATCGAAGTTAGATAACTTGTTTTATTTATGCCCTACCTTGAACACGAGGATATGTAAATGAGACGGGGGTGTACGACCGACCGAAGGAGCGGTTTCTTTTCCCATCTCAAGTCAACGCGGGTGTTCATGGTGGTACTTTAACTCATACTCGGACTAACTAGTTTCATAGTTAAATTAAAACAATCGATAAACAAGCGAAAAAAACAAACAAAAAAAGACGATAAAAAAAGCATAAAAAACGAAATAAAAAGAGAGAAGAGAAGGGGATTTGATGCACCCTCAACCTACATGTATCGTTGACACCGTCTTGGGTCGTAATCGATGGTAGATTTTATCTCGAGAGGCCGTCGTCGACGAAGTAACAAAGCAACACGCGTTTTGGAAAGTTTCTGGACAGCAGTTTTAAAACAGTGATATCTCCCTCGTTTCACGACGAAAATTCGATCCGAAAGATGTTTTGGAAACTAGAAAGAGAGGAGAACAAGGATCTTAAAGCAACCCCTGCTCGATTTGGGTTATTGGGCACGAAAAACGAGCACAAACAGAACTGGACAGACAAGAGTAAACCGCGAAAACAGAGTGTTATTTCACTCTGTTTTTCGAGGGATCTCGTGTGCTCTCAAGGTCAATTCGGCTCGTAAATCTTTGTCTAATGTGTATATGGATGTTATGTGGTTAATTAGGAACAAGAAACTCGAATTTTTATGGTGATTTGATGGAGGAACGAAAGGGTTTTTCGAGAGGACACACAAACAGTTTCAGTTTGTGTGTCGGTTTTGTTTAGGGTTTTTGAAGGATGTTTAGGGTTTGTTTCTGAGGTTTAAAGCTTGTATGTGATGCTTGGATGTATGGAGAACTTAGAGGAATGAATGTATGGTGAAGGGGTGGTATTTATAAGGAGTTAAAGTAGGTTAAAAGAGAGGGAGAGGCAATCGGGCTTGCTGAACATAGCTGCTGTCCAGCAGCTTTTGGGGGGGTTTCTAGGGTTCGTTTTGGGGTTTTCTTGGTGATTAAGCTAGGATAATATGGGTAGGATACTAGGGTATGGGTTAGGGTTAATGGGTACGGGTCTTGGTAGTGTTTGGAGCGGGTTTTGGGCTCGAGATTGAGCTGCCAAAACAGGGGGGCTGCTTGTTTGTTAAGGGGCTGTTTGGGGAGGTGTTTGGGATGGAATTTTGGGCCATGGATAGGGGGTTCGAACAAGGGTGGATGGGTAGAGGCTTAGGTTGGTTAGTGTACTCGATATTCGTGCCAAGTCGTAAAGGAAACGGGCTCAAAAACCGAGCTAAAATCGAGCTCAAAAACGTGGGGTTGAAACGAGTTCTTTTCGATTTTTAAATCGATTTTTCAAATCAATTAACACATTAAAATAAATGATTTTTCAAACCAAATATACTCATAAAATGATTTTTAAAATCAAATATATTCATAAAATGATTTTTCAAATCAATTATTTATTTTATTTTCAATAAAATAAACTTGGGAAAATAAATTCAAAATAAAATAAAATAAATTGAATTCACCTAAAAAAGCCATAATTTAAATATCATTTAAATTAATAAAATGAACTCACTTAAAAAAAACATTAATTTAAATATCATTTAAATTAATAAAATACTTCATCGACGACGCCCATTCTACATCGTAAAACGAGCTCCAAATAATGACAGTGACAACTAAAGAATACATGTGTCCTATCATTATCGGGTGTTTGTCGGGTTCTCTATAAATTCCAATATCGACGGATACGGGTATCTACAGAGCCCCCACTTTGACTGAGGCTTGGACAAGGCGAAAGTCAAAGTATACCCCAGGTCCCTCTCGACCTGAGGATTCTTCGGGTCGTTTATAGTCCATTAGACTTGCGTATATAAGCTCTTGACCATAAGAAGAGATCATACCTGAAACTTCGTTGGGGATTGACTCTTGCTTCTGTTGTATCAAATTATCGTCGTTGGTCGTCGACCCATAAATTGCATATATGGTGGATTGAGCCTTATCCTTAGGCGCCTACGTATCCGTTTCTGACGGAATCAAACCCGCGTCGTAGTTCGGCAACTGCTGACACATGCCCAAAGTTTATCATCTGCTGGCATTTGTCCAAAATTCGTCATCTGCTGACATTTGCCCAAAATTTATCATCTGCTGGCAGGTGCCAAAATGGGACGGGACTTTCCGAGGCGGTTGCCGCCACTTTCATCATTTGCTTTCAGCTTGCGGAATTCTTCCATTTCATACTCTTGTATTGAATTGAATTCTGAGTGGATGTCATCCCTTTCATCTTGATAATGGTCTCTGAAGCCAACGGCTTCGAAAGCCCGATTCTGCAATGGCTCTAAAGTCGAAGACTTTAGAGCCCCCAGTTGAAGCATATCCTGCTACATTTGAAACACAAAAACGTACTAGCAATAATCATCACATAAGCACATTTGGATCATCGATCCTAAAATTAGATCATTTGAAAGATTGGGTCATCGACCCAAAAATTGAATTTGGAAATTTTGAATAATTGGGTCATCGACCCCAAATTTTTAATTTGACATCACTTGGAATGTTGGGTCATCAACCCGAAATTTGAGTTTGAAAGACTGGGTCATCGACCCTTCAAAAATTGCATTGGAAAATTTTGAATGATTGGGCCGTCGACCCGCAAAGATTCTATTACTTGGATCATCTATCCACAATTCGCAAATTTTTTTTGGAATTTTGAAATTTTGAATTTTTTGAAATCGAACCTTGATGGGTGAGCATGAAATACGACTCAGACACTCTGTATGACCCGTAAACAAACGTGGGCGTAGCCCGCTACCGTAAAACAAAAAAGGAAAATAAAACCCCAAGTGTGCACGGGTTTTAATTCAATTATTGACTTGTTGGGGGTAGAAATGTAAATTGGCCATTCTGGCGCACCCAAAAGATGGCAAATAGGAATCACAAGGCCATCGGACTTGAGACACAGATATCGTATGGCATGGGCGTGCTCCCAAGGGCACATGGGAATCAAAATCACTTGGCATTGACAAGGTGGATTAAACTCACGGAGCAACAACGTTAGCCTCGCCTAGACACTAAACATAGACTGATTTTATGAGAACAGTTGGACATCACACATCACTCTTGTTGGGAACATTCTGCCACTCTTATCCTCGCCTCCTTTCTTTTCATCGAGTATTCATCATTTCTTGCCACCGCCTTCTTTCTTTTCAGCGGGCTTTTACTATTTTTCTTCCACGCCTTCTTTCTTTTCAGCGGGTTTTTCATATTTTCTGTTCCCAACACAAACCTACATCTATATGACTCGGCATCTTTGCCTAAACCGTTAGATAAAGCTCATTCCGAGACTTGACACTACTCATCTGAACCTATATCCTTATCCTAGCCTACATCGAGTGCTAAGACCGACTCAAACAAAGGTGGCTTCATTTGGACTTGGTTAAGACCCGTAAGAAACCGACAAGATGACAACTTGGTTGATGAGTGGATTGAATCCCTTAATCAAAGGATCGCCTCGTATTCGCGTGGAGCGAAATCAAATCCGACGTAGTTCGATCAAGGTGCATAAACTTGGCATATTGATTGTGTGTACACACTCGAAGGTTTCACCTAAGGTATCATGTCGTATCCCATTCTAGCCTGTAAGGTACCGTCAAATCCCGTGTCTGGGGTTAGGTGTAAAAGGCTTGGATCTTTTGGGATGTGGAGCTTGGTAATAACAAGTTGGAATGGTTAACCATCATTCTGAAGGTTTGTTTTGTGGTGCTAAGGTCAAAGGCTATGGCTGCTGATGTGGTTGGAATGGGTGTCTCGGGTTTGATGAACCACGGGTGCAAATGGGTTGAAAAATGATGTGTGTTCAAATTTCCATGTCTGGACCCTAAAGGCTGGGTGTAACAACACAAGCGGAATAATTCTCAAAATTCCCGACTATCCCCTTGTAACTGTCTCAGGAAGGACTTAGAGGGTAAAGAGGTTACTACTTAAGCTTTTGGGCTTCGCCCATTAAACTTCAACTATGGGTACTTGACTTGACTTCTGGCTTCCGTAACTTCGACATTCAACCAAAAGCGTTCTACAATAACTTCAACATCTTTTTTTTTCTTTTTTTCTTTTTCTTTCATCTTTTTTTCATTTTTCTTTTTTCTTTTGCTTTTTTTTCGTCCTTTTTTTTTCTCATCTTTTCATTCTTTTTCATCTTTTTTTTTTCACTCTTTGAAAGTGATCTTCTATTCATTCTCTTAGTCATAAATGGATACACCTTGAAAACTGGGCTTCGCCAACTAAATTGGGTAAGAACTAACAATTCCTTGTTAGAACAGGTTGATATCTTCTCTCTTCGAGATGGGATGATTTTGTTGGGGAAAAGGCTTGCCTTCCATCATCGATAGGGAAAACAAGGAGCTAGTCCGGGTTCGTCATGGAATCATCTAAAAGCTTGTCAACAAACATTGGTTCAGATGGAGGTTTTCTACCACCAGACATGGAATAGGTAAAGGAATCAAACACAGGATCCTAGTGTACCTTACATTTTGAAACGGGACATATTTCTACCCCAGGGATGCCTTTGAGTGTGTTGTGCATATACTTTCAGAATGATTGAGGATTGGAAACAAGATATATTTGGAAACGAAACTGCAACTTTTTATTGGAAAGGCAAATGCTTAACAGACTCGAAGGAACGATTCCTAGGACACACCCTAGGTCATCGCGGAATAAATGACTCAACTTCAAGAAAAGAAAGTCCTAGACTCGACTCGACTAAGATAAGAAAACAGATCCCGACTCATAATTTTCAAATCTGGTCTTGAGCTTTCTCGTGTTCAGCTGTCAGCTTAGATGCTCGGCTCTTGTCCTCGATCCCTTTGATGGTCTGCCTCCATCCCGAGGTAGTCCTCTGAGGATCTACGCCAGTGATGAAGGTTGGTGAACCGAATTGTCCTTTATTAACTTCGTTAACGAGAGGAGTACATTCTAGAGCAAGACTCCCGACTTGAATTTCATTCTTCGGGTTTGGCAAGAATTCAAAGCAATCCACAAATATTTTCCCGATAAACACCCCTTTCAAGTGACATGGGCGGATAAGATGGGAATAATCGACATTGTCTTCGACAGAAACAAAGTTAGCGTGTTCGGCAAATGGATTGGTGATGTTATTGGGTTTGACAGCTGGGATTGGGAGCGTTCCGTTCTCAATCATGTCTTGAATTTCGTGCTTTAGTCTAAAGCACCTTTCAGTATCGTGTCCCTTCCCTTGATGAAAGGCACAGTAGGCATTCGGTTTGTACCATTTGCCTTGTTGTTCAGCGGGAGGGTCCGGAGTTGGACCAATAGGCTTCAACTTTCCTTGGGCTATGAGCCTTTGGAGAGCATATGTATAAGTGCATCCGATATCAGTGAATGCCCTAGGTGTTTGGCGTTGCGACTTCTTCGATTGCCCTTCTAAGAGATTGACGGCTTCATCAAAATGGGTCGTTGCTGGCGCTTTTGCTTTAGATGACGAAGCCCCTTGGTATCCCTTTGGCTTCTCAGCTTCAGCAATTCGGACATCGTCCTCTACCTTTATCCCGATCCTTATCAATTCTTTGAAAGAACCAAAATTCTGGTATTTCAGAGCATTACGGTAAACAGGTCGTAGATTCTTTACGAACTTATCTACCATTTCAACTTCATCGGGCTTCTTAGCTAACTTCACGCTTTCAGCGCGCCATCTTGCGAGGAATTCAGTAAAGCCCTCTTTCTCCTTTTGTGTCATAACCTCCAAGGTTCTTATGTTGGTTTGAATCTCAACATTGTCGGATAGTGCTTAGAACTCCACCGTAATATCTTCGAAAGTGGGGAAGTTCTTGAGGTCAAGATTGTAGAACCAAGCCTTTGGGTGTTCACCCGAGAGATTGGGCGAAGATTTCGAGAGCATATCGGCAGGTACTCCCTTCAGTGCTAAGTACCCTTTATAGGCCTTAACATGGTGGATCGGATCTTGATGCCCTTGAACTTGGGGATGTCGGTGAGTACCATGTTCGTGGGCAACTTATCTGAACCGGGGGCATAGGCCCTAGCATTCTCATAGTGGATATTCTTCCCTTGGGAGAGCTTTAAACGGTCCTCGATGAACTTGAACCGTTTCTCCAAATCGATCGAGTGGAGTAGATGAAGAGGAATCTTCAACCAACTTAGACTCGATCACATCCATTCGGGTCATCATGAGGTTCACGGCCTCCGTGAGCTTGTTGATAGCATCTTCCATTGCTTGACGTCGGGTTTTGGGCGGCCTTTCTACAAGAAAACCCCGTACTGAGTCAATATTTAAAGTAAGAGCCCCTGCACACTTAAGGACACGACCCTAACTTGACTCAAACACAGACTCGACTTGAGATTGGTTAACCAAAGGTTCGACTCACGGTTTGATTTAGACATTGGTTCATTTTAGACTTGACAAAACGACATGACTCAAGCTGTCATAACTCGATTCTAAACTGGACTTGGTGTGACCAAACCCGTGATTGGGCTAACATAGCCCATGGGTTCGCGTGAAACGTCCATAAGGGCCTAGCCTGGACGTTTTTTGTGGACTATTCTAGACCAAAAGGTCGACCAACATGACTCAAAGCCCAAGAGGTGAGTTTGGGTGACCCAACAAGGTCGTGTTCTAGACCCTTAAAATGAAACATACCCGGCCTAACATGGCCATGACCTGGACACGACTTGACGCATTTCATGCTTGGTTGAGGTTCGAGAGGCATTTTGGATTGGTTTTGAAAAAAAACGAAAGATTGATTCGAAAATGAGATTTGAAATGGGCAGCATGCCGGCTATAAAAGCTCATTTTGGGCCGAAAATTCTAGTCCTATTTGGGCAGCATTCCGCGTTTTTTAAAACCATGCTATTTTGAAAGTAAGTTGTTCAAAAGTTCGGTTTTGAAAAGGACTTGGAATTTTCGAAAAAAAGACTCGGGAAAACATATTGCACATTGTCATTCTCATGCTATAAGGATGTATGCTCCTAGACATCTCTAAGTCTCGGCAAGTCTTCTACAAGAAGGTCTATGCCCTCCATCCTTTTGCGGTCTTATAAAGCGAGGTGTCTTAAGGTAAAGTACCTAGAAGATCGTCCCCATTCCCAAGAACCACGCGAGGCGAAGTGGAAGCGAGCAATGTGCGCTTCCGGCATAGTGGGACGTCGCCCCCACGCATCACGAAGAAACGCTGGGACGGCCCGGGCAAGTCCTTAAGGGTTTATGCATGAATCGTAGCACTATGAGTAATGTTTTACTTTCCAACACTTTCTTTTCAAGTTTCACCTCGGAGGAAAAGACCCTAGAAACACAGTGTAACTAGTCCTCTTTTCCCCAGTGGAGTCGCCAAACTGTGGACAAGGCCCTCGGGAACTGCGTCCGAGGGATCCACACCCGGCATAATCGACTCGAGGTTCTTTCGAATCGAATTAAGACATATTAGAGTCGCCACCAAGTTTTTTGGGAACTTGGAACCGTTCAAGTCAACTTCACACCTTTCATCGAAAAGCATAAAGCCAATCGACTACGAGTGATTAAAGATAAAGACTTGTACCCTATATCACTCGATTAGAATGACTCTCGTAATCCAATGGTATTTAGACGGATCCACAAACCATAGATCTTGAGTAAGGGGTGAGGGTACGTGTTGGGAAGCCCATAAGGACACCCAACCCCGCCCGTCAATAACGGCCTCTACTAAGTCAAGTGTCGGATTTCAAACAAGGTCATAGCTACTACGATGTATGAAATGCAAACGTTGTTTTAAACCCTAACATGTGAAGTTTCTATGTGGATTTAGATGCAACTATACTAACTTTGTCAAAGTTGTAATTTAGCATGTGGGTCGATTGATCTAAACAACATACAAAGCAAACAAACAAGGCTTGATGGGAATGGGGGAGCCGTTGGGATCTACCTATTACAAACCAGGCATTTCATGCCGACACAACGATAAATAAATTACAACTCGATCTAATTACAATGGCTACATACAACTCAACACACGACACAAACACACGGCCATCTGACCTTGAAAACCGTGCACATGGGGGAGGTGACTCACGGCCTACATGACACACGGCCATGGGTCCCTCCTCGTGTTGCGTGCTCT
The DNA here is from genome assembly GCF_048544455.1 of Silene latifolia. NCBI lineage: Eukaryota > Viridiplantae > Streptophyta > Magnoliopsida > Caryophyllales > Caryophyllaceae > Silene > Silene latifolia. The sequence continues at coordinate 97,832,114 of NC_133537.1, read as the reverse complement.
CACTTAATCCCATCGAATTAGACATTGGGCTACGCACCAAAGCATGCATTAGCATAAACCGGGCCATGTTGCTCTAAACAACATGCGGTTTACTACGCTCCTACAAGCATTGGGAACAACCGTCTAACCAAATAAAACTAAGGTTTTCAGAAAAGGTTTTGACTCAAAAAGGAGAACTAATTACAAATAGATTACAAAACGTGACTCAAAGAAACATAAATTAATTACAAGTGATAAAACAAATAAAGAACGAACGATGCAAAAACAAACGAAATAGGAAAGGCCAAACACACGGCCAAACACACGGCCAACCACGGCCCAACCAAAGCCAACCTAGTTCCTAAGTTAGATTTATTGATTAGATCGAATGATTGCGAAAAGGAATCGAAAACAAGTTAGAAAACGAGTTAAAAACGATGTTGATTGATTGTCGCGCAAGGGTGCATTCTACACGGCCTAAAGGGTCCAATTAGGTTAAATTCGCTAATTAATTTAACTCATCGAGTGTCAATAAGAAGGTGCTAATCACGCACTCTTATACTAGCGAGAAATTAGGTGAAAAAGATAGATGCATTCAATTATTTACAAAAATCGTCGATTGATTTTATAACTTACGTCGAAGCCACCTAAAGTGTCTAATTAGATTATTAAATTAAATTAATGTCATCTAAATATGTCATAGGTTAACAATCAGAAGTTAAACTAACATGCAACGGGTCCTAAGGTCCATCGATTTGGCGAAAACAAGAAGAGGGTCGAAAGCGAAGATCGAAGTTAGATAACTTGTTTTATTTATGCCCTACCTTGAACACGAGGATATGTAAATGAGACGGGGGTGTACGACCGACAGAAGGAGCGGTTTCTTTTCCCATCTCAAGTCAACGCGGGTGTTCATGGTGGTACTTTAACTCATACTCGGACTAACTAGTTTCATAGTTAAATTAAAACAATCGATAAACAAGCGAAAAAAACAAACAAAAAAAGACGATAAAAAAAAGCATAAAAAACGAAATAAAAAGAGAGAAGAGAAGGGGATTTGATGCACCCTCAACCTACATGTATCGTTGACACCGTCTTGGGTCGTAATCGATGGTAGATTTTATCTCGAGAGGCCGTCGTCGACGAAGTAACAAAGCAACACGCGTTTTGGAAAGTTTCTGGACAGCAGTTTTAAAACAGTGATATCTCCCTCGTTTCACGACGAAAATTCGATCCGAAAGATGTTTTGGAAACTAGAAAGAGAGGAGAACAAGGATCTTAAAGCAACCCCTGCTCGATTTGGGTTATTGGGCACGAAAAACGAGCACAAACAGAACTGGACAGACAAGAGTAAACCGCGAAAACAGAGTGTTATTTCACTCTGTTTTTCGAGGGATCTCGTGTGCTCTCAAGGTCAATTCGGCTCGTAAATCTTTGTCTAATGTGTATATGGATGTTATGTGGTTAATTAGGAACAAGAAACTCGAATTTTTATGGTGATTTGATGGAGGAACGAAAGGGTTTTCGAAGAGGACACACAAACAGTTTCAGTTTGTGTGTCGGTTTTGTTTAGGGTTTTTGAAGGATGTTTAGGGTTTGTTTCTGAGGTTTAAAGCTTGTATGTGATGCTTGGATGTATGGAGAACTTAGAGGAATGAATGTATGGTGAAGGGGTGGTATTTATAAGGAGTTAAAGTAGGTTAAAAGAGAGGGAGAGGCAATCGGGCTTGCTGAACATAGCTGCTGTCCAGCAGCTTTTGGGGGGGTTTCTAGGGTTCGTTTTGGGGGTTTTCTTGGTGATTAAGCTAGGATAATATGGGTAGGATACTAGGGTATGGGTTAGGGTTAATGGGTACGGGTCTTGGTAGTGTTTGGAGCGGGTTTTGGGCTCGAGATTGAGCTGCCAAAACAGGGGGGCTGCTTGTTTGTTGCGGGCTGTTTGGGGAGGTGTTTGGGATGGAATTTTGGGCCATGGATAGGGGGTTCGAACAAGGGTGGATGGGTAGAGGCTTAGGTTGGTTAGTGTACTCGATATTCGTGCCAAGTCGTAAAGGAAACGGGCTCAAAAACCGAGCTAAAATCGAGCTCAAAAACGTGGGGTTGAAACGAGTTCTTTTCGATTTTTAAATCGATTTTTCAAATCAATTAACACATTAAAATAAATGATTTTTCAAACCAAATATACTCATAAAATGATTTTTAAAATCAAATATATTCATAAAATGATTTTTCAAATCAATTATTTATTTTATTTTCAATAAAATAAACTTGGGAAAATAAATTCAAAATAAAATAAGATAAATTGAATTCACCTAAAAAAAAGCCATAATTTAAATATCATTTAAATTAATAAAATGAACTCACTTAAAAAAACATTAATTTAAATATCATTTAAATTAATAAAATACTTCATCGACGACGCCCATTCTACATCGTAAAACGAGCTCCAAATAATGACAGTGACAACTAAAGAATACATGTGTCCTATCATCATCGGGTGTTTGTCGGGTTCTCTATAAATTCCAATATCGACGGATACGGGTATCTACAACTATATAAATGAATCATCCCGTACGTATTCTTATCATGAGTTTCAATAATGTGATCGCACCATTGTTGAGGACACATACTCCAAAAGTGACTCCAGTAGGTAATATTTCTTCCAAAAGTTTATGATATTGATATTAATTTTCAACTCAACTTTGTATTAAGATACTAGTTGTGTTACTCAACCCTTCTTATTGAAATTAGGGCATGAAAAGAAAGGAAAGGCTAAGCAAGCATGAGAAGGTTCTCCAAAGGAAGCTAGAGTAGCCGCCGCATAGATGGAGACCTCTGGACTTGACTTGGTGTTTCATTTTGAATATGTCTTCATAATAGTCTTATGTTTAGACATTGTCGAAGAACTTTATTTTATTTCCATGTTAGACGTGGAAATTTCTTTATCTTGCATCTCCGAACAAGTATTGTATTTTGTTTTAAATGACTTGGCTTTCAACCCAAGTCATTTCGGTTTATGGCATTTTAAGTTCTAAGACGTCTTTCTTCTTTCTCTATTAATATCTATAATATAAATCAACCCAACTCAATCGATAATATTGAAAGATGATGATTTATTCAATATGGTAAAGACCTAAGTTGTGAATTTGATTCCCAATTAAAAGATTCATGGCAACATGACATTTATTATGTAATGTAAGATCGATCGATTGAAAGTTAAAATGAGTTTTTGAACTCTTTGGGATGTTACTCCATGTTAGTAACTGTTTAAAGTAAAAACGCGCAATATGAATCACAAACGAGGCTCCATACAAGATATGGAAGGGTTTAGTCTCTAAAATGGCAATATATATTTATAGATAACTCAACGATAACATGTGTCTAATGCTCCTTTGCATTCAAAAGAACAAAATTGTTTGTCGCTCTTAACGCTTTCTTCTTGAAAATTAGGTGTATTTCTAAAAAGATAGAGTGGGAGAAAAATCGCTGCAAACTTATTTTGTAGAATAATGACATAAGAAGATGTTCTAAAAGTCATACACGTGTTGTAAATAGAGTTACTTTTTGAAAGTAAAAGAATCATCATCTATCAAGTGAATTGTTGCTAGTGATCCAAATCGTAATTTGTTGCAAAGAAGTCATGGTTTTACAATCGGTGATAGATTCTATACGCAAAGCTAAGAATAATTACTTTGAGATATTGGTCTCTTTGAAGTAAGGCTTTCAAGTATAGAATAGCCTAGATGAACATGGTGATGTTAATCGAATCAAATCATGTTAGTAATTGCCGCATTTTATTTTAATGAAACAAGGCAAGTGATGTTAAACCGCTTTTCTAAATAGGTATTTAGAAGAGGATGGGTGTGTGACACTAATATTTGGTTTAAGTCTGAGATTTCTAACATGCTAAGTAAGCTTAAGGGATCCATATGTGGTTTTAAGCAAAGCATTAAGAGATTGTAAAAATCATTTTTCCCAGTTATGTGATAATAGAGAATGGTTGCATTTGAATTTTCCAAAAGAACCATAATTATACATGAAGTTTCGTGGGAGCTTATTTTAGTTCATGTGATAATAAAGAATGGTTTCACTCGATTTGTCGAAAAAACATGTTTATACATGAAGTTTAGTGGGAGCCAAAAGTGTCTTCACATATTACTCATTGGGAATGATGTACCGATGCTTACCTCCGTAACATTGGGAAATCATTTCCAGATGAAAGATTTAGGTGAGGCACATCGCATATTTGATATCCGGATCTATGGAGATAGACCTAAAAGGGATAATGGCATTCAGTCAAAAGTCTTATGTTGATAAGACTCTTCATCTTATGTTGATAAGATCCTTCGTCATTTCAGCATGGATAAATCCAAGAGGGATTCTATTCCAATGGGTTGTGGGATTACTTTGAACGATTCATAGTTACCCACTGAATATGAAATTGTTGAACGAATGAAATCGATTCCCAATGTTTTCGCCATTGGATCGACCTAATATCCTAAGATATGCGTAAGCACTAATAAATTGTATGCTTTAAGCAAGACAAGTCAATCCATGTGAGAGTCAATGGAAAGCCGTTAGATACATCCTTGAATTCTTGAGAAGGAGTAAGGATTCATACTTATGATTGATAAGAACATGGAGTTTTGTATAGAGGGTTACAAAAGCTCGAGTTTCTTAGGCTGATCTTGTTGTCAATTGTCAAAGGTGCGAATAGCGAGAACTACCTTGAAAAGTCAGTCATTGTGAAATCTACAAATAGAGTCTGAGTACTTTGTGGTAACGATATCATGGATTGTAAACGAACTAAAATAAATCCTTTAACCCATGGATCATATCACATGTTATTTGATAATAGTGGGAGTATCTTTCAAGCAAAGGAACCCAAACCTAGATTCAAGTCTAGACATGTACTTAGAATATTCATGTAATTAAGAGACTACATCGAAAGAAGAAAATTACAGTTTATGAAGTTGGGGTGATGGTTATATTGTATAATCTTCAACCAAGTTTTCATTACAGGTTTGATGAAGCCTGTAGACACATCGTTTCTGCACCTCCCGCCAAACACTCAGTGACGATTTGGCCGCATGTTTAGCATATGTCGCGATTTTATGACGTTTCAAAAATCGGTTAATAAAAGGTAACTCAAACACTTGTGTCTACCTCATGGTTGTCATCTAGGTGTCATTACGGTCGTTTTGGCAGTAATTGGAGTACATTTGGAGTCCGGGTCAGAAACAGTCTTCATTTCCTAAAACCGTCAAATCCCGAGTCAAAGCAATGTGCTTGTCTACCTAAGGTTAGGATGTCATAAATGTTGAGATTATATCTCATTTTGAGTCCCATGTCACTTCATTAGGCTAAACTTAAAGTTTACGTTACAAAATGTGTATTTCATTTAGCTAAACTGATAACCCGACCTTTAGGCCCGTTTTACGAGGTGATAACAACTTTTTTGGGTCAGGCCTATTTCAAAGAAAGTTCTAGATCTCTTTCTTAGTTTTCCAAAGCCACCGAAATCACCTTATTCCTAGTCTTGTAGAGAAAGTTATGCCTAAAATACGACAGGCTGTCAAACGCGCTTTCTTGCGCAGGAGGAACCCGCTGAGGAAAGGACGCAGCAAGTGTTGCGCCTCTGCCGAGGGACGCAGCACCTGCTGCGCCTTTTCCTCAAGGTTTTCTTTTTGTCCAAGTTTCCGTGTTTAACCTAAGTCGGTTGTTTCCGGATCTTTCTCTCCTTTCCTAATTCCCTCCGTGTGATTAGTATAATAGAGACCTTCGGTCTCACATATTTCTCACGCAAGTGTCCGCCCTTCTCTTCTCCCTTTGCATTCTAAGACCACGCTCTTGCTTATTGGCGCCTACGTGCTTGAACTTTCGACCACGTAAGGTCGGATCCTTCCGAGTACTAGCCTCGTTTTGCATGACCGACCAATTTGACCAACTCCACTACACCATAATCAATTAATCAATTCAATTTGCTTTTAAATCCTTTTTCAAGGGCACTTTCATATTTGCATTATAGATCGAGTCGAGTTACCACTAAAAACCGATTTAGTTAAATCTCGCGACGCTAACATGTAAGTCTGAGGGTGTAAAATCCCAATTTTATTTAATGTATTTATTTTCTGTATTATAATTAATGTAAGAATTTATGTCATAAGCATGCTCGAAACCGTCTTTTAAAACCCTTTTTAACGGAAGTAACACGGATCTAACGTGGGAAGAATCGCATCAATCGATGCGCCTTACGAGAAAGGGCGCAGCATCTGCTGCGCCTCTTCCAGGAGCTGCTTTCAGTTGATGCACTTCTTCTTTTTCCTCGGGTTTTTGTTCCTTTCGTCTTTTATTTTTCTTTCTTCGTTCTTTCCCATATTTCACTTAATAATTTTCAAATTAGTTTTTATGAATCCGTTTCAATAATTTTCGACTTAAATCCCTTATAATTAATATTTGTGGGTTTTCGTCACAAATTCAAACTCAGATTTTAGAGACTCGATTCATTCATATCAAGTCCCTTGATTTCGTCTTTGATACATGTTTTAAATATGTTTTCTTCATCAATTCGTAAGCCTTTGTTTCCACCATTAACTTCAAGTTTGTAAATAAATCAATTCCAACATCGTAAATAATATCTAACTTATAATAATTCGTTTTAAATTGTTTTCTTTCACTTCATGACGATCCCAGATGCATGCAAATCAATTAATCACTTCTACTCGAGTTACCAATCAATAAATCAATATAAATTAACCAACGAACATTAAAAGACCGCGATTCTGACTTTCACAGTCAGAACCCAACTCAAGAACAGACGCAGAAAGAGATGCGCCTCTTCCAGAGGACGCGACGATCTTTGCGCCGTTCGAGGTGGTTTCTCCTCCTCAACTCTTCTCGTTTTGACGTAGGGTTTCTAATTAGGATTTTAATTAACCATTATTCTTATTATCACCATAATTCGACATATTTTCCAAATTTCCATATTTTCCAAATTTCCTTATTTTCCAAATTTCCAAATTTTCCAAATTTCCATATTTTCCATATTTTCCTTTTCTTCAAATTTCCTTATTTTCCAAATTTTTCTTTTCTTCAAATTTCCTTATTTTCCAATTTTCCAATTTTCCTTTTTTTCCAATTTCCTTATTTTTTTTTCCAATTTTCTAATTTTCATTTATTCTTTTATTTTATTTCTAAAACTCTTTTGGGCATGTCTATGACGTAAATTCAAGTTTATCAGTTGTAATTTATTACTTTATTTCGTATTCATGTTTATTATGTATGATTTATTTACTTGGCATTCACATGTAATTAATCTAACATTCACTTCGACCCCAATTTATGTGCTAATTACATGTTCACCGACTTAGTCTAATTCTTCACAGGTTAGGATTAATCTAATGAATGTTGCATTGCATGCATATAAATCGACAATATATCGAGTATGGACAATTTTCCCTAATCATTAGTAGAGGCCGCTATCGAGACGGGCGAAATTAGGTGTTCGATCAAAAGAGCTTCCTAATACGTACCATCACCCCTTACTCCAGATCTCTGTGAACATCTGTGTTCATTGGCATCCACGAGAGTCATTGTAGACATAGAATGCTAAGGGTAACAAGTTCTTGGTGTCTATGTCACTACTTTGTGTCTTGACATGGCATGGGGTATTCGAACGGTTTTCAATTTTCCACAGTAAATTGGTGGTGACTCCACAAATGCAAACGCTTGTTTTCCCAATCGCCCCCGTGGGCCCGCGTCCACAGTTTGGCGACTCCGCTGGGGATAATACACTTACGTGTAGCCAAAAGGGTGAAACTTGAACAAGGTTAGGGAATAGTTTGTACAAGACAATTGTCGGCTTTCATAAGTCGGTCTTCCTAGATCGTTTCATGCGGCCTTCTTAGGCCCAACCCAACCCATTCGACCAATCGTCCCGTCTAAACGATACTAATTCTTATTTGGGCCTAAGGATGGATAGCGATTGACGTCATCCATACCATGGTACTTACTCTTGTTTGTATCAAGGAATTTCACTACTTGAGGAAATGGACTAGGAATCGGCCTTACTCTTGTTTAGTACGAGCCTCTCCACAGACTTCGGGTTTGATTGTTCGGTATGGCAACCCACCCTTTAAACCAAAACCCTTCTAAATGCACTCAACATACCGTTATAATGCATGTATGTATGTATATACGTGATCACCATTTTGTAAACAAAGCCATGACGAAATTTTCTAAAATAAAATCCTTTTCAAAAATGTAAACATTTTCAAAATAGCGCAAAATAAGCCCAAACTCTGTCCATATGTCAAGTCAAACTTCGGGCCTAAAACCCATTTCAAAACCAAATACAAAAACAGAAAAAACGTAAAAACAAAAAAAAGAAACCAAAAAAACAAAATCCAAAAAAAAAAAAAACAAAATATTTTCAAAACATGTAAATGTAAATGTGTAAATTCAATTGGGCTAAGTTAGAGTCAAAGTTCAAACCGACTATGTCCTAGTCGGAACTCTGTCGAGTCATAAACTCGTGTTCCTTAACATTTTGGGTCTTTTCAAAATTCAAGTCAAAGTCGTAAGGCGTCACGCCGTCATTTTGGATCCCCTACCCCAATTCCGTTAGGATCTAAACATTTCCACACCTCGACTCACACACTCGAGGCTAACACATCAATCCATCTCTTGAATTCTCCTAATGACACAATCGGGACACACATACCCGAACCTCGAGTCAAGTCTGTCTTAAACAACACAAACTAGAATTAACATGTGTCATCAATCCCGTCAATAAGGTCAATCATATGAGGGTCACTACGTCAAAGTTAACACTCGAGTCTAAAATTAAAAGTCAAGCACCGTGAATTCAAACACGAGAAGTCACTCACGATATTTCACGAATTCACAAGTCAAGTCTAGATTTGTCATCTTGTCCTTTTCTTTGTTTGTTGCCTTAGTATGCGTGATCCCATGTCGAATCGAGTTATAATGCTCGTCATTTCTGTCGAGTAGGAATCCAGCAAGTTCTGTCAGTCAGCAAGGTCACGAAGGAGTTCAAGCCACAATCACCGTGTCTCTTCAAGACGTTTATGCCATGGTCCTAGGAGCTCAAGCTACAGTGGATAATTTGAGCATTCGCGTCCTCACCCTCGAGAATAGAATGGTGGAAAAGAACACACCACCTAGAGAAACCTCTAGTCTAGGTCGTCCAAAGCTTACCTCTTGCAATAACCATCGTCCTAGAAAGCCAAAAACAGCTGAAAGGAAACCTCGAAGGCATCAAAGGGGGCTCACCGATTTAGGCATGTCTTGTGCCGATGCTTTGAAGAGACTCTCTGCCCAAGGCAAGCTACATCCAATTGGGCCGACTCCGGATCCACCTTTAGAGAAATAGGTAAACCTCTGGAAGGGCAACAAATACTGCCTATATCACCAAAGTAGAGGCCATGATATTGAAGAGTGTTTTCTCTTGAAACACACCATCCAAGATATGATCGAAGAGGGCAAGCTTCCTAAGCAACCTTCTGTCGGGAAATCCAAGCAAATCGACCCTCTTGGATCTAATATCATTAAGCATGACGAAGAATCATCTCTAGACTGTTCTCATCTCCTCAATCCTCATGACGATGAAGTAATCAATGTCCTCGAAGATGACGATATCCAAAGTGAAATGCTCATGCTTTCCATTGCCTTCAACAACAAATTTTCCAAAATAGAGGGAGCTATTGATAGCCTAAACTCTCGGCTTTCCAACATAGAAAACCAGTTCGCCGAAATGGGTAAGAAGCTTGAAACCCAATATTTCAAGATAAAAAGTGTCCAAACAAACCCTCAACTTGACAGCCTTAAGGAGAAAGCAAAAAGCGAGCAATCTATTCCTAGTTCTTCTCATCCAAGAATCAAAATCAACAAATGCAACCTCATGGACCCTTCGTCAAAGAAACCTAACAACCCTCCAAGGTCATTTACAAAGGCTTCCGAAAATAAGGGCACACCTCCTAGGAAATTTACCAACATTAGTATTACATACACCGATGCCCTTCAGAGACTCATGGAACAACAAATGTTAAAGCCTATAGGACCTACGCCTGACCCAAAGAAGTCTAAGTTCTGGGATGAGAATGCCTACTGCAAATACCATAGAGGCAAAGGGCATGATACGGAGAAATGTTACAAATTAAAAGATGTCATTCAGGATATGATCGAAAACGGGAAGTTATCCCTCTCAACTTTTAACCCACAAGGTAGCTTAGGCAATCCTCATGGATATACCACTTATCAAGAAACGTTTCTTGACTATTACCCTTTCAGTGTTCCCAATGACGAGGATGAGGTGCTCAAATGGGTGAATGCTCAAAGTCAGATGCCGAAGCCAGTTGCCGGAAGAGAAAATGTTCAAGCATGGGCCGATAATTATGAGTCTGGATCCAAGATCGCGTCAAAGTCCGAGTCCAGGTCCGAGTCCAAGTCCGAGTCTTAGGCTTTCTATCTCATATTTGTTCTAGTATCTTTCTTCGTGTCTATTTTCATTCCTAGTGACAACCTGGGGGCTGTCCCACGAGTCACATGTCTTCTCAAGTCTATGTTAAATACATTTATCATTCACTTCAATAAAAGTACACTCTTCAATTCATATATTCTATCCTATCTCCTCCTTTACCATTTTCTGTGACAACAAGAATTGATTTGAGGCATTTTTTTAAAAAACGAACAACAACCACACGTTCTAAGTCGATGTGAGTGCGCTTAAATGATGTTCCATTACAAGTTGTAGAGGACCCGAAACTCCGTGTTCTTTTCTTTACCTATTCCATATTTGGCAATAGAAACAAGAATATAACTCTAGTCTAGGACGAGAATATCTTAAGAGATTCTAGGACGAATCCAGACCGTCTCCCTTGTTGACAATCCATGACAGAAGGCAAGCCCATTCCCCACAATAAACAACCCTTGTTACTAAAAGACCAACCCGTTTCACACTAATGGTGCTAGTCTGACCCAAGTCCATCCAAGACGATACGAGCCATGATGAAAGACAAAAGGCTCAATCAAGAGAAACTGAGGTCAATATCCAAGGCCACAATTATGCCCGTAATCCAAGATAAAAGAGTCAAAAGAAGAAGGTTCAAGCACGTCAATATCAATATCCAAAATCAAAGTTATCTTCAAAATCCTGAATCAAGAATCTGAGCAAAAGTTAAGATATACTCTAGACCACGAATTCGAGTCTGAATCTAGAACGAGTATGAAATCAAATGCTGAACAGAATGCTGCTGAAGTCTATAAAGAATCAAGACACCAATCAAGATGGTCAGCTAGCACCCTCACTAAGCCTTTCACATCATACACCCTAAGTCCTTCTCGAGACCGTTACCAGGGAGATAGTTAGGAATTTTGAGAATCCTCTCAAGCTTGTCAAGTATACCCATCCTTTAGGGCCAAGACATGGAAACTTGATCCCACGTCATATTAACCTACCTTTATGTGCTCAGGCTACATCAAGCCAAGAGACTCCATTTCCAAGCCACATTACAAGCCATAGCCCCATAAAGCCTTAACTCCACAAAATCAAGCTCCAGAGATTTGTTCATCAAAGCCTCTTATGTCCAAGCCCCACATTTCAAATATCCAATCCAGTTTCAGCTTGACCCATACACGGAGTCTTCAAATACTTTGCTACCTAGAACGGGACATACCCATATACATCCTTAGGGTCCACTAAGTATTCTCACATGATAAGGAAATTTTTACAAAATTAGTTATATCTCTCTGGTTTATGATCAGAGGGAGTTATCTCAAATCGATTCTTCGAGTCATCAAAGGAAAATACTCTCCTGACCCATGCACTTTAAGGTCCTGACAGCATAGCTTAGGCACACACCTGAACTACGAGCATGGTTTGATTTCACCTTTTCAGGTGGATACGTAGGCAGTCCTTTCTTACACAAGAAGGATACAACCACAACACCCACACAAAATTAACCAAACCTCAGAACTACGATCTGGTTTGATTTCACTTTACGTGAATACGTAGGCAGTCCTCAAGAACACAACCATCCCCACTTCTAACTTTCAACCTTCCAGTCTAAATTAACATCCCTTCTACAACCAACACCTCTATACTGGGGGCACCTTCTTGTCGCCCAGCCTCTTTTTACCAAAGTCCAGAGTCATCTTCTCATCCTGGGGGCTTCTCTTCCAAGATGCCACCCTTCCTTTATTCCTCTTTATTTTAAGCCAAGTTAGTACTCGGTCCGGACAATGACAAAGATCTTAGATCAATTCTCCAAGTCATCGTGCCTCAAGAGGGGTCTCTTTTACAGCAAACGGTAGTAAATGAATTCCTAGTAGACAGATGATCCATGGCTCATGCCTTGCCTTTATATGCCTTCATAATTCTTGCAATTGTTATACCTTTCGAACTAATACGCATTGTCACCTATACTTGGCTAGGGGTTGCGCATACTTAAACAAAGTCTGTCAAAGTCATCCCTGTGTCGCGTCAAATCTAAGTTAGTGTCGCGTTAGTCAAACCGAAGTCTACATTTCGCGTCGCGTCCTAGTAGATCTGTGTCATGTCAAGAACTATGTCTAAACCCCATTGAATATGCATAACGCATTACAAACGACAAATTTCTTTGAACAAGTTTTAAACGACTTTTATAAAGAAACCACTTTTGCAAAACCTTTGTGTTTCCTCATTCGCGGTCCATGTGATAATTGCTTACGTGCATATATTAGATTGCATTCTTGTGTGGCTACTAACCATGCAGGTAAGTATCAGAAGCAGTACTTTATCAAGACCTCGCTTGCCACAACGAGCGAATATTCTTTGCCAGGTGTTTCGACACACCTCTATTCTGTTCCCCCAGCGAGAGTACACGGATAGACATTCCCTCTCGAGACATGGAGATCAGTTCCTGATTATGTTCCACCAGCGAGAGTACACGGATAGACATTCCCTCTCGAGGCATGGAGATCAGTTCCCGATTATGTTCCCCCAGCGAGAGTTCACGGACAGGCAATCTTCCCTCTCGAGACATGGAGATCAACATCAACCCCAAGACTTATCGAAGTTTGTTTGAAGACGACCCAAGCAGCTTCCCCGGCAGTTTCTACCTACGTCCTGCTACCCTTGACATTTTTGTTTCCTCACAGAGTTCGGTAAAGGTGTCGTTCTCCAGAAGATCCCAAGCTAACGCCTCCTTCCTTAGGTTCGTAAACCCAAAGTTAGGATTCTTACCCCTAGATTCTTAGATCCCAAAATGCCTTATTTTAGGTTCATAAGCCTTTAAGCTCCCACACGAACGTCCTTAGGTTCATAAACCCATAAATCCTTTTGAAGTTCTCATACCTCAGAAAGCTTAAGCGCACGCGTTTAAAACAAGAATTAGTAACCCAGTAGTTCCTAAACTTAACCCTAGGATCCCAAATCCTCTTAGGTTCACAAGCCTTTAAGTTCCCATACCAGCCGTCCTTTTAGGTTCATATACCCAGGTTCGAGTTCATACACTTTTCCCCTTAGGATCACCTTTTCCCTTTAGGATCACATCCTTTAGGATCACCTTCTCTTAGAGTTGCTACACCTAAACCTTGGTTACCCCTTAAGTTGAACTTATATTTGGCCTCCTTCCCGTCGATGTGTTCCTTTAGGGTCCCACACCCTAGCACAATCCTTATATATCTTGTAGGTCCTAGCTTTAGCTCCGAGGCTTAACCACAGCTACTACGCAACTCCGGAAACGTCTCGAGGAAGAAGTCTCAGGTATGGTCTCTTCTTATGGCTGGCGAGCTTCCTTACGTAGTCTAATGGACTTTAAACGGCCCTCCCCGATAGTCGACAGACTCTAAAATGTTCCCGACGACAGGTCCTTGGTTCAGACACCTTGAACTGCCTCGCGTCGCCATAGTCGTCAGGTTGTAATCTTCGATTGACCTGATGGCTATACTTTCAATTTCGCCTTGTCCAAGCCTCAGTCAAAGTGGGGGCTCTGTAGACACCTCGTTTCTGCACCTCCCGCCAAACACCCAATGATGATTGGGCCGCATGTTTAGCATATATCGCGATTTTATGACGATTCATAAATCGGTTAATAAAAGGTAACTCAAACACTTGTGTCTACCTCATGGTTGTCATCTAGGTGTCATTAAGGTCGTTTTGGCAGTAATTGGAGTACATTTGGAATCCGGGTCAGAAACCGTCTTCATTTCCTAAAACCGTCAAATCCCGAGTCAAAGCAATGTGCTTGTCTACCTAAGGTTAGGATGTCATAAATGTTAAGATTATATCTCATTTTGAGTCCCATGTCGCTTCATTAGGCTAAAATTAAAGTTTACGTTACAAAATGTGTATTTCATTTAGCTAAAATGATAACCCGACCTTTAGGCCCGTTTTACGAGGTGATAACGACTTTTTTGGGTCAGGCCTATTTCACAGAAAGTTCTAGATCTCTTTCTTAGCTTTCCAACGCCAATAAAATCACCTTATTCCTAGTCTTTTAGAGAAAGGTATGCCTAAAATACGACAGGCTGTCAAACGCGCTTTCTTGCGCAGGAGGAACCCGCTGAGGAAAGGACGCAGCAAGTGCTGCGCCTCTTTCAAGGGACGCAGAACCTGCTGCGCCTTTTCCTCAAGGTTTTATTTTTGTCCAAGTTTCCGTGTTTAACCTAAGTCGGTTGTTTCCGGATCTTTCTCTCCTTTCCTAATTCCCTCCGTGTGATTAGTATAAATAGAGACCTTCGGTCTCACATATTTCTCACGCGAGTGTCCGCCCTTCTCTTCTCCCTTTGAATTCTAAGACCACGCTCTTGCTTATTGGCGCCTACGTGCTTGAACTTTCGACCACGTAAGCTCGGATCCTTCCGAGTACCAGCCTCGTTTTGCATGACCGACCAATTTGACCAACTCCCACTACACCATAATCAATTAATCAGTTCAATTTGCTTTTAAATTCTTTTTCAAGGGCACTTTCATATTTGTATAATAGATCGAGTCGAGTTACCACTAAAAACCGATTTAGTTAAATCTCGCGACGCTAACATGTAAGTCTAAGGGTGTAAAATCCCAATTTTATTTAATGAATTTATTTAATGTATTATAATTAATGTAAGAATTTATGTCATAAGCATGCTCGAAACCGTCTTTTAAAACCCTTTTTAACGGAAGTTACACAGATCTGACGTGGGGAAGAATCGCATCAACTGATGCGCCTTCTGGAAAGGGCGTAGCATCTGCTGCGCCTCTTCCAGGGGCTGCTTTCAGTTGATGCACTTCTTCTTCTTCCTCGGGTTTTTGTTCCTTTCGTCTTTTATTTTTCTTTCTTCGTTCTTTCCCATATTTCACTTAATAATTTTTAAATTAGTTTTTATGAATCCGTTTCAATAATTTTCGACTTAAATCCCTTATAATTAATATTTTTGGGTTTTCGTCACAAATTCAAACTCAGATTTTAGAGACTCGATCCATTCATATCAAGTCCCTTGATTTCGTCTTTGATACATGTTTTAAATCTGTTTTCTTCATCAATTCGTAATCCTTTGTTTCCACCATTAACTTCAAGTTTGTAAATAAATCAATTCAAACATCGTAAATAATATCTAACTTATAATAATTCGTTTTAAATTATTTTGTTTCACTTCATGACGATCCCAGATGCATGCAAATCAATTAATCACTTCTACTCGAGTTACCAATCAATAAATCAATGTAAATTAACCAACGAACATTAAAAGACCGCGAATCTGACTTTCACAGTTAGAACCCAACTTAAGAACAGAGGCAGGAAGTGCTGCGCCTCTTCCGGAGGACGCGGCGAGATCTTTGCTTTGTTCGAGGTGGTTTCTGCCTCTGAACTCTTCTCGTTTTGACGTAGGGTTTCTAATTAGGATTTTAATTAACCATTATTCTTATTATCACCATAATTCGACATATTTTCTAAATTTCCATATTTTCCAAATTTCCTGATTTTCCAAATTTCCATATTTTCCATATTTTCCATATTTTCCTTTTCTTCAAATTTCCCTATTTTCCAAATTTTCCTTTTCTTCAAATTTCCTTATTTTTCAAATTTCCTTATTTTCCAATTTTCTTATTTTTTTCCAATTTTCTAATTTTCATTTATTCTTTTATTTTATTTCTAAAACTCTTTTGGGCATGTCTATCTCGTAAATTCAAGTTTATCAGTTGTAATTTATTTCTTTATTTCGTATTCGTATTTATTATGTATGATTTATTTACTTGGCATTCACATGTAATTAATCTAACATTCACTTCGACCCCAATTTATGTGCTAATTACTTGTTCACCGACTTAGTCTAATTCTTCACATGTTAGGATTAATCTATTGAATGTTGCATTGCATGCATATAAATCGACAATATATCGAGTATGGACAATTTTCCCTAATCATTAGTAGAGGCCGCTATCGAGGCGGGCGGGATTAGGTGTTCGATCAAAAGAGCTTCCTAATACGTACCCTCACCCCTTACTCCAGATCTCTGTGAACATCCGTGTTCATTGGTATCCACGAGAGTCATTCTAGACATAGAATGCTAAGGGTAACGAGTTCTTGGTGTATATGTCACTACTTTGTGTCTTGACATGGCATGAGGTATTCGAACGGTTTCCAATTTTCCACAATAAATTTGTGGTGACTCCACAAATGCAAACGCTTGTTTTCCTAAGCGCCCCCGTGGGCCCGCGTCCACAAAACCACCATGAAGTAACATGGATTTTATAATCTTGAGATTATGAGATATGAAGCAATAATGTTGTATTGATTGTTCATATGTGATAATAGCATTTATCGTTTGTGTTTTATTTTAAAACTCTTTTATTACTTTGTTATATCCATATAGGTTGTAAGGACAACATTGAACCCAATTAAAGTGAACTAGATTAACATAGTATTGGCCCCTAGTCACTTATATGAGGTGACGTCTCCTAGTGACTAGAGTGTGAGTTGATTGATGGCAAGCTCAAGTGCCATATGGTCATTAAAGATGACTAGTCGATCACATAGGCATATTGTATGGGACATTCTGTCGGGCAGTGACCGCTTATAGAGTTTTGGTAATTTTTATATAGCGTGGTCGTGGCGAGAGCTACTATAGTATTCTTTTTTAGTCGATTCTTTAACTACAGACTGTTCGCCTAAGGTGGCATAGTTTCTGATTTTACTTTGATTTTTGCTCCACGACTTCCAAAGATGGGGGGCAAATGGGCATCTTTTGGGTCATGATGAGCTGTGGCTATTCGAAGGAAATAATGCGATATGAATTGTCCACCCCCTTGTCAAGGTTATTTAAATCCAGGGCCACTCGAGGAGTAGTGAACTGGAAATACGTGGCCACGCTCGGAAGGTATCTACGGTAGATAATTCAAGTCAAATAGTTACTCTCCAGATCGAGGAAATCACTCTAGATATGATCACATGCAAGTACGACCTGCGAGACACCTTGCATTGAGTGGGAGATAGTAATAGGACAAAAAAATTGGTGACGCACACTTGTCTCGGACAAGTGGGAGATTGTTGAAGTATGTGTCCTCAACAATAGTGTGATCACATACTTAAATATCATGATAAGAATACATAAGGGATGATACATTATATAGTCAACTGATCAACATTTATCGGTAACGATTGGCTGACTAGAGTTTGACGTTACTATCGTTTGACGGTGGTGATCAGTTGATCCCTTGAGGTCACACCTATAGGATGGAACTCAAATAATTCTGATCAAATGTATTTGATACGGGTTGATCAATCCCTGTTATTTATATATTATATTTAGTTGTGTGAGTTTGTTGAGGTCGAGTTTAGAACTTGAGTCAACGCAAGTTTATTATTCAATTATGCGATGATTGACTAATGAATTTTTATATCTTATTGTAATGTGATTAAATAAGATTTAATTTAATGATTAAGAGTTAATTCATTAAATTAATCGAGGTATTGTATTTTTAGAGGTAGAGGTTATTTGTTGATTATATTTTACAAGGGTTGTAAATTAATTAAATTGGACATTATAATACTCATTATATTTTCATATAATGACATAATTATCACTTAAGAGTTAAGTGTATATTAATTAATAGTTTATATTATATAATTGTTATATGATCAAACTAATGTATATTTATGTAAGATAAATAATTAAATGATTCTTATGTTTGTGTGACAAACATTACAAAATCAAAATGGTCCATTTTATCTTATGTTGGCCGAAAATAATATGTATTTGGACAACATTTTATTTTTGTCTTTTCTTTAATCAACTAGTTGCATGTAATGATTTCCCTAATTGCATTCTTATGACACTACCTAGCCTAATGCACTCATTACATACTTTTGCATGCAAATAAAATAAGAAAAAGAAATAGCCCACTATGGCTCCAAGGGAGCCGGTTTTGGGAGCTTAAAAAGAGCAATTTGTAGCTCATTTTTCTTATTCCAATTTTGCATGCCTCTCTTTCTAAAAAACACAACCACATTAATATTATTTCCTAATTACTAGAGTAGTAATAAAATAAATATTAAGGGATTAATATTTCTTATAATATCTAGTTAATATTACTAGAAATTATTTGGGTAAAATCTTGGGTGCAATCGATAGGAGAGTTTCTACGTTGAATCTCTGGAGGATCATCCTATTATTCATAGCTCAAGAACAACGTTGGAAGGAGTTCAACCTTGTGCCCATTTCCGTTTCATTATAATGTAAGGAAAAATCGTTTTCTCCTTTTACTCTAATTTATGTTTGTATGTAACTAGATCCACCACATCTAATTAATGAGTAACTTAGATCTTTATTAGAGATGTCTAATAAGGGGGTTAATGAACCTAACACCTCATGTAGTGGCAGCACTCAAGGGAGCTATACATTCAGGAAAGTTGCTGAAGCAGGTGAACAATACAATCATAACCTTAATTCCCAACGTGGAAATGCCTGAGACAGTGTTGCAATTCAGACCCATTGCTTGTTGCAACACTGTGCATAAGTGCTTGTCTAAGGTGATTTGTGCCAGATTAGGGAAACTGTTACCTGATATTATAAGTCCTTCCCAAAGTTCCTTTATCAAAGGAAAGGATATTGTGGGAAATATACTTATTTGTCAAGACCTAATCAAACTTTACAAAAGAAAGAGTTGCTCACCTAGGATGATGATGAAGCTTGACTTGCAAAAAGCATATGATTCAGTGGAGTGGTTTTTTGTAGAGATATGATGCAGTGCCTAGGTTTTCCTGAAAAATTTATAACTATTGTAATGGAAAGTGTCACAACCCCTTCATATACAATTTCTCTAAATGGGGAAAATTTTGGGATTTTTTAAGGTATGAGAGGGCTCAGGCAGGGAGACCCCATCTCCCCTCTCCTATTAACATTATGCCAGGAGTATTTCAACAGGGTGGTAGGAGTGGTGCAGAAACATGACAGATTTAAATATCACCCTTTGTGTAATAGGATTCAGCTAACACACTTGTGTTTTGCTGATGATCTCATCTTATTCTGCAGAGGGGATAAAGCTTCCAGTGAGTTATTGTTAAGAGCTTTTGAATTTTTTTCAGGAGCTTCTAGGTTAATCATGAATAGTGGGAAATCAAGCTTTTATTGTAATGGGGTTGATGATGATTTTGTGACTGATATGGAGCAACAATCTGGAATGAAAAGAGGGACAATTACTTTCAAGTACTTGGGTGTTAATGTGGCTCCTAAAAGACTGTCTATTTTGGGATTGTAATTGCCTAGTTGAGAAGATTGTTGGTAAAACTCGAGGCCTAGGGTCTATGAAACTGTCTTATGTTGGTAGAGTGGTGCTGATAAAGGCAGTTCTAAGCAATCTGCATAGTTATTGGGCTAGGATCTTTATTTTATCAAAGACGGTCATCAGGAAAATTGAAGCAGTTTGAAGAGGCTACCTCTGGCATAGTAATGAACATAAAGAAAATCCTGCATTGGTTTCTTGGGATCAGTTCTGCCATCAGAAGAAACATGGGGGTCTGGGCTCAAGGATTTGCATATTTGGAATGTGTCTGCCATAGGTAAGTATGTCTAGTGGGTGGCCATGAAAGTGGATCATCTCTGGGTTCGTTGGGTTCATGCAGTTTACATCAAAACCAAAACCTGGAAAGACTATGAACCTGGAGCTGGGACAAGCTGGGCATGGAGGAAGATCTGTCATGTTAGAAATATTTATAAACATTATTTATTCACAGACTCAGGAGTAGTACAATATACAATCAGAGATGGGTACCAGTGGCTTAGACCAAAGGGGGTTATAGTCAGCTGGTATCCATGGATGCTAAACAAGTGGATTATACCTAAACATGGCTTTATGTGTTGGCTGGTAGCTCACCATAAACTGTTGACTCAGGACAGGCCGTTGAGGATGCATATTATCCATGAAAACTGTTGCTACATGTGTGGTGATGAAGCGGAGAACCATATGCATTTTTTTTAGTGCAGTTATAGCAGAAGGTGTATGCAGGTTGTTGCAGACTGGTGTTTGGTGTAGCTACCTGTCACTGATTACATACAGTGGTGGGTTAAGTGGAAGACTCCTACATTAAGTAGGAAGAAAATAGTTGCAGTGATTCTTGCTTTTCTGATGGCAGACATTTAGTACAGCAGAAACAAGTGCAGACTGGACGGCTTTGTTATCAGGCCTACAGTAATTTGTAGGATGGTTACAAAAGAGGTGAAGAATAGACTTATGCAATGTGACATACGTTCTAGAAATAGTCGAGTACTAGAGTGGATTCAGGTTATTCAGAGCTCCTAAGTAACAACATGGAATGATGTTGAAGTTAGAAATGATCATTATGTAATGGTGTATGGGAAAATATTATTTTTAATGAGAAGCTTAGATTTACCCAGAAAAAAAAATTTAATTTTTTTCGAAATAATTTAAGTTTCATTTAAATTATAAAACCGTCAAATAACGCTTGTCCCGCATCACAAAATGGAATCCGCTAATAAGCGATATAATTAAACATGTGTTCTATCATCATCGGGTGTTTTGTCGGGATTTTTGTAAATTCCAATATCGACGGATACGGGTATCTACAGAGCCCCCACTTTGACTGAGGCTTGGACAAGGCGACAGTCAAAGTATACCCCAGGTCCCTCTCGACCTGAGGATTCCATGGGTCGTTTATAGTCCATTAGACTTGCGTATATAAGCTCGCCAGCCATAAGAAGAGATCATACCTGAAACTTCGCTGGGGAATGACTCTTGCTTTTGTTGTGTCAAATCGTCATTATTAGTCTTCGACCCATAAATTTTCATATATGGTGGGTTGAGCCTTATCCTTAGGCGCCTACGTATCCGTTATGACGAAATCAAACCCGCATCGTAGTTCGGTATGCCTTGGCCTTGGCATTCTGCAGTCTCGACCCAAAACGGAGCTTTCCGAAAGGAGGTTGCCGTCATACTTTGGAGATACCTATCCCATGATGTCCATACTCTTCGAGTTGCATGTGCATTAGCTCAGTTGACCTGCGATTCTTCATCATTAGTGCCCAATATTTGAGCAACGTTGTTGTAATATCACTGGTTGCATTCCGCTGGGGAATATTTTCATTTTAGTAACCCGACGTAGATTACTTTACTTGGTGGAGACTTCTCCATTCATCATTATAGCGGTCTCTGGAGCTGAAAGCGACAGAGCCCCTGTTGCATTGGGTTTAAACTCCTAACTGGAGCGTACCTGCTAAAACTTGGACATATATCACACAAAGGCACATAATGCTATTCCGTACTTTCGGAAATCATAGCTAAAACATGGATGGGCCCAAGGCCCGAACTAAAACATTGAATTAGGTTTCTGACCTAATTTGACATATGAAAATGGGCTTCGCCCGGGACTGACATTTCATTTTGAAAATGGGCTTCGCCCGGAACTTTTTTATTCGAATATGGGCCTTGCCCGGAACTAAAATTTGAAAATGGGCTTCACCAAGAACTAACATTTCAAAATGAGCTTCGCCCTGAATCATTTCATTTTGAAAATGGGCCTCGCCCGGAGCTAAAATTTCATTTTGAAAATGGGCTTCGCCCGGAATCAACGTTTTATTTTGGAAATGGGCTTCACCCGGACATAACATTTTCGAAAAAAAACTATTGATTTTGAAATTTGGATGAGCTTTGATATGACGGTTAGACATGTTTCGAGTTTCCAACTCTGGTGATTGACCCGTAGATAAACATGGGCAAGATATAGCCCGTAAAACATAAAAAAAATCCATAAGTGTGTACGGGTTTTAATTCTAATATTGACTTGCTGGGGGATAGAAATGTAGATTGGCCATTCTGGCCCGCGAAACACAAATAAAGCCCGTGACAACGAACTTTGGTGCAACAAGTGATAAAGGGTGATGAGCATCCCCGGAGGCCACGCCCCAAGGCCACTCGGCCGTGTTAGTTGAGCGGCAAGCAAGGGTTTCCTAAACCCTTATTAAAACTCTCTCCTTATTTTCCTATATAAGGAGATCATAATAAGAGTCAAACCATAACTTCTTATTCTTTTCTTCACACAAAACTTCCTGCTAAACATGAATTCTCTTCGAAAAGCCATGACATCTTGGGCCTCTGATTTCAAAGGATTGGAATCTCAAATACTTGTTGATGCGGGATTGTAACAACTAGTCCCGTTGAGGAAGGTCTTGCTTGAAATTTGTTTTCTTGATGAGTGCTTAAAATTCTGGGACCCTATCCATCATGTTTTTGCCTTTCTTGAAAGAGAGATTTGTCCCTTTCCGGAAGAAATTGTTATTCTAGGAGGTTGGAAGACAGAACGAACCAATGTTATTCGCGACTTTCAGAAGGGATGGGCTAAGTAGTATCGTGACTTCCTTGGTTTGTCACGTGATAAGGCACATGCCTTCGTCGATGGGGAACGAGTAAACTTACTCGCAATTGCTCAGAAATTTGGTCGTGCTGACAACCCATTGATTCCCACGGCATTCCGTCGCAGGGCTTTTGGATTGATTATGCTTCATCTTTATGCTTTTGAAGGGCATATTGAGGTACCAACTTGTTATGGTAAAGCAAATTTCATCCGAATTGCTGAACAGATGGAGCATCGTAGGAGCCCAGCTTGGCTCATTCTTGCTGAAATTATTGCTGGGTTAGATGCTCGGAAGACCAACCCAAACCTTGCTTACACTGGATCAACCCGTCTTCTACAGGTATGTCTTTTCCGATGTTCTCTCCTTTTTTTTTTTGCAGCGTTTTTCCTTTTCTTTTTCGTTTTTTTTTCATTCTTTTTTTTTTCCTTTTTTTGCCCACCTCCTTTCTTTTCAGTGGGTTTGACATCATTTCCTATAGTCTAATTCGTTTTCTCGGCCGTTTTTCACATATCTGGCTATGTGAGAGACTCGAGTAGGTTGATCCACCGAAGGTTCTGGGTACATATGAGGTAAGAAGCTTCACTTCTCGTCAACGTCGGTTTGCTACTAGGAAGAAAGAGCCTTTCTGGCCACAACGGCTTTCTGCCAATGCTAGGTTACATGTTAGATGGGCCTTACCTTGGCTCGGCCATACTGCAGTCAGTGGTTTGTCTGAAACCGATAGAACCAGACATCTCACTCTTTTGGGTATGGAGTGGTCTACCCATATCTACCCGGACCGTGTTCTTTGACAGGTCGGTCGTCAGCAACGGATTCCCACCATTGAGCCTGTTTATGGTCAAGTCAAAGAAGGGACTCTTGGGAGGTGCAACGCATGGTTGGAGTCTTGGACTCGGAGGACTATTTGGCATATTCCTGAGCTGTTTGCCTCTACATGGGTGACACCTTCTTATTTTCAGTCGACGATCGAACCTTCTTTCAAGGCCCGGAGGGAGCTTCACAAGGATGAAGCCATTGACTACAAATACCACGAGGAAGGAGAGAAGAATCGAGAATTCTTTACTGGGGCGACTCCGATTTCAACTAGGTCCAAAACAAAGACTGATACGACTCTTAGGACTGACTCTTTGGTTTATGATGTGTGGAAGAGGTTTGGTCCAAGGAGTGTAAGTGGGTTGACACTTGCAGAAAGACTTGGTCCTTGACCTAGTGTGAAAGACAGATTAGGCCCTCGTGAAGAATTGATGATTCCTCTAAAGAAAAGAGCCTTAGTGATGATGGGTGAGACTTCGTCTCGTCATGATGGGGCGTGCGGCCCGACTGAGGGTGGCAAAGAGTAGTCTTCGACATTACTATTTACTATTACTATTACTGTTTGTGTGCTTTCCTTTTTTATTTGTGTGTGATGGGCTTCACCCGGAATAAAATATTGTAACGGGCTTCGCTCGGAATTTAGAATAAATAAAACTTAATATTTATTAGAAATCCCCAGTTTTCTCCATCAAAAATTTCATTTTTGTTTCACATATTTCAGTTGTACTCTTAACTAAAGGTTGCCTATGTATCTGCTTTGCAACAGAATCACACTGAGTCCGCAGTTCTCACATAAAATATTTCATGTAGTGTTGACAAACAACTCACAGCTTACTAAAAACATTTTCAATTCAAAAATTATTTCATAACATTTGAGAATGAGGCTATCAAGGATAGTATTTCTCCAGCTGGTCCAAATTCATAGGATTTGTGAAGTCATTCCCATCCAAATCTGTTAATCGAATAGCGCCTCCCTACAAAATCTTCTTTACCAAATAAGGGCCTGTCCAAATTGGTTTAAACTTACCCCTCGGGTCAATTGGTAACAAAGCTCTGACCGACTTGAGAACCAGATCACCCTCACTAATTCCCCTTGGTTTCACCTTTTTGTTGAAAGCTCTCTCTATCCTTTTCTGGAAGTGAATCATATCTTGCTTGACCCAATCTACTTCATAAACCTGACTTTCCAGTAGGATCCTTAGAGATGGCACCTCTAATTCAACAGGTTGGACCGCTTCCATCCCATAAACTAAGTAGTACGGGGTTGCACCCGTTGCTGTTCTAATCGAAGTTCTATAACCCCATAATGCGAAAGGTATCTTCTCTGGCCACTCCCTATAGTTGTCAGACATCTTCCTCAAAATAACTGTAACTGTTTTATTAGCAGCCTCGACCGCAGCATTCGCCTGTGGTCGGTATGGTGATAACTTGTGATGTTTGATTTTATACTTTTTAAGTATAACTGCAGCATTAACTTGAAAATGGGTTCCATGATCGCTAATGAACTCATGTGGTACTCTGTACCGGCAAATGATGTCATTCTCAATGAACTGTGCTAGTTGCTTCACTTTTAGCACTTTGTAAGACTTAGCCTCTACAAACTTCGTGAAGTAGTCAATTGCAACAAGGATAAAAGAGTGCCCTCCAGTTCCTGATGGGTTTACTTTTTCAATGATGTCGATTCCCCAGGTTGAAAATGACCAGGATGACGTTATTGTGTATAACATAGAAGGTGCCACATGCTGCACATTTGTGAATATCTGACAATTGTGACAGTGCCTGACATACTTGCAACAATCTATTTCCATCGTCGTCCAATAATAACCAAGCCTCATGATCTTACGAACTAAGATATGGGCATTCCTGTGTGGCCCACATTCACCTTCATGGACTTCTTTCATAATCTTTTCAGCTGTCGGTTTATCGATGCAACATAACAAAATACCTTGAGCCGTCTTCTTGTACAATTGTCCATCATCGGTCCTGATGAATTAGGAGGATAACATCCGCAGAGCGCGCTTCCCACGCGTGTCATGGTAGGGAGGAAACTCTCCTGTTTCCTTGAGTTTCAAAATGGATGTGTTCCAGGGTTCGGTTTCACCTTCCTCGGCATCATCGATTGCATTCACAAAGGCAGGTGACGATTTTCGTTCGATACATATTAGCATACTTTTTATGTGGTCGGGAATGTTGATCAAGGCAGCTAGCTTGGACAACGCATCTGCAAACTGATTTTCCTCTCTCGGGAGGTGAACATATCAAATATCCTCGAAGTACTTTTCCAATTTTTCGATTCTGGTTTGATATAGGGCCAAACTTTAGCTTTTAATTTTCCATGACCCACCCACTTGATTGATCACAAGGGACGAGTCTCCATGTACTAACAACTTCTTCACACCCAAGTCAAGAGCACTGCGTAAACCAAGCAAACATGCTTCATATTCTACGGTGTTGTTCGTGACATTGAAATTCAGCTTGATGGACATGGGCACGTGTTCACCTGTTGGCGAGAGAAGAAGAATTCCCATTCCATATACCATTTAGTTTGATGCTCCATCGAAATACAAATCCCATACGTCATTCTCGATGTGAACCACGTCTTCGTCGGGAAATGACGAAGTGTCGACGACTTCTGTTTCTTCGATTGGATTGTCAGCAAGGAAATTGGCAACTGCCCTGCCCTTGATCACTTTCAAAGGTATATACTTGAGATCGAACTCTGATAACATGAGGGCCCATCTTGACATTCTTCCATTTAGCACTGGTTTTTTCACAAGTACTTGATCGCATCCATTTTGGAGTAGACACTCACACTGTAGCTAAGCATGTAATGTCTTAATTTCTTCATTGCCCAGGGCAGGGCCAAACACATCTTTTCAAGAGGTGTATACTTTACTTCATAGTCTAAAAACTTTTTACTAATGTAGTCAATTGCTCTTTCTTCTCTATCAACTGTTTGGGCTAACATAGCCCTCATCGCTGTATCCGTAACAGTTAGATACAGTGATAACCGACTACTGATGGACTTAAAACTGGTGGAGAAGATAACACTTCCTTTATTTTATCGAACGCGGCCTGACACTAGTCATCCCACATAACGTGTTCTCCGAATTTTAGTTTCTTAAAGATCTGCTAATAAATCATCGTCAACTTCGCGACGAAACGGCTTATGTATTGAACTCTTCCCAGAAAACCTCTAATTTATTTCTCGGTCCTGGGATGGGGCATTTCCATAATGGCTTTTATCTTTGATGGGTCTACTTCGTTGCCACTGTGGCTAATGATATGACCCAACAGTTTGCTAGAGGTGACTCCGAAAGCACACTTCAGCGGATTCAGTCTCATGTTGTACTTTCGCAATCTTTTAAAGAATTTTCGTAGCACTCCAAGATGGCCACTACATTCCTTTGACTTGACCATCATGTCATCGACATAAACTTCAACTTCTTTGTGCATCATATCATGTAGCAATGTCGTTGTCGTTCTCTGGTACGTCGCCCCGGCATTTATCAAACCGAAAGGCATTACTGTGTAACAATATGTTCCCCATTGTGACGTAAATGCTGTCTTTTGCATGTCTTCCTCAGCCATCTTAATCTGATTGAAACCGGCATATCCATCCATGAAGGAAAGTAATGTATGATTTGCCGTATTGTCAACCAAGATATCGATGTGAGTTAATGGAAAGTCGTCCTTCAGACTAGCTTTGTTCAGATCCAAAAGTCCACGCACACCCGAACAATACCATCTTTTTTCGGTACTGGCACTACATTGGAGACCCAATCTGAATACTCTGACACATTGATGAGCCCGGCTCTGAGCTGTTTATCAATTTCTTCCTTAACCTTTAAACACCACTCCAAACGCATTCTGCGTAGCTTCTGCTTTACTAGTTTGAACCCTAGTTTGATCGGGATCCTGTGCTCTGCAATTTCTCTATCAATTCCCGGCATGTCCTTGTAAAACCATGCTAAAACATCTTCAAACTCAATCAGCAGGTCAAAGAACCCTACGGGATCTAAGGTAGTTCCTATCTTAAGTTCCTATGGTTCCAGGGTGGTTCCCATATTGATAGTTTCGGTATCTTCGATCACCGAGTTTCTGTGGTCATATTCTTCTAACCCTCTAACCAATTGTGGAGGTGGTTCTACCTCCTCTTCCTCTTCTTCAACCTGCTTGCCTTCGGCCTCATTCTCAATGTCACTACTACAACAATTATTTTCAAAAATTGAATTGCAATGTAAATAAAATAAGTCGTAAGCAAACTGGTTCATCTTATTATTATTAATTTGAAACTGCACGAAATGCGCTAACATTTGAGCCAACTGATCAGAGGTCAGTTGCGAGCAAACAGAGGTACCCGAGACAGGCCCCGAGATACCAAAATTAGAAAGGGGTGCATTGAAAGGAAAGACTTGGGAGGGGGTGGCTTCGACACCTGACTCCTTAGACTCAAACTTAGGACTCTTATCAGACTCAGACTCAGACTCAGACTCAGACTCAGACTCAGACTCAGACTCAGAACCATCATCCAGCTTGAACATTTCTCCTTCTAAGGGTAGTAGAACTTCTGGTCTATGATGCATTAGTAATTTATATCCACCCTTGTCTTCTCCCCTAGGTGTGACATCCTTCTTGCAAATCTGAACAACCACTGATGCCAAGCCTTGGTTACCTTGCTCACCTCCGTGGCGTCCCAACCACAACGTGGCAATACGTATCCTACCATTAGGTGTTCTGAGGACCCAACCTTGTATACGGGTGAGTTCTCGTCCGTGCCATTGAGGATTATGTATTTGGGGGGATACTTGATAATTCTAGGTAGTTTGAAGCGAACTTCTTCCTGCTTTCCTCCCCTTCTTGCTGCAATTTCAAAAACCAGGGTTGGGAGTATCTTCCCCTCATTACTCTGTTCATCTCTTCATCGATTCTTATTGCCACATTTCGGATTCCCAGGAAGTTCACGGAATATGTTAGCTTACTATTGGTGTCTTCCATTGTTCGGTGTTGGTGCTTAAGATAACTCGAGATTGGTCTCCTGATAGTGACATATGTCTTAGTCTTTTGG
The DNA here is from genome assembly GCF_048544455.1 of Silene latifolia. Classification (NCBI taxonomy): domain Eukaryota; kingdom Viridiplantae; phylum Streptophyta; class Magnoliopsida; order Caryophyllales; family Caryophyllaceae; genus Silene; species Silene latifolia. The sequence goes on along the minus strand of NC_133537.1, from coordinate 97,803,403 downwards.
AGCTGCTTAATGAGGGAAGCCTCTGAGGTTGACCCTTCACTAATTCCCTCGACTAAAGTAGGTTCTTTTGAGGATCCCTTATCCGGAACATCCTTGGCAATAGAAGTGTGGCTCGCCTTCTCAACTCGGTAGGGGTGCCCAGATCGAGTCAAATGATTGGACTCAAGGACATCCTTCCTTAGTTTCAAATTTTCATCTTGGGTTCGTGGGACAATCGCTCCTTTGGTAATATAGATATCATCTTCATTATCATCCCTAATTCTATGGATTTCATTCCCACTCTGGAGAATGTATGGTGTGCAGTTGATACCGAAATCCCCAAATCGAACTTCGTTCTTCGGGCTTGGAAGGTACTTTGAACAATAAATAAATTCCTTCCCTACAAAGAAACCCTTTAGGCGAAAAACGGGCTGGATTAAATGGGTCATATCAATATTATCTTCGACAAATACGACATTCATGTGATCACCAAATCGATTGGTCACATTGCTAGGTTTGACCGTCGGGATTGGGATCATTCCACTCTCGATCATATCTTGTAAATCATGTTTGAGACGGAAACAGTTTTCCGTGTCATTCCCCTTGCCTTGATGGTATGTACAGTATGCGTCTGGCTTGTACCATTTATTTCGTTGTTCCAACGGTGGTTCAGGAATTGGGCCAATAGGGTTCAATTTCCCCTGGGCCATGAGTCTTTCTAAGGCGTATGTGTAGGTACACCCTATGTCAGTAAATGCTTTTGGACTAGAGCGTTGAGGCCTTTTGGAAGATCCTCCCATAAGGCTAATAGTTTGAATATGGTTGGCACAAGTATGTGCCTTTGATTTAGAGGAAGAGGCCCTAGTATACCCCTTCGGTTTCTCCATCTCAGCAGCTCGGAGGTCATCTTCGATTTTCCTCCCACACCTTGTCAGTTCTTTGAAAATGCTAAAATTTTGCTACTTCAATACATCTCGGTAGACGGGTTGCAGATTCTTCACAAATCTATCTACCATTTCTGTTTCTTCGGGCTTCTTGGCTATCTTCACGTTCTCTGCGCGCCATCGGGACAGGAAATCAGTGAACCCTTCCTCTTCATTTTGAGTCATAACTTCTAGAGTCCTCATAGTGGTTTGGATCTATGCGTTACCAACATAATGTTTGCAAAAATATACAGTGATGTCCCCAAACGTAGGGTAGTTCTTCAGTTCAAGGTTATAAAACCAAGCCCTTGGGTGTTCCCCCAAAGACTGAGCAAAGATGGCAGAGAGCATACTTGCAGGTACACCTTTCAGGGCAAGGTGTTCTTTGTAGGACCAAATATATTGGAGAGGGTCCTCCGTTCCTTTAAACTTTGGGATGTCAGTGAGTACAAAGTTCTTAGGGAGTTCATCTTGGACCGGAGCATAGGTCCTAGAGTTTTCATAATGGATGCTCTCCTCCTGAGAGAGCTTCAGTTAATCTTCAATAAGTTTGAACCCTTTTTCTAATTCAGTCATTTCTGGTGGGGTAGTCACAATGTTTTCCCCATTGATCTTAGCCTCAATGGCTCCCAATCGAGTCATCATCAACTCCAAAGTCTCACCCATCTTAGTGATGGGGGCTTCCATTGCTTTCTTTTGGGTTTGAGGTGGCTTTTCTACAAGAAAAACCCCGAACTAATAAATACTTGAATCAAAATCCCCTGCATGCATAAGGACTCGACACACAGACTTAACCTTTAACTCAAACTTGTCTCAAAGACAGACGTAGACCCAGGAAATGAGCTAAATGGCTCACTTATAAGGGGTCACATGGGAGAGGAGTCTAGACCTAACAAGGACTGTGACTCGACTAACTTCTTGACTTAGACTTGACATCGACTTGGTGTGACTAACCCGTGATTAAACCAAACATGGTTCATGGGTTCATAAAAAATGTCCTAGGTGGTCTAAATTGGACGTTTGGTGGTTTGACTTTGACCAAATCATCGACATACTTGACTTGGACCCAAGAGGTTACTTGGGCGACCCACCAGGGTCGTGTATTGGCTAGACACACGGTTCACTTGAACCTACGATACGACCAAACTTAACTCGAAACATATTCGATGCTCGGGAACGGTTCGGTGAGTAAAAAATTTTGCAATCGATTGAAAAAAAGGATGATTTGAAAATGAGATTTTAAATGGGGAGCGTGCCGGCTATAAAAAGCTCACTTTGGTCGAAAAAACCTACATCTATTTCGGCAGCATTCCGAGTTTGAAAACAATGCATGATTTGAAGACGGTTTTCGAAAAAAAACAGTTTGACAAAACAATTGAGATTTTCGAAAAAAAACATGCAGGATGATCACATAGCACATAAGCATTCGCATATTAATTGTGCATGAACATAGACTCTTCTAAGTCTCGGTCGGTCCTTGACACGACTGTCGTAACCCTATCAAAAATAAAGCCAACTGGCTCTAACTAATGCAGCAGAGGAAGCCGGGTATCGTATCCACAGGGAGGCGGTCACTATCTACTCGCTATTCTAATCTGTCTATGGTCACAATTTGGGGGTTTGAGTAATTTTGACTAAACTAAATATCAATAAAAGTAAAAATAATTAAAAAGGCAAGAGTGAAAAGGATTGAGAGAAAATAAAGAGAAAGATGCCAGGATGTCAGTTCACCATGATATTACACAAATCAGCTAAATGTAAGGTCAGTCGGTTTGATGTGAGAAGGGTAAAGAAAAGGTCCTTTCGGTCCGCTATCCGCCCTAGAATACTACTAACTTAGCTTTCACCCTCATTAGTGTAGTCTATTGTCCATAACAGGTCTATTCATTCCAATCTCTCGATCTAGGTCTGAATTTAACCGATATAATTAATTCAGTTGCATGCATTCAACCTAATAATTAAAGTTATATGGCTATCAAACAATTCTCACAACCAAATCTCCTAAACCATTTATCGCATCATCGTTATACTACCATGGCTCCCCTAATCCTAGCATTAAGGGATTAGCTACGCATAATAACTAATAAAACAATAACAAAAGATAAAGCAAGAACAAACATAATAAGAAGAGATGTGCAAAAGAGAAATAGATTAAATAGAAGGAGAGTAAGAGAAAGATTATATAAAACGAGATCCGGAAAAATAGAGGAACAAAGTAACGTTGAACAGGGAAGAGTTTTTCTGATGAAAAGACTTCGTGCTAAACCTAATGACGTCTCTCCTATTTATAGGAGAGATATTTTATTCAACCTAAGATATTAAAAACTCACGTCTAACAACTAATTACTTGATTGAGCATATTAGAACCACTCGATCGTGCAACTTCCTGCAAAAACCTATCGATCGAGGTACAAAATAACTCGGTCGAGGAACTCCCAAATATCACCTCTCGATCGAACACAAGAAGCATTCGATCGAGGTCTTCTTAATAGCAAAACTGCTCGATCGAATAGACTAGGTCAGCAAAAGTCTTCGATCGAGTCATCTTCTACTTAGCCAGCTCATTTGAACGTTGAATTGCTTTCGAGATGACTTCACGCATCCCAAGGCAGCAGCATTTCCGCTCCAAATCCCCTCATCTCCTAAATGCAAGCTAAAGGGACAGTTCAAAGCTCAATTCTGCTTCTTTCAGGTCCATTCCTCTAGATAAAGCAAAGCAAACCAAAGTAGAATATGCGGGGCATTTCGTAGCCTAAAACTACGGGAACCGCACAGAAATACGGGCATATAAGACTTAAAAAGGCTATATAAAATGCACGTATCAAATCTTCCCAAACCAAACCTTTTCTTCTTCCCAAGAAAACTATATGCAAAACTAATGGAACAGATAAGGAAACTCAGAGCTAGCTACAAATTGTCCACTTAAACCGGTTTAATGCAAGCACTAATACTTATAGCAAAACAGTCAAATGCAAACGAATTATGAGACGTCTATAATAAAGCTGAACCGTCGACCTTGCAAGACCTTTAATGATGGACTCTCACGGGTCACTGTTCTCTCATGAAGCAAAGGGTAAGCATATGAATTGTAAGAGAAAAATAAAAATAGTCGCTCACCTAAAATACGATCGACATAAACATGCATACAACTAATATGATAGACAATTCTAGCTATCGTACACATACATTCCAACCAACAAGGTCCCTTCGCAGTCAAGGGCTTACAAAAGTATGGAAAACTGAGGCAATGGGTAAGAAAAGGCAAAACATTTCTGGAAATGTGAGAGTAATAGCCAAGCTAGCTACCTAAGAAAACCAAATGACAGCATCCGCTTCAAAACCATTAGAAATAAGCACAAATGCTGATGCGTGTCTTTTATATGATGTTTTACATCCCATTTTACACGCATTTCAGAGCTCATTCTTGTAGTTTATGCTGCATTTCTCCCTATTTCCGTCTACTTCCGTATTTTGTACATTATTGCAGAAATGTGAACAATCCAGCGGAAATCGAGCTAAATCCGTCCCCAAGTATCCTACATTGCATTTGACGTAAAGTATTCACCCGAGGAACGAGCTTGGTGTGTAATTCAAGGCCCAAAAGACAAGTCCACGAGTTTTAAGAAGTCAAGTAGCAGCTCAAGTAGTCGATCGACCATCACCCTTAGTCGATCGACCAATGTTCGGGTTCCAGAAGCTACTGTACAGTGAGGACCAGTCGATCGACCACCATGATCAGTCGATCGACCAGGTCGCTGCTCCAGACGTGAATTAAAAGACCGAGGAACTTGACGCCCGTTAAGTTTAGGTTTTGGAATAATTGTTACGTGAACTTTCTATATAACGTAACTGAGAATACCTAGTTTAGCATTCAGTTTTCATCCAAGTTTTTACCTAAGTTTTATTCAGTAATTTTCATTAAGTTTCCGCATACGGTTCTTGATAGATAGTTAGGGTTTGGGATTGTTGAGCATTGGATTTTCGGTTCTTAATAACTAATCTTTCCTCTGCAATTCGGTATTCTTCTGCCCTAATTTTAGTTCATCTTTATTTTATCAATAGTTTAGAATTGCTAGCTAGATTCCCGCAACCAATTTCATTGTTTATGTTAATTGCTTTCTTTACCGTTTTAAGCATGAATTCAGTAGCTAGTTTCATCGTCAATGTTATTGTTTTCACCCTTAGCATGAGTAGCTAAATAATTTGTGCTAGGATATAGGCGAATTGTAGCATAGGCGGCATTATATTAGACACGGCATGAACCCGCGTGTTGGTCGATCGACCACCTTACTCGGTCGATCGACTGACCTCGTGAGCTTATTTCGTTTTAATTGATTTTAATTGTTGTATTTAACGAATCGAATGCATGCGACCAGTTAGATACCCTTTTATGACTGACCCAATAGATCGAAAGATAGGGTAAGTTTTTAGACCATCAATTGAATCGACTAAACTGTGCTAAGATCGAAAGATAGGTATAGTTTAGACCGTTAGTCACTTTTCAGAACGAAAGTTAGTATTAGTGATATTAGGGACCTATGGCGAGATCGAAAGATGCTATTTGTTAAGAGTGGACCGAGAGGACCTCTTTATTTCCCGCCTCACCTGTGTTGACTCAGACCGACTTAGTTTGCTGCCGCCGAAGCTATAATGAACCGATCATCCTAGTACCCCTTCTTAATTTGTTTAGACCATCTTTTAGTTTATTATCTTTATTTGTTCTTAGCTATAGACCATTTCAACTCAACCCCCACAATTGTTACCTTAGACTGAATATAAATCAACTAGAATTTACATCTGCCTCCTTGTGGTTCGACCCTGTTACCACTAGCCTAGGTTAGTCTTAATAGGAATTATAAATTTTATCTTTGGTACTCACAACGACGGGTATCAAATTTTGGCACCGTTGCCGGGGAGGCAATAGTCCTAATTTTAGTTGTTTTATTTTTAGTCTTTCTTAGTTTAAGGGACTTCTATTCCTTAAACTTTTCTTATATTCTTTTTGTAGTTTCCTCTTATGCGCAGGTCACAGGGTGGTGAACTAGTGCCATTTGACCCTGAGATAGAGAAATCCTTGTGCGAGTTGAGACGAACACAAAGAGTACTACCGACGAGAGGAAGAGCCGAGTACTGTCAAGCTATTACGAGAACAATCTGTTGAAGAAGACCTACGATCTTCACCCGTTTCCACTTCTTCACCGAGACAGTTACTTCTCCGAAATTCCGAGTCATGGCCGAGGAAGCAAGTATAGCTAGTCATTCTGAGCCGACAAATGAAAACTTATATAAGGGGTTCGAACTACCAGCAGATGCCAGGAAGTTCGAACCAAAGCCTTCATACATTAGCATGGTTGAGAAGAACCAGTTCAGGGGAGCTGCAAATGAAGATGCAGCTAAGAATATGGAGACCTTTATTGACTACTGTTGTTCCATACCCCCACCAGCCGGCGTGACCTAAGATCAGATCAAGGAGACTATGTTCATCTTCTCTCTTCGTGATGCCGCAAGGGAGTGGTATAAAGATTTGGACCGGACCGTTCAGGGGATCACCGATTGGAATTCATTGGCATTGGCATTCTACAAGAAGTACTTTTCTGCTTCAAGGACGATTGCTATTAGAGCTCAAATCACGGGCTTTAAACAAGGGCCATATGAGAATTTCCACGAAGCATGGGTCCGATTTAAGAAGTTGGTGCGAACCATACCGCACCATGGGTTCGAAAAGTGGAGCTTGTGCAATCATTTCTACAATGGGTTGTACGACGATCGAGAGGGCCATTTTGGATCTGCGGCCAATGGACGATTCGCTGAAAATTTGGGAGCAACCAAGGGGTGGAAGATCATTGACGATCTAGCTACCCACAAGGCCGAGTATGGGAATTCTAGAGGGAACCAGAGGAGAGCTGCTGAATCTTCCTCTGTGGCTGCACTTGAGGCTCTTCTTTGCGAGATTTGACAAGTATGAGCTAGGAGGAGCTTCTAAAGGAGGGATGTACCAAGTAAATGTTTGTGTCGAGACGGTCCTTTCGTGCAGCGAAAGGTGTGGAGGTGAGGGCCATGTCTCGAAAAACTGCCCTAGTCCCTTTGAGTCTTGTGCTGCCTTTCAACACTATAGGCAGACCAACACCAACTACGAGCCAACCCACCCAAACTTGAGTTGGAGAAGCCAAAATGTCCTAAATCCAACTCAAGCTCCGCCGCAGCAGCAACCCTATGTGCCCCCTCATCAAAAGCGAAGAACAATATCGAAACCTCCCTATGTGCCGCAAAATGACAACAATCGCAGAATTCTGAATTTTCCTAGCTTAAGAACCTGTTGCTAAAGGAGTCCCAAGCAAGAGAGGCCGGGATGAAGCTACTAGAGAGCCAAATAGCTCAATTGGCTAGCAAAAGTAACGCTCGAGCTCCCGGACACTTGCCGACCCAAACTGACCAAAAGGAGACCTTAAATGCCATCACTTTGAGGAGCGGTTCTACCCTTGATGGTCCTGCCATGGTCGAGGACGCTGTTGAAAAAGATGAGCCTGAAACAAGTCAAAAGAAAGCTTCAACGAATAAATCAAAGAAACAGTATCTACCAGGTATATCGGTCGATCGATGATATACCTAGTCGATCGATCAAGCACGGGTTACAAGAGCTTCGAATCCAGCATCTCGGTCGATCGGCCGAGGACGATGGTCGATCGACGAGATCGGCTACGATCTTGAGGAATTTCGTCCTTTGATGCCAAATAATCATGAGACCACTTGTTTCGGGTACCACGATCCCGAAGACATTAGGACAAGACCCAAGTCTTTGATGGGTCGATCCCGGTCCCAAGTTCGACCCAATGACGGTTAATGGCTCACATTTGAGACGGTGCGAAGGGGTCTAGTTTCAATAAAGAGAAGGTGACGGACTTTCAGCCTAAGTCCAAGGATGCCGGCGTGCGTGATTTGGAGGAGAGGGCTAAGGTCCTTCTTACAGACCCCTTACCCGGAGAGGCTAGTGCCGACCAAGGAACAGTATCTTTCAAAGCAAATTTGAAAAAGTTATCCGTAGTCTGAATGTACAAGTCCCCTTCCTTGAGTTAGTAAACCAAGTGCCCGCTTATACTAAATTTATGAAACAACTTTTGTCCAAAAAGCGGTCACTTGAAACGATTGCACACACTTGTCGCACTTACTAAGGAGTCTTGCTCTTATCTCTCTCACACTGCGCCCCATAAGTTAGAGGATCCGGGTAGCTTTTCTGTTCCTTGCAAAATAGGTACCTTCTCTATCGAGAAGGCATTGTGTGATTTAGGGGCTAGTATAAGCGTCATGCCCTTGAGTTTAGCTAGGAAGCTTAAGTTGCCCCGGTTTGCTATCACAGACATGACGGTTCGGATGGCCGACCGATCTGCGGGTCGAGCTCGTAGGAGTCCTAGAGGACATACCCGTCCAAATAGGGAAGTTTTTCTTCCCTGTTGACTTTGTTGTCCTTGACATGCCTGGGGATGCCCATATACCGATCATCCTAGGTAGGCCGTTTTACGCACACTCGCTTTGGTGCGATTATTGACGTAGGCTCTGGAACTTTGACCTTCAAAGTTGGGAAACATTCTATCATTTTTGCCCAACCTGCAAAAAAGAAGGACCCCATGTGGCTCATTACCTGTAATACGGTTTACGAAAAGAAATCGTACTTTGTGCTTCCCGAATTGCTGTCTCTATTACTACTCTGTGCTAACCCCTCCGCCCCAGTTGGGAGCAAAAGGAGAAAGAATCGTTGTTTTAGACATTGCGGAGCCGGTTTGGGGAAGGATGAGTGCAGTCACTCTAGTCACGACAAAGCCTATCATTCAAAGAGGAAGTCTTGGTTGCCTGAGCTATGGAATTGATGAGATAGTTGATGACGAGCCAGTCAAAGCAAAGGAGTCCGACTTGGATTCCGATGAGCCCAAAGAGACCCTTGATTGGGGAGATGACGAAGTTGATCCGTTGAGCTCTCCGACTGTCGAAGCTGAGAAGGGTGCAGCTGATAAGATGAGCACCATTGAGGCTACCTCTAGTAGCCAGAAGCCGACGAAGTGGGCCATACCGTGGTCCTTCTTGATAAACTATTAGTTGATCGAGCTCGTCATAAACTTCATTTTATTTGCTTTGTTAGGACATTTCTTTTTTACTGCTTTTTGTGTGCGCGAAAACTTCGCATTTTATTTCGCTTGTTTAGGATTCTTAAGTACTTTAGACTTTATTCTGGGTTTTGCGCAATTTTAGGCGCGTATTATTGTGTATTTGCAGGTATTTAGAGCTTGTTAGCTCAAATCATTGAGCAATTACGAAGAATTAAGATGTTGCAGCAGTGTTTTCAGTCGATCGACTGGCGTATATAGTCGATCGACTGATTTGCAGGTTTACAGGAGCTACTGTTCACGCCCACTTGATCGATCGACCGATCTTCCTGGTCGATCGACCACTGCTGCTGATGTACTTATTCACGACCTCTCCCCTGCTGTGTTTGGTCGATATGCGGACTTAAGGGAGTCTTCTACCCCCCTTTTATCTTCCGTAAAATCTATATATTTCTTCTGTTCTCTCATTTATGCACAATTTTACCGCTTCAAAATTGTTTTCTTAGTCTTATGCGTGGTATTTTTCTGTCTTTTCAGGCACTTATGGTAGCATCGCTTAGCTCGAAACCTCCTAGCTCACGCTGGTTTGGGGAGGTTTCCTTTGCGCTTAAAGTCTTGTGAGTTCCTGATTTCCTTACTTCATGTCATATTTATTTATTTCTCGCAAATTCCCATTTCTCTTTTCTTCATTATATGATTTTGCACAATGGGGACATTGTGCGATTTGGTTTGGGGAAGGGTTTTGCGTCGCATATCATTTGCTTGCATTCACGTTTACATTTTGTCTTGCATTGTTGTTTATTTCTTCATATACATCAAAAATCAAAAAAAAAATTGAAAAATTTCAAAAAAATTCCCATAAAATGCACGTTTATTTTAGCATATAGGTCGAGTCGGAACGGTAGTATTTCCATGATGATTTTGCATTTGCACCTGTTTTGCCTGAGCCTTGCTAGATTAACATGCTATTAGTAGAATCGTTTATGCATACCTACGAGTTTTCGTTAATTATTTGTTGGACTTGAGACCTGACTTAGAAAATTGGCAAGCTACATCATATTTCTGAGATTTAGAGCCTATAACTGGTGACATCTATGACCGGTTTATTTAGGAATGTGAGTAGTACTCCTTATGAGACATGTTTCCTTAATTTGCATAAATATGAATTTGATCTACTTAATACCTGTATGCGTTCGGTTTGTGGTTTGTCGACACATGTGGTAGAGGTTTCCCTTTTCTTATTAGGCCCATAAGCTCCACACTGCCAAAAATATCCTTTTTTGTTCCATTTACTACATCCTACATTTAGCCTGTCCTTTGTCAAGCTAGTAGTTTAGTTTTTGGGATTGTTACTCGTTTTTGGTGGCATATGCTCTGTTGAGATGATTGGAAAATGAAAAAGGAAAGAAAGAAACAAAAGAAGAAAAATATTTCGAAAAAATAAGAGAGTTAAATCAGATGTGAGGCGATCGATCGATCGCCCAATTGGGTCGATCGACTGAAGATCCGAGAAAGAAATCAATTCGCATAATTTAATCCTTATCTTTTGGCGATTTTTGCTCCCATGTTCCATTTATATTTTATGGAGAGTTTATTGATTTAGTATTTTGGAGATTGTGAGTTTTGTGCTTGCTATAGCACCGTTTCGTTTGATTATGAGCAAGAAGTTGGATGTTGCTATATGGTTCCGTTTTGGTACTAGCTTGATCACCTGTACCTCCACTTTTCCATAATTATCTTTGCCTCTTCTTACCCATTACCTCACATATCCCATATATACCGCGGCATGTGTCATTGGTCATCTGTTTGGTTGGAATGCATATGTACGGTCATAGAGATCATTTTGATATTTTATTGTTGGCATGTTCTTATAGGCCGTAGTTAGGTGAGAGTCACTACAAAATTAATTCTTTCTATCTTACATATATTCACCTGTACTTATTGAGTGATTTGAGCGACCCGTGAGAGTCCAATTTGATAAGTCTCTACGATTAAGCGGTTCAAAGATGTTTTTAACGGCTTCATAACTCGTTTGCATGATTCATTTGCTAATTGATTGTTGGTTGTTGCATTAAAATGGTTTAGGCTTTGCATGTTGCAATTCGCTCTGAGATTGAACTCGTTCCATTAGGTAATTAGATCGAGTCTAGTTCTTGCTTGGGGACAAGCAAGGGTTCGGTTTGGGGAAGTTTGATGCGTGTCTTTTATATGATGTTTTACATCCCATTTTACACGCATTTCAGAGCTCATTCTTGTAGTTTATGCTGCATTTCTCCCTATTTCCGTCTACTTCCTTATTTTGTACATTATTGCAGAAATGTGAACAATCCAGCGGAAATCGAGCTAAATCCGTCCCCAAGTATCCTACATTGCATTTGACGTAAAGTATTTACCCGAGGAATGAGCTTGGTGCGCAATTCAAGGCCCAAAAGACAAGTCCACGAGTTTTAAGAAGTCAAGTAGCAGCTCAAGTAGTTGGTCGACCATCACCCTCAGTCGATCGACCAATGTTCAGGTTCCAGAAGCTACTGTACACTGAGGACCAGTCGATCGACCACCATGATCAGTCGATCGACCAGGTCGCTGCTCCAGACGTGAATTAAAAGACCGAGGAACTTGAAGCCCGTTAAGTTTAGGTTTTGGAATAATTGTTACGTGAACTTTCTATATAACGTAACTGAGAATACCTAGTTTAGCATTCAGTTTTCATCCAAGTTTTTACCTAAGTTTTATTCAGTAATTTTCATTAAGTTTCCGCATACGGTTCTTGATAGATAGTTAGGGTTTGGGATTGTTGAGCATTGGATTTTCGGTTCTTAATAACTAATCTTTCCTCTGCAATTCGGTATTCTTCTGCCCTAATTTTAGTTCATCTTTATTTTATCAATAGTTTAGAATTGCTAGCTAGATTCCCGCAACCAATTTCATTGTTTATGTTAATTTCTTTCTTTACCGTTTTATGCATGAATTCAGTAGCTAGTTTCATCGTCAATGTTATTGTTTTCACCCTTAGCATGAGTAGCTAAATAATTTGTGCTAGGATATAGGCGAATTGTAGCATAGGCGGCATTAGATTAGACACGGCCTGAACCCGCGTGTTGGTCGATCGACCACCTTACCCGGTCGATCGACTGACCTCGTGAGCTTATTTCGTTTTAATTGATTATAATTGTTGTATTTAACGAATTGAATTCATGCGACCAGTTAGATACCCTTTTATGACTGACCCAATAGATCGAAAGATAGGGTAAGTTGTTAGACCATCAATTGAATCGACTAAACTGTGCTAAGATCGAAAGATAGGTATAGTTTAGACCGTTAGTCACTTTTCAGAACGAAAGTTAGTATTAGTGATATTAGGGACCTATGGCGAGATCGAAAGATGCTATTTGTTAAGAGTGGACCGAGAGGACCTCTTTATTTCCCGCCTCACCTGTGTTGACTCAGACCGACTTAGTTTGCTGCCGCCGAAGCTATAATGAACCGATCATCCTAGTACCCCTTCTTAATCTGTTTAGACCATCTTTTAGTTTATTATCTTTATCTGTTCTTAGCTATAGACCATTTCAACTCAACCCCCACAATTGTTACCTTAGACTGAATATAAATCAACTAGAATTTACATCTGCCTCCTTGTGGTTTGACCCTGTTACCACTAGCCTAGGTTAGTCTTAATAGGAATTATAAATTTTATCTTTGGTACTCACAACGACGGGTATCAAATGCCTTGGCACACAAACTCACTAAACCAATAATATCAACTCCTCAAAAGATATAATAAGAACATAGGAGCAAAAACCATTAACAAACAAATTCTTTTTTTTCCCTTTCTCTTTTCTCTTTCACGATTTTTTCTGATTTTCTTTCCCTTTTTTTTTACGAATTCTTTTTTTCAACTTCTTTTTTTAATCATTTCATCCTCCTTCTCCATATATTACCAACTCCGATAATCAAATCAAACCAAATTTGGATCAATAGACAATATACCGCAAAACAATCACTAAACTAGCTTGACAAGGCAGGCTAAATTTGGATGTAGTTAAGGGTCAAAAGTCAAATTTGGCTAAATATGGAGTTTATTGGGTAAAATGGAAGAAAAGAGGATGTAAGCACCTCCCTGCATATGACACCAACCACTAACCCGAATGTATGTAGGCATAAAACAATTGAATTTCATACTTGTGCAAATTAATGATACATGTTATGCAAGGAGTAACTACTCACAATCCTACATGAACCAGTCATAAATAACACCAGTTTATACGGCTCTAAAATCTTAGAATATATGAGTAGGTTGCCAAAATCTCAGGTCAAGTCTATTCGTTCAGCTAAATTTTAACATTAACTCGTAAACTATGCAATAAGACAAAGCTAATAAGATAATTAGTCTATCGCAAGGCTTTAATGAAATGACTAAATGTAGTACAATTTCATCATTAAAATCTACCGTTCCGACTCAACCTAAATGCTAAGAGAAACATGGATTTTTTGAATTTTATGAAATTTCTTTTTTTTTTTTGAGATTTTGATATTTTTGATTTTTTGAAATTAAAACAAACAATGCATGCGGAAATAAACGTGTGAGCTAAAATGCAATAAAAACAGTATACATACACAGATATGGATGCATATCACCTCCCCAAACCAAACCGTACAATGCCCTCAGTGTACCCAAAAATAGGGAAAGGAAATGCAAACTGAGGAGAAGAATAAAGCTGCAGAAAACTCACAAGAACACGCGAAGTAGGGACTTCCCCAAACTAGCCAGCAACAAGGGAGGTCGCTAATAGCTTTATAGCAACATCATTGGAAGCGAATCCAAACAACGAACTTGATGGTACTCGATCGAGAGGATATAGTACTCGATCGAGTACATTGTGCTGCAAAAGTGGTCGATCGAGTAGACAAAGGGACTCGATCGAGTGGTCGTCATCTGCGGGTCCTCGATCGAGAGCATAAAATGTTCGATCAATAGAGTAAAGTGCTCGATCAAGAGAAAGAGTACTTGATCGAGCTCCTTAAGCCTGAACTCCTAGGCAACCCTTGGAGCACCTGCAAACGCGCAATAAACGGCCACAAATACGACCAAAAACCATGTCTAAGATGTTTCACAGTCTATAGTCTGAAAGCCAATTATTACATGTCCAACAAAAACTGAAATGTTTGAAAATTAAAGAAAAAGTTTTAAACTCCGGGTTGCCTCCCGGTCAGCGCTAGTTTCAGATAGGTCCCAGCTTGACCTTCTTTTCTTAATTTCAATTGCTCCAGTTGGTCACGATCAAAGCAACTCAAAGCTCTTAGTAACCGATCATAAATCTGCGCATGTGCTACACAAAAGCATAAGTAGCACCAGAAGAGAAAAGGAGCATATGAAAGCACCCTGAAGTACCGTCTTAACTTGACAAATTTCCGATGACAAATATGGTGAAACATTATTAAATTATTCGTCCAACCGGGGGAGGGTGGAGCATCAAAACATAAAGTAGAGGTCACATGAGGTGGTTTACTATCAGCCATACCAATAATCATGAAGTTATCGTCAGTAATTACCTCAGATTGGTCGGGAGATCTACCACTCCTAATATTAGAATCAGTAGCAAAAGAGTATACTACCTCTACCGTGCTAGGAACATTCACTGACTCAGCTACCTTCTCGTTCCCCTCCTTTATGGGTTCTGTCCCATATATTGCAGCCTCTAAAGCATCCAGCTCGGCTTTCCAAATGGGAGATTCACCATAACCATTATCTTCTTTCCTATCGTCATCCGAAACGGACCGAGATGACATAGCATAGCTCTCTGTGACCAATGTATTCGATCGAGCAAAAATAGTACTCGATCGAGAGCTTTTCCTGTGAATACTGATAGATCGATCACATATAACTGCTCAATCGAGTGGCTCCTCATGCAAAGTATTCGATCGAATGCTGCATTTTGTTCGATCGAGCCCTCCCTCATATAATTCATTCGATCGAACACTGTAGGTAGTTCGATCGAATTTTTGTTGCTGTACAGTGTAGAAGTCTTCGTATGATGCTTTGTTTTCAAATAAATCTTCGGATTCCGAGTCATACATATCATCATCGTCAATAGGCAACTCAGGTGTTTCATAGGAAAGACCGCTTCCGGTACAGGTAGTATATACCGTCTCTGAGTGCCTAAAGTCTAACTCGGCAGCTAATCGAGCTATTTGAGACACAAATTCCTTGATATTAGCCTCTCTAGATTTATCATTTTCTTGCATTTGAAGTGCAAGTGTCTTCACCAAAGACTTCACTTCAGCAATCTCTTCTTTTTGTTTATCAGGAGGAGGAGCTTTTTGTTGCGGTGGCCAAACAAATGGAGGTTTTTGATAGCCCCGTTGCTGAAGCGGATGTGGTGGCACATATGTAAAGGAATGACTAGCTTGTCTACGCTGCCTAAACGCATAGACTTCGCCGTTCTCGGCCAAGCAAATAACAGCATTGTGCCCAGAAGCACCACATCTCTCATAATAGACCACCTGTTGTGCCATAGGATGAACCATAGGTGAGAGATCAAAGTTACTCAAGCCTTCCCTTCGATGATCTTTTACCTAGACCTGTCTAGGTAGGACCTGTAGGACCTATCAAAACAAAGCTAGAAAAAAAGATAAGAACTGCCTCAAGGAATAAATTCCTTGAGGCTAAAGACAGACAAAAATAAAGCAAGCAAATAAAATAGTTGCCTCCCCGGCAATGGAGCCAAAATTTGACACGGCTGTCGCAACCCTATCAAAAATAAAACCAACTGGCTCTAACTAATGCAGGAGAGGCAAGTCGGGTATCGTATCCACAGGGAGGCAGTCACTATCTACTCGCTATTCTAGTCTGTTTATGGTCACACTTTGGGGGTTTGAGTAATTTTGACTAAACTAAAGAGCAATAAAAGTAAAAACAATTAAAAAGGCAAGAGTGAAAAGGATTTAGAGAAAATAAAGAGAAAGATGTCAGGATGTCGGTTCACCATGATATTACACAAATCAACTAAAGGTAAGGTCAGTCGGTCTGATGTGAGAAGGGTAAAGGAAAGGTCCTTTCGGTCCGCTGTCTGCCCTAGAATACTACTAACTTAGCTTTCACCCTCATTAGTGTAGTTTATTGTCCATAACAGGTCTATTCATTCCAATCTCTCGATCTAGGTCTGAATTTAACCGGTTTAATTAATTCAGTTGCATGCATTCAACCTAATAATTACAGTTATATGGCTATCAAACATTTCTCAAAACCAAATCTCCTAAACCAATTATCGCATCATCGATATACTACCATGGCTCCCCTAATCCTAGCATTAAGGGATTAGCTACGCATAATAACTAATAAAACAATAACAAAAGATAAAGCAAGAACAAACATAATAAGAAGAGATGTGCAAAAGAGAAATAGATTAAATAGAAGGAGAGTAAGAGAAAGATTACATAAAACGAGATCCGGAAAAATAGAGGAACAAAGTAACATTGAATGGGGAAGAGTTTTTCTGGTGAAAAGAATTCGTGCTAAACCTAATGACGTCCTCCTATTTATAAGAGAGATATTTTATTCAACCTAAGATATTAAAAACTCACGTCTAACAACTAATTATTCGATCGAGCATATTAGAACCACTCGATCGAGCAACTTCCTGTAAAAACCTCTCGATCGAGGTACAAAAGAACTCGATCGGGGAACTCCAAAATAGCACCTCTCGATCGAACACAAGAAGCATTCGATCGAGGTCTTCTTAATAGCCAATCTGCTCGATTGAATAGACTAGGTCAGCAAAAGCCTTCAATCTAGTCATCTTCCACTTAGCCAACTCATTTGTACGTTAAATTGCTTCCGAGATGACTTCACGCATCCCAAGACAGCTGAATTTCCGCTCCAAATCCCCTTATCTCCTAAATGCAAGCTAAAGGGACAGTTCCAAGCTCAATTCTGCCTCTTTCAGGTCCATTCCTACAAATAAATCAAAGCAAACCAAAGTAGAATATTCGGGGCATTTCGTAGCCTAAAACTAGGGGAACCGCACAGAAATACGTGCATATAAGACTTAAAAAGGCTATATAAAATGCACGTATCAGTCCTCTAATTGGGTCTATGCTAATGATCCACCTTATCAAAGAAATTCAAGCCTCCCATAAGCAGAAGTATGCAATATGGCAAGAGCAAGTACTTGAAGATCTCGACGGTACCATCTTGATATTTAAATCGGCATAGTGGACGTCACCTCCTAACCATTGAAATCGACCCAATGGGTGAGGTGGTCCTCCTAAAGTCTCAAATGGGTAATGCATGTATGCAAAACGAATCATAGTGTTAGTCCTATTAGCCATCATTTTCCTTTTCAAGTTACAACTCCCCAGTGGAGTCGCCAAAATATGGATGTGGGAAAATGGAGGTGTTATCCAAAGGGTTAAAAATCGTTTTGGAGTCGCCACCAAATTTAAGGAAATTTGGTAACCATTATTGAAAATGAGATTTGAGTTCGTTGTTGAAAGTACGTGATGAGAAGTTCGTTAATAAAACACCCACTCCCGCCCGTTGCAATAGCGGCCTCTACTTGGGACTATGATGGCTAATCGGATAAAGACTACAATCGTTATATAAGAGTGCAAAAGACCATTTTGATCCTAACATGTGAGCTTGGTTTCTAATCGTTTAGTGCATCTAATCTACTTTGTTCAAGTGATTAAGCATGTGAGATTGATTTGAACTATGCTAACAAGAGTTCACAAACATAGCTTGGGGGAAGGGAAGCAATTGGGGCACTACCTATTATAACCTAGACGATTCTCGTTGACTCGAATTGCAAACAATTGAATTAAAGATACAACTCGAACTATATACAATTTCTAAACATGACACTCGACACAAACTAACCTACTTAGGCCTCGAAATTCGTGCCAATGGTGAGACCACGCCTCACGAGGACTTCGTCCTTGGCCTCATCGTCGTTTTATGCACTCGCTTCGATTTAATTAAGTAAATACTTTAATTTAACTAACTAAAGCAAAGGATTTGTAAAATCATTTTGACTCAAAATAAAGGACTAACTTGACCCATATTTAAAGTACAAATTACATTGCTTAAATGATAATGAAATAATTACAACGATTAAATAACAATAACAATTGAAATAAAACCGCAATAATTAAATAAAACAAAACAAATTGAACCAAAAAGTGACACGAAGGCCGAGGCAAACAACGGCCAAACACGCGGCCAAAGGATGGTCAGAATCGACTAATCTAGTCATCAAGTGTCATGAATCGGATGCTAAGCATGCGCAATTCAACTAGCGAGAAATCGTCATAAGAAGAGATGAATTCATTTAAATTTAAAAAATTCATTTAAAATCCTATGTCGGGTTTTGTATGACCTATTGAATGTCTAATTCAATTAACATGCTTTCTACTTGTTAATTAGGCGAAACGAGATTTAACAATGATAAATGATATAACAAACATGTATACATCATAAATTGAAATAAAACGAACTAAACATGTGATTTAATTCTAACTATTTCATAGCTAAAATAAAAACAAGTCATCAAAACATGTGAATACGAATAAACTAATTAAAATTTCATTTTAATCAATTTAAAGGAGCAAGTTGATTCATTTTATAAATTAAGCATGCAATTAAACCATTGTTAGCATCATGATTATGAAACATATTAACTAACATGAGACGATAATTAAGAGACGGTAAAAACAAACAAAAAAGCCTTAAGGCCTTGTACTAACACGAGTAAAAGGGTGAGAATTGAGTCGGGATTTTGTGCACCCTCAACTTACATGTAGACTTGGATACCACTCGGAATCCCATCTGCAAGTTTTGCTTAGAAGGCGTGTCGTCGACAATTATAAAGCAAATATCGAAACAATTTAACAAAATCAATTTTGAAAACATAAACAATTTCTCGCGTAAAAGGGCACTTCGTGCAACGATTTTCATATGAAGATTGTAACTTCGTTTCTTACTCAAATTTAAATCCGAAAGATGTTCTGGAATCCTTAGACTCCAAAGACTTAATTATTAACAAAAAACAGACCAAAAACAATCATAAAATGACGAGAATTGGACGTGAATCGAAGCAGTCCAAAACGCGAGAAAACACAAACAAGAGAGCAAATCGATGGTCTAATGTTTGTCTAATCCTTTGTATGAACTATGTGCTTTGTTTCTGGGTATGAGAGGATGCTAGGGTTGCTTTGTAATGTGAGGCTTGTGTTTGTATGGCTCGAAAACTAGGTCGAAAAAAAGGGTCCCCAATACCGTGTATGGAAGACGGTATTTATAGGAAATGGGAAGGGGGGGGGCTTCAAGGGTTCTGATACGTGGATTTTATATAGCCTTTTTATTCTTATTTTGCACGTATTTCTAAGCATTTTTATACCGTTTTGTATTGCAATATGCCCCGAATTGGCTACTTTTGTTTGTTTTGTCTGTTTTGCAGAAATGAACCTGAAAGTTGTGAAACCGTACTCTATTCGTCCTATTTTGCATGCATTTTGAGGAGAGGGGAATGTTAGAGCGAGAGTACTGCATTGGGATGCGTGAAGGATGGTCAACGAAGTAGTCAAAAACGAGTTTGGAGCTGACTTGGAAGAAGAACACTCGATCAAATGGTTTATTTGGTCGATCGAGTGGTTTGGAGCGCTGAAGAGTTTATTTGTTCCTCTCTTAATTAAATTTACGCCGGAACTCTTGTTATTGTAATCTCTCTTCCTTATTTAATTTTAATCTCGTTATTTGTTGCTTTAATTCCTTGTTCCTCTCTTAATTAAATTCTGCCCTAATCTGTTTTATGGTTAATCATTGTTATTACATCATGCCTTTAATTAGTTCATTCATTATTATTATTATTGACAACATTAGTAATATGAGTAGTTAATTTCATTCATGTTAGGATTAGGGAATCCATGGTAGGATTGTGACGATGTAGCGAATAGGCTAGATGATTTATTTGTGAGAATCTGTACCCATGGCAATTTAATTATAGTATCGACTTAGTTGAGTGCACGCTTCTAAGTTACTTTTAATCTGGTTAAATTTACTCCTGGATCGGAAGATTGGACTAAATAGACCTGCTATGAACATTAGACTACCTTGACGAGGACGGAAGTTATGTTAGTGGGAATCTAGGATAGAAAGTGGACCGGAAGGACCTTTCCTGTATCCGTCTCGCAGTAGATTATCTAGGCTATTTGCAGTTGAGTCGATAGACTACCATGGTGAACCGAAATCCTGACATGTTCTCTCTCATTTGATCAGCTCTATTATATTTTCTGTCTTTTATTGCTCTTTCTTTACTGCTCTTTCCTTTAAGCCTTTTTTAGTATAGAAACCAAATTTAAACCCCCCATTTAGTGACCTAAATAGACGGACCTTAACAGATATCTTGCCTCCTTGTGGAGATCGACCCGACTTCCCTAGCTATATTAGTTTGTGCCAGTTGGTTATTTTTGGTAGGTACACGACTAGCCTGTCAGGTTCTAAGGGCTCGGTTGTTGGCTGCATATGAGAGTAGGATAGCTTACTTGGAGAGGGAGTAAATGAATGTGGTCGAAATATGGAGTGTGGAGGGGAATATGTCGGTTTTAGAAAAGATAATGAAAGGATATTCGGTGTTTGTTTTGAGGGGATTCACAAGCTGTTTATATGGGAGAAATATCTCCTTATTCTTGGAGAATAAGCAAGAGAAATTAGGGAAGTAGATGGATTGGATGGGGGCTCGAAAAGCATGGGTATGCACCCTGTTTTGGTGCGGCAAAACAGGGTACGAGTTTTGGGGTTTGGGTGCGGGTTTTGGACGTGGATATGTGTTGGGTTATGGTCTAGGATAGGTGTTGGGTTATGGGATAGGTGTTGGGTGTGGTCTAGGCTAGCTGGGAGTTAGGAATGGTGGTGTTTTGGGTGTCGGGTTTGGGCTCGAAAACAGGGGAAAAAGGTTGGAGGTGGGCTGCTTGGGACGCGGGTTTGGCGAAGAAAAGGGAAGGGAATGGGTGGTGGCTAAGGGGGTTTGAACCCGGGACCAATGGGGGGTAGGATGTGCCAAAGCTACACCTCGAAACTCGTGCTCAAAGTTATTCAAAAAACGAGCTTAAAACCGTCTCAAAAACCCGTTTAAAACCGCTTAAAAAAATCAATTCTTCGAATTAAAATAAAGCAATAAAATACGAAACCGCACACATTTTATTTTTCAAATAAATTCAAAATAAAAACTTAGAAGAATAACTTATTTTTCAAATAAATTATAAAAGCTTTAAAATTTAAATAAACTCGAAAATAAGAAAGCCGATGAAATAAATTTCATTTATTTCGAAATAATTTAAATTTCATTTAAATTATAAAACCGTCAAATAACGCTTGTCCCGCATCACAAAACGGAATCCGCTAACGAGCGATGTAAGTAAACATGTGTCCTATCATCATCGTGTGTTTTGTCGGGATTTCTGCAAATTCCAATATCGACGGATACGGGTATCTACACTCATATAAACTATTCCCTAACCTTGTTCAAGTTTCACCCTAGGTAACATTAGACTTAGTCTAAGTGTATCATCCCAGGTAGAGTCGCCAAACTGTGGACACAACCATCCGTGCCGCGCGCACCTGCGCGTTGGTTTCAAGGCGACGACACTTCTCCTACGGAACTCCGGCGCGAGGCCGAGGCACGTCATGGGCCGTTACCGATTTGAAAGGCATTGAAACCGGTGAATGGTTTGACAAGTCTGCATTTGTGGAGTCGCCACCAATTTTTATGGAAAATTGAAACCGTTCAAATACCTCATGTCATGCCAAGACACAAAGTAGTGACATGAACACTAAGAAATTCGTTACCCTTAGCATTCTATGTCTAGAATGACTCTCGTGATGCCAATGAACTCGTATGTTAACAGAAATATCGAGTAAGGGATGTTAGGATTCACTAATTCCATTACATAACATATTCATATATGTGATATTTAATTTAGTCATAAAATTAAATTGTTGATCTTGTGCATGCAAACTAAATAACAAGAGATGAGAAAATCGTTTTCTCACCATCAAAAATTCGGCCAAATGGGCACAAATGAAGGCCTCCTACCTTCATTTGTTCTTGAGCTAGAAAATACATTAGGATGATCATCCATGACTTCAAATAGAAGCCCTCCAATAAGTAGCACCCAAGACTATCCCAAAATCCCACAAAATAATAGGTACTAGATATTTGTAATGTGGTTTACCTTAAAATCGATTACTAATACTCATATACTACTACTACTACTATTATTAGTGATTGATTTGTACAAATTAGATTCATAAAAATAATTTTTATGAAGAACAAGAGAGAGAGTGTTGTGTTTTATCATAAAACATGAGAGAATGAAAAATTGAGAAAAATCTCTCAATTGTTGCATGTGAAAAGCCGGTGGGTATGGAGGGTTATAGGACCCTTTTCCTTTTTCCTTTTTGTCTTCACAAGACTAGTTAGTGTAAGCCTTTGTCATAGTCAAGTCACTATCAAATGTCATAGACAAAAGAATAAGACAAATGAATAAGACAAAACTTCTAAAATTGCCCACCAATTTTCGGCTATCATGTGTAATATGGAGTCCAATTTATTTTTGTCAATTGTACAATTGTATGTCATGTGACACGTCTTATGTCATATTTTAATTTAAAATGCATATTTAACAAATTAAATATCATTTACAAATTAAATAAATCACATTTAACAAATTGACTAGTAATTCAAAATTACTTTCACATAAAATGGTCATTTAAATACTAGTTAGTATAATTCACAACATCTTGTAATTATAACTAACTTATCATTCTCATCTCGCGTGTTTCGCAAACACCGATTAATTTTAGTAATATAACTTCTTAAATTACTAAATAAAATCTTATTTAATCACATTATAATAAGATGTCATTTTCTCTCTTATGATAATAATTTGTTCAATTTTAAGGAATTAATTAATCTGTATCGACATACAATTAATTAACCTTTTTCAATTAAGGGAATCGTCCTTTAGGTGTGACCTCAAGGGATCAACTGATCACCAGCGTCGCACGACAGTAATGTCAAACTTTAGCCAGCGAATCATTACCGATATGTGTGGACCAGTTGACTATATATGTAATGTATCATCCCTTTCGTATTCTTGTTATGAGATTTAAATATGTGATCAATATGATCGACAATTGTGATCGTATTATTGTCGGGGACACTTACTCCAACAAGGGGTGGGGGTACGTATTAGGAAGCTCATTTATTTGAACACCTAATCCCGCCCGTCTCGATAGCGGCCTCTACTAATGGTCAGGGAAACTATTTATACTCGATATGTTGTCAATTGTAATGCATGCCATGCAACAAACACGTTTTAAACCTAGCATGTGAATATAGACTATGTCAGTGGACAGGTAATTTTGCAATTAATGGTCGAAGTAGGAGATTAGATTAATTACATGTGATTGCCATGTAAATAAATCATACATAATACGAAATTAATAAATAAATTATAAAGAAAAAAATTACAATTGAATTACAAAGGATAACTTGAATTTACGTCACGAGTATGCTCGAAAACAAAAGGATTTGAAAAGAAATAAAAGAATTAAAGGAAATATGAAAATACTTCGAATTATTGGTGATAATACAAATAATAGTCGGTTAAAACTTAATCAGAAAGCTTACGTCTGAATGAGATGAACTCAGAGGCAGAATCCACCTCAGAACAGGCGCAGCATCTGCTGCGTCCCCTAGAAGATGCGCATCAGACCGTGCATCTGTTCTTGAGTTGGGTTCTGACTGTGAATGTCAGACTCGTTGAATCGTTATTGTTCGTTGATTGATTAATGTTGATTATTGTTATACAACTCGAGTGAAGGTGATTTAATTGTATTACATGCATATGAAACTGTCACAAAGCAATAAAAGGATGAATTAAAACGAAACAAGATATTACTAGTTGTTTACGATGTCGGAATTGATTTGTATATAAAACTTGAGTTAGAGACGGAAACTGGAAAATAAAGATCGATGAAGAAAGAGAATCAACATCATATATTAAAGACGAATTCAAGGGATTTGATATGAACAAATCGAGCCTCTTAAATCCGGATTCGAATTTAATGATGAAAACCCGCAAATATTGGTTATAAGGGATTTAGGTCGGAAATAATTTGAAAGCCTTAACAAAAACAAATTAAAAATTAAAAATATAAGAATTTTGAAAGAAAGAATACGAGAAAACGAAAGGCGGCAGTAGAAAGGTAACCTCTGGAAGAGGTGCGGCAAATGCTGCGGTCCTTCTAGAAGGCGCATCTGCTGATGCGTTTCTTCTAGGACGTCTTTCGCTGTTGTTTTGAAAAATAGATTTGAAAGAAGGGTTTTGAAAACGGTTTTGAGCATACTTGTGATATAAATGCGTACATTAATTAATACAAAATAAAATACATGAAATAAAATTGGAATTTATACCCTCAGACTTACATGTTTGACGAAGCGAGATTAATTAAGTTGTCGTATTAGTGATTGCTCGACTCGATGTAATATGAAAGTGCCCTCTTAAGAGGATTTAGAACAAATTGATTGAGTTGATTAAAGTGTAGTGGTCAAATTGGTCAGTTGTGCAAACGTAACTGGTACCCAGAATGATATGGGCTTACGTGGTCGTGTAAAGCAAGCACGTAGGCTTCGGAAAGCAAGAGCGCGGTCTTAGACTGTAAAGGAAGAACAGAAGGGCGGTCACTTGCGTGAGAAATATGTGAGGCGGAGGCCTCTATTTATACTAATCACGTGGAGGAATTTAGAGAAGGGTAGAATTTGGAATGGAATAGGAAAGAAACACGCCGACTTTGATTCCCTGCTGAAAAACCTCCTGGGGAAGAGGTGCATAAAATAGTGCGTCCTCTCTAAGACGGTTTCCTGCGCTGCAAGAAAGCACGTTGACAGTCTGTCGTATTTTAGGCATAACTTTCTCTACAAGACTCAGAATATGGTGATTTTGGTGGTGTTGGAAAGCTAAAAGAGAGATCTAGAACTTTCTGTGAGATAGGTCAGACCCAAAAAAGTCTTTATCATCTTGTAAAACGGGCCTAAAGGTCGGGTTGTCACTTTCGCTAAAATGAAATGCACATTTTGCAATGTAAACTTAAGTTTAGCGTAAGGAAGTGACATGGGACTCAAAATGGGATATAATTATAACATTTTATGACATCCTAACCTTAGGTAGACAAGCACATTACTTTTTGACTCGGGATTGACGGTTTTAGAAAATGGAAACGGTTTTTGACCCGGACTCCAAATGAACTCTAATTACTGTCAAAACGACCGTAATGACACCTAGATGACAACCAAGGGCTAGACACAAGTGTACGAGTTATATTTTATTAACCGATTTACGAAAAGTCATAAAATTGCAACATATGCTAAACATGCTGCCCAATCATCACTGGGTGTTTGGCGGGAGGTGCAGAAACGAGGTGTCTACAGGGAGGATTCTGGGTTTGGCCCGGCTGCGGTCAGATGCTGTCAGGCGCAACGTGGACGTTGTGTTCTTCAAGTGGGGGTGTGTAATACTCCACTGAACCGAAGATGCTATTTGGGTGGGGTACCCCCTTTAAGAGGTCCATTGATAGGCTTAAAATATGACTACTGCTTAACAAGATTGAAATTACTACTCATATCAACAAAGTGCACTTTCTTTTCTGGTTATCCATGCGAAAGAACTCCACAGTTAACCGTGCTTGGCTGAGAGTATTATTAGGATGGGTGAACTCTTGGGAAAGTTCCCGGGATGCGCATGAGTGAGGACAAAATGAGCTGGAAAGGACCCGTGTTGATCTGCGGGCCATGTTTGGGCCAGGGTGTTACAAGACTTCTTAAACCCTCTGGAGAAACTATGAAGTCTCAACACACCATCCTCCATCACAACCCTAACATCTCCTTAACCATCGTCCACTCTTTACTACTCCCCTGCAATCGCACCACTGTGCCCCCATCCCTAACCCTAGCAGCATCCTTTATCAACTTTTCATCGACGCGCCCCCCATCCATTTCATTCATGAGTTAAATTTGACTTCTCAAATTATTAATTACCAAAATTGTAACACCCCAGCCCAAACCGGGTCGGGAGTTGTCACTCACGGTAGCTCGCCAGGCTGTGTACGTGGCCCACAGATCAACACGGGTCCTTTCTAGCACATTTTGTCCTCACTCATGCGCATCCCGGAAACCTTCCCAGGAGGTCACCCATCCTAAGACTACTCCTAGTCAAGCACGCTTAACTTTGGAGTTCTTTCGCATGGGTAACAAGAAAAGAAAATGCACTTTGTTTATATGAGTAGTACTTTCAATCCCTTTAAGCACTATTCATATTTTAAGCCTGTCAATGGACCTCTTCAAGGGGTTACCCCAACCGAATAACATCTTCGGTTCAGTGGAGTATTACACATCCCCACTTGAAAAACGCAACGTCCTCGTTGCGCCTGGCTGCATCAGACCGAAGCCGAGCCAAACCCAGAATCTCCCCCGCTAGGTTAGTGACCCGGGTACTCCAGACCACAGGCTCACCAGACAGTCGCAGGGTTGCTCTGATACCACTTGTAACACCCCGGCCCAAACCGGGTCAGGAGCGGTCACTCACGGTAGCTCGCCAGGCTGTGTACGTGGCCCACAGATCAACACGGGTCCTTTCCAGCGCATTTTGTCCTCTCGCATGTGCATCCCGGAAACCTTCCCAAGAGGTCACCCATCCTAAGACGACTCCCAGTCAAGCACGCTTAACTTTGGAGTTCTTTCGCATGGGTAACCAGAAAAGAAAGTGCACTTTGTTGATATCAGTAGTACTTTCAATCCCTTTAAGCACTATTCATATTTTAAGCCTGTCAATGGACCTCTTCAAGGGGTTAGCCCAAACGAATAACGTCTTCGGTTCAGTGGAGTATTACAAAAATAGTTTGGAAATGTTTTTCTAAGGACCAAGTAATCCAATTAATAAATCATATAGAAGTTTTTGTTTTTAAAAACTCCTTCTAGATCTAAGCAGTTCACCCACAAGTTCCAGTACTTAATTAAACTTACTGAAAATTTGGTCTCTTCATTCAAATGGAACTAAATCTTAGCAGCACTAAATTGGCAAATAGCAGACGTGCTCTAATTGTAAAAAATGAAGAAACCCTAATTTAAAAAAATTGATAATTCAATTGATAACACAAATTTAAGAAAATAACTAAACAAAAGTGAATAATTACATATGTAATATGCGAGTTTAGATGTATAATTGAATAGTTTACAGTAATTTGGTTATGTATGTTTTAATAGGAAGAGAGAAAAAAAAAGACAATTTTGCCAACTATACAAGGAAAAGTCTAATGATGGAAAAATAATGAAAAATGTGTAAGATGGAGCAAAACTTGTGTGTAAAGTAGCAATTACGATAATTATCATTCAATTACAATTAAAATATTAGGTAACAACTAATTTTCAATAAATTATTGGTTCTCTAAAATCACGAATTTTTTCTTTCCAATCTGTCTTGCTTCAGAGAGTCTGAAATAAGATGGACCAAATATTAGCATTTTTTATAAGAATGTAACCATTTAATAACAAAATGTTATAACTAAAGTTGTCACTTTTTACTGTGAAAATGATGGTAATATTTTATCAAAAAATAGTTACATTTAATCGCAAAATGAGATCATTTTATCCGTCTTTATTCAAATAATGAAAAAAAGGTCGTCTGAAATAAGAATTTGCGTTTTCTTTTGACTAGATTAAAGGTAATGTAATGCATACATTATCTATCAATTTTAATAAATACTAGGTAGTATCCCGTGCTTCGCACGGTCTGTTTTTATATTTTATTATTATAATTGAAGGAAAAATTATATAATTGATATATAACATTTATTATTTTACTTAAATATAAAATGATTAACCTTTTTCAAATCTTTGTTTTTACAGATTTACTTCAAAGTATTTTTAAATAAAATATATAAAGTAAGTAATAGACAATGGTTTATAAATGTACCGTGTATACAACATTTATTTGAGAATAACTAAAGAGGAATTATGATTCCTATTTTCTCACATCTCTTATAACACAAATGTCCTTAATAATCATTATTTTTATTGTGATTATTCATATGCACTTCTTTCCACAATGTGCATACCTATTCTTTACCACAATGTGTATACCCAGTTGAAATCATGATAATCTCGTTTCTTTTCAATTTCAATTAAACAAAAGAAATAGTGTGTATACCCACTTGAAATCATGATATTTCTCGTTTCTTTTCAATTAAACAAAAGAAATTGCATACAAAAGAACTATGTGGAATTCAATGCTTAAATTATCTTATAAAACTCTCAATTTGTATGATAAGCTTTTAAAATTTTGTTATCATAACTCCACGGTATAAAAAATATTTAAATAGTATTTTGACAATTTAAATTTTGTATGAATAGAATTTTTAGATACATGCGAAAAATAAATAAAAATAATGTATATACATACCCAACTCTTACGTAAATTTGTTTGTATTATATTACATACATGCATTTAAATTAAAAAAATGTGACGGTAGCATTCATCTTTGGGGAGTACACATTCATTGAATTTATATTTTAATAACTCTAATGAAATTATACTCATACGGTAGCATTTTTCGCCATAAATTTTAAAATTTTAGTTTCGTAACTTTCGTCAAAATATTTTTAAAATTAACTATATTATTTATTTAATTTAATCTCATAAATAAATTTATTAAATTATTGTTGATGTTGATGCTACATTAATGCTTGTAATTAATAACTAAGCTGTCATTAATGGGTGTATTTAAGGCTGAATATGTCAAATGTCGCATCCACAGCTTCCCAACCCAGTTTTATATATATATATATATATATATATATATATATATATATATATATATATATATATATATATATGATAGGCGTCATCACAATTTCAATAATTTTAAAAAGATGCAATAAACACTTTAATAAATGAATAATTGAAATATGTGTTGCATAAAATTTAATAAATGAAAGTTATAATTCTTTAAATGTATCGTTTATTTGTAAAAAAAATTTAAATTTTTTTTTATCTATAAATTGAAATGTCACTCTAGGACATTTGTATATATTATTAACTTTTATTTTCTTGTCGTGCGACAAACTAAAAATTTAATAAATACAAAAGTCATATTATGGAACTTAATAGAAACGCTTCCAAGAGTTTATTGCTCATGATTACTCTATTGCTAGTTTCATCGTTTGTCATGGCAAGACAAATTTTTGATGTTGAATCCGTCTCTCCACCAAGCCCTTCAAGATCTAATGAGATTGACCAATGTATAAGTAAGATAGGAAAAATTTGTGTTGATAACATATTCCAATATATATTTGGGTCAGGAGAAAAAGTTACAAAACAATGTTGCAAGGTCTTGATAAGTGTTGGTGAGGATTGTGGTGATCTTCTAACCGAAGTGACAATAGTATATATGCGTCTTTCCCTGAAACAGGCAGATGAAATTTGGCATAAAAATGATAAAGTATGGGCTATTTGTAGCACAATTGGAGAAATCTCTCATTAGTTCCTTATGTTGTTTTAAAATTTGTTCTATAGGTTACTTAATAATGTATGCATCATTTTTTTAGTATTTCTCTACTCTTAATGGTTTCCTTAACACAATTCTTTTGATATTTTTAATATAGGACAAATAAAACGGTTAACTTTACGTCAATTTATGAAAGAAAACATGATATATTATTTAACCAAATATGTAAGGATTGCTGAGTATTTACCTCATCGTATATCCATGAGGTCATGGAGTTGGATCCTTACTCAAGGGAATGAAGCAAATTCTTTTGTCAGCGGTTTAACTCTTCGTGAGAGCACCCACGCCAAATAAATTGTATTGTGTCGTCCATAATAGATAGCCTAGTTTACAACAACATCAGAGCCTTAAATCCAAACTGATTCAGAATCCACATAGTTCTCTTCCACCACATTCTCATCGCCACTTCCATCACATTGGTCAAATCTAGGAGAATCATCCCTTTTGATCAACTCTAGTTCCACCACCTCATAGTCCACTTCATAAGATACTCCATCATATTCACATAAACAAAGAGTACTCGGTCTATTAAACTTCCTATCGTTTTCATCAAATGTTACACTTACAAAATCACATTCATAGACATCATCTACAAGGCGAGGGATGTGGTTGGAATAAGGGTGTCTAATGTCATTTATGTCTTCTCTTTACCTTAATGTTTATCGCATAAAGACCAAAGAGACAGACTATTTATAAATCAGTGGATGACAAGTAGTTTAGTACATTAAATTACAATGTTAAATGAATGGATGGTACATCGAAAATAATAGTTCAATATTAAAAATATGTTAAGTATTTAAAATCAATGTTGCTTGGAATATATTTCCGTAATTTTAACAAACTAAAATCTGTCCAAATTATATTTTAAATATCAATATAGCCTAGTATTGTGACTTTAATATCGGTTATATTGCGTCAATAATAAATATTGTTGATAAAATAAATTAATTTGTCTTTCGACTTATTTCTAAGAACTCTA
The DNA here is from genome assembly GCF_048544455.1 of Silene latifolia. Taxonomy (NCBI): domain Eukaryota; kingdom Viridiplantae; phylum Streptophyta; class Magnoliopsida; order Caryophyllales; family Caryophyllaceae; genus Silene; species Silene latifolia. The sequence goes on along the minus strand of NC_133537.1, from coordinate 97,772,809 downwards.
ACCTCAGTTTATTGAAGAAAAAAACATTATTCCACATGATCGATCTAATTTTTTAGCCTAAACACTAAAAAATAGGGAATTGGTAATTTATATACAACTTTTATTCCTATCATACACAACATTTCCAATTTTGTTGAGCTCATTCTTTTACCTAACTTCTCAAACCCTCTTGAGAAACTATCAAGTCTCATCACTCCATCCTCCATCACAACTCTAACATCTGCTTGACCATCGTTCACTCATTACCACTCCTCTTCAGTCGCACCACCGTGCCCTCATCCCTAACCCTAGCACCATCCTTTGTAAACCTTTTATCGACGCACCACCCACCCATTTTATATATGAGTTAAATTTGACTTCTCAAATTATTAATTACCAAATTAGTTTAAAAATGTTTTTCAAATGACCAAGTAATCCAATTACTAAATCATTTAAAAAAAACTTCTCGTAGATCTAAGCAATTCACCCACAAGCTCCAGTACTTAATTAAACTTACTGAAAATCTGGTCTTTTCATTGAAATAGAACTAAATCTTAGCAGCACTAAAATGGCAATAAGCAGACATGCACTAATTTTAAAAAATGAAGAAACTCTAATTAAAAAAAATGATAATTCAATTGATAACACAAATTTAAGCAAATAACTAAATAAAAGTGAATAATTACATATGTATTATGTGAATTTAGATGTATAATTGAATAGTTTACAGTAATTTAGTTATGTATGTTTTAATAGGAAGAGAAAAAAAAAAGACAATTTTGCCCAACTATACAAGGAAAAGTGTAATGATGGAAAAATAATGAAAAATATGTAAGATGGAGCAAAACTTATGTGTAAAGTAGCAATTACGATAATTGTCATTCAATTAAAATTAAAATATTAGGTAACAACTAATTTTGAATAAATTATTAGTTCTCTAAAATCACGAATTTTTTCTTTCCAATCCGTCTTGCTTCAGAGAGTCTGAAATAAGATGGACCAAATATTAGCATTTTCTATAAGAATGTAACCATTTAATAACAAAATGTTATAACTAAATTTATCACTTTTTACTGTGAAAATGATGGTAACATTTTATCAAAAAATAGTTACATTTAATCGCAAAATGAGATCATTTTATCCGTCTTTATTCAAATAAAAAAAGGTCGTCTGAAATAAGAATTTGCGTTTTCTTTTGACTAGATTAAAGGTAATGTAATGCATACATTATCTATCAATTTTAATAAATAAAGAGGTCATCACAAATTCAATAATTTTAAAAACATGCAATAAACATTTAATAAAAAAACTTACCTTAATAAATGAATAATTGAAACATGTGTTGCTTAAAATTTAATAAATGAAAGTTATAATTCTTTAAATGTAACGTTTATTTGTAAACCTTTTTTATATGTTTTTCATCTATAAATTGAAATGCCACTCTAGGACATTTATATATGTTATTAGCTTTTAGTTTCTTGTCGTATGACAAACTAAAAATTTAATAAATACAAAAGACAAATTATGGAGCTTAAAACAAACGCTTCCAAGTCTTTATTGCTCATGATTACTCTATTGCTAGCTTCATCATTTGTCATGGCAAGACAAATTTTTGTTGTTGAATCCGTATCTCCACCAAGCCCTTCAAGATCTAATGAGATTGATCAATGTATAAGTAAGATAGGAAAAATTTGTGTTGATAACATATTCCAATATATATTTGGGTCAGGAGAAAAAGTTACAAAACAATGTTGCAAGGTCTTGATAAGTGTTGGTGAGGATTGTGGCGATCTTCTAACCGAAGTGACAATAGTATATAAGCGTCTTTCCCAGAAACAGGCAGATGAAATTTGGCATAAAAATTACAAAGTATGGGCTATTTGTAGCACAATTGGAAAAATCTCGCATTAATTCTTTATGTTGTTTTAAAATTTGTTCTATGTATGCATCATTTTTTTTAGTATTTCTGTACTCTTAATGATTTCCTTATCACAATTCTTTTGATATTTCCAATATAGGACAAATAAAACGTTTAAATTAATGTCAATTTATGAAAGAAAACATGAAATATTATTTAACCAAATATGTAAGGATTGGTGAGTATTTACCTCATCGTGTATCCATGAGGTTATGGGGTTGGATCCTTACTCAAGGGAACGAATCAAATATTTTTGTCAACGGTTTAGCTTTTCCTGAGAGCACCCACGCCAAAGAAATTATATAGTGTCATCTATAATAGATAGCCTAGTTTACAATAACATCAAAGCCTTAATCCCAAACTGATTCAGAATCCTCATCGTTCTCTTCCACCACATTCTCATCGCCACTCCCATCGATCATATTGGTCAAATCTAGGAGCATCATCCCTTTTGATCAACTCTGTTTCCACCACCTCATACTCCACTTCAAAAGATAATCCATCATATTCACATGCTAAAAATAGAATACTCGCTCTATTAAACTTCATATCGTTTTCATAAAATGTTACACTTACAAAATAACATTCATAGACATCATCTACAAGGCGAGGGATGCGGTTGGAATAAGGGGTGTCCAATGTCATTTATGTCTTATCTTTACCATAATGTTTATCGCATAAAGACCAAAGAGACAGACTATTCATAAATGAGTGGATGACAAGTAGTTCAGTAATTTAAATTACATTGTTAAATGAATGGATGGTACATCGAAAATAATAGTTCAATATTAAAAATAAGTTAAGTATTTAAAATCAATGTTGCTTTTGAATATATTCCCTAAATTTTAACAAAGTAAAATCAGTCCAAATTATATTTTAAATATCAATATAGCTTAATATTGTGACATTAATATTGGTCATATTGCGTCAATAATAAATATTGTTGATAAAATAAATTAATTTGTCTTTCGACTTATTTCAAAGAACTGTAACCTCAGTTTATTGAAAAGAAAAAAAAAACATTATTCCACATGATCGATCTAATTTTTTAGCCTAAACACTAAAAAAAAAGAAATTGGTAATTTATATAGAACTTTTACTCCTATCATACACAACATTTCCAATTTTGTTTAGCTCATTTTTTTACCTGACTTCTCAAATCTTCTTGAGGAACCATCAAGTCTCAACACTCCATCCTCCATCACAACCCTAACATCTGCGTGACCATTGTCCACTCTTTACCACACCTCTTCATTCGCACCACCGTGCCCCCATCCCTAACCCCAGCACCATTCTTTGTCAACCTTTTATCGACGCGCCACCCACCCATTTCAATCATGAGTTAAATTTGACTTCTCTAATTATTAATTACCAAATTAGAAATTTTTTTCAAAGGACCAAGTAATCCAATTACTAAATCATATAGAAGTTTTTTTTTTTTTTTAAAAAAAAATACTCCTCCTAGTTCTAAGAAATTCACCCACAAGTACCCGTACTTAATTAAACATATAGAAAAATCTGGTCTTCTCATTGAAATGGAACTAAATCTTAGCAGCACTAAAATGACAATAAGTAGACATGCTCTAATTGTAAAAACAAAAGAAACCCTAATTAAAAAAAATTGATAATTCAATTGATAACACAAATTTAAGCAAATAACTAGACATAAGTGAATAATTACATATGTAATATGCGAATTTAGATGTATAATTGAATACTTTACAGTAATTTGGTTATGTATGTTTTAATAGGAAGAGAAAAAAAAAAGAAAATTTTGCCCAACTATACAAGGAAAAGTCTAATGATGGAAAAATAATGAAAAATATATAAGATGGAGCAAAACTTGTGTGTAAACTAGCAATTATGATAATTATCATTCAATTAAAATTAAAATATTAGGTAACAACTAATCTTGAATAAAATATTAGTACTCTAAAATCACGAATTTTTTTCTTTCCAATCCCTCTTGCTTCAGACAGTCTGAAATAAGATGGACCAAGTATCACCATTTTTTTATTATGTAATCATTTAATGACAAAATGTTATAACTAAAGTTGTCACTTTTTACTGTGAAAATGGTGGTAACGTTTTATCATAAAATTGTAACATTTTATCGCAAAATGACATCATTCTATCCGTCTTATTTCAAACAAAAAAAAGGCCGTCTGAAATAAGAATTTGCCTTTTCTTTAGACTAGATTAAGGTAATGTAATGCATACATTATCTATCAATTTTAATAAATATAGGCGTCATCACAAATTCAATAATTTTAAAAACATGAAATAAACATTTAATAAAAAAAGTTACCTTAATAAATGAATAATTGAAATATGTGTTGCTTAAAATTTAATAAATTAAAGTTATAATTCTTTAAATGTAACGTTTATTTGTAGACTTTTTTTATATGTTTTTCATCTATAAATTGAAATGTCACACTAGGACATTGGTATATGTTATTAGCTTTTATTTTCTTGTCGCGTGACAAACTAAAAATTTACTAAATACAAAAGACTTATTATGGAGCTTAAAACAAACGCTTCCAAGACATTATTGCTCATGATTATTCTATTGCTAGCTTTATCGTTTGTCATGGCAAGACAAATTTTTGAGGTTGAATCCGTCTCTCCACCAAGCCCTTCAAGATCTAATGAGATTGATCAATGTATAAGTAATATAAGAAAAATTTGTGTTGATAACATATTTCAATATATATTTGGGTCAAAAGAAAAAGTTACAAAACAATGTTGTAAGGTCTTGATAAGTGTTGGTGAGGATTGTGGCGATCTTCTAACCCAAGTGACAATAGTATATAAGCGTCTTTCCCAGAAACAGGCAAATGAAATTTGGCATAAAAATTACAAAGTATGGGCTATTTGTAGCACAATTGAAGAAATCTCGTATTAATTCTTTATGTTGTTTTAAAAAATTTTCTATAGGTTACTTAATAATGTATGCATCATTTTTTTAGTATTTCTCTACTCCTAATGATTTCATTATCACAATTCTTTTGATATTTCCAATATAGGACGAATAAAACGGTTAACTTTACGTGAATTTATGAAAGAAAACATGATATATTATTTAGCCAGATATATAAGGATTGGTGAGTATTTACCTCATCGTGTATCCATGAGGTCATGGGGTTGGATCCTTACTCAAGAGAAAGAAGCAAATTCTTTTGTCAACGGTTTAGCTATTCCTGAGAGCACCCGCGCCAAAGAAATTATATAGTGTCGTCCATGATAGATAGCGTAGTTTACAACAACATCAGAGCCTTAATCCCAAACTGATTCAGAATCCTCATCGTTCTGTTCCACCACATTCTCATCGCCACTCCCATCATATTGGTCAAATCTAGGAGCATAATCCCTTTTGATCAACTCTGTTTCCACCACCTCATAGTCCACTTCAAAAGATACTCCATCATATTCACATAAACAGATAGTACTCGGTCTATTAAACTTCATATCGTTTTTATCAAATGTTACACTTACAAAATCACATTCATAGACATCATCTACAAGGCGAGGGATGTGGTTGGAATAAAGAGTTTCCAATGTCATTTATGTCTTCTCTTTACAATAATATTTATCGCATAAAGACCAAAGAGACAGACTATTTATAAATCAGTGGATGACAAGTAGTTCAGTGGTTTAAATTGCAATGTTAAATGAATGGATGGTACAACGAAAATAATAGTTCAATATTAAAAATATGGTAAGTATTTAAAATCAATGTTGCTTGAAATATATTCCCTAAATTTAACAAAATAAAATCAGCCCAAATTATATTTTAAATATCAATATAGCTTAATATTGTGACTTTAATATTGGTTATATTGCATCAATAATAAATATTGTTGATAAAATAAATTAATTTGTCTTTCGATTTATTTCTAAGAACTCTTACCTCAGTTTATTGAAGAAAAAAAACATTATTCCACATGATCGATCTAATTTTTTAGCCTAAACACTAAAAAATACGGAATTGTTAATTTATAAACAACTTTTACTCCTATCATACACAACATTTCTAATTTTGTTTAGCTCATTTTTTTACCCGACTTCTCAAACCCTCTTGAGAAACTATCAAGTCTCAACACTCCATCCTCCATCACAACCCTAACATCTTCTTGACCATCGTCCACTCTATACCACTCCTCTTTAGTCGCACCACCGTGCCCCCATCCCTAACCCTAGAACCATCCTTTGTCAACCTTTCATCGACCCGCCACCCACCCATTTCATTCATAAGTTAAATTTGACTTCTCAAATTATTAATTACCAAAATAGTTTAGAAATGTTTTTCAAAGGACCAACTAATCTAATTAATAAATCAGATAGGAGTTTTTTTTTTTTTAAAAAAAAAAAAAAAAAAAAAAAAAAAAACTCCTCTTAGATCTAACTAATTCACCCACAAGTTCCAGTACTTAATTAAACTTACTTAAAATCTGGTCTTTTCATTGAAATGGAACTAAATCTTAGCAGCACTAAAATGGCAATAAACAGACATGCTCTAATTGTAAAAAATGAAGAAACCCCAATTAAAAAAAAATTATAATTCAATTGATAACACAAATTTAAGCAAATAACTAAACAAAAGTGAATAATTACATATGTAATACGCGAATTTAGATGTATAATTGTATAGTTTACAGTAATTTAGATAATTTTGCCCAACTATACAAGGAAAAGTCTAATGATGGAAAAATAATGAAAAATGTGTAAGATGGAGCAAAACTTGTGTGTAAAGTAGCTTTTACAACAATTATGATTCAATTAAAATTAAAACATTAGGTAACTGGTCTCGGTTTAAAACTTCGTCGGATCCCAAGGGACGGGTATTGATGTAGGATTTTAAATTGCAAATGGTCGTGTCTTAGGGTGTCACAATTTGGGTTGAGATAGGAGATCAACTAAACTAATCAACAATATAAAAGTAAGATAAAAAACAAGCAAGATGATTAAAATGAGATGTAAACAATTGATTAAAAGTACTAGGGTGTCATGGGTTCATAGGGATTCATGGGAGTTAACCATACAAATATGTTCTCTACTAGATGCAAGCACTTATTGTTGTGATGGGATCGAGTTGGTGTATAAGCTTACAATCCCTAAGAATGTTTGGGTCCCTGAGCCGAATCGATTAGATTATACAACACCTACAAGTAGACTTAATCCTTCCTATTCAACTATATGCATGGTCTAATGAGACTCGAGTTGGTGTATAAGCTTACAAGTCTCATTAAAAAGATAAGTTATGGGTAAAAAATGCAAGGATTCATAGGCTCGCATTTCATCAAACATAACATGTGCATAAGTGGAAATCACAACAAGCAAGCAAATTAATTATGAAAACATATTATATTAAGCGTGAATCAATCCCCATGATGGTTACCCTTAATTCTGTTGGAATATGTGTCCTCCGACAATAATGCGATCACAACTGTTGATCATGATGATCACATGTTTAAGTCTCATTTTAAAAGAATACAATTGGGAAGTATTTTTACTATCAACTGGTCAACATATATCGGTAATGATTGGCTGACTAGAGTTTGACATTACTGTCGTGCGACGGTGGTGATCAGTTGATTCCCTAGGTCATACCTAAAGGATAACACTCTTAATTGATCATTTAATTAATCGTATAACGTTACGAGTTAATTAAATTACTTGAAAATTGACGGACGATTTTGGAAGTAAAATTTACGTACCACATTGAAATTTGATTAAATGAGATACGGTCTGAGTAATGGAATTGTATCATTGCTCAGATGAAATTATTGTTTAAGGAAACAAATTAAATTGAATGAATTATTACAAATACAATTTATTGTGATCTATAATTGGTAAAATATTTTGGTTCACGTAATTGTGAATTACTAAGTCGATTTTTGTATATGACGTATTTTAATTAATACGTTGATTTTTAATATGATAAAAATACATAACAATTTTATGTGACATGTGACATATTGACAAATTGACAAAGATAAAATGGAATCCATTTTATCTCCATTTGGCCGAAATAGTGGGAGGATTTAACATATATATTATGTTGATTAAAGTTAATGGAAAACATAATTATGTTAACCTATTGCTAGCCATGCACACCTACATATTCTTATGAAGGTAACCATGAGCATGCATTGGCTCCATTTTTCCTCCACTCCCACCGGTTTTGGGAAGAGAAATCCTTGAGGTTTTTCTTCTTATTTTTGCCTAATATTCACTTAGAAAAGAACTAGTGATATTATTCATTCATACCATCTAAAAACGAGAGTTTTAGAAAGAGAAAAATTTCCTCCATCATTCCTCTCTCTCAACCGGTTTTGGGTGAGATACCAAATATTTTTGGGTCAATTTTTCTTACAAAATTAATATTATCTAGTATACATTATATTAATTTTATTAAGAGTGTGTCTTGGGTATTAATCCTTGGGAGAGATCCTATACTTGGGTCTTTGTTCATCCATAAAGTAAAGCACAAGAACAAGAGAGAAGGAGATCTCTCTTGTGCCCTATTGATCCGAAAAACTCAATGTAAGATGATGATTTTTTCTATATATTGCTTACTAGTTTGCATGCATAAGATCATTAGTTAATTTTATGACAAATTAAATTAAAACATATATGAGTATGTTAAGTATATAGATCTACTTTTCCTTCAATTGGTATCAGAGCGCCATGGTTGTTTGCATGCAAATCGGTTAAAATTTTTTCCGAGTTATAAAGATTAACATATAAAACTTGTATAATTTGTGTTATTATGATATATCACGAAATTAATTTATGCATGTTAAAATTTCTGGTCCTAAATTGTTTTTAGGATTTTTGGTTAATTTACGGATTTTTATTGTTCATATTATACAATAATGGCATTAAAATATGATTTTATGAGTAAAAATGTCATTTTCGGACTAAAATTAGCTAAACTTCGAATTTTCCAGTGATTTTTGGATATGTTGTCACATATATTATTTTGCGATAACCTGTAAATTTTCATAAGTTTTGGACTTCTTATGCTCGAAAAATGGATTTTTCATTATTAAATTCGGATTTAGGTGAAAAATAGGTTAATATGAGATAAATTTCGAATCTGGTCATAGAAATTTAATATGTTGTCACATGCCATTTTACAAGATGTGTGTAAAATAATAGGCTATAGTGAAGTCTTTTTGCATGATTTATGGATTTTTGAAGAAAAATAGCATGAATAGTGACTTTATTAGTGAAATATTGATAAAACATACTCTATGACTAAGAAAAAACGTCCAATGTTGCATTTTATTATCTTTTTCAGATCTAAAATTGAAAAGTTAATGAATATAATTTTTCTCATGTTTTTATGATTATTTTGTTAAAAACTCGATAAACCGCAACATTGTTTTTCCGGAAAAATTTCGAATTTTTTTTTTAACCTAAGTTTTGAACATTATGAGTGCCATGGTATTTTTCCAGAATGTTCATGAGTTTAAATTTCAAATTTTGAATTTATTTGAAATTTTGTGATTTATTTGAAGTTTATAGCTTATTTTTGTAATTTTTGGTCCATTAATGAACAATTTTAGAAATATGAGTTAATTATGGTCAAATAATTAGTGAAGACTAAATTTTGAGTCCTAAAAGGTTAGGGTAATTAACTTATGCATAAATATTAATTTATGTAATTTTTGTGATTATAAAATGTTGAATCACGCAAAACCGTAAAAACCGAGTAATATACGATATTGGCTATTTAAAGGCGATTTAGCATAAAATTGGGCATGTTCATACATATTATAATGCTGCATTTTCTTTATGATTGTCATAATTTTAATTTATGTAATTTTTGAATTATGTAATTTTACTTAGTATGGGCTTAGTTTTAATTGGTATTACCCGAAATGTATGGGAATATCGATTCGGTTGTAATTTTTATTGTGATCTCGTATCATCGTCTTGTAATTTAATAGATTTATTTTATTATAGTTACAAATGTATAATAGGAAATTATGTAATTTGTTATGTAATTTTATTCATTCCGGAGTTCCCAAAGACGGATTTCTTCAAGATGGCGATACATAAAGACGATGTTACCTCGATATGCGTGCCACAACCGAAGTTCAAGAGACCAATGGAGTTGGTTTCCGAATATGTAATAGTTAAATAGTTTTCTATTTTAGGAAGGCCATACTAGGATTTATTTTTATGCTTTGCATTTTATTTATATGTCACATGCATCGCTAAATCGCCATAACTAAAACATGCATCCTCATCTAATCGAGTTCATCGACCGTGTCAATTAAAATTATCGTAGTTCACCGCTTTAGTTCACTTAAAACGTGATAGATAATAAATTGACATGACCTCTCGCTAAAACAATCAATTGAGACTTAACCTTACCAAATAGTAGAAACCATGAAAACCTATTTCGCGAGGGAGTGCACTCGGCCATCCCGGGGTACAAACCGTGTTACGTAGGGGAAGTGGGTGATGAATGTCTATCCACCGAATTCATGTTAATAAGGGGTATTTCGGCACACCGTGCCCTAAGTTGATATGGGTTTGGATTATGGACACATTTATTCGAAATTTGGGTTGTACTCAACGAAAGTATTCACGACGATTTCCGGATGTGTTTCGGGCTAGAGATGAATATTAGTGTAAATATCATCGACCAAGAGTTCTAAAAGTAGAATCGATTAAAAGGTTAATCCACTGAGTTATGTTAATAAAGGGTATTTCGGCACACCGTGCCCTAAGTTGATATGAATTTGGGTCTTGGAATCATTTCATATAGTTGGGTAGAGGTCACTATATAAATGCTCATATCTTGTTAAATTTAATTACAAGTATGATTTAAAAAGACAAAATGTTAATATTTCCTTTCCTCCATATTTGTAGTTCATTACAATGAATTCATCAAACGCTACCGCACCGATAACTATTGAGTCTTACCACAATGTTCTTGACGACGTTTGCTCCAATAATGATTTCAACACTACTAGAGAACTTCATTTTGGGATAGGTTCGGATGGAAACCTTAACTTCATCACCTCTTCTAAACCACCTACTATTACTAGATCTCGTGTGAGCGCGTCTCAGGAAGACTACCTCATACAATCTATAGGGTCTTTGTCTCTGGAAGATAAAGATGCCAAAACTAGTGGGAGCTCAAGCAATCAAGTTCTTGCTTCCAAGGGCAAAAGGTTCAAGAAGAAGGGAAAGAAAGTCAAAAACTTCAAGCAAGTTAATGATGAGTGCCATTATTGCTATGGCATGGGACATTGGCTTAGGAATTGTCCCGTATATTTGCGAAATATAAGGGAAGGAATCATCACTCCAAAAGGTAAAATTCCTAAGGAAATTTATGTTATTGATATAAATTATACTTCCACTACGACATGGGTACTAGATACCGGTTGTGGTTCTCACCTTTGTAATCATTTACAGGGTTTAAGAGATGTGGAGAGGCTTAGCAAGGGAGATGTGGATCTACGCCTTGGAAATGGAGCTCGAGTAGCGGCCGAATCCAAAGGAACTTATGTTTTAGCTTTGCCTAACGGATTTGAGTTGTATTTACATAATTGTTTTTATGTGCCTACACTCTCTAAAAACATTATTTCAATCGCCATGCTAGACATGGACGGTTTTGTTTTTGTCATTAAGTACAATCGTTGTGCTATTTCAAGGAACGACTTGGTTATAGGCCAAGCTTCCTCTATCAATGGCATTTACATTTTAGAGACCTCGAATCCGACTAATGATATCTATAACATTCAATCAAAGAAACTCAAATCAAGTGACCCAAGTGAAGCGTTCATTTGGCATTGTCGATTAGGTCACATAAACGAGAATCGCATCAAAAGATTAATTTCGACTAATGTGATTACACCATTTAACTATCAATCATATGGTACATGCGAATATTGCCTACTTGGCAAAATGACTCGTAATCCTTTTAGTGGTAAAGGGACGCGAGCTAGTGAACTATTGGGACTCATACACACCGATGTATGTGGACCAATGAGTATCACCGCTCGTGGTAATTATGACTACTTTATTACCTTCACCGATGACTTATGTAGATATGGGTATATCTATTTGATGAAGTATAAGAGTGAAGCGTTTGACAAATTCAAAGAATTTCAAAACGAAGTAGAGAACCAATTGAACAAAAGGATTAAGGCACTACGATCCGATCGTGGTGGAGAGTATCTTAGCCTTGAATTTGATTCACACTTGAAAGGTTGTGGTATTATATCACAACTTACTCCACCCGGAACACCACAACTTAATGGTGTTGCCGAAAGGAGGAATCGAACCTTACTTGATATGGTTCGATCCATGATGAGTCAAACCGAGTTACCGAACTCGTTTTGGGGATTTGCAATTCAAACCGCAATAAAATCTTTGAACGTAAGTCCAACCAAAGCAACTGAAAAGACTCCATATGAGATATGGAGAGAAAAGGCTCCAAATATATCCCATATGAAAATTTGGGGTTGTGATGCTTATGTCAAAATTAAAAATGACAACAAGTTGGCACCACGATCCAAAAAATGCATTTTTGTAGGTTATCCCATGGCCTCACGAGGCTATTACTTCTATAAGACTCAAGAGAACAAAGTATTTGTGCCCCGCGATGCTGTATTCCTAGAAAGTGATTTTATTTCTAGGAGACAGAGTGGGAGAAATTTTGAACTTGATGAAGTTCAAGAGCCACAAACCGAGATAGAGGCGCAAGAAGAAGTTCCTTCGTCGTCTAATACGGTTATTCCTCCTCCTCTTAGAAGAACGGGCCGTGTTTCTCGTCATCCCGATCGATATGTGAGACTTATCGAAGAAGATAGAACACTTGATGTGTTGCTTATAGAAAGTGACGAGCCCGCTACCTACAAGACCGCAATCTCTAGTTCAAATTCCTCCTTATGGCTTGAAGCCATGAAGTCCGAAATGGATTCTATGCATGAAAACCATGTTTGGGACTTGGTTGATTTGCCTAAAGGGGCAAGACCTCTTCAATGCAAATGGATATTCAAAGTCAAGAATGGCATAGAAGGACATGACGATGTCTACAAAGCTAGGCTAGTGGCAAAAGGATTTACCCAAGTCCAAGGTCTCCATTATGATGAGACCTTCGCCCCCGTAGCCATGCTAAGATCCATACGGATTTTGTTAGCGATTGCCGCATTTCATGATTATGAAATATGGCAAATGGATGTCAAAACCGCTTTTCTAAATGGGCATTTAGAAGAGCAGGTGTACATGATACAACCCGAAGGTTTTGTTGATTCTAAAAATCCTAACAAAGTGTGCAAGCTAAAGAGATCCATTTATGGTCTTAAGCAAGCATCTAGAAGTTGGAATCATCGATTTAATCATGTGATAAAAGAGAATGGTTTCACTCGAAGTGTTGAGGAACCATGTTTATACATGAAATTTAGTGGGAGCAATGTTGTGTTCCTAATCTTGTATGTCGATGACATACTACTCATTGGAAATGATATTCTAATGTTGTCTTCTGTTAAGAAGTGGTTAGGTAACCACTTCCAAATAAAGGATTTAGGAGAAGCACAACGCATATTAGGTATCCGGATCCATAGAGATAGATCCAAGAGGATATTGGCACTAAGTCAAGAGTCTTATGTTGATAAGTTTCTTCGGCAGTTCAGCATGGACAAATCCAAAAGGGGATTGGTACCTATGGTAACCGGGACGATATTGAGCAAGACTCAATCTCCCTCCGAACCCCATGATGTTGAACGCATGAAGATGATCCCTTATGCTTCCGCTGTTGGATCAATCATGTACGCCATGATATGCACACGTCCCGATGTCTCGTATGCCTTGAGCATGACGAGTAGATATCAAGGAAATCCATGTGAGAGTCACTGGATTGCTGTCAAGAACATCCTTAAGTACTTAAGAAGAACTAAGGATTCTATCCTAGTGTTTGGAGGAAAAACTGAGCTGCGTGTTAATGGATACACGGACTCAAGTTTTCAAACAGATAGAGATGACATGAAATCACAAGCTGGTTTTGTTTTCATGCTCAATGGTGGTGCCGTTAGCTGGAGAAGCTTCAAGGAAGTTGTAACCGCGGATTCTACAATAGAGGCTGAGTACATTGCAGCATCAGAAGCTGCTAAGGAAGCTATGTGGATCAGGCAATTCACGGAAGGTCTAAAAGTAGTACCTACCGCCAATGATCCCATCACTCTCTATTGTGATAATAGTGGGACGATCTTCCAAGCTAAGGAGCCGAAGTCTAGTAATAGATCTAGACATGTACATAGAAAATATCATGTAAGAGATTTCATTGAAAGAAAGGAAATTGCGATTTGTAAGGTTGGGACGGATGACAACATAGCCGATCCGCTCACCAAGCCTTTATCACAGGCTAAACATGATGGACATATGGCGTCCATGGGACTTAAACGTGTACCAAGTCTATGTTAGATTTTGAAATGAAATAAAAGTGTTGTTTTTGTTCATGTTCATAATCACATTTGTCTTTTATCTTTAATTTATACATTGTTACATCCAAACGGGTTGTGGTGACAATTGAACCCCGTTAAAGAAAACACGGATTAACATAGTATTTGCCCATAGTCACTTGTATGAGGTGACGTCTCGAAGTGACTAGAATGTGATGCGATTGATGGCAAGTTCAAGTGCCATAGAGTCATGTGAGATGACTAGTCGATCACATAGGCAGACTGTTAGGAACATTTTGTCGGGCCTAATGACCGCTTATAGAGTTCTGGCAAATTTATATAGCCTGGTCGTGGCGAGAGCTGCTATAGTATTCAAATGAGTCGATTCTTTTGACTAAAGACTATTCGCCTAAGATAGCACAGTTTCAGATTAACTTTGATTTGTGTTACTACGACCTTCGTAAATGGGGTCAAATGGGCATATTTTGGTTTATGATGGCTGTGGCTAGTTGAAGGGAATGAGTGCGATAGGAATTGTCCACCCCTAGTCAGGGTTATAACAATATCTCAGGGCCACTCGAGGAGTAATGAACTGAAAATGCGTGGCCACGCTCGGAAAGTATCTATGATAGATAAGTCCGGTCAATCAGTTATTCTCCAGATCGAGGAAACCACTCTCGATATGATCACTTGCAAGTACGACCTGAAAGACACCTTGCATTGAGTGGGAGATAGTAATAGGACAAGAGAATTGGTGACGCACACTTGTCGAGGACAAGTAGGAGATTGTTGGAATATGTGTCCTCCGACAATAATGCGATCACAACTGTTGATCATGATGATCACATGTTTAAGTCTCATTTTAAAAGAATACAATTGGGAAGTATTTTTACTATCAACTGGTCAACATATATCGGTAATGATTGGCTGACTAGAGTTTGACATTACTGTCGTGCGACGGTGGTGATCAGTTGATCCCCTAGGTCATACCTAAAGGATAACACTCTTAATTGATCATTTAATTAATCGTATAACGTTACGAGTTAATTAAATTACTTGAAAATTGACGGGCGATTTTGGAAGTAAAATTTACGTATCACATTGAAATTTGATTAAATGAGATACGGTCTGAGTAATCGAATTGTATCATTGCTCAGATGAAATTATTGTTTAAGGAAACAAATTAAATTGAATGAATTATTATAAATACAATTTATTGTGATTTATAATTGGTAAAATATTTTGGTTCACGTAATTATGAATTACTTAGTCGATTTTTGTATATGACGTATTTTAATTAATACGTTGATTTTTAATATGATAAAAATACATAACAATTTTATGTGACATGTGACATGTGACATATTGACAAATTGACAAAGATAAAATGGAATCCATTTTATCTCCATTTGGCCGAAATAGTGGGAGGATTTAACATATATATTATGTTGATTAAAGTTAATGGAAAACATAATTATGTTAACCTATTGCTAGCCATGCACACCTACATATTCTTGTGAAGGTAACCATGAGCATGCATTGGCTCCATTTTTCCTCCACTCCCACCGGTTTTGGGAAGAGAAATCCTTGAGGTTTTTCTTCTTATTTTTGCTTCATATTCACTTGGAAAAGAACTAGTGATATTATTCATTCATACCATCTAAAAACGAGAGTTTTAGAAAGAGAAAAATTTCCTTCATCATTCCTCTCTCTCAACCGGTTTTGGGTGAGATACCAAATATTTTTGTGTCAATTTTTCTTACAAAATTAATATTATCTAGTATACATTATATTAATTTTATTAAGAGTGTGTCTTGGGTATTAATCCTTGGGAGAGATCCTATACTTGGGTCTTTGTTCATCCATAAAGGAAAGCACAAGAACAAGAGAGAAGGAGATCTCTCTTATGCCCTATTGATCCGAAAAACTCAATGTAAGATGATGATTTCTTCTATATATTGCTTACTAGTTTGCATGCATAAGATCATTAGTTAATTTTATGACAAATTAAATTAAAACATATATGAGTATGTTAAGTATATAGATCTACTTTTCCTTCAAATTCCCCATTAACCCTAGTTAAGGAAACTACTCACTCATTATCAAGTTCAACATGCTAACAAGGTTGTCAATCATACTAGCAAAGCAAAACATGATGAATAAATAAAAGTGATTAACAATAATTAAACAAGGTTAAGAGAGAATTACACCTATGAAGATGATTCGAAATAATAAAGCAAAGAATTATAGAAGTACTTGATGATTGATGGAAGGTTGTCAATCCTTCAAATAAACCCAAATAATCTTCTAATTACCCAAAATAAATGAAGAACAATAGAGAAATTAAGGAAAGATTAAGTATTGAGATTTGTATTAAGACTAGATTAAAATTGATTACAAGATTAAGGAATGATTAGAACTTGATTAAGAAAGTATTAAGAGAGCATGCTAATCTAAGTAGTACAATGGGGTATTTATACTAAAGATTAGGTACAAGGATTAGGGTTACTAAGGGCTTAAATGACTATTAAGTCCTTAAGAAAAGTTGAGGAAATGCTCCTCTCGAAGAAAATGAGCATTTCCGTTTTGCTAGTCTCGCCATGATCCGTGCGTCTTGGGTGGCACGGGCTCTCTGGACTGTGATCCAAGCTGATAGTCTGGTAGACGCTCGGATCCTTTGGCTGCAAGACGAGCGTCTTGGCTGCGGGACGCTCGGATGGTGGTGGTTGGAGACGCTCGGATCGTCTGTGATCCGCCCGGATCCCACGGCAGCCTGCTTCTCTTCTTTTCTTCCATCATAATCCACGAGGATCATTCCGGGGATGCAAGGATCCTTTCGTCATTGCCCATTTTACTTTATTATCTACAGAGGCCTTCTAGTGATGTCTTGTCTTTGATGCTTGGTCAATAGATGCGATCAATTTAGCTCCATTTCGTCATGTAAATGCAAGGTTAGCACTCCTTTCCTACCAAGGGAACAAAACCTCAAAGAATATGCAAAATGGGAAACTAAAGATAGTAAATGACCCAATTATGCACTATAAAGCATAGAAACGAGGTTAATTCGGGGACTAAATGTGCTCAAATATGAGTCACATCAAACATCCTCAAACCGAACCTTTGCTCGTCCCGAGTAAAGAGGTGACAAAACCTAGGACCTTTATTTAAACTAACCTACTAATATAGCCGATGTGAGACAATTATCGGGTCTCACTCCGCCCCTTCAACTCACAATAAGACAACCATGAGGTAGGATGCCTTCTAGCAAGGCTAGGTGGGGCTTGCCAAAATGGTGACACATCCACGCATTAACGCACAAAAAATAAGTAATGGATGAATCTACAAAAATGAATAGCCACTTTCGTCATCTAAGTGGCGGAAATTATCTACAAGTGAAGCAATGTAAGGGCACACACTCCATCATAGATACGGTTTCTTCAAACTACTAAGCCTAGAAGGATACCAATAAATCACCTCCAAGTTGTGTCAAGCTAGGGTACATTTGTCCTCAATTGTTAAATGCTTTCGTCAAGAGTAGACTCCATATGGTGTTAGAAACACTGGAGAATCGTCGCAGAATTCCCCTTCTTGCCTAGGCAAGAAGAAGGGCCGTCCCCTCTCTGCCATGCACAAAAGTGGATTCGATGGATAAAGGGATCATTTGTATTCGAGTTTCATATGGGAGTTTGCTTTTGTTGTTGTTTTTTCCCCCTATTCGTGGCATTTGACATTTTGAGAACATTTTCTTTTTGCCATTTCTTTTTATGTTTGGCATTTCAACACAAGACAATTTCAACTTTTTCTTGCACTTTCTTTTGAACATTTTCAAAGTCACCCCTTTTGTAGTGAGGGTGCTCATATTTGAAGCATAAGAGTTTTCAGTTTTGTTACTCCTCTTTTCTTTTGATGCAATTGCAAACTTTTTGACTTTCATTTCAATACTAGAACTCAAATTTTGAACAATTTTTGTGCTTATTCCCTTTTTGATGACAAAAATATGGTAGAATATGGAAGATGGTTGCATGGCTTCAAGGGTCACCATGGAACAAACGGTATCCAAGAAGTTATCACACCACAAGGTACTCTTGGCTAGGCCTTAATCCTTTGGTCAAAGGATACTAGCATGACACATCCTAGGGTGTTTTACAAGTATTCTAACAAGCAAAGTCTTAAGAACAAAAAGTATCTACAAGGGCCTTATATACACTTGTCAAGCTTCCCAAATAGATGTTTTCACAAAATTTTTCCTAAATGCAACTATATGCCATGATGCAACTATCATTTATACAACTTAATGCATATACTTCTACCAACTAGTATGCCATATAAACTAAATGCAATCCTATAATCACATTGTTTATACCGCATCAAACAAAATAAAGCCACATAGTCATTAACATAAAGAGGAAAAAGGAGATTGGAAATATCATACCATGCGGTCTTCAATATCCTCATATCTCGGATGTGGCGTAATAGATCAATGTGAAAAAGTATAGACAAACACAATATATACAAACACAATATATATACAAGACTACACTATAAAGGAAATGAACATGTTTTTGCTTTTTCAATTTTTCAATTTTTTTTTATGTTTATGAAATAAAAAGACATGTTTTTGTATTTTTCAAAATTTTCAATTTTTATCATTTTTGTTTTAAAAGTCATGTTAGAATTTACCATCCCCACACTAGTATGTGTATTGTCCTCAATGGCCAATACGATAGGAAATTATGTAAGTTATATGTGAATGCATGATTTCTATATTAAATGCAAAATATATAACATATAAACAAGTGATGCAAACTACACTATACTATATGATGCATGAATTTTTGTTTGGTTGGACAGCATAATTTGAATTAATTCCCAATGCTTATGCTTGAACTTTCCCAAACCAAATGAGACACTATTGCTAATGTCAAAAATGGGAAAGTTCATGCACAATAATGCTATGCATGAAACTAAATTTGTCATTTTGGATTTTACATGTGGGAACAATAAAAGACACCTCAATGAGACCGAGGTGGGAGTCCTTTAAGTGTTGCTAGGACTCAAACACATGATCAAGATAAAAAATAAAAAACAAGAGAAATGAACAAAGCTAAAGAAGGTGTAGGAAACTCACAATGCATTGTGGCATCCTCCAAAAAGCTTGCTAATCCTCAATCGTCGCTCACAGCAACATCACTTCCATCATCATCATCATCATCACCAACTTCCTCACTAGTATCATCTTCATCTACCTCAATAGATCCGGAGGCTTCACCATCATCACTTTCACTTTGATCCTCTTTTCCCTCATTTTCCTCTTCTTCTTCTTCGTCTTCTTCTTCACTCTCAACAACAATCTCCTCACCACCCATGCTAGCATCCCTAGGAGCATTAGGAAAGAATACTTTCCTATCCGCCCAACTAGGCAAAGGACATGATGGGTCAAAAAGTCCTTGCCTAGTTGGGTGTAAGAGGGGCGGATATTGAGCTCTATAGGTATTGACTCGGTCTTCATAAACTTGCTTATGCATGTGTTGCATTAATTGAGTCAAGTAATCGTTACCTACCGCAACACCTTCGGGTAGGAATTCTTGGTAGGTGAACGGGTAGGGTGGAGTCACAATGGAGGAGGAGGAGGAGGAGGGCTCGGTAACGGCGTCCCTATGTTGTTGCAAGATAATCTCGGCTTCACCGGAGAGTGGAAGAAGATAGTTTGTGCTTCGGACATTGAGTCGGAAAATCTTGTTTGGTAGAATGAAGGATGATACGTGGATTTTATATAGTCTTTTTAGGCCTTTTTATGCACGTATTTCTATGCTATTATCGTAGTTCTATGCTACGAAATGCCCCGAATATGCTACTTTGGTTTATTTTGTCTAATTTGCAGGAATGGACCAGAAAGTAGTGAAATCAAGCCTTTTTCCGTCCGATTTGCATGCATTTGGAGGAAGAGTGAATTTGGAGCGGAATTAAAGCGTTCTTGGGATGCGTGAAGCTGTTTCGGGAGCTAAAAAGACAAGTCAAAGTCAAACTAACGAGATTTTGTAGCTGCTGAAGTCAAGAAGCACTCGATCGAGTACTTAACTGGTCGATCGAGTGGTTTTAGGTTAAGTAATAAGTCGATCGAGCACTTTATATGGTCGATCGAACAGTTCCATATTAGTGTTTAGTCGATCGAGTGAATCTTTTGGTCGATCGAACGGTTTGAGCCTGTGTTTGCTCGATCGAGTAGTTTAAAACCACTCGATCGAGTGGATTCGTCTACGGGCTTGGGCTTTCTAGTTTATTTCCATCATTAGGTTAAATAATTCCTATTTTCTTATAAATAGGAAGGGAGGACGTCTTTTGTAAACGCTCTCCTTATCATCTGACACTGTCAGACGTTACCTTTGCTCTAATACATTGTTCCTGCTACTTTGTTCTTCCTTAATTCCGGATTATTTCAGTAACATTTCTCTCCCTTTTTCCTCTTAAATTTAATGTTGATTTCTCTTTCTCTCTTTATTATTTATGTTCTTTATTTAATTATGTCTAGCTAATTCCTTTAATATGTTAGGACTAGGGAAACCGTGGTAGCAATACGTTAGGATTGACATGATTAGATTAGTTTTGCGACAAGAATTGTATTAAGCAATATAATTGTGATTAGGTTGAATGAATGCATGCAGGAGACCGATTAATTAGTTACCCCCGACCTAGATCGAAAGATTGGAAGGGAAGGCTTGCTTAATTACAATAGGTGATACCTAATTAGGGCGAAAGCTAAGTTAGGGAGACCCTAGGGCGATTAGAGACCGAAAGGGTATAATCGTAGGTTTAAGGACCGAAAGGTGACGACCTCGCTCTTCTTATCAATAATTTAATCAACTCAGTTGACCCGATAGTGTAGCTGCCACGGTAGACCGATTCCTAGCATATTTCTCTCTTTTACCTGATTTACCCTTGTATTTCTTCATTAATTTCTCTCATTCCTTTCCCTCTTGCCTTAGTCTCTTAGTTTAGTTCAATCAAATCAAACTCCCAATTGTGACATTAGACAGATAGAATAGACAAGTAGATAGTAAACCGCCTCCCTGTGGAGATCGACCCTACTTACCGCTGACTTCTGTTAGTTGTACTTAGGTATTTATTTTTGGTACAGAAACGATCGTATCAAAGTTTGGCGCCGTTGCCGGGGAGGCAACTCTTTATTTACTTGTTTTATTTTGTCTGTTTTTAACCTCAAGGAATTTATTCCTTGAAGCAGTTCTTATCTTTTTCCTTGAGTATTGTTTTGATAGGCCTTACAGGTTCTACCTAGACAGTTCTAGCTGAAAGATCGTCAAAGGGAAGGCTTGAGTACCTTTGACCCATCACCTATGTCCCATTATATGCCGCAGCAGGTGATTTACTACGGGAGATGTGGTTCTGCTGAGCACAATGCAGCCTTTTGCATGGCAGAAAATGACGAAGTTTATGCGTTCCAGCAGCGCAGTCGAGCTAATCAAGCAGCTGTAGTTGTGCCACCACATCCACCCTATCGACGAGGCTACCAAGAGTCTCCGTTTGTCTGGCACAACTACAGCTACCAAGGTAAACAAAGGTAAACAAACGATTAAAGCAAACAGTGGATGAAGCGTGTTGGCACGGATTACGAGGCAGTCGGGCACGGACTTGAGCTGAAATGAAGACAGAAGACTCGATCGAGTGGTTTATTCACTCGATCGAACGGTTTCTTCGTCCTCTGATGGTCGATCGAGTAGTTTTCTACTCGATCCTTAAGTTGCTGAAAGACGAGTTACTCGATCGAGTAACTATCTACTCGATCGAGTAGATGCTGCTGAGGTTTTGATCGATCGAGTGGTTTTATTCCACTCGATCGAGTGGTTTCGCTGTTATGGGCTTTTATTTAGCCCGTGTTATGTTTTATTCCGCAAAACTTAAGTATTTTCTATTTAAGCACGCTTTACTAGGTCATTAGGATCTATCTTTTCACTATCTAATTTTTCCTACTGTAAAACTTTACTGCGTTGCTTTTTGCTATTCACTGTAACTTTACCTTAGGATTGTTTTCACTCGGATTTTGTGTTCTTTACGCCGGATTCGCTTGATTGTAATTCCTTTCTCTTCTCTTAATAATAATTAATCATTGTTTGCTTTAATCATTTGTTTACTTCGTTATTTCTACTGCCCTAATTTACTTTTATGCAATTTATTTGTTATTTCACAATATTTATTGCTGAGAATTTATCTGCTGTTAGTATTGATAGTTTAATTTGTAATATGAGTAGCTAAACCCCTTTCATGTTGGGATTAGGGGATCTGCGGTAGGAATGTGACGATGTAGTAAATGAAATAGATGAATTGATTGTGAGACTCTGTCACCATAGCAATTTAATTGTATTTATCGACTTAGTTGAGTGCACACTTCCGAGTCACCTTTTAATCTGGCTAAAATTAATCCTAGATCGAAAGATTGGACTAAATAGGCCTGCTATGAACAGTGGACTACCCTGACGAGAATGAAAGTTAAGTTAGTGGTATTTTAGGATAGAAAGTGGACCGAAAGGACTTTTCCACCTCCGTCTTACATTAATTCGTCTGAGTCATTTACAGCTGAGTCACTGGACTACCGTAGTGAACCGAATTCCCAACATGTCCCTCTCTATCTGATAGTTTAAACTTATTTCCTTGCTTTTACTGCTCTTATCCTTATTTCTCTTCCTTTAAACCTCGTAGTTTAGAAGCCTATTCAAACAACCCCCCTTTTGTGACCAAAAAGAAGGACTTCTACAGATATCTTGCCTCCCTGCGGAGATCGACCCTACTTGCCGCTAGCTTCTGCCATGAATTTTTGGTATAAAAATTTGATACGATCGTTTCTGTACCAGAAATAAATACCTAAGTACAACTAACAGAAGTCAGCGGTAAGTAGGGTCGATCTCCACAGGGAGGCGGTTTACTATCTACTTGTCTATTCTATCTGTCTAATGTCACAATTGGGAGTTTGATTTGATTGAACTAAACTAAGAGACTAAGGCAAGAGGGAAAGGAATGAGAGAAATTAATGAAGAAATACAAGGGTAAATCAGATAAAAGAGAGAAATATGCTAGGAATCGGTCTACCGTGGCAGCTACACTACCGGGTCAACTGAGTCGATTAAATTATTGATAAGAAGAGCGAGGTCGTCACCTTTCGGTCCTTAAACCTAAGATTATACCCTTTCGGTCTCTAATCGCCCTAGGGTCTCCCTAACTTAGCTTTCGCCCTAATTAGGTATCACCTATTGTAATTAAGCAAGCCTTCCCTTTCAATCTTTCGATCTAGTTCGGGGGTAACTAATTAATCGGTCTCCTGCATGCATTCATTCAACCTAATCACAATTATATTGCTTAATACAATTCTTGTCGCAAAACTAATCTAATCATGTCGATCCTAACGTATTCCTACCACGGTTTCCCTAGTCCTAACATATTAAAGGAATTAGCTAGACATAATTAAATAAAGAACATAAATAATAAAGAGAGGAAGAGAAATCAACATTAAATTAAAGAGGAAAAAGGGAGAGAAATGTTACTGAAATAATCCGGAATTAAGGAAGAACAAAGTAGCAGGAACAGTGTATTAGAGCAGAGGTAACGTCTGACAGTGTCAGATGATAAGGAGAGCGTTTACAAAAGACGTCCTGAGTTCCTATTTATAAGAAAATAGGAATTATTTAACCTAATGACGGAAATAAACTAGAAAGCCCAAGCCCGTAGACGAATCCACTCGATCGAGTGGTTTTAAACTACTCGATCGAGCAAACTCAGGCTCAAACCGTTCGATCGACCAAAAGATTCACTCGATCGACTAAACACTAATATGGAACTGTTCGATCGACCATATAAAGTGCTCGATCGAGTGCTTCTTGACTTCAGCAGCTACAAAATCTCGTTAGTTTGACTTTGACTTGTCTTTTTAGCTCCCGAAACAGCTTCACGCATCCCAAGAACGCTATAATTCCGCTCCAAATTCACTCTTCCTCCAAATGCATGCAAATCGGACGGTAAAAGGCTTGATTTCACTACTTTCTGGTCCATTCCTGTAAATTAGACAAAATAAACCAAAGTAACATATTCGTGGCATTTCGTAGCATAGAACTACGATAATAGCATAGAAATACGTGCATAAAAAGGCCTAAAAAGATTATATAAAATGCACGTATCAAAGGACTTGGCATCTTTGGTAAGCCACTCAAATTTGTTGTCAAGGTTGTCATTCTTGACCCAATGGAATTTGTGAACCATAGTGGCGAGATCAATAAGGTGGCCTCCCTTAACCGGCTTGTAAGTCCCATCTTTGTTGAAGTTCCGGTTGAAGTGCTTTTCCAACCATGTTACCAATCCCCCATTTACTGTAAAGGCCGCACCTTCCTTAACATGGTCGATTACAAGCCACCTTTTGATTAACAGTTGAAGAATATTGTATTTCTTGGTGAACTTCTTATCGACAATAAAGGTTGACTCAAGATAGATGAAATCAAGTTCGGTGAAATGATTAGTCCCCTTCCTAGCAATAAGAGTATTTCCCACAACCTTGTGCCACACCCTTATGCCCGGATGGTGAACATAAAGGGCACGACATTCATGGAATGATTTGAATTTTCTTCCGGTGATAGCTTTCCATAAAGGGGCGGGATCATATTTTGTTGAAGGTTTCTTCACATAAGTCGAGTCATTATCAAGATCGAATACCTTGCCAAACTCATTAAAAGACATCTTTCTATCCACATTTTCGAGGCGGAATTCAATATTCTTTCGAGTCTCCACCTTTGTGACTTTCAATGAACTTAGAAATTCTAAGGTGAGGGAGGGGTAAGTCAATTCATGCATATCAAACAATGTAAGCAACCCCGTAGACTCAAAGGTGTTCTTGGTCCTTTCAAGAACACCCAATTTGATTAAAGCATCTTGGCAAATAAACTTGGTGGGTGATACCGTCGTAGAGTACCAAAGATAAATTTATAATCCAAACTACTACTATAGCTAGTGGCAGTCAGGGTCGAACCACAGAGAGGCAATGGAATTAATAGTTGTCTTATTTAAGTCTAAAGTAACAAATATGTGAGGGTTTGTTTTGAATTGTTCTATAACTAAATGCAATGAAATTAAAAGTAAACTAAATAAATGGATGAAATCAAATATTAAAAAGGATGCTAAGATGGTCGGTTCACTGTAGTTTCGACGGCGGCAATTCTAGGTAAACTGTCTTAAGCATGTTAGACGGGAAAAAAAAAAGTTCTCTCGGTCCAATTTAACAGGTAGCAACATTTCGGCCTAAGCTACGAGTCCCTAATCTCACTAATACCAACTTTCGTTCTTGATTAATGAATCTAAATTAACTTATCTCTCGATCTTATTAATTTAGTCGTCTTAATTAGGTAGGCTATCTCCCTTCCCTATCTTTCGATCTTAACGGGTCGGTCAAATCCTAAACATTCAACTAGTCGCGTGCACTCGATTCGTCAAATATAGCAATTTAATTAATTAAAACGTAGCTAATCTAACACGACCCCAGTCGATCGACCAACTAACTCAAATGATCGATCGACCGAGAGCGAAACAGTCGCTTTGAATTGAAGCCGTCTAACCTACAGATTCCCTACATCTTAGCACACGGGATTTAGCTACTCATGATATTGATGATAACAACGATAAGATTAACTAATAGAGCAAACGAATTCATATTTAAATTAACTAAATGAATAACTAACATAAAACAATAATATGGCTTTGGGAAATCTAACTAGCAATTTCGAATATATGAACAAATAAAGATAAAACTGAAATTTAAGAACGTAAATTACCAGTAGAAAGCAAGAAGAAGAATCCGAAAGCAACAATAAATTGTCTTGAGTAATTATGAACCCTAATTATTTTTATGCTCAAAATCTGAATGAATCCCTAAAAACTGAATGAATAAAAGACTTAATAATATTCTCAAAACATCAGGTTACGTTATATAGGAATATAACGTAACACTTATTCCTAAAACCTAATTACAATGGACTTCCTAATTCTCGATCTTTTAACTTGCGTCAGATCAACGGTGCGGTCGATCGACCACAGGGACCGGTCGATCGACTAGACTGCACTGTACTGAAGCTACTGGAAGTCATGCTCTGGTCGATTAACCATAAGCACCAGTCGATCGACCACTGTAGCTGGTAGTCCGCTTCTAAATTCTTCATAAACTTGTCTTTCGGGCCTTGAAATGCGCACCAAGTTCGTTTCTTGAGTAAATACTTCACGTCAAATGCAATGCAAGGTACCTAGGGACGGATTCGGCTCGATTTCCGCTGGATTCTTCACATTTCTGCAAAAGTATACAAAAACACGAAAGTAGACGGAAATAGGGAAAATAGTAGCATAAACTACACATATGAGCTCTGAAATGCGTGTAAAATGGGGTGTAAAACATCATATTTAGGACACGCATCAAACTTCCCCAAACCAAACCCTTGCTTGTCCTCAAGCAAGAACAAAACTCGATCCTAAAACCTAATGGAATGAGTTCAATTCTCAGAGCGAAATGCAACATGTAAAGCCTAAACCAATTTAATGCAACAACTAACAATCAATTAGCAATGTGAATCGTGCAAACGAGTTATGTAGTCATCAAAAACTGCTGAACCATCAACTTATAGAGACTTATCATTATGGACTCTCACGGGTCGCTCATATCACACATAAGCACAGGTGAAAATTTGCAAAAGATAGGAAGAATTCATTTTGTAATGACACTCACCTAACTACGACCTATAAGAACATGCCTGCAATCTAATATGAAAATAATCTCTACAACCATACATATGCATTCCAACCAAACAAATGACCATGACACATGCCGAGGTAAATATGGATATGTGAGGTATGGGTAAGAAGAGGCTAAAATAAATTTGGATAAAAACAGAGTTAAAAGCCAAGCTAGTAACTAAGGGAACCAAATTATAGCAACATCCAACTTCTTGCTCAAGATTTCAATCGAAACGGTGCTAATAGCAAGCACAAATCTCACCATCTCCATAATTAATCAACTCCCCATAAAATACAAATGAAATATGGGAGCAAAAATCGCCATTTAATAAAGACTTTGAATTATGCGATTTTGATTTCTTTCTCTTCTCGGGCTTCAGTCGATCGACCAATGAGTCTAGTCGACCGACCATAGATCGAACTTTTTTTTTTTTTTTTCAATTCTATTTTTCTCTTTCTTTCCTTTTTCATCTTCCCAACATCATCTCAAAATGAGCATTGGCTACCAAAAACGAAGTAACAATCCCAAGAACATAAACTACTATCTTGACAAGGGCGGGCTAAATGTAGGATGTAGTTAACGGGACAAAAAGGCTATTTTTGGCAGTGTGGAGCTTATGGGAAAAAAGAATAAAGGGTTGACCTCTACCACATGTGTCAACTAACCACGAACCCGAATCCATACATGTATTAAGCAGATTAAGTTCATATTTATGCATATTGATATAACATGTCTCATAAGGAGTAACTACTCACATCCTAAATGAACTGGTCATGAATGTCACTAGTTATAGGCTCTAAAACTCAGAAATATAAGTAGCTTGCCAAAATTTTAAGTCAAGTTTAAAGTTCAGCAAGATATTTAACGAAAACTCGTAGATTATGCAAATGATTCTACTAATAACATGTCAATTTATCACGGCTTAGGCATAAAACAGCTGAAAATGCAATGTCATCATTGAAATACTACCATTCCGACTCGACCTAAATGCAAAAGTAAACGTGCAATTTTTTGAATTTTTTTGAAATTTTTCAAAATTTTTTGAATTCTCTGTATATATGGAGAAATTAAATAACAATGCAAACAGAATAATTAAACGTGAATGCAAAAACATATGAATGCTATGCAAAACCCTTCCCCAAACCAAATCACACAATGTCCCCATTGTGCAAAATCATATAATGAAATAAAAGGGAAACGGGAATTTTGCGATAAATTAACTAAACAAGACATGAAGGTGACTTGAGAACTCACAAGACTTTAAACGCAGCAAAAGGAAACCTCCCTAAACCAGCGTGAGCTAGGAGGTTTCAGTAGCCAGCAGTGCTACCAATAAGTACCTGAAAAGAAGCAAAAGTATCGCGCGTAATTCCGAGAAAGCAATTTACGAAACGCAAAATTATGTGCAAAATAAGAAAACCGTAGAAAACAGAAATCGACCAAACACAGCAGGGGGATGGTCGTGAACAGGTACAGCAGCGGCAGTGGTCGATCGACCATAGCAGGCAGTCGATCGACCAGAGTGAACAGGAACAGAAGCTCCTGGTGTCGCGGCTCTGTCGATCGACCATAGGAGGCAGTCGATCGACCAGAAAACCTACTGTAAGTTCTGATTTTCTTCGAATTAGCTCAATGAATTGAGCTAAGGAGGTCCAGAAACCTGCAAATACACATAATAACGCGCCCAAAATTGCGCAAAAACCCAAAGTAACAGTCTAAAGGTCTTTAAATCCTAAGCAAACTGAATTAAAGCGAAGTCTCACGCACACAAAAGCAATACAAAGAAAGTTTAACGAAAGTAATAAAGTGTCTTTTTAGAAAATTAAATCAACTAATAGTTGATCAAGAATGGCCACGGAATGGCCCACTTGCTCGGCTTCTGGCTACAAGAAGTAGCCTCTACAGAACTCATCTCCTCAGCGGGGCTCCTAGCCATTCCAATATCCGCAGAACTCAACGGATCAACACCTCTGATATCTTCCCAATCAATGACCTCGTCTGGCTCATCAAATCCAAATCGAACTCTGTCACTTTGACTGGCTCCTCATCAGGCTCCTCATCAGTGCCATAGCTAAGACATCCTAAGCCGCCTCTTTGAACGATTGGCTCCTTCACAGCTGGAGCAACATGCGGCTCTTCCTTCCCCCAAGCCAGCTCCTGCAATATCCAAAACAGAAGAAAATTCCTCCAATTTGCTCCCAATCTGGGGCGGAGGTGTTACAACAGGAATAGGCACAGGGGCAGGCATATCAGGAAGCACAAAATAAGATTTCTTTTCAGAAACCATATTACAAGTGACTGGCCACATAGGATCTTTCTTCTTAGCTGTCTGGGCAAAGACAATGGAATGTTTCCCTACCTTAAAAGTCAATGTCCCTGAGTCAACATCTATAACTGCACCAGCAGTGTGCAGAAATGGTCTACCCAGAATGATAGGTATCTGAGCATCTTCGGGCATATCAAGCACAACGAAGTCAACAGGGAAAAAGAACTTTCCTATTTGCACATGAATGTCCTCTAAGACTCCTATAGGCTGGACCGTAGAATGATCAGCCATCTGTACAGTCATGTTTGTGATTGCAAACTTGGTCAAACCCAATTTCCTAGCTAGACTCAAAGGCATGACACTAATACTGGCTCCTAGGTCACAAAATGCCTTCTCAATAGAAAAGGTGCCAATACTATATGGGACTGAAAAGCTACCTGGGTCTTCTAGTTTGTGAGGTGCAATATGGGTCAAATAGGAACATGACTCCTCAGTTAGTGCGACAGATTGCACAGTACCAAGTGACTTCTTTTTAGACAAAAGTTGCTTCATAAATTTCATGTAAGCAGGCACTTGATTAACTAATTCTAAGAAAGGAACTTGCACATTTAAACTACGAATAACATTTTCAAATTTGTTAAATGATACCTGTTCCTTTGTCGACACTAATCTCTCTGGATAGAGGGCTGTAAGAAGCAACTTGGCCCTCTCCTCTAAGTCTCTCATACCGGCATCGGTGGATTTAGGCTGAAAATCCACTACCTTATCCTTGTTGTAGCTTGACCCTTCTTCAGACCGTCACAAAAATGAACCATTAATCGTCATCGGGTCATACTTTGGAACCGGATCACCCATCAAGCATTTGGGTCTTGCCTCAATATTTTCGGAGTCGTCGTACTCAGAAATAAGTGGTCCCTCAAGTTATCTGGCATTGGAGGACGAAAAGGTTCAACTTCAGCAGCGTGTTCAGTCGATCGACCATGAGTGTCAGTCGATCGACTGACTTCCTCAGAACCAGAACCTGTACTGTTGCGCAGACTGGTCGATCGACCAGGTGTATTAGTCGATCGACTGATATACCTGCTAGTCGTCTTTTTCTTGCCACTGTTCATTACTGCCTTCTTCTTACATGGTTCCGCCTCATCTTTTCCAGTAGCTTCCTCGACCATAGCGGGCCCATCAAGGGTAGACCCACTCCTCAAAGTAATTGCATTAAGAGTCTCTTTTTTATCCGGCTGCGACGGTAAATGCCTCGGAGCTCGAGTTGCACTCTTGCTAGCCAATTGAGCAATTTGGCCTCCAACATTTTCATCCCGGCCTCTCTAGCTTGGGACTCCTTTAGCAACAAATTTTTCAACTCAGTAAAATTGGAACTTTGGATCTGCTGCTGTTGAGGGATATACGGAGGCTTTTGATATGGCTGCTGCTGCTTATGAGGGGGCATATAATTCTGCTGCTGCTGCTGCTGAGGACCCGATTAAGGACATTCTGGTTGGTCCACCTCAAATTGGGGTGGACATTAGAGGGATCGGGATATGTACCAGACTGCCTATAATGTTGAAAGGCAGCACATACTTCAGGCTCCACATCTTTTGCATAAAAAGGGACCGTCTGAAACAGCATTAACCTTGTATATACCTCCTTTTTTGGATCCCCTAAAGTCTATCTTGTCGAATCTCGCATTAAGGGCCTCTATTGCAGCAACAGCAGGTGATTCAGCTGACCTCCTCTGATTTCCTCTAGAATTCCCATGCTCAGCTTTATGGATGGCTATGTCATCGATGATTTTCCACCCCTTTGTCTCACCGCTATTTTTCTGAAATCTCCCATTAGCTGCAGCATCTAGGATAGCTCTCTGATCATCATAAAGACCATTGTAGAATTGGTTACACAGAAACCACTTCTCAAACCCATGGTGCGGAATAGTTCGCACCAGTCTCTTGAAACGGGCCCATGCCTCATGAAAATCCTCATCAAGACCCTGTTTAAAGCTCGTGATCTGAGCTCTAATCGCATTAGTCTTCGATGCAGAGAATTATTTCTTATAAAATGCTAAGGCCAACGAATTCCAATCAGTAATCCCATTAGCAGCTCGATCCAGATCTCGGTACCACTCCCTAGCAGCATCACGGAGCGAAAATAAGAACATTGTCTCCTTTACCGATCCGAGTCACACTGTGGGTGGGGGTATGGAGCAACAAAGAGTCAATGAATGTCTCCATATGCTTAGCCGCATCTTCATTTGCAGCTCCCCCAAATTGGTTTTTCTCAACCAAGTTAATGTAAGCTTTGGTTTTGGTTCGAATTTCCTATCTGTCCCAGCTGGCAATGTGAATCCCTTGTAGAGATTCTCAGCTTTCGGCTCGGAGTGACTGGCTATACTAGCTTCTTCATCCATATCTGGAGATGTGACGGTCTCAGCTGATGAAGTAGAAATAGGAGATGAAGGTGGATCCTCCTCGAATAGTTCGTTCTCATAGTAACTGGACATAGTACTCAGCTCTTCCTCTGTCGGCAATACTCTAGATGATCGTCTCAACTCACGCAAAGTCTTCTCAATCTCAGGATTGAACGGTAGTAATTCACCACCCTATGACATGCGCATAAGAGGAAACTACAAGTAGAATATGAGAATAGTTTAAGGAACAGATGTCCCTTAAACTGAGAAAAGACTAAAATAAAAACAACTAAAAATTTAAACAATTGCCTCCGCGGCAACGGCGCCAAAATTTGATACCGTCGTAGAGTACCAAAGATAAATTTATAATCCAAACTACTGCTATAGCTAGTGGCAGTCAGGGTCGAACCACAGAGAGGCGATGCAATTAATAGTTGTCTTATTTAAGTATAAAGTAACAAATATGTAGGGGTTTGTTTTGAATTGTTCTATAACTAAATGCAATGAAATTAAAAGTAAACTAAATAAATGGATGAAATCAAATATTAAAAAGGATGCAAAGATGGTCGGTTCACTGTAATTTCGACGGCGGCAATTCTAGGTAATCTGTCTTAAGCATGTTAGACGGGAAAAATAAAAAGTCCTCTCGGTCCAATTTAACAGGTAACAACCTTTCGGCCTAAGCTACGAGTCCCTAATCTCACTAATACCAACTTTCGTTCTTGATTAATGAATCTAAATTAACTTATCTCTCGATCTTATTAATTTAGTCGTCTTAATTAGGTAGGCTATCTCCCTTCCCTATCTTTCGATCTTAACGGGTCGGTGAAATCCTAAACATTCAACTAGTCGCGTGCACTCGATTAGTCAAATATAGCAATTTAATTAATTAAAACATAGCTAATCTAAAACGGCCCCAGTCGATCGACCAGAGCCCGAAACAGGTCGCCTGAATTGAAGTCGTCTAACCTACAGATTCCCTACATCTTAGCACACGGGATTTAGCTACTCACGATATTGATGATAGCAACGATAAGATTAACTAATAGAGCAAACGAATTCATATTTAAATTAACTAAATGAATAACTAACATAAAACAATAATATGGCTTTGGGAAATCTAGCTAGCAATTTCTAATCTATGAACGAATAAAGATAAAACTGAAATTTAAGAACGTAAATTACCAGTAGAAAGCAAGAAGAAGAATCTGAAAGCAACAATAAATTGTCTTGAGTAATTATGAACCCTAATTATTTTTATGCTCAAAATCTGAATGAATCCCTAAAAACTGAATGAATAAAAGACTTGATAATATTCTCAAAACATCAGGTTACGTTATATAGGAACATAACGTAACACTTATTCCTAAAACCTAATTACAATGGGCTTCCTAATTCTCGATCTTTTAACTTGCGTCAGATCAACGGTGTGTTCGATCAACCACTGGGACCGGTCGATCGACTGGACTGCACTGTACAGGAGCTACTGGAAGTCGTGCTCTGGTCGATCGACCATAGGAACCAGTCGATCGACCACTGTAGCTGGTAGTCCGCTTCTAAATTCTTCATAAACTTGTCTTTCAGGCCTTGAAATGCGCACCAAGTTCGTTTCTTGAGTAAATACTTCACGTCAAATACAATGCAAGGTACCTAGGGACGGATTCGGCTCGATTTTCGCTGGATTCTTCACATTTCTGCAAAAGTATACAAAAACACGAAAGTAGACGGAAATACGGAAAATAGTAGCATAAACTACACATATGAGCTCTAAAATGCGTGTAAAATGGGGTGTAAAACATCATATTTAGGATACACATCAGTGGGCAAAATTGTTTTCTTAGCAAGAGATATAAAAGCCTTCCTATGAGAATCGGATATGAAAGTTACCTCTGGATATTCATGTAATTGCTCGATAACCGGGATAGGAGTAGTAGCTTCCACCATAGGACTAGGAGTTTCTTGAATTTCCACGCTTGCTTGTTGTACCACCAAAGCTTTGGAAGATTGAAGAGCTTGTTGCCTCTTTGAAAGATTTGATTTTGGGGGTGCCTTGTTTCCACCTTTAGTCCTAGCCATTATTCTTCTCCTTGTATGTATCAACAACCAATGAT
The DNA here is from genome assembly GCF_048544455.1 of Silene latifolia. Classification (NCBI taxonomy): domain Eukaryota; kingdom Viridiplantae; phylum Streptophyta; class Magnoliopsida; order Caryophyllales; family Caryophyllaceae; genus Silene; species Silene latifolia. The sequence continues at coordinate 97,738,940 of NC_133537.1, read as the reverse complement.
TTTCTTGAATTCTTCTAGTATCCTCAAGCTTCAATGAATCCCAAATCGATTTATGATTTTCGAAATTTGCTTGTAACCCTAGAAAATCGATTCAATCTTTGAGGATTTTGATGTTTGAATGGCTTTTTGTTGATAAATGAGTGATTTGATTGAGTTTTGAGGAAGTTTAGGTTTGATTTTCGTGAATTTGGTTGAGGAAATTGAGTTTTATGGATGATGGGATTGAGGGTTTTTTGAGGGTTTTGAATGTGTGTTTGTTTTTTGAAAGAATTAAATGAAATGGAAAAGGTGGTTTAAAATCCCGTGTTTTTGCAATTCAGCAGTAGGAGACGAGCGGCTTAGGCACGGGACGCTCGGATTGTAGTTCAGTCAGCATTAGAAAATAAAACCCGTGTTAAGACGAGAGTCTTCTGGAGGAGATGAGCGGATTCTGGCTTGAGACGAGTGGATTGCTCTGGGGACGCTCGTATTCAGAGTTAGAGTGAAATCCTAAATTTTGATTTAACCAGGACGAGCGGATTCTCACTGAGACGAGCGTCTTTAGACTGAGACGAGCAGATTCTTGAGGAGACGCTCGGATTGTAGTTCAGTACCAAATTTTTCTTTTCGGCTCTGTAAGGACGAGCGTCTTATTGCTCGGACGCTCGGATTTCATCCAAGACGAGCGGGTTCCCTCTAGGACGCTCGGATCACTCTTGTACCTCACGGGTTCAGTTCCACCCGTGGGTATCTTCATATCCCAAGTCATTTCTTCTTCATTCCTTTGGTCTTCATTGTAGGTGCATTACGAAGGCTCGGATAGCCTAGGCAATTGCTATACCCACACTAGTCCAAACAATACACATCAAGAAACATTTAAGTCCCTCCCTCACTTTCTCTCAAAAGGATAAGCTTGATCAAAATGTACAAATGTAAATCCAAAATTGACAAAAAATGCAATACAAGAATAAAATGCAAGTTAAGGGGTTAGAATATTTACAAATGTTGGTTTAGGGAGGACTCCACCAAACTCTCATTTTTTCGATGAGATGTCAAGGGGGCATAGCCAAGGTGTTGTTGATGTTGCTCAATACCTTGTAGAAGTAGTCGAAGGCTTGTTCATTGTCATTATAAAGATCTTCAATAGACCTTTGCACATTGTGTTCTTCATGGTGGTGACTTGAGTCAAGATGGTCACCAAAGCCTTGGTCTATAGCATTGTCAATGTAGGGATTTACTAACCCATCGAATTCGTCATCCCATACACCACATACTTCACTAGCTTGCTTCCCTATAGTATCATGAGTTGATGGAAACAACTCCTCTTTCTTGTTATCATGGCCAATGAGGCCTTCTTCATTACTTGTCATGAGTGGTGGTGAGCTATTCAAGCTCTCATTGTTGCAATTTCCTTGCTCTTTGGATGGAGCATCTTGAAGATTATTCTCTTTCTTCTTCCATATGGGTTGTGATTCTTTACCCATAGCTTGTTCTTTGCATTGAGATGCCAACTTCTTCCTATTACTTTCTCGGCTATAGTGATCAATCATGAAACATGGCTCATGTAAGCGGGGAGCTCTTATTGTCTTGTCAAGGTTAAAAGTGATTGTTTCATCTCCCACTTCAAGTGTGAGCTCTCCATGTTTCACATCAATCACCGCTCCCGCGGTATGTAAGAAGGGTCTTCCTAAAATGATAGGAATGTTGGAATATTCCTCCATGTCAACAATAACAAAGTCCAACGGGATGAAGAACTTGCCAATTCTTACAGGCACATCCTCCCATACCGCTAAAGGTGTCTTCGTCGATCGATACGCCATTTGAAGCATGATATTGGTGCATTTGAGTTATCCCATTCCTAGCCTTTTGCACACCGAGTATGGCATGACACTCACACTTGCCCCAAGGTCAAATAATGCTTTGTTGATTGTAGTGTCGTCAATGGAGCATGGAATAGAGAAAATTCCCGGATCTTTGAGTTTTAGAGGTGAACTCCCTTGAAGAATAGCACTACTCACTTTAGTGAATGCAATAGTCTCTAACTTCCGGATGGATTTCTTCTTTGTAAGAATATCTTTCATGTATTTCGCATAGGCCGGAACATGATTGATTAATTCCGTGAATGAAATTGAGACTTTTAAGTTCTTTACAATCTCCATGAACTTTCCAAGTTGTTCATCAAACTTAGGTTTAGCTTGACGACTCGGAAATGGAAGTCTAATCACAATAGGCTCTTTTTCTTTAGCCTTCTCTTAATTCTTCTTCTTTGAAACTCCTTGAATGGTGGTGGGTTCTTCTTCTTCCTTAGAGTTTTCAACTCTTTGCTTGTCACTAGAATTCACAACATCTTCATCAATGGGCCTCTTCGGCCCTTCATATCTTGTACCACTTCTCAAATGGATGGCACTAACCGATTCATGTCTTGGGGGATTACCTTGAGGTGGTAATTGCCCCATTTGTCTTTGAGAGCTAGAAGATACTAATTGAGACATTTGGGTTTCCAACATCTTTGTGTGAGCTAGTATGTTGTTGATGGTGATGTCTTTTGCTTGGCTATCTTTTTGCATTTGAGTGAAAAATTCTTGTTGGTTCTTTTGCATTTGGAGGACCACTTTTTGAACATCAAAGCCTTGGTCATTGGATTGATTATATGGAGGTTGATTTTAATAACCTTGGTTTTGGTTGTAAAAGGGTCTTTGAGCTTGGTTTCTCATTGGAGGTGGGGTGTATGTTGGTTGAGGATTTTGAACATTTTGGCTTTTGTATGAAAGGTTTGGATGGAATTTGGTGTTCTCATTGTAATAGTTTGAATAAGGGGTGCTACTCGTGTATGCTTGGAAAGCATTCACTTGTTCACTTGTTCCCATACATTCACTTTTGTCATGTCCCAAAGTTCCACAACTCGCACATACTCCACTTGGAATTATTGATGATGCCACCATAACATTAACATGTTGCTTGGGCGATTTGGAGGCCTCTTCAAGTTTAGCCATGGCCTTCTCAAATTTCAAATTAATGGTGTCAATGTGACCACTTAGTTGAGCACCTAATTGAGTAATGGAATCCACCTCATGCTTTCCTCCTCTAGTAGCCTTCCGAGGTCTACTATATTGCGAGTTATGGACTGTCATTTCCTCAATTTTATTCCATGTTTGATTGTCATCAACTTCGGTGAACATACCATTGGATCCCATATTGAGAATGTTTCCGGAGTCTTCATATAGACCATTCCAAAATTGTTGTACAAGGAACCACTCGCTAAGTCCATGGTGTGGACAAGATCAACAAGTGTCCTTGAATATCTTCCATGCTTCATACAAATATTCCTCATCCCTTTGTTTGAACATGGTGATTTGGGCTCTCAACATGTTAGTCTTCTTCGGAGGATAGAATTTCTTGTAGAAAGCAAGTGCCAACTTCTTCCATGAATCAATACCAAGAGTAGCCTTGTCTAGGCTTTTCAACCATTGTTTCGTGGTACCAATCAATGAAAAAGGAAATAAGACCCATCGGATTTGGTCTTGAGTCACTCCGGTTTGAGAAATCGCATCACAATAGTCACAAAAAGTCTCCATATGTGAGGTCTTCACTAGGCATCCCTCCAAATTGACTTCTCTCAACTAGTTGTATGAATGCGGAATTGGCAATGAAATTACCGGTTAAATGTTGTGGTGTAGGAGTACCATTTGGTAGGTTCTCCTCGCTTGGTACGGAATGTGATGAGAATTTAGGCATTGTGGGTTGACTTTGTGGTGGGTTTTGTATTGGGTTATCCTCTTCTTCTCTTGCAAAAGGGTTGATAAACTCAATGTTATTTGGTTGAATGTGCACAATCTCTCCAATACCTACAACTCTTGAAGTACCTCTAGCAACTCTTCTATTGTTGGTTAAGATCCTTTAAATCTCGAAATCAATAGGTAATAAATTACCTTGTGATCTCCTAGTCATGCAAAATATCAAACAACTCGAAAACAATTAGAACAACCTTGAGGAGTTTGACTTCCCCAAGGTAAAGAAAGACACAACTAAAACCAATTAATGAAAATCAAATCAAGTTAACACCGTCCCCGGCAACGACGCCATTTTTGGTATCGGTTTAAAACTTCGTCGTCAAAAGCTACCTAACCAAAACAATATTTATAAATTTACAACTACTCTTAGTAAAGAGGCAAGTAAAGGTCGGATCCCAAGGGACGGGTATTGATGTAGGATTTTCAATTGTAAATGGTCGTGTCTTAGGGTGTCACAATTTGGTTTGAGATAGAAGATCAACTAAACTAATCAACAATATAAAAGTAAGATAAAAAAAAAACAAGCAAGATGATTAAAATGAGATGTAATCAATCGATTAAAAGCACTAGGGTGTCATGGGTTCATAGGGGATTCATGGGAGTTGATCATACAAACATGTTCTCTGCTAGATGCAAGCACTTATTGTTGTGATGGGATCGAGTTGGTGTATAAGCTTACAATCCCTAAGAAGGTTTGGGTCCCGGAGTCGAATCAATTAGATTGTACAACACCTACAAGTTGACTTAGTCCTTCCTATTCAACTATATGCATGGTCTAATGAGACTCGAGTTGGTGTATAAGCTTACAAGTCTCATTGAAAAGATAAGTGATGGGTAAAAAATGCAAGGATTCATAGGCTCGCATTTCATCAAACATAACATGTGCATAAGTTGAAATCACAACAAGCAAGCAAATTAATTATGAGAACATATTAGATTAAGCATGAATCAATCCCCATGATGGTTACCCCTAATTCCCCATTAACCCTAGTTAAGAAAACTACTCACTCATTATCAAGTTCAATATGCTAACAAGGTTATCAATCATACTAGCAATGCAAAACATGATGAATAAATGAAAGTGATTAACAATAATTAAACAAGGTTAAGAGAGAATTATACCTATGAAGATTATTCCAAATAATAAAGCAAAGAATAATATAAGTACTTGATGATTGATGGAAGGTTGTCAATCCTCCAAATAAACCCAAATAATCTTCTAATTACCCAAAATAAATGAAGAACAATAGACAAATTAAGGAAAGATTAAGTATTGAGACTTGTATTAAGACTAGATTAAAATTGATTACAAGATTAAGGAATGATTAGAACTTGATTAAGAGAGTATTAATTTTTTTTGGTAGAATGTGAATATATATATTAATATACAAAACGTGCCACCATTACATACAATTTTTGAATAACATTCTATATATGGAACCTACACAACTTCTTAACAAAAAGAATCAGAGTGCCTTAAAAAAGCCAGGTAGTCTGATATTTGGACGGCAACTTCTTGCTTTGGAACAGTGTTTGAACAGAAACTTTCACATCCTTCATCACCTGAGTAGGAGAATGAACGACCATATCAACTCTACAGAGGTTTCTGGCCCGCCAAAGATGGTACAAGACAGCCACCACTGCAGCAAAAACCAAGTGCTTCTTGAGCAATGATCTGCATCTCCACTTAACACACCAGTGAAGGATGTCCTGGGGAGGTAGTGAGACACACAGCCATTGCCTTAATAGCGCTCAACACCTGATACTAAAGGCGCACTGGTAGAACAAGTGATTGTGATCTTCTGTATGCATTGCACAAAGGTCACAGACCCCATCAATAGGTAAACCAAATGCCCTCAGCCTATCTTTAGTCAACAGCCTCTCCTTAGCAAACAACCAAGCAATGAAGGAATGCTTGGGAACATTAAGCCTATTCCATACCACAGGAGCCCATTGTGCTTTAGTCTGAGAACCCTGCAACCATCTATATCCAGCAGCCACAGTATACTTACCATCACATCACTGATTCAGATGATAACCAGGTTTAAAAATGTCCTTAACAGCACATATCTTCCTCCAAGTCCAGCTAGATTGCAATGAAGGAGCATAATCTTGCCAGTTCCTACCTTTCATATACACATGATCCACCCACTTAATCCACAAGTGATCACTTTTACAAGCAAGCCACCAGGTATATTTACCAATTAAAGCTTGATTCCATAATCTGCAGTTCACTATGCCAAGACCCCCAAATTTTTTCTCAGTACAAAGTGCATCCCATGCCATAGAAGGAGCTCTCCCATACTGATCACTACTACTTCATAGGTAATTCCTACAGATAGCAGTGACCCTATCAAGAACTGTAACAGGGATCACAAAAATTCGAGCCCAATATACATGGAGTTGAGATAAAACAGACTAAATCAAAACCAGTCTCCCAGAGTAGCTGAGCTTCTTTGCCCCCCAGCTCTTGAGTTTACTAACCACTTTCTCAACAAGTCTAGTACAATCACCAATAGCCATACGTTTATAAGATATAGGGATCCCTAGGTACTTAAAAGGGAAGCTCTCCTCCTTGAACCCAGAGATACTGAGTATATAATCAATCTCACCTTGATGTATGCCATTGAAGTAAATTTCAGATTTTTCACAATTCATTTCAAGCCCAGAAACAAAGGAGAAGGTTGCAAAGGCTCTCAATAAAACTTTAATAGAGACTCTGTCTCCCCTACAGAACATAAGAAGGTCATCTGCAAAACACAAATGACTAAGCTTCAAGGTTCTGCAGAGGGAATGATAATTAAACTCCAGTTGCTCAGTAACCACCCTTAATACCCTACTCAAGTACTCCGTACAAATGGTAAAAATCAAGGGTGACATTGGATCACCCTGTCTAATCCCACGCTTCCCTTGAAAATACCCAACGGTAGACCCATTAAGTGAGAGTGTAAACCAGGGGGAAGACACACACCTCATAATCCACTGTACCAGCTTATCAGGAAACTTTAGGGCCAATATCATCTGCTCAATGAACTGCCATTCTATGGAGTCATACGCTTTTTTTAGGTCTATCTTCATAATACACCTAGGAGAGCATGATTTCCTGTTGTATAGGCGCACTAAATCTTGACAAATTAAGATATTTTCAACTATCTCTCTTCCTTTGATAAAAGCACTCTGATTGGCACTAATGATCTCAGGTAGGACATTAGCCATTCTATTACAAATAACTTTAGAAATGATCTTGTATAGGACGTTACAACAGGCAATAGGCCTGAAGTCAAACACACTCATAGGTCTATCTTTTTTTGGAATCAAAGTCAAAGTGGTAGAATTCACTTGTTTCAGAAGCTCACCAGTAGTAAAGAACTCCTTGACAGCCTGAATGACATCCTTACCAACAATTGAATAAGCATCTTTGTAAAACTGGGAAGTATATCCATCAGGACCTGGAGATTTGTTGGGAGGGATAGAAACCAATGCTTCATAAATTTCAGCATCAGTCACATCCCTAATTAACTCAGCAGCCTGTGTCTCAGAAACAGTCACACCTTGCCTCACAGTTGGTACATGAACGTTACCAACCCACTTACTAGTCCCTAAAAGGTTCTTGTAGTAATCCTCAAAAGCTGCCTCAATACCAGCATTAGTACTTTGCAGCACACCATGTCTATCCAGAATACAGAAAAATCTATTCTGCAACCGCCTAGCTTTCAGAGTACTATGAAAATAGCTAGTATTCTCATCCCCCTCACTACACGATTGGGTCTTGGCTTTTTTGCTAAGGAAACTCACCCTAGCTTTGTCCAACTCTCGATAAGCTTCTGCAGCCACCTTCTCATTTTGTTGTAACAGTACATTGGAAGGGTCCAACTGTAGCTTAGACTGAACATCATGGAGGTGGATCAGAGCCACATTGGCAGCAATCTCAATATTGGCATAACTGGCAGCATTTAGAGCCTTCAGAGGTTGCTTTAACAACTTCAATTTTTTAACAACTTGAAACATAGTATGGCCTTCAATCTGATGATCCCATACCTGTTTGACAACATCTCCAAAAGTAGGCTCACTCCCCCACATATGGAAGTATTTAAAACTCCCTCTCTTCCTTATAACCTCAGGCTAGAGAGTTATAGTGCATGGGCAATGGTCAAATAAACCCTCAGGATGGAACATAGTATGAGTCTCTGGGAAATGACTAAGCCATTCATCATTCACCAGAACTCTGTCAATTCTGCTGTAAACCTTGTCCCCAACCTCGTGCTTGTTATTCTAGGTGAAGAAAGCCCCATGGGCAGGAATATCCATCAAGCCACAGGCATCAATACAATTCTGAAACCCCCTCAGCTCAACATTAGTAACCTCAGAACCAATTCTTTCCTTCATAGCAAGGACATTGTTAAAATCCCCCATGACCAACCAAGGACCATCAACAATGCCATGCATATTAGTAAGAGACTCCCATAGGGGAATCCTCTCAGCAATTCTGTTAAGAAAGTATTAAGAGAGCATGCTAATCTAAGTAGTACAATGGGGTATTTATACTAAATATTAGGTACAAGGATTAGGGTTACTAAGGGGTTAAATGACTATTAAGTCCTTAAGAAAAGTTGAGGAAATGCTCCTCTCGAAGGAAAGGAGCATTTCCGTTTTGCTAGTCTCGCCATGATCCGTGCGTCTTGGGAAGTGGCACGGGCTCTCTGGACTATGATCCGAGCGGAGAGTCTGGAAGACGCTCGGATCCTATGGCTGCAAGACGAGAGTCTTGGCTCCGGGTCGCTTGGATGGTTGTGGTTGGAGACACTCGGATCGTCTGTGATCCGCTCGGATCCCACGACAGATTGCTTCTCTTCTTTTCTTCCTTCATAATCCGCGAGGATCATTCCGGGGATGCAAGGATCCTTTCGTCATTGCCTATTTTACTTTATTATCTACATAGGCCTTGTAGTGATGTCTTCTCTTTGATGCTTGGTCATTAGATGCGATCAATTTAGCTCCATTTCGCCATGTAAATGTAAGGTTAGCACTCATTTCCTACCAAGGGGATAAAATCTCAAAGAATAACCAAAATGGGAAACTAAAAATAGTAAATGACCCAATTATGCACTATAAAGCATAGGAACGAGGTTAATTCGGGGATTAAATGTGCTCAAATATGAGTCACATCAGTAACAACTAATTTTGAATAAATTATTAGTTCTCTAAAATCACGAATTTTTTTCCAATTCGTCTTGCTTCAGACAGTCTATAAATAAGATGGACCAAATATCACCATTTTTTATAAGAATATAACTATTTAATAACAAAATGTTAAAACTAAGGTTGTCACTTTTTACTGTGAAAATGATGGTAACATTTTATCGCAAAATGACATCATTTTATCCGTCTTATTTCAGACGAAAAAAAGCCGTCTGAAATAAGAATTTGCGTTTTCTTTCGACTAGATTAAGGTAATGTAATGCATACATTATCTATCAATTTTAATAAATATAGGCGTCAACACAATTTCAATAATTTTAAAAACATGCAATAAACATTTAATAAAAAAAACTTAACTTAATTAATGAATAATTGAAATATGTGTTGCTTAAAATTTAATAAATGAAAGTTATAATTCTTTAAATGTCACGTGTATTTCTAAACTTTTTTTATATGTTTTTCATCTATAAATTAAAATGCCACTCTAGGACATTTATATATGATATTAGCTTTTATTTTTTTGGCGTGCAACAAACTAAAAATTTAATAAATACAAAAGACATATAATGGAGCTTAAAACAAACGCTTCCAAGAGTTTATTGCTCATGATTACTCTATTGCTAGCTTCATCGTTTATCATGGCAAGACAAATTTTTGATGTTAAATCCGTCTCTCCACCAAGCCCTTCAAGATCTAATGAGATTGATCAATGTATAAGTAAGATAGGAAAAATTTGTGTTGATAACATATTCCAATATATATTTGGGTCAGGAGAAAAAGTTAAAAAACAATGTTGCAAGGTCTTGATAAGTGTTGGTGAGGATTGTGGCGATCTTCTAACCGAAGTGACAATAGTATCTAAGCGTGTTTCCCAGAAACATGCAGATAAAATATGACATAAAAATGACAAAGTATGGGCTATTTGCAGCACAATTGGAGAAATCTCGCATTAGTTCTTTATGTTGTTTTAAAATTTGTTTTATAGGTTACTTAATAATGTATGCATCATTTTTTTAGTATTTTTCTACTCTTAATGATTTCCTTATCACAATTCTTTTGATATTTCTAATATAAGACAAATAAAACGGTTAACTTTACGTTAATTTATGAAAGAAAACATGATATATTATTTAACCAAATATGTAAGGATTGGTGAGTATTTATCTCATCGTGTATCCATGGGGTCATGGGGTTGGATCCTTACTCAAGGGAATGAAGCAAATTCTTTTGTCAGCGGTTTAGCTGTTCGTGAGAGCACCGACGCCAAAGAAATTATATAGTGTCGTCCAGGATAGATAACCTAGTTTACAACAGCATCAGAGCCTTAATCCCAAACTGATTCAGAATCCTCATCGTTCTCTTCCACCACATTCTCATCGCCACTCCCGTCATATTGGTCAAATCTAGGAGCATCATCACTTTTTATAAACGCTGTTTTCACCACCTCATAGTCCACTTCAAAAGAAACTCCGACATAGTCATATAAACAAAGAGTACTCAGTCTATTAAACTTCATACCGTTATCATCAAATGTTACACTTACAAAATCACATTCATAGACGTCATTAACAAGGCGAGGGATGTGGTTGGAATAAGGGGTGACCAATGTCATTTATGTCTTCTCTTTACCATAATGTTTATCGCAAATGCCCCAAGAGACAGATTATATATAAATCAGTGGATGACAAGTAGTTTAGTACTTTAAATTGCAATGTTAAGTGAATGGATGGTACATCGAAAATAATAGTTCAATAATAAAATATGTTAAGTATTTAAATTCAATGTTGCTTGGAATATATTCCCTAAATTTTAACAAACTAAAATCAGTCCAAATCATATTTTAAATATCAATATAGCCTAATATTTTGACTTTAATATTGGTTATATTACATCAATAAATAAACAAAATATTGTTGATAAAATAAATTAGTTTGTCTTTCGACTTATTTTTAAGAACTCTTACCTCAGTTTATTGAATAAAAAATACATAATTCCACATGATCGATCTAATTTTTTAGCCTAGGCACTAAAAAATAGGGAATTGTTAATTTATATACAACTTTACTCCTATCATACACATTATTTTCAATTTTGTTTAGCTCATTTTTTTTACCAGACTTCTTAAACCCTCTTGAGAAACTATCAACTCTCAACACTCCATCCTCGACCACAACCCTAACATATGCTTGACCATCGTCCACTCTTTACCACTCTTCTTCAGTCACACCACCGTGCCCCCATCCCTAACCCTAGGACCATCCTTTGTCAACCTTTCATCGACGCGTCACCCATCTATTTCATTCATGAGTTAAATTTGACTTCTCAAATTATTAATTACCAAAATAGTTTAGAAATGTTTTCCAAAGGACCAAGTAATACAATTAATAAATCATATAAAAGGTTTTTTTTTAAAAAAAAAAAAACCTTCTAGATCTAAGCAATTCACCCATAAGCTCCAGTACTTAATTAAAGTTACTACACATCTGGTCTTTTCATTGAAATGGAACTAAATCTTAGCAACACTAAAATGGCAATAAGCAGGCATGCTGTAATTGTAAAAAATGAAGAAACTCTAATTACAAAAAATTGATAATTCAATTGATAACATAAATTTAAGCAAATAACTAAACAAAAGTGAATAATTACATATGTAATATGCGAATTTAGATGTATAATTGAATACTTTATAGTAATTTGGTTATGTATGTTTTAATAGGAAGTGAAAAAAAAAAGACAATTTTGCCCAACTATACAAAGAAAAGTTTAATGATGGAAAAATAATGAAAAATGTGTAAGATGAAGCAAAACTTGTGTGTAAAGTAGCAGCTACGATAATTGTCATTCAATTAAAATTAAAATATTTGGTAACAACTAATTTTGAATAAATTATTAGTTCTCTAAAATCACGATTTTTTTCTTTCTAATCGGTCTTGCTTCAGAAAATCAAAAGAAGATGGACCAAATATTAACATTTTTTATAAGAATGTAACGATTTAATGACAAAATGATATAACTAAAGTTGTCACTTTTTACTGTGAAAATGATGGTAATATTTTATCAAAAAAATAGTAACAATTTATCGCAAAAAGACATCATTTTATCCGTCTTATTTCAGACAAAAAAAAAGCCGTCTAAATAAGAATTTACGTTTTCTTTCGACTAGATTAAGGTAATGTAATCCATACATTATCTATCAATTTTAATAAATATAGGCGTCATCACAAATTCAATAATTGTAAAAACATGCAATAAACATTTAATAAAAAAACTAACCTTAATAAATGAATAATTGAAATATGTGTTGCTTAAAATTTAATAAATGAAAGTTATAATTCTTTAAATGTAACGTGTATTTCTAAACTTTTTTTATATGTTTTTCATCTATAAATTGAATTGCCACTCTAGGACATTTGTATATGTTATTAGCTTTTATTTTCTTGTCGTGCGACAAACTAAAAATTTAATAAATACAAAAGACATATTATGGAGCTTAAAACAAACTCTTCCAAGAGTTTATTGCTCATGATTACTCTATTGCTAGCTTCATCGTTTGTCATGGCAAGACAAATTTTTGATGTTGAATCCGTCTCTCCACCAAGCCCTTCAGGATCTAATGAGATTGATCAATGTATAAGTAAGATAGGAAAAATTTGTGTTGATAACATATTCCAATATATATTTGGGTCAGGAGAAAAAGTTACAAAACAATGTTGCAAGGTCTTGATAAGTGTTGGGGAGGATTGTGGCGATCTTCTAACCGAAGTGACAATAGTATATAAGCGTCTTTCCAATAAACAGGCAGATGAAATTTGGCATAAAAATGACAAAGTATGGGCTATTTGTAGCACAATTGGAAAAATCTCGCATTAGTTCGTTATGTTGTTTTAAAATTTGTTCTATAGGTTACTTAATAATGTATGCATCATTTTTTTAGTATTTCTCTACTCTTAATGATTTCCTTATCACAATTCTTTTGATATTTCTAATATAAGACAAATAAACCGGTTAACTTTACGTTAATTTATGAAAGAAAACATGATATATTATTTAACCAAATATGTAAGGATTGGTGAGTATTTATCTCATCTTGTATGCATGGGGTCATGGGGTTGGATCCTTACTCAAGGGAATGAAGCAAATTCTTTTGTCAGCGGTTTAGCTCTTCGTAAGAGTACCTACGCCAAAGAAATTATATAGTGTCGTCCATGATAGATAACCTAGTTTACAACAACATCAGAGCCTTAATCCCAAACTGATTCAGAATCCTCGTCGTTCTCTTCCACCACATTCTCATCGCCACTCCCGTCATATTGGTCAAATCTAGGAGCATCATCACTTTTGATAAACTCTGTTTCCACCACCTCATAGTCCACTTCAAAAGAAACTCCGTCATAGTCACATAAACAAAGAGTACTCGGTCTATTAAACTTCATATCGTTATCATCAAATGTTACACTTACAAAATCACATTCATAGACGTCATTAACAAGGCGAGGGATGTGGTTGGAATAAGGGGTAAACAATGTCATTTATGTCTTCTCTTTACCATAATGTTTATCGCAAATGCCCCAAGAGACAGATTATATATAAATCAGTGGATGACAAGTAGTTTAGTAGTTTAAATTGCAATGTTAAGTGAATGGATGACACATCGAAAATAATAGTTCAATATTAAAAGTATGTTAAGTATTTAAAATAAATTTTGGTTGGAATATATTCCCTAAATTTTAACCAACTAAAATCAGTCCAAATCATATTTTAAATATCAATATAGCCTAATATTGTGACTTTAATATTAGTTATATTATGTCAATAAATAAATATTTTTGATAAAATAAATTAATTTGTCTTTCGACTTATTTTTAAGAACTCTTACCTAATTTTATTGAAGAAAAAATATATTATTCCACATGATCGATCTAATTTTTTAGCCTAGGCACTAAAAAATAGGGAATTATTAATTTTTATACAACTTTTACTCCTACCATACACATTATTTTCAATTTTGTTTAGCTCTTTTTATTACCAGACTTCTTAAACCCTCTTGAGAAACTATCAACTCTCAACACTCCATCCTCCATCACAACCCTAACATCTGCTTGACCATCGTCCACTCTTTACCACTCCTCTTCACTCACACCACCGTGCCCCCATCCCTAACCCTAGGACCATCCTTTGTCAACCTTGCATCGACGCGTCACTCATCCATTTCATTCATGAGTTAAATTTGACTTCTCAAATTATTAATTACCAAAATAGTTTAGAAATGTTTTCCAAAGGACCAAGTAATACAATTAATAAATCATATAAAAGGTTTTTTTTAAAAAAAAACCCTTCTAGATCTAAGCAATTCACCCATAAGCTCCAGTACTTAATTAAACTTACTGAACATCTGGTCTTTTTATTGAAATGGAACTAAATCTTAGCAGCACTAGAATGGCAATAAGCAGGCATGCTCTAATTGTAAAAAATGAAGAAACTCTAATTACAAAAAATTGATAATTCAATTGATAATATAAATTTAAGCAAATAACTAAACAAAAGTGAATAATTACATATGTAATATGCGAATTTAGATGTATAATTGAACACTTTACAGTAATTTGGTTATATATGTTTTAATAGGAAGTGAAAAAAAAAAGACAATTTTGCCCAACTATAAGAAGAAAAGTTTAATGATGGAAAAATAATGAAAAATGTGTAAGATGAAGCAAAACTTGTGTGTAAAGTAGCAATTACGATAATTGTCATTCAATTAAAATTAAAATATTTGGTAACAACTAATTTTGAATAAATTATTAGTTCTCTAAAATCACAATTTTTTTCTTTCCAATCGGTCTTGCTTCAGAAAGTCTGAAAGAAGATGGACCAAATATCAACATTTTTTTATAAGAATGTAACGATTTAATGACAAAATGATATAACTAAAGTTGTCACTTTATACTGTGAAAATGATGGTAACATTTTATCAAAAAATAGTAACATTTTATCGCAAAAGGACATCATTTTATCCGTCTTATTTCAGACAAAAAAAAAGCCGTCTGAAATAAGAATTTACGTTTTCTTTCGACTAGATTAAGGTAATGTAATGCATACATTATCTATCAATTTTAATAAATATAGGCGTCATCACAAATTAAATAATTGTAAAAACATGCAATAAACATTTAATAAAAAAACTTACCTTAATAAATGAATAATTGAAATATGTGTTGCTTAAAATTTAATAAATGAAAGTTATAATTCTTTAAATGTAACGTGTATTTCTAAAAAATTTTATATGTTTTTCATCTATAAATTGAATTGCCACTCTAGGACATTTGTATATGTTATTAGCATTTATTTTCTTGTCGTGCGACAAACTAAAAATTTAATAAATACAAAAGACATATTATGGAGCTTAAAACAAACTCTTCCAAGAGTTTATTGCTCATGATTACTCTATTGCTAGCTTCATCGTTTGTCATGGCAAGACAAATTTTTGATGTTGAATCCGTCTCTCCACCAAGCCCTTCAGGATCTAATGAGATTGATCAATGTATAAGTAAGATAGGAAAAATTTGTGTTGATAACATATTCCAATATATATTTGGGTCAGGAGAAAAAGTTACAAAACAATGTTGCAAGGTCTTGATAAGTGTTGGGGAGGATTGTGGCGATCTTCTAACCGAAGTGACAATAGTATATAAGCGTCTTTCCAATAAACAGGCAGATGAAATTTGGCATAAAAATGACAAATTATGGGCTATTTGTAGCACAATTGGAAAAATCTCAAATTAGTTCGTTATGTTGTTTTAAAATTTGTTCTATAGGTTACTTAATAATGTATGCATCATTTTTTTAGTATTTCTCTACTCTTAATGATTTCCTTATCACAATTCTTTTGATATTTCTAATATAGGACAAATAAACCGGTTAACTTTACGTTAATTTATGAAAGAAAACATGATATATTATTTAACCAAATATGTAAGGATTGGTGAGTATTTATCTCATCTTGTATGCATGGGGTCATGGGGTTGGATCCTTACTCAAGGGAATGAAGCAAATTCTTTTGTCAGCGGTTTAGCTCTTCGTAAGAGTACCTACGCCAAAGAAATTATATAGTGTCGTCCATGATAGATAACCTAGTTTACAACAACATCAGAGCCTTAATCCCAAACTGATTCAGAATCCTCGTCGTTCTCTTCCACCACATTCTCATCGCCACTCCCGTCATATTGGTCAAATCTAGGAGCATCATCACTTTTGATAAACTCTGTTTCCACCACCTCATAGTCCACTTCAAAAGAAACTCCGTCATAGTCACATAAACAAAGAGTACTCGGTCTATTAAACTTCATATCGTTATCATCAAATGTTACACTTACAAAATCACATTCATAGACGTCATTAACAAGGCGAGGGATGTGGTTGGAATCAGGGGTAAACAATGTCATTTATGTCTTCTCTTTACCATAATGTTTATCGCAAATGCCCCAAGAGACAGATTATATATAAATCAGTGGATGACAAGTAGTTTAGTAGTTTAAATTGCAATGTTAAGTGAATGGATGACACATCGAAAATAATAGTTCAATATTAAAAGTATGTTAAGTATTTAAAATAAATTTTGGTTGGAATATATTCCCTAAATTTTAACCAACTAAAATCAGTCCAAATCATATTTTAAATATCAATATAGCCTAATATTGTGACTTTAATATTAGTTATATTATGTCAATAAATAAATATTTTTGATAAAATAAATTAATTTGTCTTTCGACTTATTTTTAAGAACTCTTACCTCATTTTATTGAAGAAAAAATATATTATTCCACATGATCGATCTAATTTTTTAGCCTAGGCACTAAAAAATAGGGAATTATTAATTTTTATACAACTTTTACTCCTACCATACACATTATTTTCAATTTTGTTTAGCTCTTTTTATTACCAGACTTCTTAAACCCTCTTGAGAAACTATCAACTCTCAACACTCCATCCTCCATCACAACCCTAACATCTGCTTGACCATCGTCCACTCTTTACCACTCCTCTTCACTCACACCACCGTGCCCCCATCCCTAACCCTAGGACCATCCTTTGTCAACCTTTCATCGACGCGTCACTCATCCATTTCATTCATGAGTTAAATTTGACTTCTCAAATTATTAATTACCAAAATAGTTTAGAAATGTTTTCCAAAGGACCAAGTAATACAATTAATAAATCATATAAAAGGTTTTTTTTTTTAAAAAAACCCTTCTAGATCTAAGCAATTCACCCATAAGCTCCAGTACTTAATTAAACTTACTGAACATCTGGTCTTTTTATTGAAATGGAACTAAATCTTAGCAGCACTAAAATGGCAATAAGCAGGCATGCTCTAATTGTAAAAAATGAAGAAACTCTAATTACAAAAAATTGATAATTCAATTGATAACATAAATTTAAGCAAATAACTAAACAAAAGTGAAAAATTACATATATAATATGCGAATATAGATGTATAATTGAATACTTTACAGTAATTTGGTTATGTATGTTTTAATAGGAAGTGAAAAAAAAAAGACAATTTTGCCCAACTATAAGAAGAAAAGTTTAATGATGGAAAAATAATGAAAAATGTGTAAAATGAAGCAAAACTTGTGTGTAAAGTAGCAATTACGATAATTGTCATTCAATTAAAATTAAAATATTTGGTAACAACTAATTTTGAATAAATTATTAGTTCTCTAAAATCACAATTTTTTTCTTTCCAATCCGTCTTGCTTCAGAAAGTCTGAAAGAAGATGGACCAAATATCAACATTTTTTTATAAGAATGTAACGATTTAATGACAAAATGATATAACTAAAGTTGTCACTTTTTACTGTGAAAATGATGGTAACATTTTATCAAAAAATAGTAACATTTTATCGCAAAAGGACATCATTTTATCCGTCTTATTTCAGACAAAAAAAAAGCCGTCTGAAATAAGAATTTACGTTTTCTTTCGACTAGATTAAGGTAATGTAATGCATACATTATCTATCAATTTTAATAAATATAGGCGTCATCACAAATTCAATAACTGTAAAAACATGCAATAAACATTTAATAAAAAAACTTACCTTAATAAATGAATAATTGAAATATGTGTTGCTTAAAATTTAATAAATGAAAGTTATAATTATTTAAATGTAACGTGTATTTCTAAAAAAATTTATATGTTTTTCATCTATAAATTGAATTGCCACTCTAGGACATTTGTATATGTTATTAGCTTTTATTTTCTTGTCGTGCGACAAACTAAAAATTTAATAAATACAAAAGACATATTATGGAGCTTAAAACAAACTCTTCCAAGAGTTTATTGCTCATGATTACTCTATTGCTAGCTTCATCGTTTGTCATGGCAAGACAAATTTTTGATGTTGAATCCGTCTCTCCACCAAGCCCTTCAGGATCTAATGAGATTGATCAATGTATAAGTAAGATAGGAAAAATTTGTGTTGATAACATATTCCAATATATATTTGGGTCAGGAGAAAAAGTTACAAAACAATGTTGCAAGGTCTTGATAAGTGTTGGGGAGGATTGTGGCGATCTTCTCACCCAAGTGACAATAGTATATAAGCGTCTTTCCAATAAACAGGCATATGAAATTTGGCATAAAAATGATAAAGTATGGGCTATTTGTAGCACAATTGGAAAAATCTCGCATTAGTTCTTTATGTTGTTTTAAAATTTGTTCTATAGGTTACTTAATAATGTATGCATCATTTTTTTAGTATTTCTCTACTCTTAATGATTTCCTTATCACAATTCTTTTGATATTTCTAATATAAGACAAATAAAACAGTTAACTTTACGTTAATTTATGAAAGAAAACACGATATATTATTTAACCAAATATGTAAGGATTGGTGAGTATTTATCTCATCTTGTATGCATGGGGTCATGGGGTTGGATCCTTACTCAAGGGAATGAAGCAAATTCTTTTGTCAGTGGTTTAGCTCTTCGTGAGAGTACCCACGCCAAAGAAATTATATAGTGTTGTCCATGATAGATAACCTAGTTTACAACAACATCAGAGCCTTAATCCCAAACTGATTCAGAATCCTCATCGTTCTCTTCCACCACATTCTCATCGCCACTCCCGTCATATTGGTCAAATCTAGGAGCATCATCACTTTTGATAAACTCTGTTTTCACCACCTCATAGTCCACTTCAAAAGAAACTCCGACATAGTCATATAAACAAAGAGTATTCAGTCTATTAAACTTGATATCGTTATCATCAAATGTTACACTTACAAAATCACATTCATAGACGTCATTAACAAGGCGAGGGATGTGGTTGGAATAAGGGGTGACCAATGTCATTTATGTCTTCTCTTTACCATAATGTTTATCGCAAATGCCCCAAGAGACAGATTATATATAAATCAGTGGATGACAAGTAGTTTAGTACTTTAAATTGCAATGTTAAGTGAATGGATGACACATCGAAAATAATAGTTCAATATTAAAAGTATGTTAAGTATTTAAAATAAATTTTGGTTGGAATATATTCCCTAAATTTTAACCAACTAAAATCAGTCCAAATCATATTTTAAATATCAATATAGCCTAATATTGTGACTTTAATATTAGTTATATTATGTCAATAAATAAATATTTTTGATAAAATAAATTAATTTGTCTTTCGATTTATTTTTAAGAACTCTTACCTCAGTTTATTGAAGAAAAAATATATTATTCCACATGATCGATCTAATTTTTTAGCCTAGGCACTAAAAAATAGGGAATTGTTAATTTATATACAACTTTTACTCCTACCATACACATTATTTTCAATTTTGTTTAGCTCTTTTTTTTACCAGACTTCTTAAACCCTCTTGAGAAACTATCAACTCTCAACACTCCATCCTCCATCACAACCCTAACATCTGCTTGACCATCGTCCACTCTTTACCACTCCTCTTCAGTCACACCACCGTGCCCCTATCCCTAACCCTAGGACCATCCTTTGTCAACCTTTCATCGACGCGTCACTCATCCATTTCATTCATGAGTTAAATTTGACTTCTCAAATTATTAATTACCAAAATAGTTTAGAAATGTTTTCCAAAGGACCAAGTAATACAACTAATAAATCATATAAAAGGTTTTTTTTTAAAAAAAAAAAACCCTTCTAGATCTAAGCAATTCACCCATAAGCTCCAGTACTTAATTAAACTTACTGAACATCTGGTCTTTTCATTAAAATGGAACTAAATCTTAGCAGCACTAAAATGGCAATAAGCAGGCATGCTCTAATTGTAAAAAATGAAGAAACTCTAATTACAAAAAATTGATAATTCAATTGATAACATAAATTTAAGCAAATAACTAAACAAAAGTGAATAATTACATATGTAATATGCGAATTTAGATGTATAATTGAATACTTTACAGTAATTTGGTTATGTATGTTTTAATAGGAAGTGAAAAAAAAAAGACAATTTTGCCCAACTATACGAAGAAAAGTTTAATGATGGAAAAATAATGAAAAATGTGTAAGATGAAGCAAAACTTGTGTGTAAAGTAGCAATTATGATAATTGTCATTCTATTAAAATTAAAATATTTGGTAACAACTAATTTTGAATAAATTAGTTCTCTAAAATCACGATTTTTTTCTTTCCAATCGGTCTTGCTTCAGAAAGTCTGAAAGAAGATGGACCAAATATCAACATTTTTTATAAGAATGTAACGATTTAATGACAAAATGATATAACTAAATTTGTCACTTTTTACTGTGAAAATGATGGTAACATTTTATCAAAAAATAGTAATATTTTATCGCAAAAGGACATCATTTTATTCGTCTTATTTCAGACAAAAAAAAGCCGTCTGAAATAAGAATTTACGTTTTCTTTCGACTAGATTAAGGTAATGTAATGCATACATTATCTATCAATTTTAATAAATATAGGCGTCATCACAAATTCTATAATTGTAAAAACATGCAATAAACATTTAATAAAAATACTTACCTTAATAAATGAATAATTGAAATATGTGTTGCTTAAAATTTAATAAATGAAAGTTATAATTCTTTAAATGTAACGTGTATTTCTAGAATTTTTTATATGTTTTTCATCTATAAATTGAATTGCCACTCTAGGACATTTGTATATGTTATTAGCTTTTATTTTCTTGTCGTGCGACAAACTAAAAATTTAATAAATACAAAAGACATATTATGGAGCTTAAAACAAACTCTTCCAAGAGTTTATTGCTGATATTTACTCTATTGCTAGCTTCATCGTTTGTCACGGCAAGACAAATTTTTGATGTTGAATCTGTGTCTCCACCAAGCCCTTCAGGATCTAATGAGATTGATAAATGTATAAGTAAGATAGGAAAAATTTGTGTTGATAACATATTCCAATATATATTTGGGTCAGGAGAAAAAGTTACAAAACAATGTTGCAAGGTCTTGATAAGTGTTGGGGAGGATTGTGGCGATCTTCTAACCGAAGTGACAATAGTATATAAGCGTCTTTCCAATAAACAGGCAGATGAAATTTGGCATAAAAATGACAAAGTATGGGCTATTTGTAGCACAATTGGAAAAATCTCGCATTAGTTCTTTATGTTGTTTTAAAATTTTTTCTATAGGTTACTTAATAATGTATGCATCATTTTTTTAGTATTTCTCTACTCTTAATGATTTCCTTATCACAATTCTTTTGATATTTCTAATATAAGACAAATAAAACGGTTAACTTTACGTTAATTTATGAAAGAAAACATGATATATTAGTTAACCAAATATGTAAGGATTGGTGAGTATTTATCTCATCTTGTATGCATGGGGTCATGGGGTTGGAGCCTTACTCAAGGGAATGAAGCAAATTCTTTTGTCAGCCGTTTAGCTCTTCGTGAGAGTACCCACGCCAAAGAAATTATATAGTGTCGTCCATGATAGATAACCTAGTTTACAAGCCTTAATCCCAAACTGATTCAGAATCCTCATCATTCTCTTCCACCACATTCTCATCGCCACTCCCGTCATATTGGTCAAATCTAGGAGCATCATCACTTTTGATAAACTCTGTTTTCACCACCTTATAGTCCACATCAAAAGAAACTCCGACATAGTCATATAAACAAAGAGTACTCAGTCTATTAAACTTCATATCGTTATCATCAAATGTTACACTTACAAAATCACATTCATAGACGTCATTAACAAGGCGAGGGATGTGGTTGGAATAAGGGGTGACCAATGTCATTTATGTCTTCTCTTTACCATAATGTTTATCGCAAATGCCCCAAGAGACAGATTATATATAAATCAGTGGATGACAAGTAGTTTAGTACTTTAAATTGCAATGTTAAGTGAATGGATGACACATCGAAAATAATAGTTCAATATTAAAAGTATGTTAAGTATTTAAAATAAATTTTGGTTGGAATATATTCCCTAAATTTTAACCAACTAAAATCAGTCCAAATCATATTTTAAATATCAATATAGCCTAATATTTTGACTTTAATATTAGTTATATTATGTCAATAAATAAATATTTTTGATAAAATAAATTAATTTGTCTTTCGAATTATTTTTAAGAACTCTTACCTCAGTTTATTGAAGAAAAAATATATTATTCCACATGATCGATCTAATTTTTTAGCCTAGGCACTAAAAAATAGGGAATTGTTAATTTATATACAACTTTTACTCCTATCATACACATTATTTTCAATTTTGTTTAGCTTATTTTTTTACCAGATTTCTTAAACCCTCTTGAGAAACTATCAAGTTTCAACACTATATCCTCCATCACAACCTTAGCATCTGCTTGACCATCGTCCACTCTTTACCACTCCTCTTCAGTCACACCACCAAGCCCCCATCCCTAACCCTAGGACCATCCTTTCTCAACCTTTCATAGACGCGCCACCCATCCGTTTCATTCATGAGTTAAATTTGACTTCTCAAAATAGTTTAGAAAAGTTTTTCAAAGGACCAAGTAATCCAATTAATAAATCATATAAAAGGTTTTTTTTTTTAAAAAAAAACCCTTCTAGATCTAAGCAATTCACCCATAAGTTCCAGTACTTAATTAAACTTACTGAAAATATGGTCTTTTCATTGAAATGGAACTAAATCTTAGCAGCACTAAAATGGCAATAAGCAGAGATGCTCTAATTGTAAAAAATGAAGAAACTCTAATTACAAAAAATTGATAATTCAATTGATAGCATAAATTTAAGCAAATAACTAAACAAAAGTGAATAATTACATATGTAATATGCGAATTTAGATGTATAATTGAATACTTGACAGTAATTTGGTTATCTATGTTTTAATAGGAAGTGAAAAAAAAAGCAATTTTGCCCAACTATACAAAGAAAAGTTTAATGATTGAAAAATAATGAAAAATGTGTAAGATGAAGCAAAACTTGTGTGTAAAGTAGCAATTACGATAATTGTCATTCAATTAAAATTAAAATATTTGGTAACAACTAATTTTGAATAAATTATTAGTTCTCTAAAATCACGATTTTTTTCTTTCCAATCCGTCTTGCTTCAGACAGTCTGAAAGAAGATGGACCAAATATCAACATTTTTTATAAGAATGTAACGATTTAATGACAAAATGATATAACTAAAGTTGTCACTTTTTACTGTGAAAATGATGGTAACATTTTATCAAAAAATAGTAACATTTTATCGCAAAAGGACTTCATTTTATCCGTCTAATTTCAGACGAAAAAAAGGCCGTCTATAATAAGAATTTACGTTTTCTATCGACTAGATTAAGGTAATGTAATGCATACATTATCTATCAATTTTAATAAATATAGGCGTCATCACAAATTCAATAATTATAAAAACATGCAATAAACATTTAATAAAAAAACTTACCTTAATAAATGAATAATTGAAATATGTGTTGCTTAAAATTTAATAAATGAAAGTTATAATTCTTTAAATGTAACATGTATTTCTAAACTTTTTCTATATGTTTTTCATCTATAAATTGAAATGCCACTCTAGGACATTTGTATATGATATTAGCTTTTATTTTCTTGTCGTGCGACAAACTAAAAATTTAATAAATACAAAAGACATATATGGAGCTTAAAACAAACGCTTCCAAGAGTTTATTGCTCATGATTACTCTATTGCTAGCTTCATCGTTTGTCATGGCAAGACAAATTTTTGATGTTGAATCCGTCTCTCGACCAAGCCCTTCAAGACCTAATGAGATTGATCAATGTATAAGTAAGATAGGAAAAATTTGTGTTGATAACATATTCCAATATATATTTGGGTCAGGAGAAAAAAGTTAAAAAACAATGTTGCAAAGTCTTGATAAGTGTTGGTGAGGATTGTGGCGATCTTCTAACCGAAGTGATAATAGTATATAAGCGTCTTTCCCATAAACAAGCAGATGAAATTTGGCATAAAAATGACAAAGTCTGGGCTATTTGTAGCATAATTGGAGAAATCTCGCATTAGTTCTTTATGTTGTTTTAAAATTTGGTCTTTAGGTTACTTAATAATGTATGCATCATTCTTTTAGTATTTCTCTACTCTTAATGATTTCCTTATCACAATTCTTTTTATATTTCTAATATAAGACAAATAAAACGGTTAACTTTACGTCAATTTATGAAAGAAAACATGATATATTATTTAACCAAATATGTAAGGATTGGTGTGTCTTTACCTCATCGTGTATCCATGGGGTCATGGGGTTGGATCCTTACTCAAGGGAATGAAGCAAATTCTTTTGTCAACGGTTTAGCTCTTCGTGAGAGCACCCACGCCAAAGAAATTTTATAGTGTTGTCCATGATAGATAGCCTAGTTTACAACAACATCATAACCTTAATCCCAAACTTATTCAGAATCCTCATCGTTCGCTTCCACCACATTCTCATCGCCACTCCCATCATATTGGTCAAATCTAGGAGCAGCATCCCTTTTGATCAACTCTGTTTCCACCACCTCATACTCCACTTCAAAAGAAACTCTATCATATTCACATAAACAAAGAGTACTCAGTCTATTAAACTTTATATCGTTTTCATCAAATGTTACACTTAGAAAATCACATTCATAGACATCATCAACAAGGCGAGGGATGTGGTTGGAATAAGGGGTGTCCAATGTCATTTATGTCTTCTCTTTACCATAATGTTTATCGCATAAAGCCCCAAGAGACAGACTATTTATAAATCAGTGGATGACAAGTAGTTCAGTAGTTTAAATTGCAATGTTAAATGAATGGATGGTACATCGAAAATAATAGTTCAATATTAAAAATATGTTAAGTATTTAAAATCAATGTTCCTTGGAATATATTCCCTAAATTTTAACAAACTAAAATCAGTCCAAATCATATTTTAAATATCAATATAGCCTAATATTTTGACTTTAATATTGGTTATATTACGTCAATAATAAATATTGTTGATAAAATAAATTAATTTGTCTTTCGACTTATTTCTAAGAACTCTTACCTCAGCTTATTAAAGAAAAAAAAACATTATTCCACATGATCGATCTAATTTTTTAGCCTAAACACTAAAAAATAGGCTAAAAAATAAGGAATTGTTAATTTATATACAACTTTTTCTCCGGTCATACAATATATTTTCAATTTTGTTTAGCTCATTTTTTTACCAGACTTCTTAAACTCTCTTGAGAAACTATCAAGTCTCAACACTCCATCCTCCATCACAGCCCTAACATATGCTTGACCATCATCTACTCTTTACCATATCTCTTCAGTCACACCACCGTGCCCCCATCCCTAACCCTAGCACCATCCTTTGTCAACCTTTCATCGACGTACCACCCACCCATTTCATTCATGAGTTAAATTTGACTTCTCAAATTATTAATTACCAAAATAGTTTAGAAATGTTTTTCAAAGGACCAAGTAATCCAATTAATAAATCATATAGAAGTTTTTTTTTCTTTTTTTTTTTAAAAAAAAAACCTCCTAGATCTAAGCAATTCACCCACAAGTTCCAATACTTAATTAAACTTACTAAAAATATGGTCTTTTCATTGAAATGGAATTAAATCTTAGCAGCACTAAAATGGCAATAAGCAGACATGCTCCAATTGTAAAAAATGAAGAAACCCTAATTAAAAAAAATTGATAACATAAATTTAAGCAAATAACTAACAAAAAGTGAATAATCACATATGTAATATGCGAATTTAGATGTATAATTTAATACTTCACAGTAATTTGGTTATGTATGTTTTAATAGGAAGTGAAAAAAAAAAAGACAATTTTGCCCAACTATACAAAGAAAAGTGTAATGATGGAAAAATAATGAAAAATGTGTAAGATGGAGCAAAACTTGTGTGTAAAGTAGCAATTACGATAATTGTCATTCAATTAAAATTAAAATATTAGGTAACAACTAATTTTTTTATAAATTATTAGTTCTCTCAAATCACAAATTTTTTCTTTCCAATTCGTCTTGCTTCAGACAGTCTGAAATAAGATGGACCAAATATCACCATTTTTTTATAACAATGTAACGATTTAATGACAAAATGTTATAACTAAAGTTGTTACTTTTTACTGTGAAAATGATGGTAACATTTTATCAAAAAATAGTAACATTTATCGCAAAATGACATCATTTTATCCGTCTTATTTCAGACGAAAAAAAAGGCCGTCTGAAATAAGAATTTACGT
The DNA here is from genome assembly GCF_048544455.1 of Silene latifolia. Classification (NCBI taxonomy): domain Eukaryota; kingdom Viridiplantae; phylum Streptophyta; class Magnoliopsida; order Caryophyllales; family Caryophyllaceae; genus Silene; species Silene latifolia. The sequence goes on along the minus strand of NC_133537.1, from coordinate 97,712,280 downwards.
TTTGTTTCGACTAGATTAAGGTAATGTAATGCATGCATTATCTATCAATTTTAAAAAATATAGGCGTTATCACAAATTCAATAATTTTAAAACATGCAATGAACATTTAATAAAAAAGCTTACCTTAATAAATGAATAATTGAAATATGTGTTGCTTAAAATTTAATAAATGAAAGTTATAATTCTTTAAATGTAACGTGTATTTCTAAACTTTTTTTATATGTTTTTCATCTATAAATTGAAATGCCACTCTAGGACATTTGTATATGTTATTAGCTTTTATTTTCTTGTCGTGCGACAAACTAAAAATTTAATAAATATAAAAGACATATTATGGAGCTTAAAACAAACGCTTCCAAGTGTTTTGTAATACTATGGTTTTCTATGTCTGTGGGTACTCTATCGAGTTGGACTTACTCTGTCGAGTAAGTATCTTTTCACGCAAAACAGTAGCTAACCTGATGGGTACTCGATCGATTAAGTGTGACACTCGATCGAGTAAGGGGCACTCGATCGAGTAAGTGACTTACTCAATTGAGTAAGTGTGTCTTACGGGATTGTTTAGTCGGGTTTTGTTAATAATGCGAGATTAATATAAAAAGGATTCCGTCACTTTGCTTAATCACTTTTAACATTCTAAAAACCTTTCAAGAGAAGAACAAGAGTTATGTATATCGCATCTATAGCATTATTAGCCATCCCAAGGCTAGGATCGTCGAATTGTCTCGTTCGTTATAGCGTTGTTTAGTAACTTGGGTTTATCGCTCGGATTAAATGAGCGGGGCTTAGGTGGGAACGGCTGCGGTCCCCCATTGGCGGTGTGGAATACTTGTTGCGATGGGTATTCTGGCAGGGCTACACACTTTAGTGTGTAGTTAGGTGTGTGGTGATGTGATGGGGTTTGAGTTGATTGGATTGGATTGTAGTATTGTTTTATTGCAGTTGTTTGTTTTGTATAATCAGTACTGTTCCTGTTTAATTGTTTTAAAAACTGTGGTGATCCACTCGGGGATGGTGAGCAGTTATTGAGCTGGTATGAGATTATGCGCATGAGATAGCTGGGTTGAGTCATCACGAGCTGTATAATAGTCTTCCGCTGTGTCATGAACTAGTTTATTTCAATTGGTTTAGCATTTTGAGAACGGTTGTATTTACTTTATCAATTTTGGTTTTGAACTTGTATCACGTTAAACTATTTATTAAAGTATGTTTCCTTATGGTCTGTTTGATATTCATTGCCTCGGGTAACCGAGATGGTAGCATTCTCATGCCTTAAGTGGTCCTGGTAAGACACTTGGAGTATGGGGGTGTTATAATTTTGTATCAGAGCTAGAAGTTTATCGGACCATGTAAGATTTTGGACCGCGTGGGTGAGGTTGCTTAACGGTTAGCGTTGCCAGCAGCTTTGGATAAAGTGCAAAATGTGTTTCATGTGTCTGAGTTACGGAAGTATGTGAGCGATCCTTCACATGTGTTAGAGGTAGAGAACATAGAGTTGGATGAGTCCTTGTCTTATCTAGAGGTGCCAAAACAGATTCCTGATCGCAAGGTTCGGAAAACTAGATATGGAGAAACAGTGTTGCTTAAGGTTCTTTGGTCTAACCATGAGTTGAGGAGGCTACTTAGGAGGCGGAGGAGGCTATGAGGGAGCGGTATCCGTCTTTTTTTTTTTTATCAGGTATGTGTGGTTACGGGGACGTAACCATGTTTCTTTTAGGGGGTAGGAGATGGTTGCATAAGGTTTTTGTATGTTTTATGTTAGTTTTAGTACAGTTAGTAGTGGCTTTGAGTCGGTTTGAGTGTTGTTTAGGAGTTTTGTTTTGAGTTTTGGTTATGTTGTTATGTCGGCGTGGAGATAGTATGTTTTGTTTTTTTCTATGGGCTGAACTTCGGGGACGGAGTTCTTTTTAAGGAGGGAATACTATAATAATACGGTTTTCTATATCTGTGGGTACTCTATCGAGTCGGACTTACTTTGTCGAGTAAGTATCTTTTTACGCAAAATAGTAGCTGACCTGATAGGTACTCGATCGTGTAAGTGTGACACTCGATCGAGTAAGGGGCACTCGATCGAGTAAGTGACTTACTCGATCGAGTAAGTGTGTCTTACAGGATTGTTTAGCCGGGTTTTGTTAATAATGCGAGATTAATATAAAAAGGATTCCGTCACTTTGTTTAATCACTTTTAACATTCTAAAAACCTTTCAAGAGAAGAACAAGAGTTACGTAAATCGCATATATCGCATTATTAACAAATCCTAAGGCTAGGATCGTCGGATTGTCTCGTTCGTTATACCGTTGTGATCGTCGTGTCAAGGGTAAGCTTCTTATATAATTTTTATAATGTTTTGATAAGTTTGATTAAACCCTAATTGGATAGAATTGTGGGATTTGGGTGTATTATGATGAGTAGATGGTAATTATGTGATTATGTGCCATAGGAGGAGGATTCGTAGAGGAAAAGTTCTGATTAGCTGTTGTGACAGTCTCGTGTGACTTTCTATTCTAGGTAGGGTTTCCCTACTCAGTATTGATTACATAATGTGTTGGTGGTTGTTTATTGTTGTTGTGTTTCACATTAGAATTGGATTTGGAACTGGTGATTGTTGATAGTATAATGTGATTGTTGTATAATTGTCTGTGGTTTGCAAGGTGCGTCTTCGGCTGAGTGGAGTCACTTGCAGGAGTGGCTTCACTCCCTTGATTCGCCTTCTGTGGAACCCGCCACAGAAGGGATGTTCACATTAAGGAACTAGGGTTTATCGCTCGGATGAGATGAGCGGGGCTTAGGTGGGAATGGCTGCGGTCCCCCACTGACGGTGTGGAATACTTGTTGCGATGAGCATTCTGGCAGGACTACACACTTTAGTGTGTAGTCAGGTGTGTGGTGATGTGATGGAGTTTGGGTTGATTGGATTGGATTGTAGTATTGTTTTATTGCAGCTGTTTGTTTTGTGTAATCAGTACTGACCCCGTTTAATTGTTTTAAAAACTATGGTGATCCATTCGTGAATGGTGAGCAGTTATTGAGCAGGTATGAGATGATGTGCATGGGATAGCTGGGCTGAGTCATTATGAGCTGTTTAATAGTCTTCCACTGTGCCATGAACTAGTTTTTTTCATTTGGTTTAGCATTTTGAGAACGGTTGTATTTACATTATTAGTTTTGGTTTTGAACTTGTATCACGTTAAACTATTTATTAAAGTATGTTTCCTTATGGTCTATTTGATATTCATTCCTCGGGTAACCGAGATGGTAGCATTCTCATGCCTTAAGTGGTCCTGGTAAGCCACTTGGAGTTTGGGTTGTTTTTCATTTCTGGGTAGTAATCTGTTTTTGGAAACTCGATCGAGCAGGTTTGGGCACTCGATCAAGTGGGGTCAGCTTGATCGAGTAAGTTTGAGGATCGATCGAGTATGTTTTTGGATGCTTTCTGGTCAGGTTCTGGAGTCGAGGCACCCGATCGAGTAAGTGGGTAACTCGATCGAGTGGCCTCAACTCGATCGAGTGGGTTGTGGTACTCGATTGAGTAGGTCCTACACAGGTCGTTTTCGTGTTTGAGTATGGGATGTATGTTTATGTTTACCTTTTCTTATATAGTTTCAAGATACCGCCAAAGAGAAACGCATTGTATGCCAGGGCTGAGAACATAAGCATAGATGAGATAGTTAAGATGTTGGAGTACCAAGATGCTCTCACCGAGGCTCTAAAGAAGTTCGGGAAAGACAAAGAGGTGGGTGTTGATTTTGCCAAGATGAGTATAAACATAGCGAGGTTTAACTCAAAGGAGTACATGGGTACGGGTACGCCAATTCTGCTGGATAATTGGCATATGGAGATGGAAAACAAACTTAATGTGGTTCATTGCCCGGGGGATTTTAGAGTGGAACAAGCTGTGTTCTACTTGAGGGAAGCGGCCGGAGAGTGGTGGGACAAGGTTAGGGAGAGTGCTCTAGACATATATGTGAGATAGGGTTTATTTGCTATACCTTGGGCCGAGTTTAAGAAAGTTATGAGGCGAGAGTTTGTGCCAGAGCATGTGCGTAGTAAGTTGAGAGAGGAGTTTGATGACTTCAAGATGACTTCTGATATGACAGTTGCTGAGTATTATCATAAGTTCAAAGAGAAGTCTAGGTATGTAGAGGATATGGGGCTAAACCAAGAGAACTTGGCGTTGAGGTTTGAGAAGGGTTTGACACCCAAGATTATGGAGAAGCTGCCGGTAGAAGTCCTTACAGATGTAAAGGAGGTATATGAGCGTGCCGGGAGAGCTGAGAGGTTAGTTGAGATGGCTAAGGAGAACAGAGAGAGAGCTTCTAAGAAGAGGAAGGCTGAGAGCGAGGGTGCTGGTCAGTCTAGTTACAAGAGAGGTGGCCATAATCAGGTGAGAGCTTACTCTTCGGGGTCGAGGTTCAGTGGTGGAGCTTCTTATGGGCGTGGCCGTGGTGGTGATAGTAGCAGCTGGGGTTTATCTTATTTTAACTGTGGCGGTGTGGGCCACAAGAGACATGAGTGTACCAGTGCTGTGGGCAGGGATTTCCAGAGGCAGTCACAGGGGAGTTTCTCTCAGGGTCCATCTCAGAGCTATGATAGTAACAGGCCAGCTGGGTCGTGGAATAATCAGGGTGGTCAGAGTAACAACAATGGTGGGGCTAACCGCAATGGCGGTAATCCATATCAGAGTCCAGCAGCGAACAACAACCAGGGGTCGGGGTCGGCTACTAAGGCGTCTACTTCTACTAGTATTGTCCATGGAGGTGGACAGAAGACCAGTGGTAAGCTGTTCATGATGGAGAAGAAAGCAGCTGAGGATGATGCTCACGTTATCACAGGTACTTTTCTTGTTAATGAAGTCTTTACCTTTATTTTGTTTGATTCGGGGGCATCACAGTCGTTTGTATCATCGAGTCATGCTAAGCTTTTGGGTTTGAGAGAGTATGAGTTTGTAAAAGAGGACGTTTTTATACCGTCGGGTGAGTCTGTATCTTGTGGGAGGTTGTATAGGGGTGTGTCTACGATAGTTGGACAGGTTGACCTACCAGTAGACTTGTTAGAGTTTCCTTTGGATGGTTTTGAGATGATAGTTGGCATGGACTGGTTGGGTAAGTACAAGGCTAGGATAGACTGTCACCAAAGGAGAGTCTCTTTGAGAGGTCCTAAGGGAGTTAATGTGTCTTATCGTGGGTTTGTTGTCAAACCCAAAGTTAAGTTGATTGTAGCAGTGACCTTGAAGTCTTATCTGAGGAAGGGGTGTCCGTTGATCTTATGCCATATGAGAGATCATAGTATGGTGAGTCCGACAGTTGAGCAGATACCAGTGGTGGGAGAGTTCCCAGATATTTTTCCAGGTGAGATACAGGGTTTGCCACCGAAGAGGGAGATAGATTTCAGTGTTGAGTTGAAGCCAGGGACGGGACCAATCTCTAAGGCCCCATACCGCATGGGTCCTAAGGAGTTGGAGGAGCTGAAGAAACAGTTGAATGATTTGATCGATAAGGGGTACATTAGACCTAGTGTATCACCGTGGGGAGCTCCAGTTCTGTTTGTGAAAAAGAAAGATGGAAGTTTGAGGTTATGCATTGATTACAGAGAGCTGAACAGGGCTACCGTGAACAACAGGTATCCTTTACCAAGGATAGATGATTTGTTTGATCAGTTGAACGGGGCAGCAGTCTTTTCTAAGATATATCTGAGGTCGCGTTACCATCAGGTGAAGATTCGGGATGAGGTCATACCGAAAACACCTTTTACATCGAGATATGGTCACTATGAGTATGTTGTGATGCCGTTTGGGTTGTCTAATGCACCTGCAATGTTTATGGATTTGATGAACCGGGTCTTCAGTCAGTTTTTGGATTGGTTTATGGTGGTCTTTATAGATGATATCTTAGTCTATTCTAAGACTAGGGAGGAGCATGAGGAGCATTTGAGGCTAGTGTTCCTGACTTTGCGGGAGCGCTGTATAAAAAGTTGTCTAAGTGTGAGTTTTGGCTCGAGGAAGTTGCTTTTCTGGGGCATGTGATTTCAAAGAAGGGTGTTGTTGTGGATCCTGCAAAGATAGAGGCAGTGACTCGGTGGGAAGCACCAAAGAATGTGGCAGAGATCAGGAGTTTATTGGGTTTGGCAGGGTACTATCGTCGGTTCGTGAAAGACTTTTCTAAGATAGCCAGACTTATGACAGCTTTGATGAGGAAAGAGAACAGGTTTCGTTGGGATGAAAGTTGTGAGACGGCGTTCTAAACATTAAAGGAGCGTTTGGCCACAACTCCAATCTTAGCATTACCTGAAGGGTGTGAGAACTTTGAAGTATATGCAGATGCTTCAAAGAATCACTACTACAATTCCCTTACATTGATGACGCTTTTGTATTGATGCTTTCATAAAGCGTCGACCTCATAAATGATCCTCCAATCTTATAATTTAAAGAACCGCCCTTATACTAAGAAGGAAGCGGCAATTATCTAAAATTCAACCTAAAAAATCCCGCTACTAAGTCTAATACCCTACCTAGTCCACTATCTCTTATCATTTTTTACAAATAAAAAACCCTAACCCCTAAACTTCTTGTTCAATCATCAGCGAAAAACATGATTTAATCTGCCGATCACCTCCAATTCTCCAACTCGATCACAAAGATACAATTTGCCTATTACATATCATAGGTACGGTTCTACTTCTCATTCATTTTCAATTACTTGTATGTTATTGATGGCAATCTTTATTGATTTAATCGAATTATGGCCATGCTTCATACTTTCGATCAACGAAGACGATTAAGTTTGATAATTTCAATTTATCGGAAGTTATTGACTCGTAAGTCTCAAAGTTATGATTTAATCGAACTATGACGTGCTTCTTGCTTCCCCTATTCCAGTCCCACATTTATTATTAATTTTGTTTAGTGATCATTTTTTTCGTCTAACAATTTGGTCAGTGATAAATTTTTTTCCATTTTGAATCACATGGCTACTTTGGTACAATTGCTACTGTGATACTATTGCTGCTAATTGAAATTGTGGGTTTCGTTTCAAAGTTTCAGATTCATCAATTTTGGGATTTAAGGTAACAATAAATTAAATAATTCTCTCTTCGTTGTTTTTTTTTTTCTGTTTTGTGATCAATGTCATGTTATACACAAGCCTGCTATTAACCGTCAATGATTTCTTACGGTCTTACCCCACATGAACTCACACCATATAGCAACACATATCGTTCAACGTAAACAACGTCTTCCTTAATTGTCGTATAACCTCCCTTACCCCTTCTTAATTTCATACACCTCATAGAAAGACAGGAAAGAAGAGAAAGGAAGCAATCAGCTATCGAATCATCCAAGTCCTTCATAAAACTATGAAAATAGCTTAAAAAGTATCAAATCACACCATAATCCTAGCTATATTATAAATAAAAGTGATTTAACGTATGACGGTTCGTATACGTTTTTGTGATCTTTCATGCTTATAATAGTTGTCAACTCACAATACACAAATTACTTGATTAACCTTCGAGAATATATTGTTTGATTAGGCATAAAAAGCATTCCTAGGACCATATGGACTAGTATAGCATAGAATCCAAACCAATATTGGTTTAATAACTAAAATCATGCAAGTAACTAAGCTAACCTAACATATTCGTGAACATGGAAACAAAGTTTCTACTATGAATCAGGTTGGTAGGATTCGTGATTACAAGTGTACGCAGCCTGATATCAGTGAGAAAATGAGGTTAATCCTGGTAGACTGGTTGATTGAAGTTCACAGCAAGTTTGAACTTAGGCAGGAAACTCTGTATCTTACTGTAAACATCATTGATTGCGTCCTGTCGATGAAGGCGGTATCTAGGAAAGAGCTTCAGTTGGTAGGGATTGCGTCGATGTTTATCGCTTGCAAGTATGAAGAAATTTGGGCACCTGAGGTCAATGATTTTGTTCAAATATCAGAGAATGCTTAAGAGCAAGTGTTGGCGATGGAGAAAGTAATACTTGGGAATTTGGAGTGGTATTTCACAGTTCCTACACCTTACATGTTTCTCACCAGATACATGAAAGCTTCCGTTTCTTACGTGAAAGCTTCCATTTCTTTTGTAAGTTAACTTTATTTATACCTTGCTTTCTTAATTATTATTTCAATTTTAGCTCAAATATGAATAAATTGAGCTCAAATTTGTATATTGTTGACAATAAATAATAGGTAATTATAGAGAAGGAATATGGTGAGAGGAAAGACTCAAATGAAGAGGATTGAGAATGCAACAAGCAGAGAAGTAACATTTTCAAAACGTCGAAACGGGTTGTTGAAGAAGGCATTTGAGCTCTCAGTTCAGTTCTTTAGTTCTTTGTGATGCTGATGTTGATCTTATCATTTTTTCTCCTTGAGGAAAACTTTATGAATTTGCAAGTTGTAGGTACATGTTTTTTCTCCTTAGCTTTATCTTTATGTTTTTTTTGTTGTTTTTCCAATTTTCCTGAGAAAAGATGATTCCATAATAATTTTGCCAATAAGACATCAAATTCTGATGAGTTTCGTTTCAGATGACCTGCTAGTGTTAAATCACAATTCTATTGTCAGGTTCTAGGATGGAAGAAATATAGTTTTATTTTCTTTTCCTATAAATGTGCTCTTGAATGAGCTATATCTACGATACTTTCTTAGACTAGCTAGTATTGCTTTTTATGTTGTCTTTTTAGGCTTATTAGTTCCACACTTTCACCTATTAGTCCTATAGTGTGCTAATTTGAACTTAGTTGCTAATCTTTTGTTCCGGCAAGATTACTAGAAGAAGTCAATCGGTTGCAAGAGGAGGTACAAAGTTCCCATGTGTGTCTTTGTTCTGCATCTGCTCTTAATTAATTGGCTGATTGGCTCGCCATGTATATGATTGTTGCTCACTTGTTCATTCATTTTTTAGAAGAAAAATGATTCTGTTCATTCTCGTGCTCATCTCTATACACTATGTATATGTATCTGTGGCGAGTCATCACAAGTGTGTGGCCAAGTGTCGAACCTTGCTAGTTTATGAAAAACTTTTTTTGATCATGTACGACTAGTTGACTATACTAGAGGTTATATGAAGATTTGGAGCAACTTAGATGGTAAAGCGTCAGAGCTCTTTTTAAAGTTTCCTAAAATATGAAACTTAGTCTGCAACTCTGCAAGTGTGCACTTAGAAAGAAAGTCATATTCCCGGTTTGATTATTGCTTTATGTTATTCCTGCTTCAGTGTATATGTACTGTACTATTCAAATATATTTATTTAAATTATATTTTGTATGACATTATAGGTTTCAGATTCGTCAGATGGTGACGATGCGCCGTCATATGTTGATTGAAGCCCCTTTAACATTGCGCCAGTGGCGACATGATTGAATCCCCTACAACGTTCAAATTACCAAATGTACCGGTCTAGCTAGTTACGTAGCACTATTTACGATTTTTTTGGACAACTTTATGTTGGATTTTACTATCATCCGGATCCCAATTGATATTTTTGATTTCATCGTACTATAAAGTACTTTTATATTAGTTAAATTGTCAATGCCTAATGTTTGTGACGGAGACGATATATATGTATCAGACTATTTATAAAAGTACGTGGGTACTACCTCATTATATATTGCATTATGTTTTTTCGTGATTTAATAATAGTTAGCTAAGAGTACTACTACTACTTATAGGTCTATTTAATCTCTACGTTTTTATTAGGAAGTCAAATTCCCAAAAATCTAAAAGTCAAAATTATACTGTGACAATAAGAAGCGTTAATACAGTTTGAAGCGTCAATATATAAAAAGTTGACGCTTAATTCTGTCTCATCAAATGACACATAGAAGCATCAATAGTCACTGAAGACGCTTAAAAGTGTCAAATTTGTTGACAATTAAAAGCGTCAATAGTCACTGAAGACACTTTAAAGCGTCATATTTGTTGACAAAAAAAGCGTCAATATTCACTGAAGACACTTTAAAGCGTCACATTTGTTAACAAAAAAGCGTCAAAAAATAATGATGGCCAAAAAATTGACGCTTTTTCAAAGCGTCGATAAACAAAAAACTGGCGCTTTAAAGCGTCACAAAACGCTTAAAAAAGCGTCATTAATGCAAGGGATTTGTAGTAGTGAATGGTTTGAGATGTGTGTTGATGCAGAACGGGAAAGTAATTGCCTATGCTTCTAGGAAGTTGAAGCCTTATGAGGAGAACTATCCGACGATCTGGAGCTGGGTGCAGTTGTGTTTGCTCTCAAGATTTGGAGGCACTATCTTTATGGGGCGACCTTTAAGGTGTTTTCAGATCACAAGAGTATCAAGTACGTCTTCACTCAAAAGGAGTTGAACATGAGACAGAGGGGGTGGATTAAGCTGATTGGGGATTATGACATGGATATTATATACCGTGAAGGGAAGGCTAATGTGGTTGCAGATGCGTTAAGCAGGAAGAGTGTGCATTCTCTTTGCACAGCTATGTCTTTGATGAGGTTGAGAGATGAGGTGGGGAAGATGGGGATATATATGATACAGAATGGGGATGTTAGAGGGGACTTGAAAGTGGAGCCAGATCTTTATGATGATATTTGCAGGAAACAGGCTTTGGATCCTAAGATCGAGGAGTGGAGAGCTGGAGTAGACAAAGGGATAGTGTCTAGATTCTCTATTCATCCAGATGGCAGTGTGAGATTTGATGGGAGATGGTGTGTTCCTAGTGATGAGGAGTTGAAAAAGGTGATCATGACAGAGGCTCATTGCACACCATATTCGGTACATCCAGGCGGTGACAAGTTATATAAAGATTTGAAGAAGACTTTTTGGTGGCCTGGGATGAAGAAGGAAACAGCTGAGTTTGTCGCCCGTTGTTTGACTTGTCAGAGGGTTAAGGAAGAGCAGCGACGACCACAAGGTAAGATTCGGTCTCTTGAGGTACTTGAGTGGAAATGGGAGTCCATCTCTATGGATTTTATAGTGGGTTTGCCGAGGAGTCAAAAGGGTAATAACATAATATGGGTTATAGTTGATCGTTTGACTAAGTCAGCTCACCTTGTTCCGATGAAAGACACTTGGACCAAGATACAGTTAGCTTTGGCTTATAGGAAGCATGTGGTTCATTTGCATGGGGTGCCTAAGGATATAGTGTCAAATAGAGATGCGAGATTCATATGAAGGTTTTGGAAAGAGTTGCAGGAATTGATGGGAACTACATTGAAGATGAGTACTGCATTTCATCCTGCAACAGATGGACAGATGGCGAGGACCATCAAGACTTTGGAGGATATGATGCGAGCTTGTGTTATGGATTTTGGTGGTAGCTGGGAGGAGAGATTGCATCTGATCGAGTTTTCTTATAACAACTATCATATGAGTATTGGTATGGCACCATTTTAGGCTTTGTATGGGAGGAGGTGTAGGAGTCCGATTTGCTGGGATGATAGAGCTAAGGCAGTGGTTTTAGAACCACAGATGGTACAGGAGATGGTAGAACAGGTTAAGCTGATCAGACAAAAAATGAAAACGGCCCAGGATCGACAAAGGAGCTATGCAGATTTACATCGTTTTGACATAGAGTTTCAGGTTGGGGACAAGGTTCTTTTGAAAGTGTCTCTTATGCGTGGGGTCATGACATTGGGTAAGAAAGGGAAGCAGAGCCAGAAGTTTATCGGACCATATGAGATTTTGGACCGTGTGGGTGAGGTTGCTTACCGGTTAGCGTTGCCAGCAGCTTTGGATAGAGTGCATAATGTGTTTCATGTGTCTCAGTTACGGAAGTATGTGAGCGATCCTTCACATGTGTTAGAGGTAGAGAACATAGAGCTGGATGAGTCCTTGTCTTATCTTGAGGTGCCAAAACAGATTCTTGATCGCAAGGTTCGGAAAACTAGATATGGGGAAACAGTGTTGCTTAAGGTTCTTTGGTCTAACCATAAGGTTGAGGAGGCTACTTGGGAGGCATAGGAGGCTATGAGGGAGTGGTATCCGTCTCTTTTTTATCAGGTATGTGTGGTTACGGAGACGTAACCATGTTTCTTTTAGGGGAGTAGGAGATGGTTGCATAAGGTTTTTGTATGTTTTATGTTGGTTTTAGTACAGTTAGTAGTTGCTTTGAGTCGGTTTGAGTGTTGTTTGGGAGTTTTGTTTTTGAGTTTTGTTTTGAGTTTTGGTTATGTTGTTATATCGGAGTGGAGATAGTATGTTTTATTTTTGTCTATGGGCTGAACTTCGGGGACGAAGTTCTTTTTAAGGAGGGAAGACTATAATACTACGGTTTTCTATGTATGTGGGTACTCTATTGAGTGGAACTTACTCTGTCGAGTAAGTATCCTTTTACGCAAAACAGTAGCTAACCTGATGGGTACTCGATCGATTAAGTGTGACACTCGATCGAGTAAGGGTCACTCGATCGAGTAAGTGACTTACTCGATCGAGTATGTGTGTCTTACGGGATTGTTTAGTCGGGTTTTGTTAATAATGCGAGATTAATATAAAAAGGATTCCGTCACTTTGCTTAATCACTTTTAACATTCTAAAAACCTTTCAAGAGAAGAACAAGAGTTACGTATATTGCATCTATCGCATTATTAGCAAATCCCAAGGCTAGGATCATCGGATTGTCTCCTTCATTATACCGTTGTGATCGTCGTGTCAAGGGTAAGCTTCTTATATAATTTTTATAATGTTTTGATAAGTTTGATTAAATCCTAATTGGGTAGAATTGGAGGATTTGGGTGTATTATGATGAATAGATGGTAATTATGTGATTTTATGCTTTAGGAGGAGGATTCGTAGATGAAAAGTTCCGATTAGCTGTTGTGACGGTCTCGTGTGACTTACTGTTCCAGTTAGGGTTTCCCTACTCAGCATTGATTACATAATGTGTTGGTGGTTGTTTATTGTTGATATGTTTCACATTGGAATTAGATTTGGAACTGGTGATTGTTGATACTATAATATGATTGTTGTATAATTGTCTGTGTTTTGCGAGGTGCATCCTCAGCTGAGTGGAGTCACTTGCAGGAGTGGCTTCACGCCCTTAATTCGCCTTCTGTGGAACCCGCCACATAAGGGATGTGCACATTTAGGAACTTGGGTTTATCGCTCGGATGAGATGAGCGGGGCTTAGGTGGGAACGGCTGCGGTCCCCCACTAGCGGTGTGGAATACTTCTTGCGATGAGTATTCTGGCAGGACTACACACTTTAGTGTGTAGTTAGGCGTGTGGTGATAGGATGGAGTTTTGGTTGATTGCATTGGATTGTAGTATTGTTTTATTGCAGCTGTTTGTTTTGTGTAATCAGTATTGACCCCGTTTAATTGTTTTAAAAACTGTGGTGATCCATTCGGGGATTATGAGCAGTTATTGAGCAGGTATAAGATGATGCGCATGGGATAGCTGGGTTGAGTCATCACGAGTTGTTTAATAGTCTTCCGCTGTGTAATGAACTAGTTTATTTCATTTAGTTTAGCATTTTGAGAACAGTTGTATTTACATTATCAGATTTGGTTTTGAACTTGTATCACGTTAAACTATTTATTAAAGTATGTTTTCTTATGGTCTGTTGATATTCAGTGCCTCGGGTAACCGAGATGGTAGCATTCTCATGCCTTAAGTGGTCCTGGTGAGGCACTTGTAGTATGGGGGTGTTACAAGTTTATTCCTCATGATTACTCTATTGCTAGCTTCATCGTTTATCATGGCAAGATAAATTTTTGATGTTGAATCCGTCTCTCCACCAAGCCCTTCAAGATCTAATGAGATTGATCAATGTATAAGTAAGATAGGAGAAATTTGTGTTGATAACATATTCCAATAGATATTTGGGTCAGGAGAAAAAGTTACAAAACAATGTTGCAAGGTCTTCATAAGTGTTGGCGAGGATTGTCCCGATCTTCTAACCGAAGTGACAATAGAATATAAGCGTCTTTTCCAGAAACAGGCAGATGAAATTTGGCATAAAAGTGACAAAGTATGGGCTATTTGTAGCACAACTGGAGAAATCTCGCATTAGTTCTTTATGTTGTTTTAAAATTTGTTCTATACTTTACTTAATAATGTATGCACCATTTTTTTAGTATTTCTCTACTCGTAATGATTTCCTTATGACAATTCTTTTGGTATTTCTAATATAAGACAAATAAAACGGTTAACTTTATGTCAATTTATGAAAGAAAACATGATATATGATTTATCCAAATATGTAAGGATTGGTGAGTATTTACCTCATCGTGTATCCATGGGGTCATTGGGTTGGATCCTTACTCAAGGGAATGAAACAAATTCTTTTGTCAGTGGTTTAGCTCTTCGTGAGAGCACCCACGCCAAAGAAATTATATAGTGTCGTCCATGATAGATAGCCTAGTTTACAACAACATCAGCGCCTTAATCCCAAATTGATTCAGAATCCTCATCATTCTCTTCCAACACATTCTCATCGCCACTCCCATCATATTGGTCAAATCTAGGAGCATCATCCCTTTTGATCAACTCTGTTTCCACCACCTCACAGTCCACTTCAAAAGAAACTCCATCATATTCACATAAACTCCATCGTTTTCATCAAATGTTACACTTACAAAATCACATTCTTAGACATCATCAACAAGGCGAGGGATGTGGTTAGAATAAGGGGTGTCTAATGTCATTTATGTCTTCTCTTTACCATAATGTTTATCGCATAAAGCCCCAAGAGACAGACTATTTATAAATCAGTGGATGACAAGTAGTTCAGTACTTTAAATTGCAATGTTAAATGAATGGATGGTACATCGAAAATAATAGTTCAATATTAAAAATATGTTAAGTATTTAAAATAAATGTTGCTTGGAATATATTCCCTAAAGTTTAACAAACTAATATCAGTCCAAATCATATTTTAAATATCAATATAGCCTAATAATGTTACTTTAATGTTGGTTATATTGCGTCAATAATAAATATTGATGATAAAATAAATTAATTTGTCTTTCGACTTATTTCTAAGAACTCTTACCTCAGTTTATTGAAGAAAAAAAACATTATTCCACATGGTCGATCTAATTTTTTAGCCTAAACACTAAAAAATAAGGAATTGTTAATTTATATACAACTTTTACCAGACTTCTTAAACCCTCTTGAGAAACTATCAAGTCTCAACACTCCATCTTCCATCACAACCCTAACATCTGCTTGACCATCGTCCACTCTTTACCACTCCTCTTCAGTCACACTACCGTGTCCCCATCCCTAACCTTAACACCATCATTTGTCAACCTATCATCGACGCGCCACCCACTCATTTTATTCATGAGTTAAATTTGACTTTTCAAATTATTAATTACCAAAATATTTTAGAAATATTTTTCAAAGGACCAAGTAATCCAATTAATAAATCATATAGAAGTTTTTTTTTAAAAAAAAAAAAACCCTCCTAGATCTTAGCAATTGACTCACAAGTTCCCGTACTTAATTAAACTTACTGAAAATCTATTTTTTTCATTGAAATGGAACTAAATCTTAGCAACACTAAAATGGCAATAAGCGGACATGCTCCAATTGTAAAAAAAATGAAGAAACCCTAATTAAAAAAATTGATAATTCAATTGATAACATAAATTTAAGCAAATAACTAAACAAAAGTGAATAATTACATATGTAATATGCGAATTTAGATGTATAATTGAATACTTTACAGTAATTTGGTTATGTATGTTTTAATAGGAAGTGAAAAAAAAAACAGACAATTTTGCCCAACTATACAAAGAAAAGTGTAATGATGGAAAAATAATGAAAAATGCGTAAGATGGAGCAAAACTTGTGTGTAAAGTAGCAATTATGGTAATTGTCATTCAATTAAAATTAAAATATTAGGTAACAACTATCACGAATTTTTTCTTTCCAATCCGTCTTGCTTCAGACATTTTGAAATAAGATGGACCAAATATCACAATGTTTTATAAGAATGTAACGATTTAAAGACAAAATGTTATAACTAAAGTTGTCACTTTTTACTGTGAAAATGATGGTAACATTTTATCAAAAATTAGTAACATTTTATCGCAAAATGACATCATTTTATCCGTCTTATTTCAGACGAAAAAAAGGTTGTCTGACATATGAATTTGCGTTTTCTTTTGACTAGATTAAGGTAATGTAAAGCATACATTATCTATCAATTTTAATAAATATAGGCGTCATCACAAATTCAATAATTTTAAAAACATGCAATAAACATTTAATAAAAAAACTTACCTTAATAAATGAATAATTGAAATATGTGTTGTTTAAAATTTAATAAATGAAAGTTATAATTCTTTAAATGTAACGTGTATTTATAAACTTTTTTTATATGTTTTTCATCTATAAATTGAAATGCCACTCTAGGACATTTATATATGTTATTAGCTTTTATTTTCTTGTCGTGCGACAAACTAAAAATTTAATATATACAAAAGACATATTATGGAGCTTAAAACAAACGCTTCCGAGAGTTTATTGCTTGTAACACCCCGGCCCAAATCTAGGACCGGGAGCGGTCACTCACGGTAGCTCGCCAGGATGTGTACATGGCCCACTGATCAACACGAGTCCTTTGCAGTGCATTTTTTCCTCACTCATGCGCATCCCGGGAACTTTCCCAGGAGGTCACCCTTCTTAAGACTACTCTTCATGCTTAACTGTGGAGTTCTTTTGCATGGATAACCAGAAAAGAAAGTGCACTTTGTTGATATGAGTAGTACTTTCAATTCCTTTAAGCACTAGTCAGATTTTAAGCCTATCAATAGACCACTTCAAGGGGTAACCCTCCCGAATAACGTATTCGGTTCAGTGGAGTATTATATTGCTCATGATTACTCTATTTCTAGCTTCATCGTTTGTCATGACAAGACAAATTTTTGATGTTGAATCCGTCTCTCCATCAAGCCCTTCAAGATCGAATGAGATTGATCAATGTATAAGTAAGATAGGAAAAGTTTGTGTTGATAACATATTCCAATATATATTTGGGTCCGGAGAAAAAGTTACAAAAAAATGTTGCAAGGTCTTGATAAGTGTTGGTGAGGATTGTGGCGATCTTCTAACCGAAGTGACAATAATATATAAGCGTCTTTCCCAGAAACAGGCAGATGAAATTTGGCATAAAAATGACAAAGTATGGGCAATTTGTAGCACAATTGGAGAAATCTCGCATTAGTTCTTTATGTTGTTTAAAAATTTGTTCTATAGGTGTTACTTAATAATGTATGCATCATTTTTTTAGCATTTCTCTACTCTTAATTATTTCCTTATCACAATTCTTTTGATATTTCTAATATAAGACAAATAAAACGGTTAACTTTACGTCAATTTATGAAAGAAAACATAATATATTATTTAACCAAATATGTAAGGATTGGTGAGTATTTACCTCATGGTGTATCCATGGGGTCATGGGGTTGGATCCTTACTCAAGCGAATGAAGCAAATTCTTTTGTCGGCGGTTTAGCTCTTCATGAAAGAACCCACGCCAAAGAAATTATATAGTGTCGTCCATGATAGATAGCCTAGTTTACAACAACTTCAGAGACTTAATCCCAAACTGATTCAGAATCCTCATCATTCTCTTTCACCACATTCTCATCGCCACTCCCATCATATTGGTCAAATCTAGGAGCATCATCCCTTTTGATCAACTCTATTTCCACCACCTCATAGTCCACTTCAAAAGAAACTCCATCATATTCACATCAACAAAGAGTACTCGGTCTATTAAACTTCATATCATTTTCATCAAATATTACACTTACAAAATCACATTCATACACATCATCAACAAGGCGAGGGATGTGGTTGGAATAAGGGGTGTCCAATTTCATTTATGTCTTCTCTTTACCATAATGTTTATCGCATAAAGCCCCAACAGACAGACTATTTATAAATCAGTTGATGATAAGTAGTTCAGTACTTTAAATTGCAATGTTAAATGAATGGATGGTACATCGAAAATAAAAGTTCAATATTAAAAATATGTTTATTTAAAATCAATGTTGCTTGGAATATATTCCCTAAATTTTAACAAACTAAAATCAGTCCAAATCATATTTTAAATATCAATATAGCCTAATATTGTGACTTTAATATTAGTTATATTATGTCAATAAATAAATATTTTTGATAAAATAAATTAATTTGTCTTTCGACTTATTTTTAAGTACTCTTACCTCAGTTTATTGTAGAAAAAATATATTATTCCACATGATCGATCTAATTTTTTATCCTAGGCACTAAAAAATAGGGAATTGTTAATTTATATACAACTTTTACTCCTACCATACACATTATTTTCAATTTTGTTTAGCTCATTTTTTTACCAGACTTCTTAAACCCTCTTGAGAAACTATCAAGTCTCAACACTCCATCCTCCATCACAACCCTAACATCTACTTGACCATCTCCACTCTTTACGACTCATCTTCAGTCACAACACTGTGCCCTCATCCCTAAACTTGCACCATCCTTTGTCAACCTTTCATCGACGCGCCACCCACCCATTTCATTAATGAGTTAAATTTAACTTCTCAAATTATTAATTACCAAAATAGTTTAGAAATGTTTCTCAACGGACCAAGTAATCCAATTAATAAATCATATAGAATTTTTTTTTTTTAAAAAAAAACCCTCCTAGATCTAAGCAATTCACCCACAAGTTCCAGTACTTAATTAAACTTACTGAAAATCTGGTCTTTTCATTGAAATGGAACTAAATCTTAGCAGCACTACACTGGCAGTAAGCAGACATGCCATAATTGTAAAAAATGAAGAAACCCTAATTAAAAAAAATTAATAATTCAATTGATAACATAAATTTAAGCAAATAACTAAATAAAAGTGAATAATTACATATGTAATATGCGAATTTAGATGTATAATTGAATACTTTACAGTAATTTGGTTATGTATGTTTTAATAGGAAGTGAAAACAAAGACAATTTGGCCCAACTATACAAAGAAAAGTGTAATGATGGAAAAATAATGAAAAATGTGTAAGATGGAGCAAAACTTATGTGTAAACTAGCAATTACGATAATTGTCATTCAATTTAAATTAAAATATTAGGTAACAACTAATTTTGAATAAATCATTAGCTCTCTAAAATCACGAATTTTTTCTTTCCAATCCGTCTTGCTTCATACAGTCTGAAATAAGATGGACCAAATATCACCATTTTTTATAAGTATGTAACGATTTAATGACAAAATGTTATAACTAAAGTTGTCACCTTTTACTGTGAAAATGATGGTAATATTTTATCCAAAAATAATAACATTTTATCGCAAAATGACATCATTTTATCCGTCTTATTTCAGACAAAAAAAAGGCCGTCTAAAATAAGAATTTGCATTTTCTTTGGACTAGATTAAGGTAATGTAATGCATACATTAGCTATCATTTTTAATAAATATAGGCGTCATCACAAATTCAATACTTTTAAAAACATGCAATAAACGTTTAATAAAAAAACTTACCTTGAATAATGAATAATTGAAATATGTGTTGCTTAAAATTTAATAAATGAAAGTTATAATTCTTTAAATGTAACGTGTATTTCTAAACTTTTTTTATATGTTTTTCATCTATAAATTGAAATGCCACTCTAGGACATTTGTATATGTTATTAACTTTTATTTTCTTATCGTGCGACAAACTAAAAATTTAATAAATACAAAAGACATATTATGGAGCTTATAACAAACGCTTCCAAGAGTTTATTGCTCATGATTACTCTATTGCTAGCTTCATCGTTTGTCATGGCATGAGAAATATTTGATGTTGAATCCGTCTGTTAACCAAGCCCTTCAATATCTAATGAGATTGATCAATGTATAAGTAATATAGGAAAAATTTGTGTTGATAACATATTCCAACATATATTTGGGTCTGGAGAAAAAGTTACAAAACAATGTTGCAAGGTCTTGATAAGTGTTGGTGAGGATTGTGGCGATCTTCTAACCGAAGTGACAATAGTATATAAGCGACTTTCCCAGAAACAGGCAGATGAAATTTGGCATAAAAATGACAAAGTATGGGCAATTTGTAGCACAATTGGAGAAATCTCGCATTAGTTCTTTATGTTGTTTAAAAAATTGTTCTATAGGTGTTACTTAATAATGTATGCATCATTTTTTTAGCATATTTCTACTCTTAATTATTTCCTTATCACAATTCTTTTGATATTTCTAATATAAGACAAATAAAACGGTTAACTTTACGTCAATTTATGAAACAAAACATAATATATTATTTAACCAAATATGTAAGAATTGGTGAGTATTTACCTCATGGTGTATCCATGGGGTCATGGGGTTGGATCCTTACTCAAGGGAATGAAGCAAATTCTTTTGTCAGCGGTTTAGCTCTTCATGAGAGCACCCACGCCAAAGAAATTATATAGTGTCGTCCATGATAGATAGCCTAGTTTACAACAACATCAGAGTCTTAATCCCAAACTGATTCAGAATCCTCATCATTCTCTTTCACCACATTCTCATCGCCACTCCCATCATATTGGTCAAATTTAGGAGCATCATCCTTTTTGATCAACTCTGTTTCCAGCACCTCATAGTCCACTTCAAAAGAAACTCCATCATATTCACATCAACAAAGAGTACTCGGTCTATTAAACTTCATATCATTTTCATCAAATATTACACTTACAAAATCACATTCATAGACATCATCAACAAGGCGAGGGATGTGGTTGGAATAAGGGGTGTCCAATTTCATTTATGTCTTCTCTTTACCATAATGTTTATCGCATAAAGCCCCGAGAGACAGACTATTTATAAATCAGTTGATGACAAGTAGTTCAGTACTTTAAATTGCAATGTTAAATGAATGGATGGTACATCGAAAATAATAGTTCAATATTAAAAATATGTTTATTTAAAATCAATGTTGCTTGGAATATATTCCCTAAATTTTAACAAACTAAAATCAGTCCAAATCATATTTTAAAT
The DNA here is from genome assembly GCF_048544455.1 of Silene latifolia. Classification (NCBI taxonomy): domain Eukaryota; kingdom Viridiplantae; phylum Streptophyta; class Magnoliopsida; order Caryophyllales; family Caryophyllaceae; genus Silene; species Silene latifolia. The sequence continues at coordinate 97,691,324 of NC_133537.1, read as the reverse complement.
ATCAATATAGCCTAATATTGTGACTTTAATATTGGTTATATTGCGTCAATAATAAATATTGTTGATAAAATAAATTGATTTGTCTTTCGACTTATTTCTAAGAACTCTTACCTCAGTTTATTGAAGAAAAAAAACATTATTCCACATGATCGATCTAATTTTTTAGCCTAAACACTAAAAAATAGGGAAATGTTTATTTATTTACAACTTTTACTCCTATCATACACAACATTTTCAATTTTGTTTAGCTCATTTTTTTACCAGACTTCTTAAACCCTCTTGAGAAACTATCAAGTCTCAACACTCCATCCTCCATCACAACCCTAACATCTGCTTGACCATCGTCCACTCTTTACGAGTCATCTTCAGTCACACCACCGTGCCCTCATCCCTAAACTAGCACCAACCTTTCATCGACGCGCCACCCACCGATTTCATTAATGAGTTAAATTTGACTTCTCAAATTATTAATTACCAAAATAGTTTAGAAATGTTTTTCAACGGGCCAAGTAATCCAATTAATAAATCATATAGAAGTTTTTTTTTTTTAAAAAAAAAAAAACCCTCCTAGATCTAAGCAATTCACCCACAAGTTCCAGTACTTAATTAAACTTACTGAAAATCTGGTCTTTTCATTGAAATGGAACTAAATCTTAGCAGCACTACACTAGCAGTAAGCAGACATGCCCTAATTGTAAAAAATGAAGAAACCCTAATTAAAAAAAAATTAATAATTCAATTGATAACATAAATTTAAGCAAATAACAAAATAAAAGTGAATAATTACATATGTAATATGCGAATTTAGATGTATAATTGAATACTTTACAGTAATTTGGTTATGTATGTTTTAATAGGAAGTGAAAAAAAAAAGACAATTTGGCCCAACTATACAAAGAAAAGTGTAATGATAGAAAAATAATGAAAAATGTGTAAGATGGAGCAAAACTTCTGTGTAAAGTAGCAATTACGATAATTGTCATTCAATTTAAATTAAAATATTAGGTAACAACTAATTTTGAATAAATCATTAGCTCTCTAAAATCACGAATTTTTTCTTTCCAATCCGTCTTGCTTCATACAATCTGAAATAAGATGGACCAAATATCACCATTTTTTATAAGTATGTAACGATTTAATGACAAAATGTTATAACTAAAGTTGTCACTTTTTACTGTGAAAATGATGGTAACATTTTATCCAAAAATAGTAACATTTTATCGCAAAATGACATCATTTTATCCGTCTTATTTCAGACGAAAAAGGCCGTCTAAAATAAGAATTTGCGTTTTCTGTGGACTAGATTAAGGTAATGTAATGCATACATTAACTATCAATTTTAATAAATATAGGCGTCATCACAAATTCAATAATTTTAAAAACATGCGATAAACATTTAATAAAAAAACTTACCTTATATAATGAATAATTGAAATATGTGTTGCTTAAAATTTAATAAATGCAAGTTATAATTCTTTAAATGTAACGTGTATTTCTAAACTTTTTTTATATGTTTTTCATCTATAAATTGAAATGCCACTCTAGGACATTTGTATATGTTATTAGCTTTTATTTTCTTATCGTGCGACAAACTAAAAATTTAATAAATACAAAAGACATATTATGGAGCTTAAAACAAACGCTTCCAAGAGTTTATTGCTCATGATTACTCTATTGCTAGCTTCATCGTTTGTCATGGCAAGAGAAATTTTTGATGTTGAATCCAGCTCTCAACCAAGCCCTTCAATATCTAATGAGATATTTATAAATCAGTTGATGACAAGTAGTTCAGTACTTTAATTTGCAATGTTAAATGAATGGATGATACATCGAAAATAATAGTTCAATATTAAAAATATGTTTATTTAAAATCAATGTTGCTCGGAATATATTCCCTAAATTTTAACAAACTAAAATCAGTCCAAATCATATTTTAAATATCAATATAGCCTAATATTGTGACTTTAATATTGGTTATATTGCGTCAATAATAAATATTGTTGATAAAATAAATTAATTTGTCTTTCGACTTATTTCTAAGAACTCTTACCTCAGTTTATTGAAGAAAAAAAACATTATTCCACATGATCGATCTAATTTTTTAGCCTAAACACTAAAAAATAGGGAAATGTTTATTTATTTACAACTTTTACTCCTATCATATACAACATTTTCAATTTTGTTTAGCTCATTTTTTGACCAGACTTCTTAAACCCTCTTGAGAAACTATCAAGTCTCAACACTCCATCCTCCATCACAACCCTAACATCTGCTTGACCATCGTCCACTCTTTACGAGTCATCTTCAGTCACACCACCGTGCCCTCATCCCTAAACTAGCACCATCCTTTGTCAACCTTTCATCGACGCGCCACCCACCGATTTCATTAATGAGTTAAATTTGACTTCTCAAATTATTAATTACCAAAATAGTTTAGAAATGTTTTTCAACGGACCAAGTAATCCAATTAATAAATCATATAAAAGTTTTTTTTTTTTTTTAAAAAAAAAAACCCTCCTAGATCTAAGCAATTCACCCACAAGTTCCAGTACTTAATTAAACTTACTGAAAATCTGGTCTTTTCATTGAAATAGAACTAAATCTTAGCAGCACTACACTAGCAGTAAGCAGACATGCCCTAATTGTAAAAAATGAAGAAACCCTAATTAAAAAAAATTAATAATTCAATTGATAACATAAATTTAAGCAAATAACTAAATAAAAGTGAATAATTACATATGTAATATGCGAATTTAGATGTATAATTGAATACTTTACAGTAATTTGGTTATGTATGTTTTAATAGGAAGTGAAAAAAAAAAGACAATTTGGCCCAACTATACAAAGAAAAGTGTAATGATACAAAAATAATGAAAAATGTGTAAGATGGAGCAAAACTTATGTGTAAAGTAGCAATTACGATAATTGTCATTCAATTTAAATTAAAATATTAGGTAACAACTAATTTTGAATAAATCATTAGCTCTCTAAAATCATGAATTTTTTTCTTTCCAATCCGTCTTGCTTCATACAGTCTGAAATAAGATGGACCAAATATCACCATTTTTTATAAGTATGTAACGATTTAATGACAAAATGTTATAACTAAAGTTGTCACTTTTTACTGTGAAAATGATGGTAACATTTTATCCAAAAATAGAAACATTTTATCGCAAAATGACATCATTTTATCCGTCTTATTTCAGACGAAAAAAAGGCCGTCTAAAATAAGAATTTACATTTTCTTTGGACTAGATTAAGGTAATGCAATGCATACATTAGCTATAGATTTTAATAAATATAGGCGTCATCACAAATTCAATAATTTTAAAACATGCAATAAACATTTAATAAAAAAACTTACCTTATATAATGAATAATTGAAATATGTGTTGCTTAAAATTTAATAAATGCAAGTTATAATTCTTTAAATGTAACGTGTAATTCTAAACTTTTTTTATATGTTTTTCATCTATAAATTGAAATGCCACTCTAGGACATTTGTATATGTTATTAGCTTTTATTTTCTTATCGTGCGACAAACTAAAAATTTAATAAATACAAAAGACATATTATGGAGCTTAAAACAAACGCTTCCAAGAGTTTATTGCTCATGATTACTCTATTGCTAGCTTCATCGTTTGTCATGGCAAGAGAAATTTTTGATGTTGAATCCAGCTCTCAACCAAGCCCTTCAATATCTAATGAGATATTTATAAATCAGTTGATGACAAGTAGTTCAGTACTTTAATTTGCAATGTTAAATGAATGGATGATACATCGAAAATAACAGTTCAATATTAAAAATATGTTTATTTAAAATCAATGTTGCTTGGAATATATTCCCTAAATTTTAACAAACTAAAATCAGTCCAAATCATATTTTAAATATCAATATAGCCTAATATTGTGACTTTAATATTGGTTATATTGCGTCAATAATAAATATTGTTGATAAAATAAATTAATTTGTCTTTCGACTTATTTCTAAGAACTCTTACCTTAGTTTATTGAAGAAAAAAACATTATTCCACATGATCGATCTAATTTTTTAGCCTAAACACTAAAAAATAGGGAAATGTTTATTTATTTACAACTTTTACTCCTATCATATACAACATTTTCAATTTTGTTTAGCTCATTTTTTGACCAGACTTCTTAAACCCTCTTGAGAAACTATCAAGTCTCAACACTCCATCCTCCATCACAACCCTAACATCTGCTTGACCATCGTCCACTCTTTACGAGTCATCTTCAGTCACACCACCGTGCCCTCATCCCTAAACTAGCACCATCCTTTGTCAACCTTTCATCGACGCGCCACCCACCGATTTCATTAATGAGTTAAATTTGACTTCTCAAATTATTAATTACCAAAATAGTTTAGAAATGTTTTTCAACGGACCAAGTAATCCAATTAATAAATCATATAGAAGTTTATTTTTTTTAAAAAAACCCTCCTAGAGCTAAGCAATTCACCCACAAGTTCCAGTACTTAATTAAACTTACTAAAAATCTGGTCTTTTCATTGAAATGGAACTAAATCTTAGCAGCACTACACTAGCAGTAAGCAGACATGCCCTAATTGTAAAAAATGAAGAAACCCTGATTAAAAAAAAATTAATAATTCAATTGATAACATAAATTTAAGCAAATAACTAAATAAAAGTGAATAATTACATATGTAATATGCGAATTTAGATGTATAATTGAATACTTTACAGTAATTTGGTTATGTATGTTTTAATAGGAAGTGAAAAAAAAAAAAGACAAATTGGCCCAACTATACAAAGAAAAGTGTAATGATGGAAAAATAATGAAAAATGTGTAAGATGGAGCAAAACTTATGTGTAAAGTAGCAATTACAATAATTGTCATTCAGTTTAAATTAAAATATTAGGTAACAACTAATTTTGAATAAATCATTAGCTCTCTAAAATCGCGAATTTTTTCTTTCCAATCTGTCTTGCTTCATACAGTCTGAAATAAGATGGACCAAATATCACCATTTTTTATAAGTATGTAACGATTTAATGACAAAATGTTATAACTAAAGTTGTCACTTTTTACTGTGAAAATGATGGTAACATTTTATCCAAAAATAGAAACATTTTATCGCAAAATGACATCATTTTATCCGTCTTATTTCAGACGAAAAAAAGGCCGTCTAAAATAAGAATTTGCATTTTCTTTGGACTAGATTAAGGTAATGTAATGCATACAATAGCTATCAATTTTAATAAATATAGGCGTCATCACAAATTCAATAATTTTAAAACATGCAATAAACATTTAATAAACATTTAATAAACATTCAATTATATAATGAATAATTGAAATATGTGTTGCTTAAAATTTAATAAATGAAAGTTATAATTCTTTAAATGTAACGTGTATTTCTAAACTTTTTTTTATATGTTTTTCATCTATAAATTGAAATGCCACTCTAGGACATTTGTATATGTTATTAGCTTTTATTTTCTTATCGTGCGACAAACTAAAAATTTAATAAATACAAAAGACATATTATGGAGCTTAAAACAAAAGCTTCCAAGAGTTTATTGCTCATGATTACTCTATTTCTAGCTTCATCGTTTGTCATGGCAAGAGAAATTTTTAATGTTGAATCCGTCTCTCAACCAAGCCCTTCAATATCTAATGAGATTGATCAATGTATAAGTAATATAGGAAAAATTTGTGTTGATAACATATTCCAATATATATTTGGGTCTGGAGAAAAAGTTACAAAACAATGTTGCAAGGTCTTGATAAGTGTTGGTGAGGATTGTGGCGATCTTCTAACCGAAGTGACAATAGTATATAAGCGTCTTTCCCAGAAACAGGTAGATGAAATTTGGCATAAAAATGACAAAGTATGGGCTATTTGTAGCACAATTGGAGAAATCTCGCACTAGTTCTTTATGTTCTTTTAAAATTTGTTCTATAGGTGTTACTTAATAATGTATGCATCATTTTCTTAGTATTTCTCTACTCTTAATGATTTCCTTATCACAACTCTTTTGATATTTCTAATATAGGACAAATAAAACGGGTAACTTTACGTCAATTTATGAAAGAAAACATGATATATTATTTAACCAAATATGTAAGGATTGGTGAGTATTTACTTCATCGTGATCCATGGGGTTATGGGGTTGGATCCATACTCAAGGGAATGAACTAAATTCTTTTGTCAGCGGTTTAGCTCTTCGTGAGAGCACCCACGCCAAAGAAATTATATAGTGTCGTCCATGATAGATAGCCTAGTTTACAACAACATCAGAGCCTTAATCCCAAACTGATTCAGAATCCTCATCGTTCTCTTCCACCACATTCTCATAGCCACTCCCATCATATTGGTCAAATCTAGGAGCATCATCCCTTTTGATCAACTCTGTTTCCACCACCTTATAGTCCACTTCAAAAGATACTCCATCATATTCACATAAACAAAGAGTACTCGGTTTATTAAACTTCATATCGTTTTCATCAAATGTGACACTTACAAAATCACATTCATAGACATCATCTACAAGGCGAGGGATGGGGTTGGAATAAGGGGTGTCCAATATTACTTATGACTTCTCTTTACCATAATGTTTATCGCATAAAGACCAAAGAGACAGACTATTTATAAATCAGTGGATGACAAGTAGTTTAGTACTTTAAATTGCAATGTTAAATGAATATATGGTACATCGAAAATAATAGTTCAATATTAAAAATATGTTAAGTATTTAAAATCAATGTTGCTTGGAATATATTCCCTAATTTTTAACAATCTAAAATCAGTCCAAATTATATTTTAAATATCAATATAGCCTAATATTCAGAACTTTAATATTGATTATATTGCGTCAATAATAAATATTGTTGATACAAAAAATTAATTTGTTTTTCGACCTATTTCCAAGAACTCTTACCTGAGTTTACTGAAGAAAAAAATATTATTCCACATGATCGATCTAATTTTTTAGCCTAAACACTAAAAAATAGGGAATTATTAATTTATATACAACTTTTACTTCTATCATACACAACATTTCCACTTTTATTTAGCTCATTTTTTACCAAGACTTCTCAAACACTCTTAAAAAACTATCAAGTCTCAACACACCATCCTCCATCACAACCCTAACATCTGCTTAACCTTCATCCACTCTTTACCACTCCTCTTCACACCGTGCCCCTATCTCTAACCCTAGCACTATCCTTTGTCAATCTTTCATCGACGCGCCACCCACCCATTTCATTTATGAGTTAAATTTGACTTCTCAAATAATTAATTACCAAAATAGTTTAGAGATGTTTTTCAAAGGACCAAGTAATCAAATTAATAAATCATATCGGAGGATTTTTTTTAAAAAAAACTCCTTCTAGATCTAAGCAATTCACCCACAAGTTCCAGTACTTAATTAAACTTACTGAAAATCTGGTCTTTTCATTGAAATGGAATTAAATCATAGCAGCACTAAAATGGCAATAAGAAGACATGCTCTAATTTTAAAAAATGAAGAAACTCTAATTAAAAAAATTGATAATTCAATTGATAACACAAATTTAAGCAAATAACTAAACAAAAGTGAATAATTACATATGTAATATGCGAATTTAGATGTATAAGTGAATAGTTTACAGTAATTTGGTTATTTATGTTTTTATAGCAAGAGAAAAAAAAAAGATAATTTTACCCAACTACACAAGGAAAAGTGTAATGATGGAAAAATAATGAAAAATATGTAAGATGGAGCAAAACTTGTGTGTAAAGTAGCAATTACGATAATTGTCATTCAATTAAAATTAAAATATTAGCTAACAACTAATTTTGAATAAATTATTAGTTCTCTAATATCACAAATTTTTTCTTTCCAATCCGTCTTGCTTCAGACAGTCTGAAATAAGATGAACCAAATATCACCATTTTTTATAAGAATGTAACCATTGAATGACAAAATGTTATAACTAAAGTTGTCACTTTATACTGTGAAAATGATGGTAACATTTTATCAAGAAATAGTAATAATTTATCGCAAAATGACATCATTTTATCCGTCTTATTTCAGACGAAAAAGAGGCCATCTGAAATAAGAATTTGCGTTTTATTTTGACTAGATTAAGGTAATGTAATGCATACATTATCTATCAATTTTAATAAATATAGGCGTCATCACAAATTCAATAATTTTAAAAACTTGTAATAAATATTTAATAAAAAAAATTACCTAAATAAATGAATAACTAGTTTTGTGACCCGTGCAATGCACGGATTTTATCAAGACGCTTCCTTAAAACTTTGTTCTGATACGAAAATTTAATGAAAATGGAGACCAATTTTTTTCAACTATAAATAAAAGATTTTAAGATAAAATGTAAAATGGTTGACACATATTGTGGAATAATCCATGTTGTGGTAAGATTTAAAATAGGGAAGAATTTAGTTAGAGAAGTGGGTTAGTTAATAGAGAGTATAATCCTTCTTAAAACCTATTCATGCATATGTCTATTCAAAGTGGGTTGCGAAGTCCAAATGTACTTTTTTGTTAGTAAGTCGACGTGTACTTAATGTGATGACATTATAAACAAAGAAGGAACACATAGTTTTATTTACGTGGAAATTCTTATGTAATGACAAAGTATGCAAACTTAAATTCATTTTGGTGGACTATCTTGTGAATTTGAGTTGTATTACAGTTATAATCTACGTAACATTCTAAACATGATGATGTAACTTGTTGCCTTAAGTCATATTCATAATCATTTTTCATTATATTTTATTACTTTGTAGGGTAACAACCGGTTATTCTACATCTCGTTTCAAACCAAACAGTTGTTGTGACTAATCACATACTGCAAATCTGACGGAATCTTGAAATTGGACGAATTTGTTTTAGCAATTTAAATCAAACTACTTACGGAATGCACAACATCTTCCATATTGGCTTGTTCAATTATATAATCTATACGTACTACCTGCATGTCAACAAAAAAATACATGTAAGCAAGTTAATCACCTTATAAGCAGATTACAAATACTAATCACTTGATTTAGAGATTAGCAAGGAAGGAACCAGAGTTGGTTATTTGACTTCATAACTATGAAGTTGAACTTTTTTATTTTACACAGAACTCAAATATTAATTTTTCAAAATTTGTACCTTTATACTATGAAAACTATGAACAATCAGGAGAAATTAACATGCAAACAAACTAAAAAGTTTAAACTTAAGTAGCAATGTAGTGCCTTTGAGATCGAAAATTTATATGAAATTGAACCATTGATTTTCAAAGCATAATAAAACGGGGGCGGATGGAATGTTTGTCATCAATGTACATTTCACATGACCCATTGAGAATTAAGGATGAGTGATATAAAAATGTGTTTGACTTTAGAGAGTTACAATATTGATTTTGTATTTACTTAGTTCTCTTATTTGTCTATGAGGAGGTATTTATACAAACTCACTGAGCAATTGAAAAGCAACCACTAATACACTTAATTATGCAAATTCATTGTATCATAATTTCACTAATAAACTTAATTATGATAATTCATTGTGTCATAATTTATACATATCAACCCATAGTCTCTTACTATTTCTAATAAAATGCAAAGAAAAATAACATAAAATGTGGCACTTAAAATTACTTAACATGACACACATCAAATAATAAACTACTCATCTTGCCTTTTATTATATTGTATAGATACTGATAGTTAAGTAATTTATCATACTACATTTCGAAAAAATAATTAATTTAGAATAAATTTTAAAGGATAATTAAACAATAAAAGTGGAATGGAGAAGGTCTCATTTAAATTCACCATGAACAAAAAGTTATAAATATAATTATTTTTGTTTTACTTACTAAATATATTGCTAAAAAATGCAATTTATTTGTTTTTTTACAAAACCTTATCCTTTACGTGAAATAATTTCGTGAACTAAATACATGGTATTACTACCCCTTTAAAATTCTATTATTAGTGTTTAATTTCACTTAAGTATTTACAGAATTAGTTTGTAAATTACTTAAATTAAATAAATATTTTCTTTTCCATATATTTTATATTTTCCTAAGAAAATATCTTATATGATCTTTAATACTCATTTGTCGATTAATTAGTTTTGTAAAACATCTTCTACATACAACAAAGTTATAGTATATTTTTTTTATAGTAACAACAATAGTGAATTAGTGCCTTTCAAAAAAGAGGTAGTAAATTAGTGAAAATACAAATTTTGTTTTGTTTTTAACTTCATTTATTCTTCTTCGTTCTTAATTTCCTATGTATTCAGTTTTTTTTTATTTCGAATACATATAATACTACTCCATATGAAATATCTTGAAATTATTATCTTATAGTTACTCCGTATTTTTTATTGTAGTTTTTTTGAGTTAATTAAGTTTAAAGCTAATGGAATATGGATGGGTTTTTAAAGGAAATAAGTGAATTAAATAAATGCAATATAATAATAAATTGGTAATCCATGTTATATTAGTTTGCCAAGTCACATTGTTATTGTGTATGTGGCTTTTTTTCATCCCATGTGGCATTGTCTACGTGACATTTTTAGGTTAGCTTTTTAATAATATTTTATATATTGAAATATGTGTTGCTTAAAATTTAATAAATGAAAGTTGTAATTCTTTAAATGTAACGTTTATTTGTAAACTTTTTTTATATTTTTATCATCTATAAATTGAAATGCCACTCTAGGACATTTGTATATGTTATTAGCTTTTATTTTCTTTTCGTGCGACAAACTAAAAATTTAATAAATACAAAAGACATATTATGGAGCTTAAAACAAACGCTTCCAAGAGTTTATTGCTCATGATTACTCTATTGCTAGCTTCATCGTTTGTCATTGCAAGATAAATTTTTGATGTTGAATCCGTCTCTCCACCAAGCCCTTCAAAATCTAATGAGATTGATCAATGTATAAGTAAGATAGGAAAAATTTGTGTTGATAACATATTCCCTTATATCAACAAAAATTGGAATCATGTTACAACCACTAAAGTTCAATATTATAGGAAAGGATGGTTCTCTTTCAGGTTTAACAAGATTGAGGATATGCAGGAGGTACTCAAAGGAGGGCCGTGGTGAATGAGAAATAACTCTTTTATTCTTAAACAATAGACCCCTTCATTTTCTGTTGAAATGGACAAGGTTTCAGTTGTGCCCATTTGGATATTGTTCCATGACCTAGATCCTTTGCTATGGTCTGATGTAGTTCTCAGTAAGTTGGCAAGTAAAGTTGGAACACCAATGTTTGCTGACACTACAACTACTTATAAAGCCAGATTGTCATTTGCACGAGTTATGGTGGAAGCAGATTTATCTAAGGAGTTACCAGACCATGTTATTCTTAACACCCCTTATCATGGGTAGATAACTTAGAAAATCACATATGAATAGAGACCATACTACTGTACATGTTGTGGGAAGTTGGGACACACTTAAAATTTCTGTAGGTTGAACAAAAATAGAGTTACCAAAGCAAAACCTGCACCAGCAGTTTGGAAGCCTAAAGCCACTACACTTGCTACATCATTTGTTGAGGTACCTATAAGGAGTCAAGAATGCCATGGGCTAGGCTTAGAGGGTCCAGTACAGGAAGAAGGGGCTCATTCCTCAGTTGCTGTTGTACAAGAACTAGGGACTGAGTTACCTCTGACTGTGATTGCTGACCATAGCTCAGAATGCAATGAGCTAGGTTGTACCTTAGGTCCTCATCTGGTTGATAGTAGTATGGATGTAGGTGGATTGGATAGAGCAGATGGAATTAGAGGTATACCTGTGCAAAATGGGTTTGCTGTTCTAGAGGAGGATAGCTCTAGTACTTCATTGGAGATTGAGCAATCAGTAGTGGTGGCTACTGACACATTACCACCTGATAAATGATAATAGCTGCCTGGAATATTCGAGGCTTCAATGAGGGTCTCAAGCAACATGAGGTCAGGGGTTTTTTGCATTCTAATAAAATTGATATTTTTGGATTAGTAGAGACACATGTTAAGGATATTAAAGGAAGTATGTAGTATAATGAATAAATTCCCTAGATACAATATCATTAGTAATAACACACATGGGAGGATTTGGCTATTTTATAATCCATCTACTATAGTGATTAATAATATTGTCATCCATGATAAGTTCATCCACTGTGAAGTTTATTTCAAGGCTACTAATCAGGCTATTAATGTCACTGTGTTTTATGGGAAGAATGATGCCACTACTAGGAGAAAAATGTGGGAAGGATTGGAACAACTAGTAGTGTTAAAGCCATGGATTGTCTTAGGTGATTTTAACATTTTTAGGAGTTTACATGAAAGGCGGGATCCCAATCCACCTTCCTTGACTGAAATTATGGAGTTTAATGATTGTCTCTCTCATTGTGATTTGGAGGATATTCACACTATTGGGGCGGAATTTATATGGTCCAATAAACAAGGGGCAGCAACTAGAACTTGGTCTCGTCTAGACAGAGTGCTTGTTAGTTCTAGTTGGATGTCCACTTTCCCAACCTCCTATGCCAACTGCCTTAACCCAGGAATATCTGATCACTCCCCAATTCTTGTTAGAGTTTGCACTAGTAGCATTGTAAGGAGAACCTTTAGCTTTCTTAATTGTTGGACTTGGATGGATCACAAAGATTATAAGGGTATTATTGAAGAAGCTTGGAGAATCCCTAGTTATGGAACTGCTATGTTTAAACTGTTTCACAAATTAAAGAAGGTCAAACATGCTCTTATACCCTTGCATAGGCTCAGCTTTACTAGCTTGGGTACTTGGACCAAACTGTTAAAACAAGATTTGGAGGCTTGCCAACAGGTTATGCAACATGATTTGATGGCACAGCACCTCATTGATAAGGAGAAAAGCTTACTTGCAGATTATGGTTTTTATAAGAAGTTAGAATTGAGCATGTCCTATCAAAAGAGCAAAAGTTCATAATATTCAAATGGGAGACTGTTCAAGTTCCTATTTCTTCTCTAAGATTGCTGGAAGAAAACATTATAATACCTATGGTGCTATAGTTGATAAAAATGGCATTATGAGGCAGGGGATTGAGGATGTGAATACGGTTGGAGTAGTGTCCTCCACAATAAGTGCGTTTATATTTTAAATCTCGTAAAAGGAATATCAGGGATTTATATTTTTTATTTATCAGCTGGTCATCGTTAATCAGTAATGATTGGCTGATTAGAGTTTGACATTACTGTAGTATGACGACGGTGATCAGCTGATCCCTTTAGGTCACACCTATAGGATGACGCCTAAAAAGAATGAATTAATTGTTTGTACGATATACGAGATAATTAATTCCTTGTATTATTTGACTTTTAATTAGTCGCGTGTATGTATTATTTGATGACGGGTTATGAACTCGGGCCGAGGAGATTTACTGTTTAATTATGTGATAATTAATTAATAAATAAAAAATTAGAATTTATTGATTAATTGTTAATTAATTAATTTTATACGATATGTGTATATGTTTTAAAATGGAATTGATTAGCTATTTAAATTTTACAAGAGGTTGTAAAATTAGCTAAATGGGGTAATATTGACACATTGTATGTTGATAAAAATGGTCTTATGATTACTTAATAGTTAAGTAGTGTGACACCCTCATTTATTGCGGAAAAGTAAACACGTAATTCCTAAATAAAAACTGCATGGATATGTTTGTAATAGGTTCATTTGGGTAAAAACCTGTAATTTTTAAAACCATAACCTGTTATAAAGATATCCAAATTGGAAGGTGTCAAACATACAAGGTCTAACTAGAAGTTTCATAACATAACCCTCGCTAAAGTCGCGAATAGCAAATTATACAACCAAAGTAAAGAGGGAGACATATGTCCCTAAAATGTATGTGACATAAAAAGTGTTTAAGGGTCACAATAGAATAAAGCCAATCTAGGTCCCAAGGTTACTTTGCTCGCTAGCTCGTCCATGTACCCCATATATGCATCACCTACCTGTCGATCGCATTTTATACAAATACGAAAGCCACAAATACGGTGGGGAGTAACTCCGAGTTCTCCCAGCCACGAAATGTCATAATTAATATAACATGTAAACATAAGAATATGAATATGAATAACACATAGCCTTAGCATATAGATGCTAGACAATCGTGCTTATCATGTGAACAACAATATAACAACACATAGTCCTAGCATGCGAATACTAGACCGACTCATACTACACTATCATGTGAATCACATAACATCCAGGAATCCAAAGTCTATCAACCATAGCCGGCTTGCATCTCACCTTCTATGATTCATAGAATCATCAAACAAGAAAGGACAATATATCTAGAGACAGGCATAAGTTCTTAGCACGGTCAATAGTCACTTTGTAACTCGAGTCTATACCACGAGGTAGGGAAGGTAATCGAACCGGTATCCTGGCTCAGAGGTTCTATAAAAACATGGCCAAGACACAACACAACCCTAGTCCTAAATCTGCGCAGACCTAGACATGCGGATACACACCACCGCACCCAAGACCCACAATTTTATAAAACCATGTGAGTACCCTAAGGAGTCCACCAAAGGGTTGGCTAGTACTTAAGCTGACCACTTACTCTCAAAATAAGTAACGAGGTCATGCCCCAACTTGGATATAAACCCACCAAGTCAGGAACACAAAGGCTATTGAGCAGTGAACGTAGTCTCGTCAAAGACTATAAAGACCTATCTATGACAAACACAACAATACCATACGTATAAGCAGCTGGCCAACAACACAATCCTCAATATTAATGGTACTCATAACCTTTATATATTCAATTACCCAAATTGTAAGAATGAGAAACCAACCTGCAAGAAGTATATTCAGCTGACAATCCAACAAAATCTCCAATATCAATAATAATCCAAATTCCAGCTAACCGTTAATCTCATAATTCATGAGAACAAGCTAAAATGGCAACAAGACAAGAAGACTGAAGTATAAGGCAACCAATTCATCCAACAACCAACATGTGAAATAATAGTCACAAATATTAAGGCATCAACGTAAAACATCCAATCTCACCTCAAAGACAAACCCTCGACCCGAGTCCCGCGATGGGTCATCGGTCAAATCGAGGCTGACCGGTTTAAACCTAGTTTGACCAAACTCGTTCGGTCAATCTGGCCCAGCTCAGAGTCTTGGCCTACTTTGGCCCAAATTACAAAATGTATCACATTGTCATTCTCATGCTATTTCCAATTTCTATCATGTGAAAAACGAAAGTAAGACATTATCAATCACCTAAACACTTAACAAACACCAAACACAACATCAACTACTAATGTGACATTAATTCGTCGAGTAACTCGGAATAGTTACCTTACGCTAGAAAAAGGCAAATAACCCTTGAGAAAGCTTCTAAAACCCAAAATTACTCTTCATCTTCAACCACATATGAGTCACCTAAAATAATTATGTGAAAGGACGATATTAACGAATTATCGTTATATAAAATATGAGACGGAAATTAATTTAATTATATTTTAAATAAACCAAACTAGCGTCAAAACAATTTATAGACACGGCTCAAAAGTTATAATGACAACCTCAAACTCGGCCTAACCACCAACTACACATGGCCTCAAACTCGTGACTTAGCTAGGCCCGCCTAGGCCACGGCCAGGCCATCGTTGCTAAGCTACGACCCAAAGCATGCCGCTGGCCATCGACTCGCCTAAAAGCAAGCCACAGAGAGTCCGACACGACCACCACCCGACTACCCATAGCCACCCTTCACCCTACTTCATAACCTGACCCAAAACCACCAAAACAGAACCCAAAAGATGCCTAAGTTCGACCCCAACTCCAGTCCTCAAATGCAAAGTGAAAACCCACGATGACGGCTCTCGTCCCCGCCCAAAACAGCAGTACCAATCGTCCCCTTAAGACTCCATTCTCGCGCTAAAAACAAATCTAGCTGAGCCAACTAAGTCAGCATTTAAAACGGTTTTAGAGCAGAAATCCACAAGTATAAAGCAACTCAAGAACAGTCCCTAAAGACTACAAAAATCGCCTCAACACAGAGTCCAAATCAATCCCTACAAGTCAGTATACACCGTCTCAACTATAAAACACACCAATTATCACCCAAAACAATCCATACATGTCAGCATACACCGTCTTAAATATACCACTTACTAGCTAGCATCCCAAATGATCCCTAGAGGTCAGTATACACCGTCTCAATCATCTCCACATATCAGTATACACCGTCTCAACTATACAACTTGTGACACCCTCATTTATTGCGGAAAAGTAAACACGTAATTCTAGAATAAAACTGCATGGATATGTTTGTAATAGGTTCATTTGGGTAAAAACCTGTAATTTTTAAAACCTCGAACTCGTTATAAAGATATCCAAATTGGAAGGTGTCAAACATACAAGGTCTAACTAGAAGTTTCATAACATAACCCTCGCTAAAGTCGCGAATAGCAAATTATACAACCAAAGTAAAGAGGGAGACATATGTCCCTAAAATGTATGTGACATAAAAAGTGTTTAAGGGTCACAATAGAATAAAGCCAATCTAGGTCCCAAGGTTACTTTGCTCGCTAGCTCGTCCATGTACCCCATATATGCATCACCTACTACATCGATCGCATTTTATACAAATACGAAAGCCACAATCGGGGGAGTAACTCCGAGTTCTCCCAGCCACGAAATGTCATAATTAATATAACATGTAAACATAAGAATATGAATACGAATCATACAATGCCTTAGCATATAGATGCTAGACAATCGTGCTTATCATGTGAACAACAATATAACAACACATAGTCCTAGCATGTGAATACTAGACCGACTCAAGCTACACTATCATGTGAGTCAAATAACACACGGAAATCCAAACTCTATCAACCATAGCCGGCTTGCATCTCACCTTCTATGATTCATAGAATCATCAAACAAGAAAGGGCCATATATCTAGAGACAGGCATAAGTTCTTAGCACGGTCAATAGTCACTTTGTAACTCGAGTCTATACCACGAGGTAGGGAAGGTAATCGAACCGGTATCCTGGCTCAGAGGTTCTATCAAAACATGGCCAAGACACAACACAACCCTAGTCCTAAATCACAAGCAGACCTAGACATGCGGATACACACCACCGCACCCAAGACCCACAATTTTATAAAACCATGTGAGTACCCTAAGGAGTCCACCAAAGGGTTGGCTAGTACTTAAGCTGACCACTTACTCTCAAAATAAGTAACGAGGTCATGCCCCAACTTGGATATAAACCCACCAAGTCAGGAACACAAAGGCTATTGAGCAGTGAACATACACTCGTCAAAGACTATAAAGACCTATCTATGATGAAGGCCGAAATACTCACCTAGGACCTAGTCCCAGCTAGTCCCAGCTTCAATACTTTAGCCCACACCACACAAGACAAGTAGGACACCCACTTAACCATAAGAGGGGCAAAGAGTCCAACTTACCAACATAAATGCTAACATTCTATCATGTGAAAAGCTATATAAATGTCTATTCAGCAGACAATCCAACAATATCTACAATATCAATAATAATCCAAATTCCAAAATAAACCATTAATCTCATAATTCATGAGAACAAGCTAAAATGGCAACAAGGCAAGAAGACTCAAGTATAAGACAACCAATTCATCCAACAACCAACATGTGAAATGATAATTACAAATATCATGGCATAACATAAAACCTCCAATAACAACCAATCTCACCTCAAAGACAAACCCTCGACCCGAGTCCCGCGACGGGTCATCGGTCAAATCGAGGCTGACCGGTTTAAACCTAGTTTGACCAAACTCGTTCGGTCAATCTGGCCCAGCTCAGAGTCTTTGCCTACTTTGGCCCAAATCACAAAATTTATCACAATATCATTCTCATGCTATTTCCAATTTCTATCATGTGAAAAACGAAAGTAACACATTATCAATCACCTAAACACTTAACAAACAACAAGCACAACATTAACTACTAATGTGACATTAATTCGTCGAGTAACTCGGAATAGTTACCTTACGCTAGAAAAAGGCAAATAATAACTTGAGAAAGCTTCTAAAACCCAAAATTACTCTTCATCTTCAACCACATATGAGTCACCTAAAATAATTATGTGAAAGGACGATATTAACGAATTATCGTTATATAAAATATGAGACGGAAATTAATTTAATTATATTTTAAATAAACCAAACTAGCGTCAAAACAATTTATAGACACGGCCCAAAAGTTATTATGACAACCTCAAACTCGGCCTAACCACCAACTACACATGGCCTCAAACTCGTGACTTAGCTAGGCCACTGGCCTAGGCCACGGCCGGGCCACGCTAGGCCATTGCTAAGCTACAACCCCCACGGCTAGGCCACAGCCGGAGGCCACAGCTAGGCCACAGGCTAACCTTTGCCAAGCTACGACCAGGCCACAAATAGGCCACGCAAGCTACGACCACAACGAGTAACCATGAGACGGAAACATGAGCATTTTTGAGACGGTCATTTAAATAATTAAATGGTGGGATTTTATAAGTATAAACCATAAAAGAAAGGTATTAAAATGAACAAATTTAACGAATTGCGTTTTATAAAAAAAAAAACACGAGACGGAAATATAATTTAATTAAACCTGAACAAAATATTTCACGGATAAAAGTTAACTCAACCGAGGCTACGGCCTGCAAGGCCTAGCCCCTGTCTGAACCGGTGCACGCGGCAGAGGTGGTGACCAAACAGAAGCAATACGATACACACAGCACAACAAACCCAGCAATTCCCCCTCTGTCCAGCCGCCTTAAGACGACTTTCTAGGTCAAACAAAGACGGATTTCACCCGTACAAAAGACCGAATTCAAACATGTAAATATACTTGAGACATAAGCAAGAAAGTTGGTTCAATTTAGCATAAAGAAACCCGTTGAAACAGCCCGCGAGAGCTGCCCGACAAAACCCATTTTCACTATTAAAGAAGCTCATCTGTGACCGTCTTAAGACGAAATTTAAGCATTAAAATGATAGTATTCACCCAATTAAATTACCCAACATAATCACCCACTTCACCATGAATCCAAAGGTACCAACTTTTCTCAAAATGGATAAATAAAACTTGTATAAAACCGTCTCAAACCAACACCACATGAAAGGGGTTCCAGCGTGAAATAACTTTTATAAGATTATAGAAGAAGTAAATAAACCAATCCCACTTTATATAGAAAGAGATTCCGCTAATGTGGCAGAATAAATATGGAGATGATTACTGACTGACTACTGTGATAGCCTAATCAGATAACATATGCCATAACTGATGTTGCTTGGAAGACAGTGCAGTATTAGGCTAAGGTCACAAAAATGACAAAAACTAACTCAATTTGCTCATATGCTTAGCAATCGAAGTGAGTACTCCCATGTGAACAATAAATAATAAACAATATACCTTACCAAGTAGTTAAAACACATGTAAGCACGTATAAATTTCGACATAGTGTCGAGTAATCCCATCACCGGTACCTTAAACGCTCCTTATTCTTCGAATAAATGGTCCACAAGGCACGAGCCTCACCCCGGGTCTTCGAATCCTTCGTAAAAGGGCAAGAAAACGGAATAAAGAAGCTAAAAGACGACACTTTTATAAGACGGCGAAAGACGAAACCACTACAAAAAGGAGACTTTCTTACCTTAAAAGGAGGAGGAAGGAAAGGGGAAGAGAATGGTACAAAAATTATCGAATTTGGTTGAGAATGGAGGCGGGATCTGAGGTTGGAGGTGACGAAATGGTGTTTTGGTTTCACTGGTTGTTGGTTGTTGTTGCTGATAGATCGAAAGAGGAAAGGAAGAAATGAAAGGGAAAGTGACGGGGGATGGGGACGGGTACAACAACAAGGATAATAATAATAATAATAATAATAATAATAATAATAATAATAATAATAATAATAATAATAATAATAATAATAATAATAATAATAATGAGACACCAGCTAGCTTGCTAGCTACTAATTATACGTACGTTTCTTCATCGTTAAGTAATTTCGCTTTTTTTTTTAAAACCGCCTCGAGTTAATAAAATCGATTTTTAGTAAAAGTTTCAGTAATAAAACGGAATTAATAATAAATAAATTTAATGAGTGAAAATAAAATAAACTCAGCTAGTTAACGTAAATAATACAATATCAGCTTGAATCGGAATTATTAGCGATTTTTACAAAACTAACGGATATTAATAAAAATTGCTATTTTAGTGAAATAAGCTCAAAATAGCTAATTGGACGGTTTTGTTCCCAAAATCCATCTCGGGTTCACTTAAAACAACTTTCATAAGGACTCGTAAAGAAACGGAAATTATTAAATAAATAAACCCGAACTAACTTCAATAAATTCGAACTAACTTTAAATAAACTTATTAATGATTATTAAAATTAACGTATCGAATTATGATGAAATTAATTAATTAGCTAAGCATATATATATAAATCGTTAAATGATGTAATTAAATTCAAAATAGTAATTAAAAGAATTTTATCCAACTTAATAAAATACGGGGTGTTACAATCACCCCATCTTTTAAAAATTTTCGTCCTCGAAACTTGAAAGTATAAATGAAAGGTTATAAAAATAAAACTGGAATTGGAATCGGTAACCAAAACATTTAAAAGGTCACTTATCGTAAGAATCAAAATTCTTTCAAGAGCTTCAACTAAAATTTTCCGACAGAATCAGACTCTCATCAGAGGAACGGAAGTGTTCTCGTTGCGCATTCAAGAACATCACATTCCAAATCCAAGATAAGGTCAAAGGCAAATCATTTGTATAAATCAAAAATCAAAATACTTTCAAAAACATTAATGATGAGTTTTCAAAAGTATAAGTCTCATTCATGGAACGAAATTGCTCTTGTCGTGCACACAAGAACGCTAACTTTCCAAGTCAGAGACAAATTTAAAACAAAAACTATTCGCCGACAAGCGTAGAACAAGTTATCAAACGTTTCCAATAACTAGTTCTAACATCCGATCAACGTTAAAATCAAAATAAGAGAAAGGTAATCTACTCAAATTTTCTTTTGCAAAAAGCCAAAATAGAAATAAAGGTTTCACCTTTAAACTCAAAGGGGAATCAAATTCCTGAAAATATAATATTAAACTTTGACAAAAGCATCATAATTAGATCAAAGTGAATAGAAATTGGATAAAATTTACAAAAATCTCAGGTTTAGCAACTCAAAACCATGATAAAGAAGTCTATACTCAAAGAGCAATTAGAGAATTAAATCGAATTTTCATTTTCCAAATCTTTACAAGTAGGGAAAATTTTGTAATAGTAACATAAAATTTTTAACAACAAACCAAAAATGGTAGCTTGAAATATTTAGAAATTGTGCGAAATGAAAAGTAAGTTAGACATCATAGATACAAGTATGCTAAGAGGGTTCAAACTTAACTAATCAAAAGAGGTATGATGAACTTCATAGGGTAAGAATTGAAGTAAGGTCAGCAAGGATGTCAAAGATAGAGTTTTTATAGGTCACTAGCATCAAACTGAAGGGAGGAGCAAGATGAAGCGAGGAAAGGAGGTATGAACGGTAACGCCTATGATCAAGGAGAAAAGGAAATTAGACAAGGAAGCGCCAGGTACTCAAATCTCAAATAACAATGTCATCACTCCACTAAGGAAACAAAGGGTAATAACCAGGTCAGGAAATGATAGGAAATTTAAAAAGGGATATATGAACATGTCAAGATGTGAGACTAAAAGAGTCGAATCATAAAGATAACTAGTTACCAACCAGCAAGAGATATTAGAATTAGGAAGGTATTCAAGACAAGGAAATAATGAGTAAACTTTTATACTTAAGAATCAAATCCAACCAATGTATGAACGAAAGGGAGGAAAACGATTAATGGTATGAAAGAGGATTTTAAGGATTAATCCATACGCTTCCTAAAACTTAAGGTTCTCTCTAACAAGGTCACGCCTATTAGGGTATTGTATCTTCATGACAAAACGACCAAATCCCAAACAAGGGTCAAGGTAAAATAAACGCTCGCTTAAGGGGTGATAACTCAGTTAGATACTTCTTCCACCTATCTTATCACATATTAGGATTTCCCTAAATCAAATCTACCACTCAAGTATAAAAGCATCTCTTTTTCTCAAGCACTCGACACAACCTCAATGTTTTAAAAAACCAAAGAATGAATTGACAAAGACTTCTCAACAAAGTTCTCAAGGAACAACTAACACCAAATCACATTCCCAATCTATACGGGATTTTTAACATCTAAAAATGGGTTTTCTTCCAAATTCATATCCTAAACTTATCTCATGTTTACTCCTAAGGCAACGACGCTCAACCTACTAAGCTTTCAAATCCCAAACATAAACAACAAAGCCAAGTTCTATAACTTTAATCACATAGGCAACTCATTCCTAACACAAAGAATCTACCAATCAATTATACTCACTTTGTCAAGGAACTAGGTATAAGAATCACTAAGTATGTCTCATCACCTTACCTAAGTCTTTCTAACATCACGACTTCTCAAAGCCAGGGTTAAGGGTCAGACACAAACAATCTCCTCAAAAGTCGAATTTTCCAACCAAGGTCAACATTCCTCACAAGAAAGAGTACTATCTAATGGCGTTAAGGGAGGATAAGCAAAGAACAAAGGACAAGTTAGGAGTACAAGCGTAGCTTTTAAAGTAAAACAGAAGGGAGTTTAGAAGAAGGATAAGCACCAAGAGATTAAGAATAAGGCGAGATACAAAAAGAACGAGAAACATCTTCAAGGAAGTAGAAGCATTCTTCAAAGGTTTAACAAATCTTCAATCCTCAGCAATAGACACTAAATCTTGATCTTCGTAAAATATAAGTGTCCTTTCAATGGAACGGAGATACTCTTGGCGATCACTCAAGAACATCAATATTCCAATTCTAAGACATAAAAATACATTTTTACACCAACAAATGATAAAACTAATTATCAGACGTCTCCAATAACAAGCTTTAACACTAATTGACGTTAAAACCAGTGAAAAACATTAAAATATTTTCAAAACCTTTAGTTCAATTTTTTTTTTTATAATACGGGTAATAACTCCATTAGCTATAGATAAGCTCACGGTCATTGATCCAAGAACGCAACAATTATTAAATGACAATCAACAAACAGGTTAGTACCTAACAAAGAGCAAACACAAAGAGACTACAACATAAGGTCCTAAGTCTACCCATCTTACCCATCTCTCAAGTTTATTATTTTAAGGTCAAGTTATTTATATTGGGGTGCACAAACGTGCGTCGAGCAAATATGCTCGATACCAACCGTGACACCCTCATTTATTGCGGAAAAGTAAACACGTAATTCTAGAATAAAACTGCATGGATATGTTTGTAATAGGTTCATTTGGGTAAAAACCTGTAATTTTTAAAACCTGAACCTGTTATAAAGATATCCAAATTGGAAGGTGTCAAACATACAAGGTCTAACTAGAAGTTTCATAACATAACCCTCGCTAAAGTCGCGAATAGCAAATTATACAACCAAAGTAAAGAGGGAGACATATGTCCCTAAAATGTATGTGACATAAAAAGTGTTTAAGGGTCACAATAGAATAAAGCCAATCTAGGTCCCAAGGTTACTTTGCTCGCTAGCTCGTCCATGTACCCCATATATGCATCACCTACCTGTCGATCGCATTTTATACAAATACGAAAGCCACAGTCAGTGGGGAGTAACTCCGAGTTCTCCCAGCCACGAAATGTCATAATTAATATAACATGTAAACATAAGAATATGAATACGAATCATACAATGCCTTAGCATATAGATGCTAGACAATCGTGCTTATCATGTGAACAACAATATAACAACACATAGTCCTAGCATGTGAATACTAGACCGACTCAAGCTACACTATCATGTGAGTCAAATAACACACGGAAATCCAAACTCTATCAACCATAGCCGGCTTGCATCTCACCTTCTATGATTCATAGAATCATCAAACAAGAAAGGGCCATATATCTAGAGACAGGCATAAGTTCTTAGCACGGTCAATAGTCACTTTGTAACTCGAGTCTATACCACGAGGTAGGAAAGGTAATCGAACCGGTATCCTGGCTCAGAGGTTCTATCAAAACATGGCCAAGACACAACACAACCCTAGTCCTAAATCTGCGCAGACCTAGACATGCGGATACACACCACCGCACCCAAGACCCACAATTTTATAAAACCATGTGAGTACCCTAAGGAGTCCACCAAAGGGTTGGCTAGTACTTAAGCTGACCACTTACTCTCAAAATAAGTAACGAGGTCATGCCCCAACTTGGATATAAACCCACCAAGTCAGGAACACAAAGGCTATAGAGCAGTGAACATACACTCGTCAAAGACTATAAAGACCTATCTATGATGAAGGCCGAAATACTCACCTAGGACCTAGTCCCAGCTAGTCCCAGCTTGAATACTTTAGCCCACACCACACAAGACAAGTAGGACACCCACTTAACCATAAGAGGGGCAAAGAGTCCAACTTACCAACATAAATGCTAACATTCTATCATGTGAAAAGCTATATAAATGTCTATTCAGCAGACAATCCAACAATATCTACAATATCAATAATAATCCAAATTCCAGCTAACCATTAATCTCATAATTCATGAGAACAAGCTAAAATGGCAACAAGGCAAGAAGACTCAAGTATAAGGCAACCAATTCATCCAACAACCAACATGTGAAATGATACAAATATCATGGTATAACATAAAACCTCCAATAACAACCAATCTCACCTCAAAGACAAACCCTCGACCCGAGTCCCGCGACGGGTCATCGGTCAAATCGAGGCTGACCGGTTTAAACCTAGTTTGACCAAACTCATTCTATCAATCTGCCCAAATTTCGTAGTCTTTGCCTACTTTGGCCCAAATCACAAAATTTATCACAATATCATTCTCATGCTATTTCCAATTTCTATCATGTGAAAAACGAAAGTAACACATTATCTGTAACACCCCCATACTCCAAGTGCCTTAACAGGACCACTCAGGTATGAAGACATTACCATCTCGGTTACCCGAGGCAATGATATTCAAACAACAATAAAGAAACAATGTTTATTATAAATAATTTAGTGAATAGATACAATTCTCAAAACCAAACCAAAAGTACGATACATGATTTCAAACTGACTGTCTAATCAAATGTAAATAAACTAAAGGCTACAAATGAAGACTCCTATCATCATGTCGCGGCATCCCAAATATCCCAAGATCATCTCAATACTCGCTCAATATCTGCTCACCATCCCCGAATGGATCACCGCAGTTTTACAAAACAACACCGAGTCGGTACTAATCACACAATCAACATGTATAACAATAATAAGATAAACAGACACTGACTTAATCACACACACACACACACACAAACCAACTCCCATCATCTCAATCCCGATCGTCCACTGGACCCGCCCCCCAGGGGGGACCGCAGCCGTACCCACCAAATCCCCGCTCCACATAGTGAGCGATAACCCCGTCCATTAATGTGCACATCCCCTTCCGTGGCGGGTTCCACGAAGGGCGAACTAGGGCGTGAAGTCACTCCCGCAAGTGACCCCACTCAGTCGAGAACGCATCTCGAGAACCATCAACAACAATCACAACCACAAACACAGTACAATCATTATATCAAACAACCAAATACAACACATCACCAATATCCCATTATGGGACTAATACTGAGTAGGAAATCCTACCTGGAAAGCACAACAGTCAGACGGTATCAACAGCTGTATCAAAAAGCCTCTTCTACGAACCCTCCTCCTATCATATAACACATAGAGGCTACACATCACATACTACACACAAAAACCCCAATCTCTAAATTAGGGTTTAACCAAATCAAGGGAAAAACAATAAAAAGGGTACATAGATCTTACCCTCGACGCAAGGAACTCAACGATACGAATAACGACAAGAACTGACCGTCTGAACTCCGGGAATTGCTAAGAATGCGATTAGGAAGATGAACTGGTTGCTTTCTCTCTTAAACAAGGATTTAGGTTTTGTAAAAGTGATTTAAAACAATGACGACGAAACTTAAATACCTTAATCGCATAATTAACAAAACCAGAGAAAACTCTCCGTAAAACCGGACACTCGATCGAGTACCCAAGGTACTCGATCGAGTACCCCCTTACTCGATCGAGTACCCCAGCTACTCGATCGAGTACCCAACAGGTCAGAAACTATTTTATTTCGCAACTTACCCTTACTCGACAGAGTAAGGCCTACTCGATAGAGTACCCCAAGACTTATAAATACGGAGTATTACAGTCTTCCCTCCTTAAAAGGAACTTCGTCCCCGAAGTTCAAACCACTACTAAACAAAGGTACTCCCACAACATTCCCGACTCAAAAGCCAATCAAAATTTAACATAAAACATGATACTAACCCAACTCATCCCGACAAACATACCGACACTACATATAAAAGGTGTATAAAACTCTTAAAAACTGCTCGCGATCATCTCCTACCCCCCTAAAAGAAACAAGGTTACGTCCCCGTAACCATACATACCTGATCAAAGAGGAAAGGGTAACGCTCTTTCATAGCTTCCTCTGGCTCCCATGTAGCTTCCTCGGTCTCGTGGTTAGACCAAAGGATTTTGAGCAAAACTGTCTCACCACCCCTAGTCTTTCTAACCTTTCGGTCTAGAATCTGTTTAGGCACCTCAAGATATGATAAGGACTCATCTAGCTCTAAGTTCTCTGCCTCTAACACATGTGACGGGTCACTCACATACTTCCGCACTGCGATACATGAAACACATTATGCACTCTCTAACGCACTGGGTAAAGCCGGACGATAAGCAACTTCCCCAACTCGCTCTAAGATCTCATAAGGCCCTATAAACTTCTGACTTAGCTTGCCTTTCTTCCCAAATCTCATAACTCCGCGCATAGGAGAAACTTTCAAAAGAACCTTGTCCCCAACTTGAAACTCTATATCCCGGCGATGTAGATCTCGCATAACTCTTTTGCACTTCCGAGCCGCTCTCATCCTTTCCCCGATCATCTTAATCTGTTCCACCATCTCATGCACCATCTCTGGTCCTAAAACCACTTTGCCTCAAAGACTATCGCCCCAACAGATTGGACTTCTACATCTCCTCCCATACAAAGCCTCAAACGGTGCCATACCAATACTGGTGTGATAGCTGTTGTTGTAAGAAAACTCTATCAAGTCCAACCTCTACTCCCACTACCACCAAAATCCATCACACAAGCTCGCAACATATCCTCAAGAGTCTTGATTGTTCTCTCGATCCGCCCGTCCTGTCATCGCAGGATGAAATGTTGTACTCATCTTCAAAGTTGTTCCCAACGATTCCTGCAACTCCTTCCAAAACCTCGATATAAACCTCGCATCTCTGTCAGACACTATGTCCTTAGGGACTCCATGTAACTTAAGCACGTTCTTTCGATAGGCCATAGCCAATTGTGCCTTAGTCCATGTATCTTTCATTGAACAAAGTGAGCCGACTTGGTCGACGATCCACTATCACCCAAATCATGTTGTTACCTTGTTGACTCTTAGGCAAACCCACAATGAAATCCATGGAAATGGATTCCCACTTCCACTCAGGCACCTCTAAAGACTGAATCTTACCTTGTGGTCGTCTCTGTTCCCCTTTAACTCTCTCGGCATGTCAAACAACGGGACACAAACTCACTGTCTCTTTCTTCATCCTGTGCCACCAAAACGTTTTCTTCAAATCCTTGTATAGCTTGTCTCCACCTGGATGAACCGAATATGGTGTGCAATGCGCCTCTGTCATGATCGTCTTTTTCAACTCCTCATCATTAGGAACACACCACCTACCATCAAACCTCAAACTACCATCTCGTATGAATAGAAAAGCGGACACTGTCCCTTTCTCTACTCCACTCTCCACTCAACTATCTTAGGATCCAAAGCCTCGTTTACCTCGAATATCATCATAAAACTCAAGTCATCTTGTCATATCACCCATGGCATCTCCTTTCTGCATCATATGTATCCCAAAGCTCGCTACCTCATCCCTCATCAAAGATAGAGCTGTACACAAGGAATGTACACTCTTCCTACTCAAAGCATCAGCAACAACATTGGCCTTCCCTTCATGGTAGATGATTTCCATGTCGTAATCTCCAATCAACTCCATCCACCTCCTCTGTCTCATGTTCAACTCCTTCTGCGTGAAGATGTACTTAAAGACTCTTGTGATCAGAAAATACCTTAAAGATTGCTCCATAAAGGTAATGTCTCCAAATCTTGAGAGCAAACACCACCGCACCCAACTCCAGATCATGAGTAGGGTAGTTCTCCTCATAAGGCTTCAACCGCCTAGAAGCATAGGCAATCACTTTACCATTCTCGCATTAACACACATCCCACCCATTCTTCGAGGCATCTCGTATAAACCTCAAAATTCTCGCTCCTTCAGTAATGCTAGGACAGAGCCGTGGTCAAACGCTCCTTTAATGTTTGGAACGCCGTCTCACAACTCTCATCCCAACGAAACCTGTTCTCTTTCCTCATCAACGCTGTCATCGGTCTAGCTATCTTGGAGAAATCTTTCACGAACCGTCTGTAGTATCCAACTAAACCCAAGAAACTCCTAACCTCAGCAACATTCTTTGGTGCTTCCCACTTTGTCACTGCCTCAATCTTCGCCGGATCCACAGCTACCCCATCTTTAGAGATCACATGCCCCAGAAAAGCAACTTTCTCTAACTAGAACTCACACTTGGACAGCTTGGCATACAACTCATGATCCCTCAAAGTCTGCAACACGATCCTCAAATGCTCCTCATGCTCCTCCTTAGTCTTAGAGTAGACTAAGATATCGTCGATGAATACCACTACAAACTGGTCCAAAACTGTCAAGATTCTGTTCATCAAATCCATAAACACCGCCGCCGCGCATTAGACAACCCGAACGGCATCACCACATACTCGTAATGGCCATACCTCGACGTGAAAGCGGTCTTTGGTATGTCCACCTCTCTAATCTTCACCGATGGTACCCCGACCTCAAATCAATCTTAGAAAAGATCACAGCACCACTCAACCGATCAAACAGGTCATCTATCCTTGGCAAAGGATACTTGTTCTTTATCGTCACACGTTCACTCCTCCCCGTAATCTATGCACAGCCTCAAGCTCCCATCTTTCTTCTTCACGAAAAGAACTGGTGCTCCCCAAGGCGATACACTTGGTCTAATGTATCCCTTCTCTATCAAATCATCCAACTGCTTCCTAAGCTCCTCCATATCCTTAGGACCCATACGGTACGGTGCCTTAGAGATTGGCCCCGTCCCTGGCTTCAACTCAACGGTGAAATCTATCTCCCTCTTCGGTGGCAACCCCTAAATCTCCTCTGAAAAATATCTCGCAAACTCTCCCACCACCGGTATCTCATCAACTGTCGGAATCTCTATCCGGTCATCTCTCACATGGCACAGGATCAAAGGACATCCCTTCCTCAGATAAGACTTCAAGGTAACAGCTGCAATCAACTTAACTTTGGGTTTGACTAGAAACCCACGATAAGACACACTAACACCCTTTGGACCTCTTAAGGACACTTTCTTTTGATGACAGTCTATCTTAGCTTTATACTTTCCTAACCAATCCATCCCAACTATCATCTCAAAACCGTTAAAAGGAAACTCTAGCAAGTCTACAGGAAATCAACTTGCCCAACTATCAAAGATACATCTCTAAACAACCTCCCACACGATACAGACTCACCCGAAGGTATGAAAACTTGCTCACTAACAGATTCATATACTCTCAAACCCAACTGTTTAACATGACTCGAAGACACAAACGACTGAGAAGCCCCCGAATCGAACAAAACAAAGGTAGGAATACCATTAACAAGGAATGTACCTATGATAACGTGCGCATCTTCCTCACCGCCTTCTTCTCCATCATGAATAACTTGCCATCGGTCTTCTGTCCACCTCCCCGGACAAGATCTTGGCCGATGCGGTCGGCTTAGCACCCGACCCTTGATTGTTGTTGTTGTTCGTCGGTGTTTTCTCGATAAGAATTACCGCCGTTGCGGTTGCCTCCACTCTGGTAACTCGACTTCCCGGTTTGGCCATGATCCAGCCGGTCTTTGCTCGCGAAGCTCGTGCGTCTCTGAAAGATCCCGGTGCACTCGTGCACTCATGTCTCTTGTGGCCTACACCACCACAACCATAGCAGGTCATTCCCCAACTATTACTCACACTTCCACGGCCACGCCCAAAGGAAGCCCCAACACTAAACCCAGACCCAGAAGAAAATCCTTTAGACTGATTGTGGTTGCCTTTCTTGTGATTCGATTGGCCACCACCCTCGCTCTCGGACTTCCTCTTCTCACCACCTGACCTCTCCTGAGCCATCTCCACCAACCTCTCCGCTCTCCCAGCCCTCTCATAAGCTTCCTTAACATCGGTAAGGATCCCCACGGGTAACTTATCCATAATCTTGGTGGTCAACCTCCTCTCAAACCTCAATGCCAAATTCTCCTCACTCAAACCCATGTCCTCAGCATACCTAGACTTCTCATTGAACAGCCTGTAGTACTCAGCCACAGACATCTCCGCGGTCATCTTAAAACCATCAAACTCTTCTCTCAACTTACTCCTCTCATGGTCCGGCACAAACTCCTTCCTCACAGCCCTACGAAACTCCTCCCAAGGTATAGCAGGTAAGCCTTGGTTGGTATATATTTCCTTAGCACTCACCTTCACTGAATCCCACCACTTGCCTGCTGCCTCCCTCAGATAGAACGCAGCCTGTTCCACTCTCATCTCATCAGGACAATGAACCAAGTCTAAGATGTTCTCCATCTCTCTCAGCCAACTATCAAGCAGATTAGGCTCCCCAACTCCCTTGTACTCTTTCGGGTTAAACCTCGCAATATAGAGGCTGATTTTAGAATGATCAACCTCCTTCTCCTTATTCTTATCCTTGTCCTCATTCACTCTCTTCAGGGTCTCAGTAAGAGCATCCTGGTGCTCTAACATCTTAACGATGTCATCCATGGTCATGAGCTCAGCTCTCGCATACAAAGCAGTCTTCTTGGGCGGCATCTTGAAGCTATATAAGAAAGGGTAAACATAAACACACGTACTAAACCTCAAAACACGAAACACGCTGCCCGAACCCACTCGATCGAGTTCCCAAACACACTCGATCGAGTAACGGGCTACTCGATCGAGTGCCCCACGTACTCGATCGAGTACCCAAACTTCGACCCCAAACAGGACCTTCGATCTCTTACCTACTCGATCGAGTATCTAGGCTACTCGATCGAGTGATCCCCTACTCGATCGAGTACCCCTAGTTACTCGATCGAGTGCCCCAAAACTCGATTCTGGACTCAAAATCGCCAAAAACCCACCCGATCGAGTCAGTCCCACTCGATCGAGTAACACTAATTCATAGAAGCTACCCGCATGTTACGTCATATGCTAACATGCTAAACTTTATAAACCACATTATATCATAATAAGCGTACCACGCATCTTTTCTACTATCTACGAAACCATTTCATCATGTTATTAAATGCCACATTGTAAATCATCCAACATGTTATCATCTCATCAACAAGTTTCCTCATATCACCATTTTCTTTCACATGCTTAACTTTCTACTTCAACATCCAATAATTAACACATTCCATCACATTCGTAAACAAGTTAACCAAACACACATACGACTCGACAAACACTTCCCCCATGTGACCGGTTCAAAGTTGTAGGGCGACCCCTGCGACTTTAGGACGTCTCCCAAGCCTTTGCACTAGCTCCCACAACTTTTACACCGGGTTCATTTTAATTGACTCCCTATGTTCATTAAGTTCATTGGTTACAGGTTTCAGGATCGTCGCTCTGATACCATTTGTAACACCCCCATACTCCAAGTGCCTTACCAGGACCACTCAGGTATGAAGACATTACCATCTCGGTTACCCGAGGCAATGATATTCAAACAACAATAAAGAAACAATGTTTATTATAAATAATTTAGTGAATAGATACAATTCTCAAAACCAAACCAAAAGTACGATACATGATTTCAAACTGACTGTCTAACTGAAATGTAAATAAACTAAAGGCTACAACGGAAGACTCCTATCATCATGTCGCGGCATCCCAGCTATCCCAGTACTCATCTCAATACCTGCTCAATATCTGCTCACCATCCCCGAATGGATCACCGCAGGTTTACAAAACAACACCGGGGTCAGTACTAATCACACAATCAACATGTATAACAATAATAAGATAAACAGACAGCTTAACTGTCACACACACACACACACACACAGCCAACCAACTCCCATCATCTCAATCCTGACTGTCCACTGGACCAGCCCTGCCAGTGGGGGACCGCAGCCGTACCCACCAAATCCCCGCTCCACATAGTGAGCGATAACCCTGTCCATTAATGTGCACATCCCCTTCCGTGGCGGGTTCCACGAAGGGCGAAACTAGGGCGTGAAGTCACTCCCGCAAGTGACCCCACTCAGCCGAGAACGCATCTCGAGAACCATCAACAGCAATCACAACCACAAACACAGTACAATCATTATATCAAACAACCAAATACAACACATCACCAATATCCCATTATGGGACTAATACCGAGTAGAAATCCTACCTGAAAGCACAACAATCGAGACGGTATCAACAAAATGTATCAAAAGCCTCTTCTACGAACCCTCCTCCTATCATATAACACATAGAGGCTACACATCACATACTACACACAAAAACCCCCAATCTCTAAATTAGGGTTTAAACAAATCAAGGGAAAAACAATAAAAAGGGTACATAGATCTTACCCTCGACGCAAGGAACTCAACGATACGAATAACGACAAGAACTGACCGTCTGAACTCCGGGAATTGCTAAGAATGCGATTAGGAAGATGAACTGGTTGCTTTCTCTGTTAAACAGGGATTTAGGTTTTGTAAAAGTGATTTAAAACAATGACGACGAAACTGAAATACCTTAATCGCATAATTAACAAAACCCGAGAAAACTCTCTGTAAAACCGGACACTCGATCGAGTACCCAAGGTACTCGATCGAGTACCCCCTTACTCGATCGAGTACCTCAGCTACTCGATCGAGTACCCAACAGGTCAGAAACTATTTTATTTCGCAACTTACCCTTACTCGACAGAGTAAGGCCTACTCGATAGAGTACCCCAAGACTTATAAATACGGAGTATTACATTATCAATCACCTAAACACTTAACAAATAACAAGCACAACATTAACTACTAATGTGACATTAATTCGTCGAGTAACTCGGAATAGTTACCTTACGCTAGAAAAAGGCAAATAATAACTTGAGAAAGCTTCTAAAACCCAAAATTACTCTTCATCTTCAACCACATATGAGTCACCTAAAATAATTATGTGAAAGGACGATATTAACGAATTATCGTTATATAAAATATGAGACGGAAATTAATTTAATTATATTTTAAATAAACCAAACTAGCGTCAAAACAATTTATAGACACGGCCCAAAAGTTATTATGACAACCTCAAACTCGGCCTAACCACCAACTACACATGGCCTCAAACTCGTGACTTAGCTAGGCCACTGCCTAGGCCACGGCCAGGCCACAGCTAGGCCACTGCCAAGCTACAGCCAGGCCACAGCTAGGCCACAGCTAGGCCACAGCTAGGCCACTGCCAAGCTACAGCCAGGCCACAGCTAGGCCACTGCCAAGCTACAGCCACAACGAGTAACCATGAGACGGAAACATGAGCATTTTTGAGACGGTCATTTAAATAATTAAATGGTGGGATTTTATAAGTATAAACCATAAAAGAAAGGTATTAAAATGAACAAATTTAACGAATTGCGTTTTATAAAAAAAAAACACGAGACGGAAATATAATTTAATTAAACCTGAACAAAATATTTCACGGATAAAAGTTAACTCAACCGAGGCTACGGCCTGCAAGGCCTGGCCCCTGTACAGACCAGTGCACGGCAGCAGTAGTGGTGACCAAACAGAAGCAATACGATACACACAAAGACAACAAACCCAAAATTCCTCCTCTCTGTCGGCCGCCTTAAGACGACTTTCTAGGTCAAACAAAGACGGATTTCACCCGTACAAAAGACCGAATTCAAACATGTAAATATACTTGAGACATAAGCAAGAAAGTTGGTTCAATTTAGCATAAAGAAACCCGTTGAAACAGCCCGCGAGAGCTGCCCGACAAAACCCATTTTCACTATTAAAGAAGCTCATTTGTGACCGTCTTAAGACGAAATTTAAGCATTAAAATGATAATATTCACCCAATTAAATTACCCAACATAATCACCCACTTCACCATGAATCCAAAGGTACCAACTTTTCTCAAAATGGATAAATAAAACTTGTATAAAACCGTCTCAAACCAACACCACATGAAAGGGGTTCCAGCGTGAAATAACTTTTATAAGATTATAGAAGAAGTAAATAAACCAATCCCACTTTATATAGAAAGAGATTCCGCTAATGTGGCAGAATAAATATGGAGATGATTACTGACTGACTACTGTGATAGCCTAATCAGATAACATATGCCATAACTGATGTTGCTTGGAAGACAGTGCAGTATTAGGCTAAGGTCACAGAAATGACAAAAACTAACTCAATTTGCTCATATGCTTAGCAATCGAAGTGAGTACTCCCATGTGAACAATAAATAATAAACAATATACCTTACCAAGTAGTTAAAACACATGTAAGCACGTATAAATTTCGACATAGTGTCGAGTAATCCCATCACCGGTACCTTAAACGCTCCTTATTCTTCGAATAAATGGTCCACAAGGCACGAGCCTCACCCCGGGTCTTCGAATCCTTCATAAAAGGGCAAGAAAACAGAATAAAGAAGCTAAAAGACGAAACTTTTATAAGACGGCGAAAGACGAAACCACTACAAAAAGGAGACTTTCTTACCTTAAAAGGAGGAGGAAGGAAAGGGGAAGAGAATGGTACAAAAATTATCGAATTTGGTTGAGAATGGAGGCGGGATCTGAGGTTGGAGGTGACGAAATGGTGTTTTGGTTTCACTGGTTGTTGGTTGTTGTTGCTGATAGATCGAAAGAGGAAAGGAAGAAATGAAAGGGAAAGTGACGGGGGATGGGGATGGGTACAACAACAAGGATAATAATAATAATAATAATAATAATAATAATAATAATAATAATAATAATAATAATAATAATGAGACACCAGCTAGCTTGCTAGCTACTAATTATACGTACGTTTCTTCATCGTTAAGTAATTTCGCTTTTTTTTTAAAACCGCCTCGAGTTAATAAAATCGGTTTTTAGTAAAAGTTTCAGTAATAAAACGGAATTAATAATAAATAAATTTAATGAGTGAAAATAAAATAAACTCAGCTAGTTAACGTAAATAATACAATATCAGCTTGAATCGGAATTATTAGCGATTTTTACAAAACTAACGGATATTAATAAAAATTGCTATTTTAGTGAAATAAGCTCAAAATAGCTAATTGGACGGTTTTGTTCCCAAAATCCATCTCGGGTTCACTTAAAACAACTTTCATAAGGACTCGTAAAGAAACGGAAATTATTAAATAAATAAACCCGAACTAACTTCAATAAATTCGAACTAACTTTAAATAAACTTATTAATGATTATTAAAATTAACGTATCGAATTATGATGAAATTAATTAATTAGCTAAGCATATATATATAAATCGTTAAATGATGTAATTAAATTCAAAATAGCAATTAAAAGAATTTTATCCAACTTAATAAAATACGGGGTGTTACACAACTGACTAATTAACATCCATAAGGATCCCTATATATAATTATACACCGTCTTAATTATAAAACAGACTAACCAGCATTCGAAATAAACATATTTTACAAGTAATATCGAGTAACCTATAATTGTTACCTTTTTCCGATTGAACTAATCATTTATGACTAACAAATCTTATACAAGACCGTCTATCTTAGCATCTACAACCGTCTTATAAAAAAAATAAGGATGAAAGTATAAATTGGGTTTGTAAAAATACATGACGAAAATGAATTTTACTTACAACGGATTGACAGAACGATGGGAGCAAAGAATATGGAACGAAAATCATTGATAACGGATGACAAACGGAGTGGCAGGATCAATTTAAAATCTGATAAAAATTAAAACAGAACGAAAAGAAGAAAAAGGAAGGGAGAAGAAAGAATGCTGCGTGAGAAATGAGGGAGCAACCAGCTAGCTAGCTATTTATTATACGTACGTTTCTTCATCGTTAAGAAATTTCGCTCGTTTTTAAAACCGTCTCGAGTTAATAAAATCGGTTTTAGTAAAAGTTTCAGTAATAAAACGGAATCAATAATAAATAAATTTAATGAGTGAAAATAAAATAAACTCAGCTAGTTAACGTAAATAATACAATATCAGCTTGAATCGGAATTATTAGCGATTTTTACAAAACTAACGGATATTAATAAAAATTGCTAATTTAGTGAAATAAGCTCAAAATAGCTAATTGGACGGTTTTGTTCCCAAAATCCATCTCGGGTTCACTTAAAACAAATTTCATAAGGACTCGTAAAGAAACGGAAATTATTAAATAAATAAACTCGAACTAACTTCAATAAACTCGAACTAACTTTAAATAGACTTATTAATGATTATTAAAATTAACGTATCGAATTATGATGAAATTAATTAATTAGCTAAGCATATATATATAAATCGTTAAATGATGTAATTAAATTCAAAATAGCAATTAAAAGAATTTTATCCAACTTAATAAAATACGGGGTGTTACAATCACCCATCTTTTAAAAAGTTTCGTCCTCGAAACTTGAAAGTATAAATGAAAGGTTATAAAAATAAAATTGGAATTGAGATCGGTAACTAAAACATTTAAAAGGTTATTTATCGTAAGAATCAAAATTCTTTCAAAAGTTTCAAATAAAATTTTCCGAAAATGAACCGATTCTCATCAAGGGAACGAAAGTGTTCTCGTTACGTATTCAAGAACATCACATTCCAAATCAAAGATAAGGTCAAAAGGCAAATCATTTGTATATATCAAAAATCAAAATACCTTCAAAAACATTAATGAAGAGTTTTCAAAAATATAAGTCTCATTCATGGAACGGAATTGCTCTTGTCATGCACACAAGAACGCTAACTTTCCAAGTCAGAGACAAATTTAAAACAAAAACTATTCGCCGACAAGCGTAGAACAAGTTATCAAACGTTTCCAATAACTAGTTCTAACATCCGATCAACGTTAAAATCAAAATAAGAGAAAGGTAATCTTCTCAAATTTTCTTTTGCAAAAAGCCAAAATAGAAATAAAGGTTTCACTTTTAAACTAAAAGGGGAGTTAAATTTCGGAAATATAATATTAAACTTTGACAAAGAAGTCATAAATAGATCAAGATTAATAGAAATTGGATAAAATTTAAAGAAATTTCGGGTCTAGTAATTAAAATTACGATAAATGAGTTTATATTCAAGGAAGGAATAGGGAACTAAATCAAATTTTCATTTTCAAGTCTTCAAAAATAGGTTAGGTTTGCAGAAGTGACATAAACTTTTAAGAATGAATCGAAACTGGTAGCTTGAAAGTTTAGAAGTTGTACGAAATAAAAAGTAAGTTAGACATCATGGATACAAGTATGCTAAGAGGGTCCAAGCTTAACCAACAAAAGAGGTATGATGAACTTCCTAGGAATAAGAATTGAGGTCAAATTTACAAGGATGTCAAAGATAGAGTTTCACAAGATACGAGTGTCAAACTTAAAGAAGGAGCAAGATGAAGCGAGGAAATGAGGTATGAACGGTAACGCTTATGATCAAGGAGAAAGGGAAATTAGACAACAAGGAAACGCCAGATACTCAAATCTCAAACAACAATGTCATCACTCCACTAAGGAAACAAAGGGTAATAACCAGGTCAGGAAATGATAGGAAATTTAAAAAGGGATATATGAACATGTCAAGATGTGAGACTAAAAGAGTCGAATCATAAAGATAACTAGTTAACAACCAGTAAGAGATATTAGAATTAGGGAGGTATTCAAGACAAGGAAATAACGAGTAAACTTTTATACTTAAGAATCAAATCCAACCAAGGTATGAACGAAAGGGAGGAAAACGATTAAAGGTATGAAAGAGGATTTTAAGGCTTAAACCATACGCTTCCTAAAACTTAAGGTTCTCTCTAACAAGGTCACGTCTATTAGGGTATTGTACCTTTATAACACAACGACCAAATCCCAAAACAAGGGTCAAGGTAAAATAAATGCTCGCTTAAGGGGTGATAAATCGGTTAGATACTTCTTCCATCTATCTTATCATATTTTAGGATTTCCCTAAAGCAAATCTACCACTCAAGTATAAAAGCATCTCTTTATCTCAAGCACTCGACACAACCTCAATGTTTTAAAAAACCAAAGAATGAATTGACAAAGACTTCTCAACAAAGTTCTCAAGGAACAACTAACACCAAATCACATTCCCAATCTACACGGGATTGTTAACATCTAAAAATGGGTTTTCTTCCAAATTCATATTCTAAACTTATCTCATGTTTACTCCTAAGGTGACGACGCTCAACCTACTAAGCTTTCAAATCCCAAACATAAACAACAAAGCCAAGTTCTATAACTTTAATTACATAGGCAACTCATTCCTAACACAAAGAATCCACCAATCGATTATACTCACTTTGTCAAGGAACTAGGTATAAGAATCACTAAGTATGTCTCATCACATTACCTAAGTCTTTCTAACATCACATCCTCTCAAAACCAGGGTTAAGGGTCAGACACAAACAATCTCCTCAAAAGTCGAATTTTCCAACCAAGGTCAACATTCCTCACAAGAAAAAGTACTATCTAATGGCGTTAAGGGAGGATAAGCAAAGAACAAAGGACAAGTTAGGAGTACAAGCGTAGCTTTTAAAGTAAAACAGAAGGGAGTTTAGAAGGAGGATAAGCACCAAGAGATTAAGAATAAGGCGAGATACAAAAAGAACGAGAAACATCTTCAAGGAAGTAGAAGCATTCTTCAAAGGTTGAACAAATCTTCAATCCTCAACAATAGGCACTAAATCTTGATCTTCGTAAAATATAAGTGTCCTTTCAATGGAACGGAGATACTCTTGGCGATCACTCAAGAACATCAATATTCCAATTCAAAGACATAAAAATACATTTTTACACCAACAAATGATAAAACTAATTATCAGACGTCTCCAATAACAAGCTTTAACACTAATTGACGTTAAAACCAGTGAAAAACATTAAAATATTTTCAAAACCTTTAGTTCAAAATTTTTTTTTTTATTTATTTATTTTTTTTATAATAGAGGTAATAACTTCATTAGCTATAGATAAGCTCACGGTCATTGATCCAAGAACGCAAAAATTATTAAATGACAATCAACAAACAGGTTAGTACCTAACAAAGAGCAAACACAAAGAGACTACAACATAAGGTCCTAAGTCTACCCATCTTACCCATCTCTCAAGTTTATTATTTTAAGGTCAAGTTATTTATATTGGGGTGCACAAACGTGCGTCGGGAGCAAATATGCTCGATACCAATCCGTGACACCCTCATTTATTGCGGAAAAGTAAACACGTAATTCCTAAATAAAAACTGCATGGATATGTTTGTAATAGGTTCATTTGGGTAAAAACCTGTAATTTTTAAAACCATAACCTGTTATAAAGATATCCAAATTGGAAGGTGTCAAACATAGAAGGTCTAACTAGAAGTTTCATAACATAACCATCGCTAAAGTCGCGAATAGCAAATTATACAACTAAATGTAAAGAGGGAGACATATGTCCCTAAAATGTATGTGACATAAAAAGTGTTTAAGGGTCACAATAAAATAAAGCCAATCTAGGTCCCAAGGTTACTTTGCTCGCTAGCTCGTCCGTACCCCATATATGCATCACCTACACTGTCATTCGCATTTTATACAAATACGAAAGCCACGATCGGTGGGGAGTAACTCCGAGTTCTCCCAGCCACGAAATGTCATAATTAATATAACATGTAAACATAAGAATATGAATATGAATAACACATAGCCTTAGCATATAGATGCTAGACAATCGTGCTTATCATGTGAACAACAATATAACAACACATAGTCCTAGCATGCGAATACTAGACCGACTCATACTACACTATCATGTGAATCACATAACATCCAGGAATCCAAAGTCTATCAACCATAGCCGGCTTGCATCTCACCTTCTATGATTCATAGAATCATCAAACAAGAAAGGACAATATATCTAGAGACAGGCATAAGTTCTTAGCACGGTCAATAGTCACTTTGTAACTCGAGTCTATACCACGAGGTAGGGAAGGTAATCGAACCGGTATCCTGGCTCGTGAGGTTCTATAAAAACATGGCCAAGACACAACACAACCCTAGTCCTAAATCTGCGCAGACCTAGACATGCGGATACACACCACCGCACCCAAGACCCACAATTTTATAAAACCATGTGAGTACCCTAAGGAGTCCACCAAAGGGTTGGCTAGTACTTAAGCTGACCACTTACTCTCAAAATAAGTAACGAGGTCATGCCCGAACTTGGATATAAACCCACCAAGTCTGGAACACAAAGGCTATTGAGCAGTGAACATACACTCGTCAAAGACTATAAAGACCTATCTATGACAAACACAACAATACCATACGTATAAGCAAAATGGCCAACAACACAATCATCAATATTAATGGTACTCATAACCTTTATATATTCAATTACCCAAATTGTAAGAATGAGAAACCAACCCGCAAGAAGTATATTCAAATTGACAATCCAACAAAATCTCCAATATCAATAATAATCCAAATTCCAGCTAACCGTTAATCTCATAATTCATGAGAACAAGCTAAAATGGCAACAAGACAAGAAGACTGAAGTATAAGGCAACCAATTCATCCAACAACCAACATGTGAAATGATAGTCACAAATATTAAGGCATCAACGTAAAACATCCAATCTCACCTCAAAGACAAACCCTCGACCCGAGTCCCGCGACGGGTCATCGGTCAAATCGAGACTGACCGGTTTAAACCTAGTTTGACCAAACTCGTTCGGTCAATCTGGCCCAGCTCAGAGTCTTGGCCTACTTTGGCCCAAATTACAAAATGTATCACATTGTCATTCTCATGCTATTTCGAATTTCTATCATGTGAAAAACGAAAGTAAGACATTATCAATCACCTAAACACTTAACAAACACCAAACACAACATCAACTACTAATGTGACATTAATTCGTCGAGTAACTCGGAATAGTTACCTTACGCTAGAAAAAGGCAAATAACCCTTGAGAAAGCTTCTAAAACCCAAAATTACTCTTCATCTTCAACCACATATGAGTCACCTAAAATAATTATGTGAAAGGACGATATTAACGAATTATCGTTATATAAAATATGAGA
Source organism: Silene latifolia (assembly GCF_048544455.1). Taxonomy (NCBI): domain Eukaryota; kingdom Viridiplantae; phylum Streptophyta; class Magnoliopsida; order Caryophyllales; family Caryophyllaceae; genus Silene; species Silene latifolia. Next base: position 97,649,744 of record NC_133537.1, on the reverse strand, counting down.
CGAAAATTAATTTATTATATTTTAAATAAACCAAACTAGCGTCAAAACAGTTAATAGACACGGCTCAAAAGTTATAATGACAATCTCAAACTCGGCCTAACCACCAACTACACATGGCCTCAAACTCGTGACTTAGCTAGGCCACTGCCTAGGCCACGGCCAGGCCACTGCTAAGCTACAACCAGGCCACTGCCAGGCCATCAGACTCGCCTAAAAGCAAGCCACAAAGAGTCCGACACGACCACCACCCGACTACCCATAGCCACCCTTCACCCTACTTCATAACCTGACCCAAAAATCAGTCCAAAACAGAACCCAAAAGATGCCTAAGTTCGACCCCAACTCCAGTCCTCAAATGCAAAGTGAAAACCCACGATGACGGCTCGTCCCGCCCAAAACAGTAGTACCAATCGTCCCCTTAAGACTCCATTCTCGCGCCTAAAAACAGTCCTAGGCCCAGCCGAGCCAACTAAGTAAGCATTTAAAACGGTTTTAGAGCGGAAATCCACAAGTATAAAGCAACTCAAAAACAATCCTAAAGACTACAAAAATCGCCCCAACACGAGTCCAAATCAATCCCTACATGTCGGTATACACCGTCTCAACTATAAAACACACCAATTATCACCCAAAACAATCCATACATGTCAAAGATACACCATCTTAAATATACCACTTACTAGCTAGCATCCCAAATGATCCCTAGAGGTCGGTATACACCGTCTCAATCATCTCCACATATCAATATACACCGTCTCAACTATACAACCGACTAATTAACATCCATAAGGATCCCTATATATAATTATACACCGTCTCAATTATAAAACAGACTAACCAAAGATTCGAAATAAACATATTTTACAAGTAATATCGAGTAACCTATAATTGTTACCTTTTTCCGATTGAACTAATCATTTATGACTAACAAATCTTATACAAGACCGTCTATCTTAGCATCTACAACCGTCTTATAAAAAAAATAAGGATGAAAGTATAAATTAGGTTTGTAAAAATACATGACGAAAATGAATTTTACTTACAACGGATTGACAGGAACGATGGGAGCAAAGAATATGGAACGAAAATCATTGATAACGGATGACAAACGGAGTGGCAGGATCAATTTAAAATCTGATAAAAATTAAAACAGAACGAAAAGAAGAAAAAGGAAGGGAGAAGAAAGAATGCTGCGTGAGAAATGAGGGAGCAACCAGCTAGCTAGCTATTTATTATACGTACGTTTCTTCATCGTTAAGAAATTTCGCTCGTTTTTAAAACCGTCTCGAGTTAATAAAATCGGTTTTAGTAAAAGTTTCAGTAATAAAACGGAATCAATAATAAATAAATTTAATGAGTGAAAATAAAATAAACTCAGCTAGTTAACGTAAATAATACAATATCAGCTTGAATCGGAATTATTAGCGATTTTTACAAAACTAACGGATATTAATAAAAATTGCTAATTTAGTGAAATAAGCTCAAAATAGCTAATTGGACGGTTTTGTTCCCAAAATCCATCTCGGGTTCACTTAAAACAACTTTCATAAGGACTCGTAAAGAAACGGAAATTATTAAATAAATAAACTCGAACTAACTTCAATAAACTCGAACTAACTTTAAATAGACTTATTAATGATTATTAAAATTAACGTATCGAATTATGATGAAATTAATTAATTAGCTAAGCATATATATATAAATCGTTAAATGATGTAATTAAATTCAAAATAGCAATTAAAAGAATTTTATCCAACTTAATAAAATACGGGGTGTTACAAGTAGTCATTAGTAGTTAATTTATATTATTTAATTGTTAAATAATCAAATTAATATTTAATTATGTCAGATAATTAAATATAAGTCTTATAAGCATTTGTGGGGCAAATGTCAAAAATCAAAATAGACCTGAAGGGGCCCATTTTGACAGATTTTTACACCTACTAATACACTCATTGTGAGTGGAAAAAGTAGGCAATTTCCACTAGCATTTTTATGTGAATTGTTTACATTTCCATGCCTACAAATACCCAAGTCATTCCATCATTTCTTAGGTTGAAAATTTGAAGAAAAATTGGTCTTTGTATGCTTCTTATGGATGGTTCATATACATCATCAATAGACCATATTTTTCTTCTTATTTTGTTCATCCTCTTATATTAAAACACATATAAAAGTAGACTAATAATATTATCAAGGTAATAATATTAATTAGTATATCAAATATACATATATACATAATACTCAAATAATATCTAGGTAATATTATTTGTAGTAAGCTTTGGGTGAACTCTTGGGTGCATCTTAAAGGAGACCATATTCTTGGTGGTTTGGTAATATTTGAGGATCATCCATTCACAATAAGCTTAAGAACTACATAGGTAGAAGACCTAGTAGTGCCCATTTTGCCTAACAACCGATGTAAGGAATTTTCGTCTTAAAATCTTTGCATGCATGTAGTTTTAGACCGTCTTATAAAATTAGTTAGTAATTTTATTATCATAAGATGAGTCTAATATGGTCTAAAAAACTAACAAATACTGCTTTTGTTGAATACTATTCTAGGTTATTGGGACAGCAGACTGAGGTTGGCCAATTGGACAGTAGTATTATTCAACAGGGACCTGTGGGTACCAAGGAGGCTGCTAGTGAGTTGATAGCACCAATCAGTAGAGTTGAAATAAAGAGAGCATTGTTTAGTATTGGATCCAGAAAAAGTCCACGACAGGATGACTTCTCTTCTTCTTTCTATAAAGAAGCTTGGGCTTTAATTGAGAATGATTATTGTATGGCCATTGAAGAACTTTTTAGGAAAGGGAAAATGATTAAGAAAGTCAATACTACTCTACTAGCCCTCATACTTAAAAAGGAGATTTCTAAAACTGTTCTTGACTTCAGGCCATTGGCTTGTTGTACTGTGGTGTACAAGACAATCAGCAAAGTTCTTGCCAACAGGCTCTAAAAGGTTTTACCTGACTTGATTGGTAATGAACAAGGTGCATTTGTTAAAGGGTGGAACATATTTGAGAATATAATGTTATTTCAAAATTTGATCAAGGAGTACTGCCAAGATTCCATCTCACCTAGATGCCTTATTAAGGTCGATATAAGAAAGGCTTTTGACTCCCTCCAGTGGGATTTCATCTCTGCCATGCTTAACAGTCTGGGCTTTCCTCAAATTTTTATAAGATTGATCATGGGTTGTATAGCATCCACATGGTTCTCTCTCAAGATAAATGACACTATTTGTGGCATCTTTCCTAGTAAATCTGGTGTAAGACAGGGGGATCCAATATCACCCTATATCTTTATTTTGGGCATGAAAATGCTTTCAAGGTTTCTTAGAAGGATTCATATGCTGCATCAAATAACTCACATCCTAAGTGTAGCAAATTGAACATAAATCACCTCATTTTTGCTGATGATTTAATGGGTTTTGTGAGAGGAGATGTCCCATCTGTGCAAGCAGTGGCCAATACTTTGAAAGACTTTGCAGTGTTCTCTGGTTTATACCCAAACCCTGAGAAAACCAACATCTATTTTGGTGGAGTTAATTATAATATTAGGGCCCAAATTGTTCAGGCTACTGGTTACATTGAAGATAAATTCCCATTTCGAGATTTGGGCATCACTCTTAACCCTGGGAGATTAAGTGGCACTATGTATAATCTTCTTCTGGACAAAATCCATGCTGCCATCACTCATTGGTCCACCAAGCTACTTACTTATGTAGGGAAACTGCAACTTATTAATACTGTAATATTTGGTCTTGAAAGCTACTGGTGGTCTGCTTTGTTGCTGCCTAGGGGGGGGGGGATCATCAAATTGATTAATAAGTTATGTAAGAACCTGTTCTGGGGCATCACTGAAGGAGCTAGGAAATGGTGTACAAGAGCTGGTATTCCATATATGCTCCATGGGAAGAGGGACGCTTCAATGTTAAGGAGGTTTTGAGTTGGAACAAAACACTGTTAAGAAAATAGATTTGGATGATTCAAAATGATAAGGGTAGGGTCTGGGCTAAATGGAACACTCTCTACAACTTAAAGAATAACACTATCTGGGATGCTCAATGCAAGAGCACACATTCTGAAAGTTGGAGGAATGTTCTTACTATCAAGGAGAATTGGATCTAAATTGCAGGTTCTCCCAATACAGCTGCACAATTACTCGCCTCTTGTGTTAAAGGTAATAAATTTTGTACGAGGCTAGCTTATGATATTTTCAGAAAGAAGTTTACCTGTGAGGGATGGGCATAGGCTCTAACCAGTGTTGTTACTGTTCCCAAGAACAAAGTCATAGTCTCTCTGGCTGCTCAGAAATGTTTGGCCACTATTGATAACATCAATGCTCGTGGTATGCACCATGTCAACAGATGTTGCCTTTGTGAAGAGCAATGGAAACTCATAGGCATCTATTTTTTAGGTGTACTTTTGCTCAGGAAATTCGTGCAGGAATTGTAAGATGTATTGGCACCAGTGGTTGTTCTATTGGGCTTGATTTGAACCATGATCTATGTAAAATTAAGGGGAAGAAAAGTTGGCGTAGTAGATGGGCTCTCTGCTGTCTCATGGCAATGGTGTATATAGAATGGGAAGAAAGAAATAGGAGGATTTTCAGAGGGAAGGCAAGGGCTGCTACCCAATTGATTAAGGACATTCAGTCATTTGTTAGTATACAGCTGTTGAAGTGTGCTAGAGCAGGGGACCATGATCAGATTGTGGAGGCGCTAAATCGTATTTAACTTTTGTTTAGTAAATTAAAATAGTGGTTATTCCGTGGTTATTCCTTTTGTAAGATACCTTCTCATTTGTTTCTACCCTATATGGATGAATAAGATGAGTATAACTTCTTGCAAAAAAAAAAAAAAAAACATATTCCCTTATATATTTGGGTCAGGAAAAAAAGTTACAAAACAATATTGTAAGGTCTTGATAAGTGTTGTTGAGGATTGTGACGATCTTCTAACCGAATTGACAATAGTATATAAGCGTCTTTCCTAGAAACATGCAGATGAAATTTGGCATAAAAATGACAAAGTATGGGCTATTTGTAGCACAATTGGACAAATCTCGCATTAGTTCTTTATGTTGTTTTAAAATTTGTTCTATAGGTTACTTAATAATGTATGCATCATTTTTTTAGTATTTCTCTGCTCTTAATGATTTCCTTATCACAATTCTTTTTGATATTTCTAATATAGGACAAATAAAACGGTTAACTTTATGTCAATTTATGAAAGAAAACATGATATATTAGTTAACCAAATATGTAAGGATGGGTGATTATTTACCTCATCGTGTATCCATGAGGTCATGGGGTTGGATCCTTACTCAAGGGAATGAAGCAAATTCTTTTGTCAGCGGTTTAACTCTTCGGGAGAGCACGCGCCAAAGAAATTATAAAATTTCGTCCATGATAGATAGCCTAATTTACAACATCAGAGCCTTAATCCCAAACTGATTCAGAATCCCCATCGTTCTCTTCCACCACATTCTCATTGCCACTCCCTTCATATTGGTCAAATCTAGGAGCATCATCCCTTCTGATGAACTCTGTTTCCACCACCTCATAGTCCACTTCAAAAGAAACTCCATCATATTCACATAAACAAAGAGTACCTGGTCTATTAAACTTCATATCGTTTTCATCAAATGTTACACTTACAAAATCACATTCATAGACATCATCTATAAGGCGAGGGATGTGGTTGGAATAAGGGGTGTCCAATGTCATTTATATCTTCTCTTTACCCTAATGTTTATCGCATAAAACCCAAAGAGACAGACTATTTATAAATCAGTGGATGACAAGTAGTTCAGTACTTTAAATTGCAATGTTAAATGAATGGATGGTACTTCGAAAATAATAGTTCACTATTAAAAATATGTTAAGTATTTAAATCAATGTTGCTTGGAATATATTCCCTAAATTTTAACAATCTAAAATCAGTCCAAATTATATTTTAAATATCAACATAGCCTAATATTGTGAATTTAATATTGGTTATATTGTGTCAATAATAAATATTGTTGATAAAATAAATTAATTTATCTTTCGACTTATTTCTAAGAACTCTTACCTGAGTTTATTGAAAAAAAAAATGTTATTCGACATGATCGATCTAATTTTTTAGCCTAAAAACTAAAAAATAGGGAATTGTTAATTTATATACAACTTTTACTCATATCATACACAACATTTCCTATTTTGTTTAGCTCATTTTTTTACCAGACTTCTCAAACCCTCTTGAAAAACTATCAAGTCTGAACACTACATCCTCCATCACAACCATAACATCTGCTTGACAATCGTCCACTCTTTACCACTCCTCTTCAGTCGCACCACCGTGCCCCCATCCCTAACCCTACCACCATTCTTTGCCAACCTGTCATCGACGCACCACCCACTTTTCAAAGGACCAAGTAATCCATTAAATAAATCGTATAGCAGTTTTTTTTTTTTTTAAAAAAAAAAAACTCCTCCTAGATCTAAGCAATTCACCCACAAGTTCCAGTACTTTATTAAACTTACTGAAAATCTGGTCTTTTCATTGAAATGAACTAAATCTTAGCAGCACTAAAATGGCAATAAGCAGACATACTCTAATTGTAAAAAATGAAGAAACCCTAATTAAAAAAAATTTGATAATTCAATTGATAACACAAATTTAAGCAAATAACTAAACAAAAGTGAATAATTACATATGTAATATGCAAATGTAGATGTGTAATTGAATAGTTTACAGTAATTTGGTTATGTATGTTTTAACAGGAAGAGAAAAAAAAAGATAATTTTGCCCAACTATACAAGTCAAAGTCTAATGGTGGAAAAATATTGAAAAATGTGTAAGATGGAGCAAAACTTGTGTGTAAAGTAGTGTAGACACCTCGTTTCTGCACCTCTCGCAAACCACCCGGTGATGATTGGGCCGCATGTTTGGTACGCGGAACGATTTGTGACAATTCGTAAGATTATCGTCAAGTGATTGCTCAAATATTAATGTCTACCTCTTAGTTGTCATTTACGTGCCGATACGGTTGTTTTGACAGTAATTAGAGTACATTCGGAGCCCCGGCCTAAAACCGTCTCCATTTTCTGATAACCGTTAAATCCCGAGTTAGAATGTTCTGGAATGTTCCGGAATTTCTATTCCATATTTCGTAAATTTTATCTTTTGGTAAACAATTTCCCGTAATATTCACATAAGATATTAAGGAAAACCGAATTATTTCCGTCCTACCATAACTCAAACACGGAAATCTTTCTTCCGCAGGAGGAAACCCCTTGGGAACAGACGCAGCAGGTGTTGCGCCTCTTCCAAGAGACGCAGATTCTTCTTTGCCTCTTCTTCCCAGGCCCTTTTCTGCGTATTTTTCGTATCTTTTTCATATCTTTCCGAGATTCACTTCCAAAGAGTCTCCGAAACCCTAATTCCTCCACGTGATTAGTATAAATAGGAGCCTTCGCTCCTCATATTTCTCACGCGAGTGTCCGCCCTTCTCTTCTCCCTTTTCATTCTAGACCTTTGTTCTTACTTTTTGGCGTCTACGTGCTTGAACATTCGACCACGTAAGCTCGGATCCTTCTGAGTACCAGCCTCGTTTGCATGACCGACCAATTTGACCAACTACACATCAATCAACTTAATTAATCTAATCGTTTTCCTCTTACGAGGGCACTTTCTTTGCATTCGCGTCGAGCATCACTAATCGATATCTTAGTCCTTCTCGTTTCGTCAACATGTAAGTCTGAGGGTGTAATCTCTCTTTTATTTATTGTATTTATTTCTTGTAATCGTCAATTGTAAGGTTTATGTCGAAAATACCTCGTTAAAACCGATTTCTAAAACCATGCTTTAAAACCTCTTTTTACGGATTTCCAGTAGATAACCGTCGAGAAAGGACGCAAAGAATCGCCGCGCTCTTGAAGGAACGCAGTTCCTGCTGCGCCTCTTCGTGAGGCTGCCGCAGTTCCTGCTTCCTTTCTTCTTCGTTCGTCCTCTGTTATTCGTCAAGATTCTTTTATTTGTTTCGTTTGTTTGTTATTTCTTCATCATGATAGCATATAATTCACATGTATATTATAATCATCATCATTAATATGTTTTAATCATCACAAATCCGACTTAAATCCCTTATAATCCAATATTTGCGGGTTTTCGCCATTAAATTCAATTCCGGGTTATAGAGATTCAATTCATCAATATTGGGTTTCTGAAATTCGTATTTGATATAGTTTCATCTGTGTTTTGTCGTATTTATCACATATTCGTCATTAATCCGACATATCTAACTTAATCAATTGATTTAATTTGTTTAGTTTGTTAATATCTTTCACTCCTGTAATTAATCCATCTTATATTAATTCGTTTGCATCCGTCTCATTCATGTTTTATCATTTCTATGACCCGTTCATATGTAAATAACCTACTAATCACTTTCATCCGAGTAAATAATTTAATCAACCATTAAATTTACCAACGAGTATTAACAACACGCAATTCCGGCTTCACAGCCAGAATTCAGGTCAGGAACAGACGCAGCGTCTGTTGCGCCTATTCCAAAGGACGCAGCTCTGCTGCGCCTGTTCCGGGTTGAATTCTGTCCCTGAACTCCGTTTTCTGCTTTGACTCAGTTAATTAGTCTACGTATAATTAACTATTAATTGTATTATCACCTTCTGATCTGTTCGTAACTCTTTCTTTTATTCTTTTTCTCAAATTATCCGTTTTAAAGGTATTTTCGACATAAATCGCTTAATCCATTGTAATTTTCATTATTGTAATTTTCTTTATTGTATCTATCATTATTTCTTATGTCATTTGTATGTTTTTCACATGTAATCAACATTAAATCCTACTTCGACCCAATTGTTTGCTAATTACGTGTTTCACCGACTTAGTATTAATTCACACATGCTAGGATTAAAACTTGGATGTTGCATTGCATGCATATAGCCGACGATATATCAAGTACGAATAACTTCCCTAATCATTAGTACAGGCCGCTATCGAGGCGGGCGGGATTAGGTGTTCGATCAAAAGAGCTTCCTAATACGTACCCTCACCCCTTACTCCAGATATCTGTGAACACTTGTGTTCATTGGCATCCACGAGAGTCATTCTAGACATAGAATGCTAAGGGTAACGATTGCTTAGTGTTCATGTCTCTACTTTGTGTCTTGACATGACACGAGGTATTCGAACGGTTCCAATTTCCCATAAAAATTGGTGGCGACTCCATACAAAAATGCAAACGCTTATTTCTCTTTTCCTCCCAAGCGCCCCGTGGCCCCCGCTGTCCACACGTTTGGCGACTCACTGGGAAAAATACACTTACGTGTAGCAAGGGTGAAACTTGAACAAGGTTAGGGAATAGTTTGTACAAGACAATTGTCGGTTTTCATAACTCGGTCTTCCTAGACCATTTTATTCGGCCTTTCTAGGCCCAACCCAACCCATTCGACCAATCGTCCCGTCTAAACGGTCCTAATTCTTATTTGGGCGTAAGGATGGATAGTGATTGACGTCATCCATACCATGATGCTTACTCTTGTTTGTATCAAGGGCCTTCACTACTTGAGGAAATGGACTAGGAATCGGCCTTACTCTTGTTTGGTAAGAGCCTCTCCACAGACTTCGGGTTTGATGGTTCGGTATGGCAACCCACCCTTTAAACCAAAACCCTTTTAAATGCACTCAGCATCCCGTTATAATGCTTGTATAAATGTTTGTACCTTACGTGATCACCACTTCTAAACAAAACCATGACGATTTTTCAAAAATCAAAACCCATTTTCAAACAAAATTTCGAAATAGGCTTTCAATTAGCGCAAAATCCGGTCAAAACTCTGTCCGTTTGTCGTGTCAAAATTCGGGCCACAAGCCCATTTCAAAACCTCACTTCGAGTCCACTCCTACAACTACACTACAGTTGACTAGGACACAAATTTCAAAAACCTTGTCTTTCTTCAAAGCTCACTCAACACAAGTGGCACACACCCACTTCATGAGTCAAAACATTTCTTCTTTTAGCAAGTGTGTTAGAATGGTCGATCGTGTTTTGATTCGTCGCCGATCTCTTATCCAGTTTTCAAGATGCCTGGATCCAGCGAAACAAATCTCCACCAACTTCAAGATGGTAATGATCGAATCCTAGCCGCGCTAGCCCAAATGCAAGTCACTCAAGACCAAGTCTATGACCGCCTTGAACTCATTGAGGGCCGTATCTATGCCGTAGAGGGAAGGTTGCCTCCTCATGAAAGTGAAGTAATAGGTGACTCTGATAACGAATCCAAGGATGAAAATCCTCTCATGGGAATGACTGTAGCTGAGAAAAGACTCCAATACTTAGAGGAGCAATTGATGTACCTTAAGGGGGATGACATTTATAGGGAGAATAATCGCAAGTATGAGGCCATCAATTCCAAATTGCCAACTAACTTCAATATGACGGATATCCCTAAATTCAAGGGACACGAGAACCCTTTGAACCACATCCGTGCCTTAAAGGATTACATGTCTATCAAAGGCATCAAACCCGAGATGTTCTTAAGGATCTTTCCTTCATCTCTTGACACTATCCCAAAGCAATGGTTCTACTCCTTAGATCACAAGAAGGTCGCTACTTGGGAGGATGCCGCAATCGAGTTCTCTAAACAATATGCGAATAATGCCGAGATCCAAGTAAACATGCTACTCTAGAGGTTCTTACCCAAAATGACAAAGAAGGATTCACCGACTTCCTAAGTAGGTGGAGGAAGACTAGCACCCAACTAGTTGAACGCCCGGATGAGGCTACCCTTGTGGAAAAGTTTGTGGATAATCTCAAACCCATCTATGCCAATCATTTGAGATACCAAAACATCAAAACTTTCAAGGACTTAACCGTACTAGGGACAAGGATTGAAGATGACATCCGTAAAGGACTCTTGTCCAAAACGGTAGGTCGAGGATATCAAGGTTCCACAAGTCGTTCATACGGGCTCTACTAGCAAGACCGATGAAGTTAACCTTCTCGAGCCATCCAAGAAAAATACCCCACCAAGGAAATTCACAAATCTTGGGGACACTTACTCCAACGCTCTAAAAAGGTTAATGAAGCAAGGTAAACTCCAACCCATTGGACCTACTCCCGAACTCGAAAGAAAGTCCAAATTCTGGGACGAGAATTCGTACTGCGAATACCATAGGGGCAAGGGGCACGACACAGAAAAATGCTACAAGTTGAAAAACGTGCTTCAAGACATGATTGAAGATGGTCGACTACCAATACCACCGGGAGGTAAGCCCAACAACACTGAGAATCCTCTTGGAGTTCTAGTGATCACAAGTGATGAATCTACCTTAGATTGCTCACACCTCATTTCTCCATGCGAAAATGAAATTTATGCAATCGAGAATGAAGAGCTCTACTCTACTATCTCCCCTACTATTTCCGACTTCATCACATGGGCAAGGAGTGTAGATAGACAAGTTTGGGAATTAGAAAACATGGTGACAACTCTACATGATCCCAACGCAGCACCCGAAGAACATATGCCACGAATCTTCTCTCAAAATGCTACTATGCAAGAAGTAATCACCGTGGTTGATAAACTAGTTGACCAAATCATACGACTAGAAGGTGATATCATGAGAATGAGAGAGCTAACAGCAATCAATGGAGTTTGGGCCGACGATGACGAGGACGAGTATCTCACTGAAAACTCCATAGTCAAAGAAATAGTCCAAAATGGTGAAGACCAAGATGTGGACCACCTAACTCGTTCAGGTCGTCCATATCAAAGCACTACTCAAAATGGTCCAACCAACGTCATCACACCAAATGACAACGAAGATGACTCCACTGATCATTTGCTCAAACAATTACAGAAGACAAAGGCTGATCTTTCAGTCTGGCAATTAGTAGCAAGCTCATTCCCACATCGCCAAGCTTTACTGCAAGCTTTGGCCAAACTAAATGTAGCACATAACTCCACTCCTGAAGATGTAGTCAACTTGGTCTTCCAAGAACACCAAAGCTAAGTAATCCTATTACTTTCTCGGACGAAGATTTGCCACCTTTTGGCGCTAGTCACAACCTTGCCCTGTACATCACTGTCATTTGTCTAAAGAAGAATGTGCCAATGACCTTGGTGGATGATGGCTCTGCAGTCAACGTCATACCCCTCAAAACGACATACAAGCTAGGCATCAAAGAGTCGGATTGGACCCCTACCAATCAAGGTGTGCGTGCGTATGACGGTACACGATGAAAGGTGGTAGGACTTGTTAACCTAGCCATAGCCACAGGGCCAATCGAACGAAAGGTTAACTTCCAAATAGTGGACATTGAAGCTTCATTCAACATACTTCTGGGAAGGCCCTGGATTCACGCTTCCAAAGCGGTAACATCCACCCTTCATCAAAAGATCAAGATCCCACTAAATGGCAAAGTAGTGATGATCACTTCATCACCCATCAAGGCAATAATCGAAAAACAGTCGAACAATCAAGTCCTTGCGGATCCCGTATATGAACTTGGGGGCTTCCAAAGCGTGAGCGTCATAGAAAGTGAGTTGGCACCCTTATACTATGATCCCTACTCCAACTTGGTGGTCAACCACATACTCAAAACCCAGGGATACTTCCCTGGAATGCCTTTAAACCCTACTCGAATAAACACCTTCGCACCATACAAGGAAGGCAACTCAAAGAGGATACCACTTGGACTAGGGTACAAACCCACAAAAGAGGAGGTCCTCGAAATGCTTGCCCAAGTCCAAAACCGTAAGCACGTAGGAGTGCAAATGCGACCCTATCTCCCTACTTTAAATGGGTACTTTGTTCAAGAAGGAAGTCTAGAACTCTTTCACGGATTTCCCGAACCTTGGCATTATCTCGAGAGGAAGCTAGCCGGAATCGAGATCTTTCACGATTTCTACTTTATCCCTCCGAAAACGGTTCCTCACCGTCAAAACCCGTCAAGCACCTTGTTTAGACGAACAAGTCGTTAGCCTATTGTTTGGAGAAGATCGATTCGTTAGGGCCGCGCAGGATGAGATCATTACCATGATACTTCAAGACGATCTCTTCAACCCCACCGCGTTAATCACAGAAACCAACGCAAGACAACAGAAAGGATGGAGAAAATCAATCAAATGGATAAACAATCAAGGAAGACTCTTCAAGCTCACCACTGGAGAAGGAGAGATGTTCAAAGGAGAACCAGAAGACGATGAGTTCGATTCGGAGTCGGAGTCAGAGTCGGAGTCTAGAGAAGTCATTAGAGAGTCTACTCCTATCGTCATCCCCACTCCCTTTGTTTCTCCTAGCTTAGCCTCGAGTAGTCACGTAGTTCGGAAATGCCCCAACCATCGTCCCTTTGCCGCCACCGACCATGGATCAGTTGGCTTCTTTGTTTCAACTTTACTCAAATTTTAATATGAATAAATCAGGTTCTGCTTACTCTTTGTGTTATCTTGAGTGCAATTCTGTTTACGATGATACTGAGGATGACCAAGACCCAGACTCGATCGAAATACTGTTAGGTTCATATACCTATTATTAGACTCCTCTAAAAGTGAACTAATTAAATTGTTAATTATTTGTTCTTTAGATCTAGTGCATGCATAACTAAATGAAAGATTTATAAGAAAACAATGTCCCTTACATTGTTAATTTCGGTTTTAAGGTCTCCTACCTTCACTTGTTCTTGAGCTATGATGAGTATTAGGATGATCCTCCAAAGACCTCAAGTATAGAAGTCACTCCTCTTGATTGCACCCAAGATTATCCCTTATCCCCACTAAGTAATATTTGCTAGATATTTGTTTAGTAGTTTACCTTAAAATTGATTACTAATACTCATATATTACACTAATAATATTAGTAATCTTTATGAACAAATTGAATCAAAACTCATATTTTGATAGAGAGAAAACTATGAACAAAATGGAGGTTTTGCATGTTGTGTTTTTTAAGAAATATGAGAGAGGGAAAGATGAGCACAAAAGCTCTTCACCCCCTCAAATGGTGCGGCACATTGCTCTTAATAAGAGCAATTTTCTCTTCTCAAAAAACTCCTTTCACAGTATTCTAAAATGTTTAGGTAGTAGTGTTTATGTATAAAGCATTGTCATAAGTTGTTGGAGTATCTTTCCAACAACAAAATGACAAAACCAATATGCTCATCCATCTACCCATTTGGACGGTATACATATACTAATATGGGTCCATTTTTGTCTTATAATATTTGTCCCACAAGTGCTTATAAGTCTTATATTTAATTATCTTACATAATTAAATATTAATTTGATCATACAACAATTATGACACAAATTAATAAAAATATATTCACTCAACTTATTGAGTAATATATTATCATTATATCAACATATAATGGGTCCCATAATAGCTAGTTAGTTAAATTCACAACCTCTTGTAAATGTAAATAACTAATTACCTCTACCTCGAAACTTTATAAAACCTCAACATAATTTAGTGAATTAACATATTAATCCACTAAATATGATCTTATTTAATCACATTATAATAAGACACATATTTCCTCTTATTAAAAACAAATTGTTCATTTTTAAGGAATTAATCAACTTGTATCGACATACAATTAATTAACTTTATAGACAAGGGCATCATCCTTTAGGTGTGACCTTAAGGGATCAACTGACCACCACCGTCCCACGACAGTAGCGTCAAACTCTAGCAAGCCAATCATTACCGATTAATGTTGATCAGTTGACTATATAATTGAATCATCCCTTACGTATTCTTTATATGAGATTTAATAATAATATTTAAATCATGTGATCGCACTATTGTTGAGGAAACATTTCCCAACAATCTCCCACTTGTCCTCGACAAGTGTGCGTCACCAATTCTCTTGTCCTATTACAATCTCCCACTCAATGCAAGGTGTCTTGCAGGTCGTACTTACATTTGATCATATCTTGAGTGGTTTTCTCGATCTGGAGATTAACTGTCTGACCGGAATTATCCATCATAGATACCTTCCGAGCGTGGCCACGCATTTCCAGTTAACTACTCCTCGAGTGGCCTTGAGATTTTTAAACAACCCTGACAAGGGGTGGACAATTCCTATCGCCCTATTCCCTTCGTTCAGCCACAATCCATCATAACCCAAAATATACCCAGTTTGACCTCATTTACGAAATCGTAGAGTATAAATCAAAGCTAATCAGAAGTTGTGCCAACTTGGGCGAATAGTCTCTAGTCAAAAGAATTGACTCATAAGAATACTATAGTAGCTCTTGCCACGACCAGGCTTTTTTTACTGTAACTCTATAAGCGGTCATCGCCCGACGTTTGTCCCATACAACCGCCTATGTGATCGACTAGTCATCCCATATGACTCTATGGCACTTGAACTTGCCATCAATCGCATCACACTCTAGTCACTTCGAGACGTCACCTCATATAAGTAACTAGGGGCGAATACCATGTCAATCCAGTTCACTTTAATGGGGTTCAATTTGTCTCTACAACCCATTCGGATACGACAAGGTAGCGGGTGAGTTTGATAAAACTCAAACGATAAATGTGATTATCACATATGAACAGTCAATATACTATTACTACTTCATATTTTATAATCTTTAGTGTATTATAACACTAGTTAAAATGCAATACAAGCTTGGCAAGTGGATATACCCGATATCCATATATTCCAACTTAATTAATTGCTATTTCCTTCCATTCAGTGTAATCTTCTAATGACATGAATTCCTCTAAGTACTTGTCTAGACTTCATACTAGACCTGAGCTCTTTAACTTGAAAGAAGCTCCCACTGTTATCGCATAACATGTGATAAAGTCATTTGTAGAGGGATTCACCCTTAATCCCTACGTTGACTATATTATCACAACTTAGATTCCTTTTGTAGATATTTGCAATGCGCGAAACTAAAACACCTTTCTTAGTCTCTTACTCCTTTGTCAATAACATTAGCTTAGGATTTCATCAAATCCTTTTAAGCTTGGAAACTAAAGTTGGTGCAACCCTTCAACACCTAACTTAGTTTATCATCCAAACATGTGTACAAGTCATCAATTGTACTTTAAGGCTTTCACAAGCCCATCTTATGAATTAACTTATTATTGACTCATAATGTACCTAGCAAATGGTACATCACAAGAAAAAGTGCGTCTGTTGGCATACATAATCGTTCTAATGGCGGAAACATTAGCAATCGATTTCATGTAATCAACAACTTAATGGGTTCAGTGAACGACTATGATTCCATCATAGTAATTCCACTTTCATCATCATGAATAAGCCATTCAACTTTGTTGATGTTAAACAGATACGAAAGAACTTATCTTCATAAGACTCTCAACTCTATGCCAATTTACTCTCATATAGATTCAAAATCTAGAATACTTTGCATCCCTTTCCAAGTCTTCCAATTACTCTTACCAGAAGAGAGCATTGGTATATTATTCTCAATAAGTAATATGTTATCAACATATAAGACATGGAGAAACAATTATAGCTCCCACTTAACTTCATGTATATCATGATTCTTCAATCATGTGAATGACACAATTCACTATAATCACATGAACGAAAAGTATAATCCTTTAATGCTAGCTTAAGACCATCTTGTGATCACTTAAGATAGTTATGCATAATATGTTAGGATTCTTAGATCTTCATCTAAGATTTTGTGTTTCAAACACTTCCTTCTCTAAATTCCCATTTTAGAAAAGCGAATTATATTTGCCATTCTTCATAAAAATGAAATGCGGCAATTCCTAATACAATTTATCTTGATCAACATCTTCATGTAAATCTTATGCATTTGTGTACTCTAAAGCTTCATTTACCTTAAGGAGACCCTTTCCTTTAAGTAAATCTACTCTTGAGTAACAATTTTCGGATTGTAATGCTTCGGCTCGTATGTAACAAGGTCATGATACTATCACTTTCACAAAGTAATATTTTTTAAACAATAAGACATGTGCGATAAACTCCCACTGAACTATGCTCTCATACTATCTTCATAGATAATAGTTCAATACCAACTCCCACTCTATAATTCTATTACTTTCGCAAAGTAACATTTCAACTATAAGAGATGTTTGTGACGATTCAATTTTCTCCCACTCTATCTCTCAGAAATACATCTATCTTCTTGAGAGATAGTTTTGTGAGACACAAACATATATATTTAACGGAGTTTAGCTTTCAAAAGGCCATCCTAACATGGCAGCTTGATAATATACGAGTCTTATCCATGTCATCTGTTTGATAGACTCTCTATTCTAGGTATCTCATGGTTGACCATCCAATTAGAATTACTTGTCCGTTTTGGATTGCAAATTCCCAAAATTGAGTTCAACAACTCAAACCAACTCATATTAGTTTGATCTTATGGGTAGTGACGCTAGGTCATAATCCATCTTTAATAAATCAAATTTATTATTTAGATCTTTGCCACTATGATTGGGTCGTAATGCTTAGAACTTCATTCAATTGGTTCTCTACGTCATTTAAGAAATTTCTCAAATCTCTTAAATGCTTCACCTTATAATTGATTAAGTAAATATACCCTTATCTACTTAAATCATTGGTAAAAGTGACGAAGTAGTCATAAATTCCCCTTGCGGTGATGCTCATTAGAACACATACATAGGCATGTATTAGTCTCAACAAATCACTTGCTTGTGTCCCTTTACCACTAAAGGAAGTACAAATTATATTGCAAAGGAGACAAGATTCGCATATTCCATATGATTGAAAATCAAATGGTTCAATAATTCTAGTCGACACTAGCGTTTAATGCGTTTCTCATTTATGTAACCTAATTGAAAAATCAAATGTACAAATCATTTGGATTACCAGTTATGAGTCTTTTGGTGCGTATTATGTAGATTTCTTTACATGAGTTGGAACTGTCTAAAACTTGTGTATCATAAAGATAAGTGACATGGCTCACATCCATGTCTATTTTAAATAAAATACAACAATTGTCTTTGATGACAAAATATAGATCCTTTCATGTCTCACATGGAAATAATGTTTTAGACTAAGTGGGAACATAATAACAATTATGTAAATCATAACTCAAAGTTATTAGCAAAACAAGTACATAAATTTCTCTTGAAGTGGCGGCTACCCGAGCTCCATTTCATTGTCGGCGATCCACATCACCCTTGTTTAGCTTTTCCACATTTCCAAGTCCCACTTGGAGTAACAATATAACAACCCGACCCACCACGGTCGTAACACAACCCAATAAGATGGGATATGTACCTTTGGGCCCATTACTTGTCCTCACTTAAGCCCAAAAGCACAAGGCCTTGTTACTAAGTGGTGGGTGAAATCCCTTATAAACATATCACAACCTCCTCAATTCCCCGATGTGGGACAACCTTACTCTCAATAACTTGGGGTGTTACAATCTCCCCCACTTAAAGAACACAACGTCCTCGTTGTGCCTCCAACTTGACCGCAGCCAAGCCCAGAATCCTCCCCCGCTAGGTGTGTGACCCGGGTACTCCCGACCACGGGCTCACAACACGGTCGCAGGGTCGCTCTGATACCATTTATAACAACCCGACCCACCACGGTCGTAACACAACCCAATAAGATGGGATATGTACCTTTGGGCCCATTACTTGTCCTCACTTAAGCCCAAAAGAACAAGGCCTTGTGCTTTTGGGCTTAAGTGAGGACAAGTAATGGGCCCAAAGGTACATATCCCATCTTATTGGGTTGTGTTACGACCGTGGTGGGTCGGGTTGTTATAAACAAGTCCAACTTTGATATCTTCCAAATACTTGGGGCAATTTCGCCTCCAATGGACCATGACATTACAATAATGACATTCCTCATAGGATTTGGCACCCTTCTTGGTCTTGTTCTTGGTAGTCCCACTATCCATTTCTAATTTATAATCAGGTTTGGGTTTCTCGCCCATTTTTGCCTTCCCTTTATTAAAACCAACACTCCTTTCATTTGCAAGGACACTCTTGCTAGAACTCCCACTCAATTTGATATTTCTCATTGTTTCTTCAAACAAGGATGCCTTGGGTTTTGTAAGATTTTCATTACAAGATTTTCTTTCCAAGGTGGTGGGCAATAATATTGGAGTGGGTGGAGTGGAGGTGGTAAAGAAGCAAAAATTTCCATCCTGACCAATGCCAATGCGTAATTCTCTAATCGTTTCATTGTCATAATCGGAGCATTTGTCATCGTATGATTGGAGCCATGTTTCAACGGTGATTGGTGTAGGAGTATTAGATGAATTCATTGCGTACAATCAACTACAAAAACGGAAATGAATGAAATAATTAACATCTATCGTTTTAATAATACTCGTAAATTTAACTACAAGTATTGCATCTATGTAGTGACCTCCACCCAACTACATAAATGATTCCGAGATCCAAATTCATATTAACTCGGGCACGGTGAGCCGATTCATCCCTTATTAATATAACTCGGTAGATTAACCTTTTAATCGATTCTAATTTTAGAACTCTCGGTCGATAAAAATTACTCTAATTCTCATCTTTAGCCCGGAACACATGCGACTACGGTCAACAATACTTCCGTTGAGCTCAATCCAAATTTCGATGTAATAACATTTTACTACCCCACTTCGCCAACGTAACAAGGTTTGTATTACGGTGAAGCCGGATTAACTCCCTCATGAAATTGGTACTTCATGGGTTTCTACTATTTGGTAAGGCTTTATCTCAATTATTATATGTGAGAGGTCTTGTCAATTTATTATCTATCACGTTTTAAGTGAACTAAAGCGGTGAACTATGATAATTATAATTGACACGGTCGATGACTCGATATGATATGCATGTGTTGTTATGGCGATTTGGCAATGCATGTAACATATTAAAAGAAATGCAAAGCAATAAATAAATAAAATTCCTAGTATGGCCTTCCTAAAATAGAAAATCAAATAATCTATTACATATTCGGAAACCAACTCCTTTGGTCCCTTGAATCTTCAAGTGGCACGCCTCCCAAGACACCGTCTTTGTCGGATCACCTTTCCGAATTGCACCGTCTTTGAAGATGCTCCATAATTACAAATAATAATTAAAAATACAAAGCTATTCCTATTATACATTTGTAAAATGGAAAAACTAATGAAATAAAAATAAAAGTGATACGAGATCACATTAAATTACAACCGAATCAATATTCCCTTTCATTACGGGTAATATCGATTAAAACTAAGGCCATACTAAGATAAAATTACATAATTTAAAATTATATAAATAAAAGACATTCAACAATTGAAATATGCAGCATTATAATATGTATCTATCATGCAAAATCATGTGCCAAATCGCCCTATTTAACTTATGTCATACATATAACCCGGTTTCATGGAAATGCGTGATAATAACCTTTTAAAATCACTAATTAACACTTAAATCACATCTAAGCTCAAGTTAATTATCCTAACACATTTTAGGACTCAAAAATCAGTCATCGCTTAATTTTTGACGATAATTCAACTTGATTTAATTTTATACTCATTTTTGACCTTAAAAACACAATATTTATGAAATAAATCCAAATTAAATCATAAAAGTTTCAAAATTTGAATTTTAAATTTTGAACATTTTGGAATAAATCCATGACACTCATAATGCCAAAAATTATGGTTAAAATTTTCGAATTAATTTTGAGATAATACAGTTGCATTTTATCGGTTTTATCGCATAAAATACATAAAGTATTCGAAAATTACTCCAATAATTTTTACAACTTTAGATCTGATTAGTGGGATATTAATTCAACTTAAAATAATTTTCTAAAGCCATGCAATACGTTTTAGCTAATTTTTGCTAAAATAGTCACTATATATGCCATTTTTACTCAAAAATCCATAAATCATGCTAAAGAAGATATTTAAATCTTGAAATTTACATACTCTCTGTAAATCTTACATGTGACATAATATTAAAAGATCATGGCTTAATTCGAAATTTAACTATTTTTAACCATTTTACCTCTTTTAATCCATCTTTATCTCATAAAAATCATAAATCATGCAAAATTAATCAAATTAACTCGTCCTTTTACACACAACTTTTAAAATATGCATGTGAGGTCATATAAAGTTTCCAAGGTCAGAAACGAAATTTAACTATTTTTAGCATTTTAATTCCCATTTTAGTCATAAAAATGTAATAAAATGACCAAAAATCGTTAAAATGAGCAATAAATTTCCATGAATCATAAAAATGACCTAAAAACATTTTAGGACCAGAATATATAACATGCATGGTGATTTCGTGGCTTATACTTATAAATCACAAATTTTTAAGTTTTATATGTTAACCTTTTAACTCGGAAAAACAATAACCGATTATGCATGCAACATCCTTATGCTCTGATACCACTTGTTTGGTTCATATACCTATTATTAGACTCCTCTAAAAGTGAACTAATTAACTTGTTAATTATTTGTTCTTTAGATCTAGTGCATGCATAACTAAATGAAAGATTTATAAGAAAACAATGTCCCTTACATTGTTAATTTCGGTTTTATGGGCACAAGTAAGGTCTCCTACCTTCACTTGTTCTTGAGCTATGATGAGTATTAGGATGATCCTCCAAAGACCTCAAGTATAGAAGTCACTCCTCTTGATTGCACCCAAAATTATCCCTTATCCCCACTAAGTAATATTTGCTAGATATTTGTTTAGTAGTTTACCTTAAAATTGATTACTAATACTCATATATTACACTAATAATATTAGTAATCTTTATGAACAAATTGAATCAAAACTCATATTTTGATAGAGAGAAAACTATGAACAAAATGGAGGTTTTGCATGTTGTGTTTTTTAAGAAATATGAGAGAGGGAAAGATGAGCACAAAAGATCTTCACCCCCTCAAATGGTGCGGCACATTGCTCTTAATAAGAGCAATTTTCTCTTCTCAAAAAACTCCTTTCACAATATTCTAAAATGTTTAGGTAGTAGTGTTTATGTATAAAGCATTGTCATAAGTTGTTGGAGTATCTGTCCAACAACAAAATGACAAAACCAATATGCTCATCCATCTACCCATTTGGACGGTATACATATACTAATATGGGTCCATTTTTGTCTTATAATATTTGTCCCACAAGTGCTTATAAGTCTTATATTTAATTATCTTACATAATTAAATATTAATTTGATCATACAACAATTATGACACAAATTAATAAAAATATATTCACTCAACTTATTGAGTAATATATTATCATTATATCAACATATAATGGGTCCCATAAAAGCTAGTTAGTTAAATTCACAACCTCTTGTAAATGTAAATAACTAATTACCTCTACCTCGAAACTTTATAAAACCTCAACATAATTTAGTGAATTAACATATTAATCCACTAAATATGATCTTATTTAATCACATTATAATAAGACACATATTTCCTCTTATTAAAAACAAATTGTTCATTTTTAAGGAATTAATCAACTTGTATCGACATACAATTAATTAACTTTATAGACAAGGGCATCATCCTTTAAGTGTGACTTTAAGGGATCAACTGACCACCACCGTCCCACGACAGTAATGTCAAACTCTAGCAAGCCAATCGTTACCGATTAATGTTGATCAGTTGACTATATAATTGAATCATCCCTTACGTATTCTTTATATGAGATTTAATAATAATATTTAAATCATGTGATCGCACTTTTGTTGAGGACACATTTCCCAACAAATACCTCCCTACGTAGCCAAAGAAATACTACAGGAAGGGGAAGGGGGACCAGTAATAGAGGACACCGAACCTATCAATGTAGGAACCGAACTAGAACCCCAAGAACTTAGGATAGGGTCTACCTTGAGCTCTACCGAAAGGGCCGATTTCATAGACCTCCTAAATGAATTCAAAGACGTTTTCGCTTGGTCCTACAAAGACATGCCAGGGATCGACAGGGACATCGCCGAACATAGGATTCCGATTAAGCCAGGTTTCAAACCTGTAAAACAGAAGCTTCGACGAATGAGAACAGAATGGGCTCTAAAGATTAAGGAAGAAGTTGACAAACAATTCAAAGCCGGGTTCATCAAAGTTTCCGAGTATTCTGACTGGGTAGCTAACATAGTACCCGCACCCAAAAAGGATGGGAGAATCCGTGTTTGTGTTGACTTTAGGGACTTAAACAAAGCAAGTCCAAAAGATGACTTCCCTCTACCTCACATTGACATATTGGTGGACAATACCGCTGACCACGCGCTACTATCCTTTATGGATGGGTATGAGGGTTATAATCAAATCAAAATGGCCATGGAAGATATGCATAAGACCGCCTTTGTCACCCAATGGGGAACCTATTGTTATACGGTAATGCCGTTTGGATTGATCAACGTCGGAGCTACATATCAACGCACCGCAACTACACTCCTACATGACATGATGCACAAAGAAGTTGAGGTATACGTAGATGACATGATTGTCAAATCCAAGGAAAGAGAGGGACACATTGCGAACCTTCGCAAGTTCTTCGCAAGGCTACGAAAATACAACATGAGGCTCAATCCTCAGAAATGCACCTTCGGGGTAACATCTGGCAAACTCCTGGGATACGTTGTTAGCCAACGAGGTATGGAAATAGATCCTTCCAAAATCAAAGCTCTGATCGAAATGCCACAACCTCAAACAGAAAAAGAATTCAGAGGATTCCTGGGAAAAGTACAATATATAAGTCGATTCATATCGAAACTTACGATGATTTGTGAGCCTATCTTCAAGAAACTCAAGAAAACGGACCACACCATGTGGGATGATGATTGGCAAAAGGCATTCGACCGAATCAAGGAGATATTGGCTAAACCACCAGTGCTCATGCCACCACAACGAGATCAACCTCTTGGTTTATATCTCACAGTAACCGAAACAGCCATGGGTGCCATGCTGGCTCAAACTGTAGGAAGTGAAGAAAGAGCTATCTACTATCTTAGTAAGAAGTTCTTGGAGTACGAGTGCAAATACTCACAACTCGAAAAGACATGCCTCGCTCTTGTGTGGGCAACGAAGAAGCTACGCCATTACATGCTTAGCTACTCCGTCAAAATATACTCCAAAATGGATCCAGTCAAATACCTCTTTGAGAAACCCGTCCTCAACGGACGTCTAGCAAGATGGACCTTGATGCTCTCAGAATTCGACCTCAAATACGTGCCACTGAAAGTTATAAAAGGTCGCGACGTCGCCGAATTTTTCGCAGAAAATCCTATCAATGACGCACAAACAATAGATACTTGGTCATTTCCAGACGAGGATATACTCCAAACTGATGTAGACTCCTGGGACCTGTACTTTGATGGAGCATCGAACTTAAGAGGATTCGGAATAGGAGTGTTGCTCATTTCTCCTGAAGGCGAGCATACACCAATTGCTGTCAAACTCGACTTCGAGGTGACAAACAATGCTGCAGAATACGAAGCTTGTCTCATTGGACTACAAGCGGCAGTGAGCTTAGGCATTAAAAACCTCCGAGTACATGGGGATTCATCACTGATCATCAACCAAGTTACAGGATCTTGGAAAATCCGAAGCGAAAGCCTCGCACCTTATCAGGCTAGAATAGACCAAGTCGCTCAATTCTTTAATCACGTAACCTACCTACACCTACCTCGGGAAGAAAATCAATTTGCAGACGCTCTTGCGAAACTTGCATCTCTGATTAATATGCCGGATCACATGATGGAAATGCCTTTGTGCATCAAACGACGGTCAGAGCCGGCTTATGTCCACCAAATCACCGATGAAGAAGAGATCGCGCAGGAACCCTGGTTCCAAGCAATCCTGAATTTTAAGCTTAATGGTACCTATCCACCGGATATGGACAAGAGGGGAAAACGTGCTATACGCCTACTAGCTTCCCAATACGTTCTCATGCAAGGAGAATTATACAAAAGAACACCTCTTGGTGTAGTCCTATGTTGCCTTGATTATTCACAAGCACGAAAGGTGATGGAAGAAGTCCACGACGGAGAATGCGGTCCTCACATGAGTGGGCCCATGATGGCGAAGAAGATCACACGTTTGGGATATTATTGGACCACAATGGAATCCGATTGCATCAAATACGTAAGACATTGCCACAATTGCCAAATCTTCGGGAATGTACAACATGTCCCTCCTTCATTACTCTATACAATGACATCCCCTTGGCCATTTTCTGTATGGGGAATTGACATAATCGGGAAGATAACCCCAGCAGGAACAGGAGGTCACTGTTTCATTCTAGTAGCAATTGACTATTTCACCAAATTGGTAGAAGCGGCTTCCTACACTAGTCTTACAGCTAAAAATGTGGCAAAGTTCATAAAAAACAACATCATCTGTCGATATGGTTGCCCACATGAGATCATTAGTGATAATGGATCACATTTCCAAGCTGAGACCGAGCAATTGCTAGCCAAATACAAGATTAAGCATCACCACTCTTCGCCCTATAGACCATAGACTAACGGCGCGGTAGAGGCGGCAAACAATAATGTTGTCACGATTCTCAAGAAAATGATTGAAAACTATAGAGATTGGCCAAGCAAGATACCCTTTGCTTTGTGGGGGTATCATACATCTGTTAGGACGCCCACTGGGGCTACTCCTTTCTATTTGACCTACGGCATGGAAGCTGTACAACCAGTCGAGCTAGAAATACCATCCTTGCATATTTTACTAGAAAGTCAAATCCCGGAAGCCGATTGGAAGAGGGATAGATATGAAGAACTCATCCTCCTGTATGAACGTAGACTACGCGCCTTGCATAATGTCCAAACATATGAAGCACGTATCAAACGAGCTTTCAACAAAAGGGTTAGGCCAAGAAACATCAAAGATGGAGACTTAGTGCTCAAAACGGTTAGAGCTCTTTTACCTGTTGACCCACGAGGAAAATTCAAACCTAATTGGGCCGGACCATTTCTAGTCAAATCCATACTCCCAGGGGGTGCGGTTAGAATCAAAGACCTAGATGGGAATGAGTTTTCAAACCCAACAAACCTTGACCAACTAAAACGATACTATGCCTAGAATAGGAACGAAAACGCGCCTCGCGTAACCCCACGTGTCGCTCTTGTGGCACTAAATAAACGGCCCCTGGCCAAGCTGAAATAAGCTAATGTCACTGTGCTCTTGCATTTTGACAAATTTGTCATCCTCGTATCATCAAATAAACTAAATTCGCACCTTCAGAGTAAGCAAAAGCTCATGCTTATTTTCTCAGTTCATTACAAGCTCTTGCTTAGAACAATTATTCTTTTATATTTACTCGAACTACGCGCAAGGGTTTGATTTCATTTTTTAAGTGAATACGTAGGCAATCCTTCACAGGATTCAACCCGTTATATCTAAAATGTAAATAGAAGGACATTTGCATTGCATTTGAAATTCGACAAGAATAATAAATAGAAAATCACAACGGTTTTATAACCATTTAACCTTTTTTTATTTTTTTATTCATTTTCTAATAATAATAGTACGCTACATAATAAAAATAGAATAGGCTAGGATTCTAAAACCCCACCTTTTTTATTACAACAACAAATAAAAATAATCAAATAATAAATAAAGACTCGGGCTATTCTTCCATCTTCCCCTTGCCCTTGTCATTCTTATCATATTTCTTGTCACGACCTCGAGCCGGACGCTCTTGCGCCACTTCAGACCTAATCACCAACGGTCTTTCTCGAGGCCTAGCTTTTCCATTCTTGCCAATCACCATTTCCGCGACAGGAGTAGTCTTTGGTTTCTTCGAAGGATGAACAACTTGAAACCCGGCTTCTTCTTATCCCTCTGTCAGGTGCTTCTCTTTCTCTTTCTCTACCTCGCGCACCTTGTAGTCAACGGGCTCGCGCTTCCTCAGTCTCTCGCGCTCTTCCGGAGTAGTAGCCTTTCTCCATCTCAGATAAGAATCCGACACCCACAAGGCATTGGCAGAGAAATTCAAGAACCACATGTTTCTTTGGGCCCATTTAATGGCCCACTCTCTTCGGCTTTCTGTAGTAAGCGCCATAGCAGTCTGCGGGACGGTATCAAGCCTCGGGATCGTCTGTTTCAGCCCAACTTGTCTCATCAGCCTTTCCGGGAAGATGCACACCATAAACTCCAATCCAGGAATGCGCACGGACCTAGTGGGATCCAAAGAAGACACTCCAGTGACGGATTTGAGGTGACACCACGGTACGACCCACCTAATTAACGGGCCATCGTCGCTCTTCAACTTGTTCTTCCAGTAATCACAGACCCGAGTGAAGTCCACCATATACAACCTCGTCCTCATCGCAATCGAGCGGGCATGATAGGAAAGCACATGAACTGGGGGCTCGATCAATCGGAGCCGTTCCATAAGCCAAACCTACCAAAAGCGGGTAATAGACATAAAAAAAAACGAAAAAAAAATACGAAAATCGAAAAAAAAAAAAAAATATCGAAAAAAAAACGTCTTTTACCTGCAGAAGGACGGGGATTCCCAAATACGGTAGATCGCGGTTGGATTTCCTACTATCCAAGCCCAAAATAATCTCTCCTAAGCATAAGCAAGTGGGCTCTGCGCGCTCCATCCGCTCAACAAGGCCCAGAAGACGGGGATCACCTCTCAAGTCTTCATCAACATGCCCTTGGAAGACATACACATGCAACAAGCAAAAGCCAAATGCCCTCCGCCTAGCAACATGAGAAACGGTGGGGTCGGCTCTGTTGATGAATTGATCTATGAAGTCCAACATCCTAACGCCTTTCGAGGTAACTAGACGATCCACCTCAAGTCTAGTCAATCCAAGCAAGTCTCTAAATTTGCTCTTGTACCCTTGCGAAGTAGAAGGAATGGCAGGCAAGTGTTCGGGATCCTACCCACCAATAGCAGCAATTTCTTAAGGAAATGGGCAAATATCACCTCCAGGGAACGCAAAAACATGGTAATTCGGGTCCCAATAGTCAAGGCAAGCATCCAAGAACGGTTTAACAACCTTGATGAGTTTTAAACTCAACAAAGACCCAAAATTATAAGCACCCATATCATGTTTCTCCATATTCGAAAATTCGTTGGTCCATTCCTTCAAGCGGATCTCCAAAGTATTCATGATGAAAAATTTATTTTGAGAATTTTATGTAAGTAGACGAAGAAGAGACGGAAGATTTGTAGGAATAAAAGCTCCGTCGACGTCTCTATTTATACTAATTTCTGTTTCCAAAAATCCGTCAGAACAAGACACTGGGAACAAAGGCGCAGACTCTGCGCGCCTCTTCAAAGGGACGCAGCTCATGCTGCGCCTCTTCCTCAGCTTCACTTCTGTGATTTCCGCGTTGGATCTTTCCTAATTCCATGACGAATAATTTCCTATTCCTACGGGTTATTATTTTGGTAAATACGGGAAGATTACCATGTTTCAGGTTTCCTAATTTCGCGGGCACGCATTTCGAGGCGACATCGGCATTTTTGCCATTTTATCACACTTGTATATTTTAATTTTAGGAAGAAATTTTCATTTTAATTCATCATTTTAGAGAATAATTTTCGTTTTAATATTTCTCATTTAATTCATTTATTTTACCAAATCTCAACATTTCTATATTAATTTCAATTTCTTAATTTCATTTCTACATTTCTAACTTATAGATTTCTTTTTTTCATTTTTTTAGGGGTAACCCTCCCTACCGTCCGTCATTTTCCTAAAAAATTTTTGCATTCTTTTGAGTCACTCATTTTGCGCTAATTAAGGCCATATGTATATATAAATGTATGCTTTGCGTGTTTTCTATGTAAATTTCGGCAAATGACGGCGTAAAACCGTCATCTACCAAACCTGTTCAAAACTAACTTGCAGATACAAGCAACACAACCCAGCAAAGGGCACTCGGGCCGTCGTATATACACCAAACAAAGGAAATGTACAACAAACTGGGGGCTCGAGCCCCAAACAAAGTCCAAAAATGTTCAAAATCAGTGTCCAAATGTACAAAACACGGCAAAAAGCTACGCAAAACTACTGCTGGGCGCCCTCCAACTCTGCAACTCTTGCCGCAAGAACGGCGATCTCGGCGTCCCGAACCTCGAGCTCCCTCAACAAGCGAGTTGTCTCCTCCCGAGACTGGGTCAACTCTCGCTCCAGCTCGCGGTCACCCTGTAAACAATAAATTGGCTCATGTCAATCGATTCAAGCAAAATCGGAAAATCAAAAATCAAAAATGAAATAGGCATAAGGTTCATACCTGACGACCTCGACCGCCGACAAGTGCCTCGACGGCAGTAGCTCGCAGCCAGTTGGCCACCCTCCACAACGCCACAAACCGAGACTCGCGAACCTCGCATTTTCAAAAAGAAATTCTCAACAATTGAACAAACTCAATCAAATGTGTTCTTACACAAAGGTTATACAAGTTAGAGGCTCACCCTCCGAATCGATGATCTTGCCAATTGTCCAGCAAGATCCGTCACAAATACTACGTCAAAGTCACGCAGCTCGGAGATCGTCGTCCTCCCGGTCGCGTCAGTGTACTCGAGGGTCTCGGGGTACTCTGGGGGTTCGATGCCCGCTGCCTCGACCTTCTGCAAAGACAAATGGTTCTCACTAATCGATGATCTTTCATCATAAATCTCAAAATCAAATCAAGAGGAAAAATAAAAGATGCTCACCACTACCGGTCAGTACGCCAACCTCCCGTAGAGGAACGCCGAGTAGTCCTCGCCAGGCAGAAGGAGGGCGTCACCACTGGCACCAGCCAAGTCCGCCTCCCTCTCAGCCTCAGAAGGCTCCCAAAACATCGTCGTGGGAGGATCGACGGGAACCGTCAACACGTCCCGAAAACACTGACGAGCCAAGCGCTTGCCCAAGTACCACACAGGACCCATCGACGTCCTCAACACCAGTCGGCTCAGGCTCCTAGGCCGAAGGACCTCAGCCACGAAAGGAGGCGCTCCAGCGTACTCCGCCCAAGGTCTGGGCACCCACTGTGACAAGATATAAAAGGATCATTCCTACGATCAATTAAAAGCAAATATAAGAAGCACGAGTGAATATAAGTGAGATACTCACGCTATCCAGCTGAAGAGCGTTCACGTCCCGCCGGTAGACGTTGTGAGAAGAACGCTTGCTCTTCGTCCGGCATATCACCCAATCCCTCACCACGGGATAGGCCTTCTCCAGCGGCTCCGTCCTCTTGGGCGCGAGGCTCGGGAAGTAGGAGTACACCCACGCCTGTAAAGCAAAATAATCAACGACGATCTTTCGTGATTTAAAAAAAAAAAGGAATTTACTTTGGTCTAAAGGAAGATTCATACCTCCAAAGATAGTCCGGTCCGACAAAGACCGGAGAAGTCCCCTTCTCCATCAACTCCGGACGAACCATGGCCCTCATGAAGCGGATGAGGACCACGAAACCAGCAATGACCCACTCCCAACGCCCTAGGGAACTCAGGTCAGAAAGGAAGGGAAGAAGCTTCGTCGACAGCCTCTCGCCCTTGTCTCCGAGGTAAATCGAAGACAGAAACCACCAGAGCCACAAACGAGCCCTCTGCTCAGCTGTACAGGGAGGAGGAGCCATCTCCCTCCCGTCAATCGTCACCAGCGCCGGGGTCTTTCCCGCAAAGTAGTCTCGAACGTAGGAACTGGGTATCAAACCCGGCACTGTAACAGCCTTCGGCGACAAGTTCCAGCCGATCAATCTCCTCGCCTCGGCCGAGTCCACCCTTATGGTAGTCTCTGGCCACTCCACCTCCTCGGTCCCGCACGGCAGACTAGAAATCATGCCGTAGTCCTCCAGAGTGACTCCCACCTCAGCAAAAGGCATGTGGAACGTGGAAGTCGTATCCCAGAATCGGTCCAAGAAAGCGCGGACCAGGCTAAGGTTAGCCCGCAGCTTCCTCTTCGCGATATCCCTCCAGAGCTGCACCAAAGGACTGAACGCTCCACGCTCGATCATGGCCCGCTCCTCCGCCGACAGCCGCTCGTAGTGCTCTATCGCTGTCGTGTACCCCGAGAACGACCTGATGTTCCCGGCCTCCTATTGTGATTTGAAACAAAAGCTATCTTTAGTTTTGAATAAAATTTGAAAGGAATTTGAACAAATGAATGAAAGAGGATGAGTATTGAGTAGTTAATTCCTATTTACCAAACTCTTCACCGTCCTGTAGGACAGGTGACCCTTGGCAGCCCACAGCAGGTGCCTGCTCTCCCAAGTCTCAACCCACGCAGGAGCTCCTCACAGCCTCCTCCTCCTCAACAGCCTCCTCCTCGTGAACCTCGTCCCCAGCAGCCATCACCGCAGCGGTGAAGGCCTGCTCTAAAGCCTCCTTGACAGTAGCAACGTCTATCTCCATGGGAGCTCTCCCAGAAGTAGAAGCCTCATCACCTGCAACATTAAAGCAAATTTAGGCCGCGTCACAGTACAACAAGCCTTGGTTAAGGGATTTTCGAGCCTTCGGAAGCCCTGAAATCGCTCTTTTATTGCCATCCTTGGCCATATTCCCACCTACCCGATCACTCATGTGGTAATTTGGGTCAAGTCAAGCCTAATTTGATACCTAGTTCCGAATTCGAGTCAAAATTTCGGCAGCATTTCGTTATAACGGCGATTATGCCCTAGAAAAGTGTCCTGAAAAAGCCGTCACAAACCATAATTACGAGATGGTAGAAAGTTCAACCATCATTCAAGGATCCCAAATATCAAGTTTCATCGCATATGGGCAATCCTAAGGCTATTTTCGAAGCAATTTACGGTTTAGCTGTAAAACCGTCTCAAATTTCACTCAAAAGCTCAAAACTCAACAAAAATCCGAGACAAATACATGGTTATGTTCCTAATATTACCAATTATCCATTTCTAATGTCAATTTGACAAGGCAAATGCATTTGAGGGAAAAGCCCCAAAATTTCGATCAAATGGGTCATAAACCCTAATTTTTTCGGCTCAAAATTGAGTAGATGTAGACGATTAATGCAAGAATGAGACACATACCTCGATTAGTCATGATTAATGCAAGCTTTTGGATAAAACCTTGGCGGAAATGGTGAAGATTTGAGAGAGAAATTGTGTGATTTGTGTTTCGAAATAATGAACATAAACCTCTGATTATCGCATTTTTACGCATAAATAACACTTTGGGGAATAGACGCAGCAGGCGCTGCGCCTCTTCCAAGAGACGCAGCTCTTGCTGCGCCTCTTCCATGTGTTCCCTCCATACGGATTTTCAAAAATTCGTTATGAATTCGTTATTTGTGGGCCCATCTTTGGTGCGCCTCTTCCCCGATGCTATTTTATTCTTTTGGTCCGTTTGACGATTTTCTTTCGTTTCGGCCCGCATTTCCAAGCCAGCAGCAGACTGTTGCCCTTTATTTATTCCTTCCAAGACCTTTTGGTCGTCGCAACGAGCATTTATTCCTTCACAGAACTTGACACACCTTCATTATGTCTCCAGCGAGAGTAAGCGGATACACTTTCCCTCTTATGACAAGAAGAATAATTCCCAATCATGTCTCCAGCGAGAGTAAGCGGACGTACTGTCCCTCTCAAGACGTGAGGATTAACATCTACCTAAGCAAATTTCCCCTCAGCAGTTCCCGCCCGTGTCCTGCTACTCGCAATTGTTTCTCGAAGACTACCCAAGCAGTTTTCTCTCAGCAGCTCCCGCCTGTGTCCTGCTACTCACAATATTTCGTGTTTCCCCGCGGAGTTCGACAAAGGAGTCGTTCTCCAGAAGTTCCCAAACCAATAGCGTTCCTATACCCAAGCTTTAGTTACCCTTAAGTTGAATTTATATTTGGCCTCCTTCCCGTCAATGCTTTCCTTTAGGGCCCCATACCCTAGCACAATCCTTATATATCTTTTAGGTCTTAACCTTAGCTCCTATGCACCCCGGAAGCATCTCGAGAAGAAGTCTCAGGTATGATCTCTTCTTATGGCTGGCGAGCCTCCTTACGTAGTCTAATGGACTTTAAACGACCCTCCCCGGAAGTCGACAAACTCTAAAATGTTCCCGACGACAGGTCCTTGGTTCAGACCCCTTGAACCGCCTCGCGTCGCCATAGTCGTCAGGTTGTAATCTTCGATTGACCTGATGGCTATACTTTGACTTTTGCCTTGCCCAAGCCTCAGTCAAAGTGGGGGCTCTGTAGACACCTCGTTTCTGCACCTCTCGCAAACCACCCGGTGATGATTGGGCCGCATGTTTGGTACGCGGAACGATTTGTGACAATTCGTAAGATTATCGTCAAGTGATTGCTCAAATATTAATGTCTACCACTTAGTTGTCATTTACGTGCCGATACGGTCGTTTTGACAGTAATTAGAGTACATTCGGAGTCCGGGCCTAAAACCGTCTCCATTTTCTGATAACCGTTAAATCCCGAGTAAGAATGTTCTGGAATGTTCCGGATATTTCTATTCCATATTTCGTAAATTTTATCTTTTGGTAAACAATTTCCCGTAATATTCACATAAGATATTAAGGAAAACCGAATTATTTCCGTCCTACCATAACTTTAACACGGAAATATTTCTTCCGCAGGAGGAAACCCCTTGAGAACAGACGCAAGAGCAGTGTCGCGCCTCTTCCAAGAGACGCGATTCTTGCTCGCTGCGCCTCTTCCCAGGCCCTTTTCTGCGTATTTTTCGTATCTTTTTCATATCTTTCCGAGATTCACTTCCAAAGAGTCTCCGAAACCCTAATTCCTCTACGTGATTAGTATAAATAGGAGCCTTCGCTCCTCATATTTCTCACGCGAGTGTCCGCCCTTCTCTTCTCCCTTTGCATTCTAGACCTTTGTTCTTACTTTTTGGCGTCTACGTGCTTGAACATTCGACCACGTAAGCTCGGATCCTTCTGAGTACCAGCCTCGTTGCATGACCGACCAATTTGACCAACTACACATCAATCAACTTAATTAATCTAATCGTTTTCCTCTTACGAGGGCACTTTCTTTGCATTCGCGTCGAGCATCACTAATCGATATCTTAGTCCTTCTCGTTTCATCAACATGTAAGTCTGAGGGTGTAATCTCTCTTTTATTTATTGTATTTATTTCTTGTAATCGTCAATTGTAAGGTTTATGTCGAAAATACTTCGTTAAAACCGATTTCTAAAACCATGCTTTAAAACCTCTTTTTACAGATTTCCAGTAGATAACCGTCGAGAAAGGACGCAAAGAATCGCTGCGCCTCTTGAAAGAGCGCGATTCTGCTGCGCCTCTTCGTGAGGCTGCCGCAGTTCCTGCTTCCTTTCTTCTTCGTTCGTCCTCTGTTATTCGTCAAGATTCCTTTATTTGTTTCGTTTGTTTGTTATTTCTTCATCATGATAGCATATAATTCACATGTATATTATAATCATCATCATTAATATGTCTTAATCATCACAAATCCGACTTAAATCCCTTATAATCCAATATTTGCGGGTTTTCGCCATTAAATTCAATTCCGGGTTATAGAGATTCAATTCATCAATATTGGGTTTCTGAAATTCGTATTTGATATAGTTTCATCTGTCTTTTGTCGTATTTATCACATATTCGTCATTAATCCGACATATCTAACTTAATCAATTGATTTAATTTGTTTAGTTTGTTAATATCTTTCACTCCTGTAATTAATCCATCTTATATTAATTCGTTTGCATCCGTCTCATTCATGTTTTATCGTTTCTATGACCCGTTCATATGTAAATAACCTACTAATCACTTTCATCCGAGTAAATAATTTAATCAACCATTAAATTTACCAACGAGTATTAACAACACGCAATTTCGGCTTCACAAACCAGAATCGGGTTAGAACAGACGCAGCGTCTCTGCTGCGCTATTCAAAGGACGCAGCTTGCTGCTTTGTTCGGTTGAATTCTGTCCCTGAACTCCGTTTTATGCTTTGACTCAGTTAATTAGTCTACGTATAATTAACTATTAATCGTATTATCACCTTCTGATCTGTTCGTAACTCATTCTTTTATTCTTTTTCTCAAATTATCCGTTTTAAAGGTATTTTCGACAAAAATCGCCTCATCCATTGTAATTATTTTAATTTTCATTATTATAATTTTCTTTATTGTATCTATCATTATTTCTTATGTCATTTGTATATTTTTCACATGTAATCAACATTAAATCCTACTTCGACCCAATTGTTTGCTAATTACGTGTTTCACCGACTTAGTATTAATTCTCACATGCTAGGATTAAAACTTGGATGTTGCATTGCATGCATATAGCCGACTGTAGATACCTCATTTCTGCACCTCCCGCAAACCACCCGGTGATGATTGGGCCGCATGTTTGATACGCGGAGCGATTTGTGACAGTTCGTAAGATTATCGTCAAGTGTTTGCTCAAATATTTAATGTCGACCTATTAGTTGTCATCTACGTCCTGATACGGTCGTTTTGGCGTAATTAGAGTACATTCGAGTCCGGGTCAAAACCGTCTCCATTTCGATAACTGTTAAATCCCGAGTCGAATATTCGAATGTTCCGGATATTTCTATTCCATATTTCATAAATTTTATCTTTTGGCAAATAATATCCCGTAATATTCATAAGATAATCGAATTATTTCCGTCCTACCATAACTCAAACGCGAAATCTTTCTTCAAAGGAGGAAACCTCACGGGAATAGACGCAGCAGTCTTTGCGCCTCTTCCAAGAGACGCGGTGGCTGCTGCGCCTCTTCCCAGGCCCTTCTTTGCATGATTTACGTATCTTTTTCATATCTTTCCGAGATTCACTTCCAAAGAGTCTCCGAAACCCTATTCCTTCACGTGATTAGTATAAATAGGAGCTTTCGCTCCTCATATTTCTCACGCGAGTGTCCGCCCTTCTCTTCTCCCTTTGCATTCTAGACTTCTATCTTACTAATTGGCGCCTACGTGCTTGGACTTCCGACCACGTAAGCTCGGATCTTTCCGGGTACCAGCATCTCCGTTGCATGACCGACCAATTTGACCAACTACACTCAATCAACTTTAATTAATCAATCGTTTTCCTCTTACGAGGGCACTCTCTTTGCATTCGCGTCGAGCATCACTAGTCGATATCTTAGTTCATCTCGTTTCGTCAACATGTAAGTCTGAGGGTGTAATAATTCTCTTTTATTTATTGTTTTTATTTATCGTATCATCATTGTAAGGTTTATGTCGAAAATACCGTTAAAATCGATTTCTAAAAACCCTTTGTTAAAACCTGTTTTTGCGGATTTCCGTGAGAGATGCGTCGAGAAAAGACGCAAAGCTGCGCGCGCCTCTTGAAGGAGCGCAGCTCCGCTGCGCCTCTTCGTGAGGCTGCCGCAGTTCCTGCTTCTTTTCTTCTTCCTCGTCCTCTGCAATTCGTTTTGTTATTTGTTCGTCCGTTAATTCTTTGATATAATCGCCATTGATAATTCACATGTATATTGTATCATATTAATCATCATCATTAACTTGTTTTAATCATCATAAGTCCGACTTAAATCCTAAATAATCCATATTTACGGGTTTTCGTCATTAAATTCAAACCCGGATTTCGAGATTCAATTTGTTCATATTGGGTTTAGGGATTCGTCATTGATATAGTTTTCATTTGTTTATTCACATGTTTGTCGTATATTCGTTGTATATTCATCATGTTTAGACTAGTTAATTTATTTCAACAGAGGACTCATTCATTAACATCGCTTCATCATGTAGATAATTCGTTTACATCCGTCTCATCCGTGTTTTATCGCTTTTATGACCATCATTCACATATAATTAATCTGTTAATCACTTTCATCCGAGTAAATATTATCAATCAATCATCAAATTTACCAATCGACATTAACGGTTTGCAGTTCCGGCTTCACAGCCAGAATTCACCCTTGGAAAGACGCGCTGTCTGCTGCGCCTCTTCTTCCGAGAGGGCGCGATCTGCTGCGCTGTTCCGAGGATGAGTTCTGCCTCAACTCCTTTTTTTCGCCTTGACGTAATTAATTAGGCTACGTATTAATTAACTAATATCCGTATTATCACCTTCTAATTCCTGTTCGTTAATTTATTTTATTCTTTTATTCTTTTAATTCTTTTTCTCAAATCATCCGTTTTAGCGGTATTTTCGACATAAATCGCCTATTCCATTGTAATTATTGTAATTTTCGTTATTGTAATTCATAGTTATTGTATTTCTTTTATTGTTTGTATGTTTTCACATGTAAATGAGCATTAAATCCAACTTCGACCCAATTGTGTGCTAATTACGTGTCAACCGACTTAGTCTAATTCTCACATGCTAGGATTAAAACTTGGATGTTGCATTGCATGCATATAGCCGACGATATATCAAGTACGAATAACTTCCCTAATCATTAGTAGAGGCCGCTATTGAGGCGGGCGGGATTAGGTGTTCGATCAAAAGAGCTTCCTAATACGTACCCTCACCCCTTACTCCAGATCTCCGTGAGCACCCGTGTTCATTGGCATCCACGAGAGTCATTCTAGACATAGAATGCTAAGGGTAACGATTGCTTAGTGTTCATGTCACTACTTTGTGTCTTGACATGACACGAGGTATTCGAACGGTTCCAATTTCCCATAAAAATTGGTGGCGACTCCATACAAAATGCAAACGCTTGTCCCGTTTCTCACCAAGCGCCCCCGTGGGCGGCCCGCTGTCCACAGTTTGGCGACTCCGCTGGGGATCATACACTTACGTGTAGCAAGGGTGAAACTTGAACAAGGTTAGGGAATACATTTGTACAAGACAATTGTCGGTTTTCATAACTCGATCTTCCTAGATCGTTTATTCGGCCTTCCTAGGCCCAACCCAACCCATTCGACCAATCGTCCCGTCTAAACGATCCTAATTCTTATTTGGGTCTAAGGATGGATAGCGATTGACGTCATCCATACCATGATGCTTACTCTTGTTTGTATCAAGGGCCTTCACTACTTGAGGAAATGGACTAGGAATCGGCCTTACTCTTGTTTGGCACGAGCCTCTCCACAGACTTCGGGTTTAATGGTTCGGTATGGCAACCCACCCTTTAAACCAAAACCCTTCTAAATGCACTCTGCATCCCGTTATAATGCTTGTATAAATGTGTAAACCTTACGTGATCACCACTTATAAACAAAACCATGACGAATTTTCAAAAAAATCAAAATCCTTATTTTCAAACAAGAATTTCGAAATAGGCCTTTAATTAGCGCAAAATCCGGTCAAAACTCCGTCCGTTTGTCGTGTCAAAATTCGGGCCACAAGCCCATTTCAAACCTCACTTCGAGTCCACTCCTAAAACTACACTACAGTTGACTAGGACACACGTTTTCAAAGACCTTGTCTTTCTTCAAAACTCACTCAACACAAGTGGCACACACCCACTTCACGAGTCAAAACTTTTCCTCTTTTAGCAAGTGTGATAGAATGGTCGATCGTGTTTTGATTCGTCGCCGATCTCTTATCCAGTTTCCAAGATGCCCGGGTCAAGTGAAGAAACAAACCTCCAGCAAATTCAAGAGAGTAATGATCGAATCCTAGCCGCGCTAGCCCAAATGCAAATCACTCAAGAACAAACCTATGACCGCCTTGAACTTATCGAAGGCCGTATCTTTGATGTAGAGGGAAGGTTGCCTCCCCCTAAAGGTGAAGTACTACGTTTCTCCGATGACGAGTCTAAAGATGAGAATCCAATCATAGGGACAACCGCAACGAGAAAAGACTCCAATACCTAGAGGAGCAATTGATGTACCTTAAGGGGGATGACATTTATAGGGAAAACAATCGCAAGTATGAAGCCGTCAATTCCAAATTACCAACTAACTTTAGCATGACGGATATCCCTAAGTTTAAAGGACAAGAGAACCCTTTGAACCACATCCGCGCCTTCAAAGATTACATGTCCATCAAAGGCATCAAACCCGAGATGTTCTTAAGGATCTTTCCTTCATCTCTTGACACCATCCCGAAGCAATGGTTCTACACTTTAGATCACAAAAAGGTCGCTACTTGGGAGGACGCCGTAATCGAGTTCTCGAAACAATACGCGGATAATGCCGAGATCCAAGTCAACATGCGTACTCTAGAGGTTCTTACCCAAAATGACAAAGAAGGATTCACCGACTTCCTAAGTAGGTGGAGGAAGACTAGTACTCAACTAGTTGAACGCCCGGATGAGGCTACTCTCGTGGAAAAGTTCGTGGATAATCTCAAACCCATCTATGCCAGTCATTTGAGATATCAAAACATCAAGACTTTCAAGGACTTAACCGTACTAGGGACACGAATTGAAGATGACATCCGTAAAGGACTTTTGTCCAAAACGGTAGGTCGAGGATATCAAGGGTCCACAAGTTGTTCATACGGCTCTACTAGCAAGACCGATGAGGTTAACCTTCTCGAGCCATCCAAGAAAACTACCCCACCAAGGAAATTCACAAACCTTGGGGATACGTACTCAACGCTCTAAAAGGCTAATGAAACAAGGTAAACTCCAATCCATTGGACCTACTCCCGAACCCGAAAAGAAATCCAAGTTTTGGGATGAAAATTCATACTGTGAATACCATAGGGGCAAAGGGCACGACACAGAAAAATGCTACAAGTTGAAACACGTGCTTCAAGATATGATTGAAGATGGTCGACTTCCAATTCCACCAGGAGGTAAGCCCAACAACACTCAGAATCCTCTTGGAGTTCTAGTGATTACAAGTGACGAATCTACCTTAGATTGCTCACACCTCATTTCTCCCACCGAAAATGAAATTCAAGCAATTGAGAAAGAAAGGCTCTACTCTACTATCTCCCCTACCATTTTCGACTTCATCGCATGGGCAAGGAGTGTAGATAGACAAGTGTGGGAACTAGAAAACATGGTAACGACCTTACGCAATCCTAATGTAATACCTAAAGAACGCGTACCATTGATCTTCTCTCAAAATGCCACTATGCAAGAAGTAGTCACCGTGGTTGATAAACTAGTCGATCAAATCATACGACTAGAAAGTGATATCATGAGAATGAAGGAACTAGCTGCAGTCAATGGGGTTTGGGTCGATGATGATGAAGACGAATATCTCATTGAAAACTCCTTAGTCAAGGAAATAGTCCAAAATGGTGAAGACCAAGATGTGGATCACCTAACTCGTTCGGGTCGTCCATATCAAAGCACTACTCAAAACGGTCCAACCAACGTCATCACACCAAATGACAACGAAGATGACCCCACTGATCATTTGCTCAAGCAATTACAGAAAACCAAGGCTGATCTTTCAGTCTGGCAACTAGTGGCAAGCTCATTTCCACACCGCCAAGGTTTACTGCAAGCTTTGGCCAAATTGAATGTAGCACATAACTCCACTCCTGAAGATGTAGTCAACTTGGTCTTCCAAGAATCACCTAAGCTAAGTAATCCTATTACTTTCTCGGATGAAGACTTGCCACCTTTTGGCGCTAGTCACAACCTTACTCTATACATCACTGTCATTTGTCTAAAGAAAAATGTGCCAATGACCTTGGTAGACGATGGCTCCGCGGTCAACGTCATACCCCTCAAAACGGCATACAAACTAGGCATGAAAGAGTCGGATTGGACTCCTACAAATCAAGGTGTTCGTGCATATGACGGTACGCGACGAAAGGTGGTAGGACTCGCTAACCTAACCATAGCCACGGGACCAATCGAACGGAAGGTTAACTTCCAAATAGTGGACATCGAAGCTTCATTCAACATACTTCTGGGAAGGCCTTGGATTCACGCTTCCAAAGCGGTAACATCCACCCTTCATCAAAAAATCAAGATTCCACTAAATGGCAAAGTTGTGACGATCACTTCGTCACCCATCAAGGCAATAATCGAGAAGCAATCAAACAATCAAGTCCTTGCGGATCCCATATACGAACTTGGGGGCTTCCAAAGTGTAAACGTCATAGAAAGTGAGTTGGCACCCTTATACTATAATCCCTACTCTAACTTGGTGGTCAACCACATACTCAAATCCCAGGGATACTTCCCTGGAATGCCTTTAAACCCAATTCGGAAGAACACCTTCGCACCATACAAGGAAGGCAACTCGACAAGGATACCACTTGGACTAGGGTACAAACCCACAAAAGAGGAAGTTCTCGAAATGCTTGCCCAAGTCCAAAATCGCAAGCACGTGGGAGTCCAAATGACGCCATATCTCCCCACTCTAAATGGGTACTTTGTCCAAGAAGGAAGTTCAGATTCCTTTCATGGATTTCCCGAACCTTGGCATTATCTTGAGAGGAAGTTAGCCGGAATCGAGATCTTTCACGATTGCTACTTCATTCCTCCCGAAACGGTTCCTACCGTCAAAACCCGTCAAGCACCTTGCTTCGACGAACAAGCTGTGAGACTATTGTTTGGAGAAGATCGATTCATTAGGGCCGCGCAGGATGAGATCATTACTATGATACTTCAGGACGATCGCTTCAACCCCACCGCGTTGATCACGGAAATCGACACAAAGCGGCGAGAAGGGTGGAGAAAATCTATCAAATGGACCAACAACCAAGGAAGGCTCTTCAAGCTCACCACTGGAGAAGGAGAGATGTTCAAAGGAGAACCAGAAGACGACGAGTTCAAGTCGGAGTCGGAGTCGAAGTCAGAGTCAGAGTCTAGAGGAGTCATTAGAGAATCTACTCCTGTTGTCATCCCCACTCCCTTCGTTTCTCCTAGCTTAGCCTCGAGTAGTCACGGTAGTTCGGGAAATGTCCCAACTACTGTCTCTTTGCCGCCACTGACCATGGATCAGTTGGCTTCTTTGTTTCAACTTTACTCAAATCTTAATATGAATAAATCGGTTACTCGCTTACTCTCTGTGTTCTTCGAGTGCAATTCATTTTATGATGATACGAGGATGACCAAGACCCAGACTTGACCGAAATACCTCCCTGCGTAGCCAAAGAAATATTACAAGAAGGGGAAGGGGGACCAGTAATAGAAGATACCGAACCCATCAATGTTGGAACCGAACTAGAACCCAAAGAACTTAGGATAGGGACTACCTTGAGCTCTACCGAAAGGGCCGATTTCATAGACCTCCTAAATGAATTCAAAGACGTCTTCGCTTGGTCCTACAAAGACATGCCAGGGATCGACAGAGATATTGCCGAACAAAGGATTCCGATTAAGCCGGGTTTCAAACCTGTGAAACAGAAGCTTCGACGAATGAGAACAGAATGGGCTCTAAAGATTAAGGAAGAAGTGGACAAACAATTCAAAGCCGGGTTCATCAAAGTTTCCGAGTATTCTGACTGGGTAGCTAGCATAGTACCCGTGCCCAAAAAGGATGGGAGAATCCGTGTTTATGTTGACTTCAGGACTTGAACAAAGCGAGTCCGAAAGATGACTTCCTCTACCTCACATTGACATATTGGTGGACAATCTTTGCAGACCACGCATTACTATCCTTCATGGATGGATATGCGGGTTATAACCAAATCAAGATGGCCATGGAAGATATGCACAAGACCGCATTCGTCACCCAATGGGGAACATATTGCTATACAAAGAATGCCATTCGGATTGATTAACGCCAGAGCTACATACCAACGCACCGCAACTACACTCCTACATGACATGATGCACAAAGAAGTTGAGGTATATGTAGATGACATGATCGTCAAATCCAAGGAAAGAGAGGGACATATTGCAAACCTTCGCAAGTTCTTCGCGAGGCTACGAAAGTACAACATGAGACTCAATCCTCAGAAATGCACATTCGGGGTAACATCCGGAAAACTCCTGGGATATGTCGTTAGCCAACGCGGTATAGAAATAGATCCCTCAAAAATCAAAGCTCTGATCGAAATGCCACAACCCCAAACAGAAAAAGAAGTCAGAGGATTCCTGGGAAAAGTACAGTACATAAGTCGATTCATATCGAAACTCACGATGATTTGTGAGCCTATCTTCAAGAAACTCAAGAAAACAGACCACACCATGTGGGATGATGATTGTCAAAAGGCGTTTGACCGAATCAAAGAGATATTGGCTAAACCACCGAGTGCTCCACCGCAACGAGATCAACCTCTTGGTTTATATCTCACAGTAACTGAAACCGCCATGGGTGCCATGCTAGCTCAAACCGTAGGAAGCGAAGAAAGAGCTATTTACCATCTAAGTAAGAAGTTTTTGGAGTAGGAGTGCAAATACTCGCAACTCGAAAAGACATGCCTCGCTCTTGTGTGGGCAACGAAGAAGCTACGTCACTACATGCTTAGCTACTCCGTCAAGATATACTCCAAAATGGATCCAGTCAAATACCTCTTCGAGAAACCCGTCCTCAACGGACGTCTGGCAAGATAGACTCTGATGCTCTCAGAATTCGACCTTAAATATGTGCCACTGAAAGTTATAAA
Organism: Silene latifolia; assembly: GCF_048544455.1. Classification (NCBI taxonomy): domain Eukaryota; kingdom Viridiplantae; phylum Streptophyta; class Magnoliopsida; order Caryophyllales; family Caryophyllaceae; genus Silene; species Silene latifolia. The sequence continues at coordinate 97,606,408 of NC_133537.1, read as the reverse complement.
AGGTCGCGCCGTCGCCGAATTCTTCGCAGAAAATCCCATCAACGACGCACAAACCATAGATACTTGGTCATTTCCCGACGAGGATATACTTCAAACAGATGTAGACTCCTGGGATCTATACTTTGATGGAGCATCAAACTTAAGAGGATTTGGGATAGGAGTGTTGCTCATTTCTCCTGAAGGTGAGCATACACCGATTGCTGTCAAACTCGACTTCGAGGTGACAAACAACGCTGCAGAATACGAAGCTTGTCTCATTGGGCTACAAGCGGCAGTAAGCTTAGGTATCAAAAACCTCCGAGTACATGGGAATTCATCACTAATCATCAACCAAGTTACAGGATCCTGGAAAATCCGAAGCGAAAGCCTTGCACCCTATCAAGCTAGGATAGACCAAGTCGCTCAATTCTTTGATCACGTAACATACCTACACCTACCTCGGGAGGAAAATCAATTTGCAGACGCTCTTGCGAAACTTGCATCTCTAATAAATATGCCAGATCACATGATAGACATGCCCTTGTGTATCGAACGACGGTCAGAGCCGGCTTATGTCCATCAAATCACCGATGAAGAGAAAATCGCACAGGAACCCTGGTTCCAAGCAATCCTAAATTTCAAGCTTAATGGTACCTATCCACCGGATATGGACAAAAGGGGACAACGTGCTATACGCTTATTAGCTTCCCAATACATTCTGATGCAAGGAGACTTATACAAAAGAACACCTCTTGGTGTAGTCCTACGTTGCCTTGATCATTCACAGGCACGAAAGGTGATGGAAGAAGTCCACGACGGAGAATGCGGTCCTCACATGAGTGGACCCATGATGGCAAAGAAAATCACACGCTTAGGGTATTATTGGACCACAATAGAATCCGATTGCATCAAATACGTGAGACATTGCCACAATTGCCAAATCTTCGGGAATGTACAACATGTCCCTCCTTCGTTGCTATACACGATGACATCTCCTTGGCCATTTTCTGCATGGGGAATTGACATAATCGGAAAATAACCCCAGTAGGAACAGGAGGTCACTTTTTTCATTCTAGTAGCAATCGACTATTTCACCAAGTGGGTAGAAGCGGCTTCCTACACTAGTCTTACGGCTAAAAATGTGGCCAAATTCGTACAAAACAACATCATCTGTCGATATGGTTGCCCACATGAGATCATCAGCGATAATGGGTCACACTTCCAAGCCGAAACCGAGCAATTGCTAGCCAAATATAAGATTAAGCATCACCACTCTTCGCCCTATAGACCACAGACTAACGGCGCGGTAGAAGCGGTAAACAAGAACGTTGTCACAATTCTCAAGAAAATGACTGACAACTATAGAGATTGGCCAAGCAAGATACCCTTTGGTTTGTGGGGGTACCGTACATCTGTTAGAACGCCCACTGGGGCTACTCCTTTCTATTTGACCTACGGCATGGAAGCCGTACAACCAGTCGAGCTAGAAATACCATCCTTACGTATTCTACTCGAAAGTCAAATCTCTGAAGCCGATTGGAAGAGGGATAGATATGAAGAACTCATCCTCCTGGATGAACGTAGGCTACGCGCCTTACATAATGTCCAAACATATCAAGCCCGTATCAAACGAGCTTTCAACAAAAGGGTTAGGCCAAGAAACATCAAAGAAGGAGACTTAGTACTCAAATCGGTTAGAGCTCTTTTACCTGTCGACCCAAGGGGAAAATTCAAACCTAATTGGGCCGGGCCATATCTAGTCAAATCCATACTCCCAGGGGGTGCGGTTAGAATCACAGACCTAGATGGGAATGAGTTTTCAAATCCCACAAACCTTGACCAACTGAAACGATACTATGCCTAGCATAGGACCACACACGCGCCTCGCGTAAACCCAGGTGTCGCTCTTGTGGCACTAAATAAACGGCCCCTGGCCAAGCTGAAATAAGCTAAGTGTCACCATGCTCTTGCATTTTGACAAATTTGTCGTCCTCATATCATCAAATAAACTAAATTCGCACCTTGAGAACAAGCAAAAGCTCATGCTTATTTTCTATGTTCATTACAAGCTCTTGCTTCGAACAATTATTCTTTTACATTTACTCGAACTACGCGCAAGGGTTTGATTTCGCTTTTTTAAAGTGAATACGTAGGCAATCCTTCACGGGATTCAACCCATTATATCTAAAATGTAAATAGAAGGACATTTGCATTGCATTTGAAATTCGACAAGAATAATAAAAGAAAATCACAACGGTTTCATAACCATTTAACCTTTTTTTATTCCATTCACTTTCTAATAATAATAGTACGTTACATAATAAAAATAGAATAGGCTAGGATTCTAGAAATCCCTCCTTTTTATTACAACAACAATAATAATAATCAAATAATAAATAAGGACTCGGGCTATTCCTCCATCTTCCCCTTGCCCTTGTCATTCTTGTCATATTTCTTGTCACGACCTCGAGCCGGACGCTCTTGCACCACTTCAGACCTAATCACCAACGGTCTTTCTCGAGACCTGACTCTTCCATTCTTGCCAACCACCATTTCCGCAACAGAGTAGTCTTTGATTTCTTCAAGGATGACTGACCAAATCCAGCTTCTTCTTCTCCCCTCGTCGATGCTTCTCCTTCTCTTTCTCTCCTTCGCACACCTTGTAGTCAACAGGCTCGCGTTTCCTCAGTCTTTTGCGTTCTTCCGAAGTTGCAGCCTTTCTCCACCTCAGATAGGAATCCGACACCCACAAAGCATTGGCGGAGAAGCTCAAGAACCACATGTTTCTTTAGGCCCATTTAATGGCCCACTCTCTTCGGCTCTCGGTGGTAAGCGCTACGAGCGATCATGGAACGGTATCAAGCCTCGGGATAGTCTGCTTCAGCCCAACTTGCCTCATCAATCTTTCCGGAAAGATGCATACCATGAACTCCAATCCCGGAATGCGCACGGACCTAGTGGGATCCAAAGAAGACACTCCAGTGACAGACTTGAGGTGCCACCACGGTACGACCCACCTAATCAACGGGCCATCATCATTCTTCAGCTTGTTCTTCCAATAGTCACAGACCCGAGTGAAGTCCACCATGTACAACCGCGTCCTCATCGCAATCATACGGGAATGATAGGAAAGTGCATGAACTGGGGGCTCGAGCAGTCGGAGCCGTTCCATAAGCCAAACCTACCAAAAGCAGGTATTAGACACCAAAAAAAAAAGAAACGAAAAAAAAAGAAAGAAAAAAAAGAAAAAAAAACGAAAAGAAAGAAAAAAAGAAAAAAAAAAAGGGTGTCTTTTACCTGTAAGATAACGGGACTCCCCAAAAGTGGCAGATCGCGGTTGGATTTCCTATTATCCAAACCCAAGATAATCTCCCCTAAGCATAAACAAGCTGGGCTCCTGCGCAGCTCCATTTGCTCGATAAGACCCAAAAGACGGGGATCACCTCGCAAATCTTCATCAACGTGTCCGTGGAAGACATACACATGCAGCAAACAAAAGCCAAATGCCCTCCTCCTGGCAACATAGGAAACAGTAGGGTCGGCCCTGTTAATGAATCGGTCTACAAAGTCCAGCATTCTCACGCCTTTCGGGGTAACTAAGCGATCCACCTCAAGTCTAGTCAATCCGAGCAGGTCTCTGAATTTGCTCTTATACCCTTGTGAAGTGGAAGGAATGGCAGGTAAATGCTCGGGGTCCCACCCACCAATAGCAGCAATTTCTTCCGGAAAAGGACAAATATCACCACCTGGGAACGCGAAAACATGATAATTTGGGTCCCAATAGTCAAGGCAAGCATCCAAGAACGGTTTTACAACCTTAATGAGTTTCAAACTCAATAGAGACCCAAGGTTATGAGCACCCATGTCGTGCTTCTCAATATTCGAGAATTCATTAGTCCATTCCTTCAAGCGGATCTCCAAAGTATTCATGATGACAATTTTCTCTTGAAAATTTATTTTGGGAGTTTTTATGTGGATTAACGGAGAAGAGACGGAAGAATTATATGATTTAAAGCTTCGTCGACGCTTCTATTTATACTAATTGTCTTTTTTCCAAAAATCCGCCGTAAAAGACCGGTTTGGGAACAGTGCAGCGCCCGCGCGCCTATTCAAAGGGACGCAGCTCATGCTGCGCCTCTTCCCTGTGCTCACTTTCTGCGATTTCCGCGTTTGGATCTTTCCTAATTCTATAACGAATAATTTCCTATTCCTACGGGATTTTATTTTGGTAAATACGAGCAGTTTACCATGTTTCAAGTTTCCTAAATTCGCGGGCACGCATTTCGAGGCGACGTCGACACCTTCGCCATTTTCATCGCACTTAATTCTTCTTTTTATTATTATTTTAATTCATTTATTTATTCTTAGGAAATAAATTTCATTTTTTTATTTTTAGGAAGTAAATTTCATTTTTAGGAAATAATTTTCTTTTGTTTTCATTTTTAACGAATTTCAACATTTTCATTTCTACACTTGTAGATTTCTCTTTTTTCTTTTTTTTAGGGGGTAACCCTCCCTACCGTCCGGTCATTTCCGGCAAATTTTTTGCATTTTTGTGTCCTTTTGAGTCTCATTTTTGCGCTAATTAAGACCATATGTGTATAAGATGTATGTTTTGGTGTGATTTCCATGTAAATTTCGGCAGCATGATGGCGTAAACCGTTGTCTACCAAACCTGTTCAAGAACTAACCTGCAGGTACAAGCAACACAACCCAACAAAGAAAGGCACTCGGGCCATCATATATACAAATTTACAAACAACCGGGGGCTGGCGCCCGAACAAAGTCCAAAAGTCCAAAATCGGGGCTTGCGCCCAAACAAGGTCCAAAAATGTTTCAAAATCAAATGTCCAAAATGTACAAGTCTCGCAAAACTACACAAAACTACTGCATGGCGCCCTCCAACTCGGCAACTCTTGCCGCAAGAACGGCATTCTCGGCATCCCGAAACTCGAGCTCCCTCAACAAGCGAGCCGTCTCCTCCCGAGACTGGGCCAACTCTCGCTCCAGCTCGCGGTCACCCTGTAAACAAGAAATTGGCTCATGTCAATCAATTCAAACAAGATCAAAAATTAAAAAAAAAAATCAAAAATCAAAAGAAATCAAATGAGGTTCATACCTGACGACCTCGACCACCGATGAGTGCCTCGATGGCAGTAGCTCGCAGCCGGTTGGCCACCCTCCATAGTGCCACGAACCGAGACGGCGCAACCTGCATTTTCAAGAGGAATTCTCAGCAAATTGAACAAGTTCAATCAAATGTGTTCTTACACCAAAGTTATATAAACAAGAGGCTCACCCTCCGAATCAGATGCTGCCAGTCGTCTAGGCCAGCATCCGTCACAGCTACGTCAAAGTCACGCAACTCGGAGATCGTCGTCCTCCCGGTCGCGTCAGTGTACTCAAGGGTCTCGGGGTACTCTGGGGGCTCGATGCCCGCCGCCTCAACCTCCTGCAAAGACAAATAGCTCTCGTTAATCGACGATCTTTCGTCGCAAATCCGCTAAAATCAAATCAAACGAAAGTAAAAGATACTCACCACTACCGGCCAGTACGCCAACCTCCCGTAGAGGAACGCCGAGTAGTCCTCGCCAGGGAGAAGAAGGTCGTCGCCACTGGCACCAGCCAAGTCCGCCTCCCTCTCAGCCTCAGAAGGCTCCCTAAACATCGTCCTGGGAGGGTCGACGGGAACCGTCAACGCGTCCCGAGAGCACTGACGAGCCAACCGCTCGCCCAGATACCACACAGGACCCATCGACGTCCACAACAGCAGCCTACTCGGGCTCCTAGGTCGAAGGACCTCAGCGACAAAAGGAGGCGCTCTAGCGTACTCCGCCCAAGGTCTGGGCACCCACTGCGACAATATAAAGGCAAAGGTCATTCCTATGATCAATTAAAAGCAAAGTACAAGAAGTATGAATAAATACAAATGGGATACTCACGTTGCTCAGCTGAAGAGCGTTCACGTCCCGCCGGTAGACATTGTGAGAAGAACGCTTGCTCTTCGTCCGGCACATGACCCAATCCCTCACCACGGGATAGGCCCTCTCCAGCGGCTCCGTCCTCTTGGGCGCAAGACTCGGGAAGTAAGAGTACACCCATGCCTGTAAAACTGAATAATCAATGACGATCTTTCGTGATTTGATAAAGAAAGGAATTTACTTTTGTCTAAAGGAAGGTTCATACCTCCAAAGAGAGCTGTGTCCGACAGCGCGCCGAGAGAAGTCCCCTTCTCCATCAACTCCGGACGAACCATGGCCCTCATAAAGCGGATGAGGACCGCAAAACCAGCAATGACCCGGTCCCCAACGCCTTAGGGAACTCGGGTCGAAAGAAAGGGAAGAAGCTTCGTCGATAGCCTCTCGCCCTTGTCTCCGAGGTAAATCGAAGACAGGAACCACCAAAGCCACGACGAGCCCTCTGCTTTCACCAGACAGGAGGAGGAGCAGCTCTCCTCCCATCGATCGTCACCAGCGCCGGGGTCTTCCTCGCAAAGTAGTCTCGGACGTAGGTGCGGGTACCAAACCCGGACGCAACAGCCTTCGGCGACAAGTTCCGGCCGATCAATCTCCTCGCCTCGGCCGAATCCGCCCTCATGGCGCTCTCCGCCACACCATCTCCTCGGTCCCACACGGCACCCGTAAATCATGCCGTAATCCTCCAGAGTAACTCCCACCTCACCGAAAGGCAGGTGAAACGTGGAAGTCGTGTCCCATAATCGATCCAAGAAAGCGCGGACCAGGCTAAGGTTGGCCCGCAACTTCCTCTTCACGATATCCCTCCAGGACACGAACCGAGGACCAAACGCTCCACGCTCGATCATGGCCCTCTCCTCCGCCGACAGCCGCTCGTAGTGCTCCATCGCTGTCGTGTAACCCGAGAACGACCTGATGTTCCCGGCCTCCTATAATAATTTGAAACAAAGCTATCTTTAGTTTTGGCTGAAATTCGAAAGAAGTTTGGACAAAAAGAATGAAAGAGAATAGGTAATGAGTAGTGAATTCTTATTTACCAAGCTCTTCACCGTCCTGTAGGACAGGTGACCCTCTGCAGCCCACACCAGGTGCCTACTCTCCCAGGTCTCGGCCCACGCAGGAGCTCCCCTCAGCTGACGACCTCCTCGCCCGACGTTAGCCCGTCTCGGGGCCTCCTCCTCCTCGGCAACCTCCTCGTGAGTCTCGTCTCTAGCAGCCATAACCGCAGCGGTGAAGGCCTGCTCTAAAGCCTCCTCAACCGTAACAACGTCTATCTCCATGGGAGCTCTCCCAGAAGTAGAAGCCTCATCACCTGCAACGTTAAAGCAAATTCAGGCCGCGTCATACGACGACAAGCCTTTGTTAAGGGGTTTTCGAGCCCTCAAGGCCCTGAAATCGCCCCCTTTCTGGCCATCTTTGGCCATATTCCCGCCAACCCGATCACTCATGTGATAAATTGGGTCAAGTCAAGTCCAGTTCAAGGCCTAGTTCCGGGTTCGAGTCGAAAATTCGGCAGCATTTCGTTATAACGGCGATTATGCCCTAAAAAGGTGTCCTGAGAAAGTTGTCACAAACCAAAATTCCGAGATGGTAGAAAGTTTACCCATCATCCAAGGATCCCAAATAACAAGTTTCATCGCAAATGGGCAATCCTAAGGCTATTTTCGAAGCAATTTACTATCTAGTCAGTAAAAAAACGTCTCAAAATTCATTCAAAGGCTCAAAACTCGATGAAAATTCGAAGCAAACACATGGTTATGTTCCTAACATCACCTACTATCCATTTATAGCATCAATTTGGCAAAGCAAATCCATTTGGGGGAAAAGCCCCAAATTTTCGATCAAAAGGGTCGAAAACCCTAAATCTCGCGGCTCAAAATTCGACAAATGCAGGAGATTAATGCAAGATTAAGACACATACCTCGATTAGTCATGTTTAAAGCAAGCTTTTGAATCAAACCTTGACGGAAATGGTGAAGATTTGAGAGAGAAATGCAAGAATTATGTTTCGAAATAATGAAACACAATCCTTCTGAGTTCGCGTTTTTACGCAGAAATAGCCAAATTGGGAAAAGACGCAAGCAGGCGCGCGCTCTTCCAAGAGACGCAGCTCTTGCTGCGCCTCTTCCTTGTGTTCCCTCCACACGGATTTTCAAAAATTCGTTATGAGTTCGTTATTCGTGGGCCCATCTTTGGTGCGCCTCTTCTTCAACGCTATTATATTCTTTTGGTCCGTTTCGATGATTTTCTTTCGTTCCGGCCTGCATTTTATCCCGCGCAGCAGTATTTGGCAGTATTGCTCAAGATCATTATATCCGGCGCAGTAGTATTTTGCAGTACTGCTCACTCAAGATTTCTCCCACGACGATCTAGATGTTCCTAGTCGTCAAAATATTCCCGAAAGAGTTTGTTTGAGACCGACGCAAGCGATTCAACCTCGAGTTTTGCCGAAGTTCGCTTGAGACCGACGCAGCGGATTCCCAGCGATTTCTGCGACGTCCTGCTGCTTTCAATATTTCTTGTTTCCCGCAGAGTTCGACCAAAGTTCCCTCAGACCCCTAATGCCTTCGAAAACCAAGTTATCTTCGGACCAAAGAGTTTTGCCGAAGCGTCTTGATCCCCGCTTCACCCAGGGGTATCTCGGTATGGTTTCTTCTCATGGTCAAGCGAGCTTCCTTACGTAGTCTAATGGACTTTAAACGACCCTCCCCGATAGTCGACAGACTCTAAAATGTTCCCGACGACATGTCCTTGGTTCGGACCCCTTGAGCCGCCTCGCGTCGCCATAGTCGTCGGGTTGTAATCTTCGATTGACCTGATGGCTATACTTTGACTTTCGCCTTGTCCAAGCCTCGGTCAAAGTGGGGGCTCAGAGATACCTCATTTCGCACCTCCCGCAAACCACCCGGTGATGATTGGGCCGCATGTTTGATACGCGGGCGATTTGTGACAATTCGTAAGATTATCGTCAAGTGTTTGCTCAAATATTAATGTCGACCTCTTAGTTGTCATCTACGTCCCGATACGGTCGTTTTGGCGAGTAATTAGAGTACATTCGAGTCCGGTCAAAAACCGTCTCCATTTCGATAATCGTTAAATCCCGAGTCGAATATTCTGGAATGTTCCGGATATTTCTATTCCATATTTCATAAATTTTATCTTTTGGCAAATAATATCCCGTAATATTCATAAGATAATCGAATTATTTCCGTCCTACCATAACTCAAACGCGGAAATCTTTCTTCACGAGAGGAAACCTCCCGGGAATAGACGCAAAAGTCTGCGCCTCTTCCAAGAGACGCAGGGGCTGCTGCGCCTCTTCCCAGGCCCTTCTTTGCATGATTTACGTATCTTTTTCATATCTTTCCGAGATTCACTTCCAAAGAGTCTCCGAAACCCTATTCCTTCACGTGATTAGTATAAATAGGAGCTTTCGCTCCTCATATTTCTCACGCGAGTGTCCGCCCTTCTCTTCTCCCTTTGCATTCTAGACTTCGTTCTTACTAATTGGCGCCTACGTGCTTGGACTTCCGACCACGTAAGCTCGGATCTTCCGGTACCACCTCTCCGTTGCATGACCGACCAATTTGACCAACTACACTCAATCAACTTTAATTAATCAATCGTTTTCCTCTTACGAGGGCACTCTCTTTGCATTCGCGTCGAGCATCACTAGTCGATATTTTAGTTCATCTCGTTTCGTTAACATGTAAGTCTGAGGGTGTAATAATTCTCTTTTATTTATTGTTTTTATTTATCGTATCATCATTGTAAGGTTTATGTCGAAAATACCGTTAAAATCGATTTCTAAAAACCCTTTGTTAAAACCTGTTTTTGCGGATTTCCAGTGATGACGGGCGTCGAGAAAAGACGCAAAGAATCGCCGCCTCTTCGAAGGAGCGCAGCTTCTGCTGCGCCTCTTCGTGAGGGCCGCCGCAGCTTCTGCTTCTTTTCTTCTTTCTCCCTCTGCGCAATTCGTTTTGTTATTTGTTCGTCCGTTAATTCTTTGATATAATCGCCATTGATAATTCACATGTATATTGTATCATATTAATCATCATCATTAACTTGTTTTAATCATCATAAGTCCGACTTAAATCCTAAATAATCCATATTTACGGGTTTTCGTCATTAAATTCAAACCCGGATTTCAAAGATTCAATTTGTTCATATTGGGTTTCTGGGATTCTTCATTGATATAGTTTTCATTTGTTTATTCACATGTTTGTCGTATATTCGTTGTATATTCATCATGTTTAGACTAGTTAATTTATTTCAACAGAGGACTCATTCATTAACATCGCTTCATCATGTAGATAATTCGTTTACATCCGTCTCATCCGTGTTTTATCGCTTTTATGACCATCATTCACATATAATTAATCTGTTAATCACTTTCATCCGAGTAAATATTATCAATCAATCATCAAATTTACCAATCGACATTAACGGTTTGCAGTTCCGGCTTCACAGCCAGAATTCACCCTTGGAACAGACGCAGCGTCTGCTGCGCCTCTTCCAGAGGGCGCAGTCCTGCTGCGCCTTTTCCAGGATGAGTTCTGCCTCTGAACTCCTTTTCTGCCTTGACGTAATTAATTAGGCTACGTATTAATTAACTAATATCCGTATTATCACCTTCTAATTCCTGTTCGTTAATTTATTTTATTCTTTTATTCTTTTAATTCTTTTTCTCAAATCATCCGTTTTAGCGGTATTTTCGACATAAATCGCCTATTCCATTGTAATTATTGTAATTTTCGTTATTGTAATTCATAGTTATTGTATTTCTTTTATTGTTTGTATGTTTTCACATGTAAATGAGCATTAAATCCAACTTCGACCCAATTGTGTGCTAATTACGTGTCAACCGACTTAGTCTAATTCTCACATGCTAGGATTAAAACTTGGATGTTGCATTGCATGCATATAGCCGACGATATATCAAGTACGAATAACTTCCCTAATCATTAGTAGAGGCCGCTATTGAGGCGGGCGGGATTAGGTGTTCGATCAAAAGAGCTTCCTAATATGTACCCTCACCCCTTACTCCAGATCTCCGTGAGCACCCGTGTTCATTGGCATCCACGAGAGTCATTCTAGACATAGAATGCTAAGGGTAACGATTGCTTAGTGTTCATGTCACTACTTTGTGTCTTGACATGACACGAGGTATTCGAACGGTTCCAATTTCCCATAAAAATTGGTGGCGACTCCATACAAAATGCAAACGCTTGTCCCGTTTCTCACCAAGCGCCCCTGTGGGCGGCCCGCTGTCCACACCGACGATATATCAAGTACGAATAACTTCCCTAATCATTAGTAGAGGCCGCTATCGAGGCGGGCGGGATTAGGTGTTCGATCAAAAGAGCTTCCTAATACGTACCCTCACCCCTTACTCCAGATATTTGTGAACACCCGTGTTCATTGGCATCCACGAGAGTCATTCTAGACATAGAATGCTAAGGGTAACGATTGCTTAGTGTTCATGTCTCTACTTTGTGTCTTGACATGACACGAGGTATCCGAACGGTTCCAATTTCCCATAAAAATTGGTGGCGACTCCATACAAAATGCAAACGCTTGTCCCGTTTCTCACCAAGCGCCCCTGTGGGCGGCCCGCTGTCCACACCGACGATATATCAAGTACGAATAACTTCCCTAATCATTAGTAGAGGCCGCTATCGAGGCGGGCGGGATTAGGTGTTCGATCAAAAGAGCTTCCTAATACGTACCCTCACCCCTTACTCCAGATATTTGTGAACACCCGTGTTCATTGGCATCCACGAGAGTCATTCTAGACATAGAATGCTAAGGGTAACGATTGCTTAGTGTTCATGTCTCTACTTTGTGTCTTGACATGACACGAGGTATTCGAACGGATCCAATTTCCCATAAAAATTGGTGGCGACTCCATACAAAAATGCAAACGTTTGTTTCTCTTTTCCTCCCAAGCGCCCCCATGGGCTCCCGCTGTCCACAAGTAGCAATTAAAATAATTGTGATTCAATTAAAATTAAAATATTGGGTAACAACTAATTTTGAATAAATTATTAGTTCTCTAAAATCACGAATTTTTTCTTTTCAATCCGTCTTGCTTCAGACAGTCTGAAATAAGATGGACCAAATATCACCATTTTTTTTATAAGAATATAACCTTTTAATGACAAAATGTTATAACTAAAGTTGTCACTTTTTACTGTGAAAATGATGGTAACATTTTATCAAAAAATAGTAACATTTTATTGCAAAATGACATCATTTATCCGTCTTATTTCAGACGAAAAAAAGGCCGTCTAAAATAAGAATTTTCATTTTCTTTCGACTAGATTAAGGTAATGTAATGCATACATTATCTATCAATTTTAATAAATATAGGCGTCAACACAAATCTATATGTAATAATAAAAAGGCAAATTAACCACCTATCCTAATGACACTTCAATATTTTTAATTATTTATACAACCTACCTCCACCTCCACATCACCAAGTTATTTATTAGCAAAAGAAAAAAAAAATAAAGGAAAAAAAAAGCACTAAATAACACCATTACCTCACAAACATTAAAATTTATCTTATTAACTTCATATTAAACTAAACGACTTAAACAACAATTAAACTCATAGTAAATTTTAAATTTTAATTTTAAGACTTTATTGTAAAATAAGTTATCTCGAAAAAAAAATGAACATATAAATAAGCTTTTATTATTTATTGTTACAACATCGTATTTTAATTATTTAATATTATATTGTATAATTATACCCGTTAATTTCAATAAATTAGTATAATATAAAAAGAGCTTAAAAAATAAAATAACATAGTTTTTTTCATATAACGTACTTTAAATACTTCATATAACATAGTAATTAAATATTAAAGTACAAGAATAGCATAGAAAGCACCAATGATACTCTTCTAAGGCCATGTTATCCTATTATGAAATAACAAAAATTATATTCCAATGAAATTAATATAAAGAAAAAAAAAAATCACAGGCTACGATAAGTGGTGTTCATGTGAAATTGACACGATTACGGATGATAATAATGATAAACGGACATATCGACTATTCAATTAACACGATTAATTTTATATCAGAGTTCTCAATGTCCACTTAAGTTGTTTTATATTACATTCATCTGGTATTAAGTCTACTTACCCATATAATATCTTAATTGATATAAAAACGAATATTAAAATATTGTTATGGTTCTCACCAAATTAAATGAGGTTTAATTCAGTTGAAAAATTATGCGTAAACTTAAACAATTAATCTTAATCGCACCCGTGAATTTCACGGGTACAAAAACTAGTTCAATAATTTTAAAAACATGCAATAAACATTTAATAAAAAAACTTACCTTAATAAATGAATAACTGAAATATGTGTTACTTCAAATTTAATTAATGAAAGTTATAATTCTTTAAATGTAACGTTTATTTGTAAACGTTTTTTATATGTTTTTCATCTATAAAATGAAATGCCACTTTAGGACATTTGTATATGTTATTAGCTTTTATTTTCTTGTTGAGCGATAAACAAAAAATTTAATAAATACAAAAGACATATTATGGAGCTTAAAACAAACGTTTCCAAGAGTTTATTGCTCATGATTACTCTATTCCTAGCTTCATCATTTGTCATGGCAAGACAAATTTTTGATGTTGAATCTGTCTCTCCACCAAACCCTTCAAAATCTAATGAGATTGATCAATGTATAAGTAAGATAGGAAAAATTTGTGTTGATAACATATTCCAATATATATTTGGGTCAGGAGAAATAGTTACCAAAAAATGTTGCAAGGTCTTGATAAGTGTTGGTGAGGATTGTGGCGATCTTCTAACCGAAGTGACAATAGTATATAAGCGTCTTTCCAAGAAACAGGCAGATGAAATTTGGCATAAAAATGACAAAGTATGGGCTATTTGTAGCACAATTGGAGAAATCTGGCATTAGTTCTTTATGTTGTTTTAAAATTTGTTCTATAGGTTAATTAATAATGTATGCATCATTTTTTTAGTATTTCTCTACTCTTAATGATTTCCTTATCGTATCAACAATCGAAAATGGGGTTTCTAGTGAGAGGTTTCTCTGACTTCTCTCTAGGGTTTTGATCTTGCAAAATGGCAAGAAAAATCACCAAAAAATCCCAAAATCGTATTAAAAATCGACCTAAAGCTAAAATTAGACTGTCATTTACTAATTGTACTGATCTCAATTTAGATATGGATACTGTTGATTCTTCGATTGTAACTGTTTCTAGGGTTTCGCCTGCGGGGATTCCCCAATCGTCTGAAGCCACAAAGACGAGGGAGATGAGTGAAATCGTTGGGATTCCTGTGATTGACATGTCAACTATTGTTGAGGATGATGTTTCTTCTCCTTCTGAACAAGAGGATGATGCGGAGGGATGGACTGAAGTGAAAGGTAAACGTTCTTCCTCTCCTAAGTCTTCTTCCGCTGCGTCCTCCTCTAAACTCCAACTCACTCCAGAGGACGTTGAGCCTGAAATTGCTTATTGGGATACTGCTGTGGTGTGTTATATGTTGGGTAGCAACCCTTCATAGGAACTATTATCTGGTTTTGTGAAAAACTTTGGGGGGTCTACAAGTTTGACAAACTGTCTTTCCTTCCTAATGGGGTCTTCCTTGTTAGATTCCCTACCAAGGAATGTCAACAACTTGTCTTACAACAGGGATTTCCTATGTTTGATAACAAACCGCTAGTTGTTAAGCCATGGACAGAATTTTGCAGTCTTCATAAGGAGCGTGTTAAATTTGTGCCTATCTGGTTACGTCTGTGTGGTCTTCCTCTAAAATTTTGGGGGAAATCGAGCCTGGAGAAGATAGCAGGTTTTGATTGGCAAATTTATTAAGAGGGATACTGCTACTAAGGAAAAGACTAGGCTTGGTTTCGCTCGTTTATTAGTTGAGGTGGAGATAGGACAAGATTTCTCAAACAAACTTCAATTCTTAGATGAGAAAAGCAATGATGTCACTATCTTAGTTGAATATGAATGGAAACCAACAGTTTGTGGATTATGCAAGGGTATAGGACACACAACTAATCTCTGCAAGAAGAAGAATGCTGATAAATCAAAAGGGCCTGTATGCTAAACCAGTGCCTAAACCAGCCCAGAAAGTGTGGAGACCTGTCTAGAGGACAAATGCTGATGTGCCAAATCCTGGTTCTTCCCAGGTGATGCAGACTGCTGAGGTGCCTTTTGGGGGACCCACTCATCATAATTCCAACATGATTGTTCCTGTGTCTGTCATTCAACAAGTGACTAGGTTGGAACATCAGTCACCAATCTCTCATTTGTCACCAACAAAGACATTTGTGGCTGCTGTTACTGCCAGTGCTGGGGGTGAGACTCATTTGCAAGGGAGACTGGAGGACCCACCAGATATAGGTAATCATGAGTAACATTGGATGTTGGAATGTTCGGGGAATAAATAGAGTTAATAAGCAGCTAGATATCAGAAAATTTCTTCATCAAAATAATATTGGCCTTTTTGGGTTAGTTGAAACTAAAATAAAGCTGCAGGATTTTGTTTCTGTTTTGAATAATATTGGCTCCCAGTGGCAGGGGGTCAATAATAATTTTTATCATCAAAGGGGTAGGGTTTGGGTTATTTGGAATCCTCAAATTTTTCATGTGAATCTTCTTCATGCTAATGCTCAGTGCATTACTGTTAATGTTGTTGAGATAGCTTCTGGGGACAATTTCTTATTCTCTATGGTTTATGGGTTTAATGATGCTAGTCAGAGAAATTATCTGTGGAATTATTTGAAAAGTATCTTTGATGGCTATCAGGGTCCTTGGTGTGTCTCTGGTGATTTTAACAACGTCTTACATTACAATGAAAGAACAGGAGGGGAGGTGACATGGGAAGATATTGCTGAGTTTAGGGAGTGTGTCCAGTATTGTGGCCTGTATGATATCAAAAGTCAGGGGGCTTTTTTTACCTGGAATAACAAACACAACCCTTCTTCTAGAGGTTTCTCTAGAATTGATAGGTTTCTGGTCAATGATGAGTGGCTAGCAATTTATCCTGATATTTATGCACACTTCTTGCCTGAAGGTTTATTTGATCATAGTCCATGTGTATGTTTCAGAACTTCTATCAGTCCTCCTAGACGTCCTCAGTTTAGATACTATAATATGTGGAGTCTGGATAATGATTTTAAGAATATTGTTAGTACTGTTTGGGGTCAAAATGTGAGAGGCTCTCCTATGTTTCAAGTTGTAAGTAAGCTCAGGATGTTGAAGAAGCCTTTGAAAACTCTTAACAAGAATAGATTCTCTGATGTGGAAAAAGCTGTAGGGGTTGCAAAATCTCTTTTGGAGGAGTTACAGTTACAAATGCATGCTTGTCCTACTGATACTGGTATCCTGGCTGCTGAAAGAGTGGCAGCTGATTCCTACAGACACCTGTGCAAAGCTCAGCATAGTTATTTATCCCAAAAAGCTAAGATCACTTGGACTAAATTTGGTGATGAAAACACCCAATTGTTTCATAACCAGATTAGGTCCAGACAAGTTCACAATAGAGTAATGTGTATTAAGGGTGTTGATGGGGTGATGGTTAATAATCCTACTGACATTGAAGAGGCTTTTTTGCAGTATTATAAAGATCTACTTGGGTCTTCTCAGGATACCATTCCTGTCCATGTGCCTACTATCAGGACAGGTCAGTTGGTAACTCAGGATCACTGTAATATTCTTTTGGCTCCTGTGACCTCATCTGAGATTAAAGAATGTATTTTTTCCATCCCATCAACAAAATCCCCGGGGCCTGATGGTTTTTCCAGTCAATTTTACAAGGATTCTTGGGATATAGTGGGTGACACTGTTACACAGGCAATTCAGAATTTTTTCCAAACTGGTCAGCTGTTAAGGCAGGTTAACACTACTACTCTGACTCTTATACCCAAAGTTTATAACCCTAAGAGTGTTCTTGAATGTCGTCCTATTGCTTGTTGCAATATTATCTACAAAGCTATTACTAAGGTGATGTGTAATAGACTTAATAGAGTTTTGCCTGACATTATAAATGAGAGTCAGGGTGGATTTGTCAAAAATAGAAATATAGTGGAGAATGTTCTCATTTGTCAGGACTTAGTTCGAATGTATAATAGGAAGGTGGCTTCTCCTAGATGCATGATCAAAATTGATTTGAATAAAGCTTATGACTTAGTTGAATGGGGTTTTTTGAGTCAAATGCTTTATGCCCTAAAATTTCCTAAGAGTTTCATTAATTTGGTAATGGTCTGTGTCACTTCTCCTACTTATTCATTATCAGTCAATGGCAGCACTTTTGGCTTTTTCCCTGGTAAAAGAGGCTTAAGGCAGGGTGATCCTTTATCCCCTCTTCTTTTTACTGTGTGTATGGAGTATTTATCAAAGATTTTGGGTGTGGTAGCCAAGCAAGATGATTTCAGGTTTCATCCCCTGTGTGGTCATACTAGACTGAACCATCTTCTCTTTGCTGATGACCTCTTACTTTTTTTGCAAAGGGAATGAAGCTTCCATCATGTGGATGTTAAGGGGTTTCTCTACTTTATCTAGTGCCTCTGGTTTAACTCTCAATAAATCAATGTCTGATATATTTTTTAATGGGGTACCAGCTGGTACTATTACTACTATACTGCAAGTGTCTGGTTTCCATCATGGTGCCTTACCTTTCAGATACTTGGGTGTTCCTATTTCATCCAAGAAACTGACTAAGCTTGAAGGAATGAAGTTGATAGATAAGATCTTGGCTAGAATCAGAGGTTGGGGTGCCAGACATTTGTCCTACTCTGGCAGGCTGGTTTTGGTCCAGTCAGTCCTATCCACCCTGCACTCTTACTGGGCTACTATTTTTATAATTCTAAGCAACATTCTAAATAGGATCAATGCTTTATGTAGGAATTACTTATGGGGTGGAGATGCTAATTATAAGAGAGCTCCTAATGTTAAGTGGGTAAGTTACTGTCTTCCTAAGGAGGAAGGGGGGCTAGGGCTCAAAGATGCTAAGGTGTGGAATAGAGCTCTCATTGGGAAGTATGCTTGGTGGCTTGCAACCAAAAAAGATCACCTATGGATGAGGTGGGTAAGCCATGTCTATATGAAAGGGATTGAGTGGTCTGACTATACTGCTCCTTCAGATTTTAGTTTGACCTGGAAGAAAATTACTCACACCATGCAAGCCTTCAAGCATGCTTATGTTGGTAACAAATGGTTAGACTTTGATAGTCCTTATACTCCTCAGTATGGTTATGAGTGGCTGCGTATTAAACATCCACAAGTTAACTGGAGGTTCCTATGTTGGAATTCAATGAATGTGCCTAAGACTGTGTTTATCTTCTGGGCGTTTATGCATAGGAGGCTTCTTACCAAGGACAGAATGGCAAGACTGGGGATCCCTGCTGATTTGACCTGTGACATATGTGCTAGCTCTAATGAAGATCATGTTCATCTGTTTTACTCTTGATCTTACAGTGTTAGATGTTGCAGTGTTCTGCAACAGCAGCTTCATATTGCTTTCAACTTCTCTGAACTGGTTCACTGGTACTCTACTGCAAGGCTTACTGGATTATTACACAGGTTTATAGGAGCCTGTCATGTGGCTATGATTTATTGGATTTGGATGGTAAGGAATGAGGCTAGGGTTCATAAATATGTGAGAAGACCTGAGGATGTGGTGAATTAGATTCTGAATGATATTCACACACGGTTTCTGAGATTGAATATGAATATCCTACACACCAAGGATATTGCTTGGATTCAAAGCTTACATTTGACATAGACAGTTTTAGTCTTACTTGGTTTTTTTTGTATTGTGATAGAAGGACGTATACTTTCCCATGTACATGTTACTATTTGTTTGATTCTAATATACTTAACCTTTCCCCAAAATGATTTCCTTATCACAATTCTTTTGATATTTCTAATATAGGACAAATAAAACGGTTAACTTTACGCAATTTATGAAAAAAAAACATGATATATTATTTAACCAAATATGTAAGGATTGGTGAGTATTTACCTCATCGTTTATCCATGAGGTCATAGGGTTGGATCCGTACTCAAGGGAATGAAGCAAATTCTTTTGTTAGCGGTTTACCTCTTCGTGAGAGCACCCACGCCAAATAAATTATATCGTGTCGTCCATGATAAATTGCCTAGTTTACAACAACATCAGAGCCTTAATCCCAAACTGATTCAGAATCCTCATCATTCTCTTCCACCATATTCTCATCGCCACTCCCATCATATTAGTCAAATCTAGGAGCATCATCCCTTTTGATCAACTCTATTTCCACCACCTCATAGTCCACTTCAAAAGATACTCGGTCTATTAAACTTCATATCGTTTTCGTCAAATATTACACTTAGAAAATCACATTCATTGACATCATCTACAAGGCGAGGGATGAGGTTGGAATAAGGGGTGTCCAATGTCATTTATGTCTTCTCTTTATCATAATGTTTATCGCATAAAGACCAAAGAGACGGATTATTTATAAATCAGTGGATGACAAGTAGTTCAGTACTGTAAATTGTAATGTTAAATGAATGGGTGGTACATCGAAAATAATAGTTCAATATTAAAAATATGTTAAGTATTTAAAATCAATGTTGCTTGGAATATATTCCCGTAATTTTAACGAACTAAAATCAGTCCAAATTATATTTTAAATATCAATATGGCCTAATGTTGTGACTTTTATATTGGTTATATTGCGTCAATAATAATTATTGTTGATAAAATAAATTAATTTGTCTTTCGACTTACTTCTAAGAATTCTTTTCTCAGTTTATTGAAGAAAAAAAACATTATTCCACATGATCGATCTAATTTTTTAGCCTAAACACTAAAAAATAGGGAATTGTTAATTTATATACAACTTTTACTCCTATCATACACAACATTTCCAATTTTGTTTAGCTCATTTTTTACCAGACTTCTGAAACCCACTTGAGAAACTATCAAGTCTCAACACACCATCCTCCATCACAACCCTAAGATCTTCTTGACCATCATCCACTCTTTACCACTCCTCTTCAGTCGCACTACTGTGCCTCCATCCCTAACCCTTGCACTATCCTTTGTCAACCTTTTATCAACGGGTCACCCACCCATTTCATTTATGAGTTAAATTTGACTTCTCAAATTATTAATTACCTAAATAGTTTAGAAATGTTTTTCAAAGGACCAAGTAATCCAATTAATAAATCATATAGACATTTTTTAAAAAAAAAAAATCCTCCTAGATCTACGCAATTCACCCACAAGTTCCACTACTTAATTAAACTTACTGAAAATCTGGTCTTTTCATTGAAGTGGAACTAAATCTTTGCAGCACTAAAATGGCAATAAGCAGGCATGCTCTTATTGTAAAAATGAAGAAACCCTAATTAAAAAAAATTGATCATTCAATTAATAACACAAATTTAAGCAAATAACTAAACAAAAGCGAATAATTACATTTGTAATATGCGAATTTAGATGTATAATTAAATAGTTTACAAGAATTTGGTTATGTATGTTTTAATAAGAAGAGAAAAAAAGATAATTTTGCCCAACTATACAAGGAAAAGTGTAATGATGGAAAAATAATGAAAAATTTGTAAGATGGAGGAAAACTTGTGTGTAAAGTACCAATTACGATAATTGTCATTCAATTAAAATTAAAATATTAGGTAACAACAAATTTTGAATAAATTATTAGTTCTCTAAAATCACGAATTTTTTCTTTTCAATCCGTCTTGCTTCAGACAGTCTGAAATAAGATGGACCAAATATCACCATTTTTTATAAGAATGTAACCATTTAATGACAAATGTTATAATTAAAGTTGTCACTTTTTACCGTGAAAATGATGGTAACATTTTATCAAAAAATAGTAACATTTTATCGCAAAATGACATCATTTTATCTGTCTTATTTCAGGCAAAAAAAAGGCCATCTGAAATAAGAATTTGCGTTTTCTTTCTACTGGGGTAATTCAATTAATCATATCGATCTAGTGTTAGTTTTCATTTTTATATTAATTATCATATGGTTTATTCATATGATCAATATGTTTTTGTAGAGTTTAAGAGGATCCATTTAAAGGCTAGTATCATATTGTTTCGGATCCGGAATAAGGTAACTTCAACGTTACTCGATATCGCAAGATGTATTTGTTTTAGTTGCATGTATTAGGAAATTTGAGGATAATTACGAAAATTATATTTCTGGCTTTCATATTATGTTTTAGGAATGACATGAATTTTCGTGAATTTTATTTTGGTCAAAAAGAATTAGTTCGGATTTTATAGTGTTGATATGGTTTTTGCAATTATAGTGATGCTGAATTATTTTAATTGGATTTAA
Source organism: Silene latifolia (assembly GCF_048544455.1). Classification (NCBI taxonomy): domain Eukaryota; kingdom Viridiplantae; phylum Streptophyta; class Magnoliopsida; order Caryophyllales; family Caryophyllaceae; genus Silene; species Silene latifolia. Next base: position 97,585,083 of record NC_133537.1, on the reverse strand, counting down.
AATACTAATTCAAATTATTAATTCACAACTATTCAGTTTGTGGTATAGACATGGAGTATTAAGGTGTGTGTGTAAATTTTAGGTTCTGAAACCTTCATTTAGATTTTATAAGTAATTTAAAAGTTTTAGCAAAACCGTTCGTTAATTCTGCTAAATCTGACATTCTGTTTATAAAATTTATATTAACTGTTTTTATTTTGAATCTTCAAAAACGTTGAAAAGAAACTCCTATTATCTTCAAGACTAGAGTCTGTGCAAATAAATTCATAAATTTCTGATGTACGGTTTTCTGAGAATAAATTATTTGTGAACAGATCGCCTGTAAACTGCAATTCTGTCTTTTGCTCAAATATTGTTTCGTAAAATGACTTTCTTTTGTGATACAATAGCTAATATTGTTCCTAAATAAACTTTAGAATGTCTAGTTATGAGTAAAATTTTACTTTGCTTTAAAATGGTTTCTTAAAGTTGTTTTATGAACGAAAACATTATGGATATTGTTTTCTGTCAGCTTTTAGAAATGAATTTTTAGACGTCTGATACTTCCGTCTTTGGAAGTTGGTTATTGAATGAAAGTTGTAGCTAAGAGCTACATGAAACCATAAAAGTTGGCCTTCCATCATTTTGATTTTTCTGTATTCAATTATGAATTATACAGTATTGTTGTTCTCCTTTTTACATTGTTTTAAGACTCCGTCTCATTAAGGCCTAAATAATATATCTTTACTAAATTAATTTTAGCCAATTGTTGGTTTTAAGTTTTCAGTACAGTGATTAATCAAATTATGATCCTTGAATTTGTTTTATACTTCTGGAAGTGGAGTTTAAGTTTCCTGTTTTGAAGATATAAAAGAATAGTTCACTTACGAACCTTTGAAATAATATATACTTTGGATAATATACTATCTTTGAGAATATTTTTTAAGTTTGAATTAATTAAAGGAAGGGCAAAAGACTGATGAACTAAGGCATACGAGTTCTTATACATCTATATGATTGGGTACCCTAGTGTACATGTACATGTGTAATACCCTCATTTATTTAAGAGCCTTTAACAAGACATTCCCAAATAAATAAAGGTGTCACCATCTCAGTTGCCTGAGGTAGTAAGTATAAAAGACAAACAATACAAAAGTACTTTAAGACGATATATTGTTAAAGTGCCTCAAATGGTTTATTACAAATATCCAACGTGATAAATAAATATTATTAACTACTTCCAACAACTACAGCGGAATTAAATAAATAATGTCTGAATACTAATTAAGGCGATCTCTAGACTCAAGTGATCTCGTCCCAAAGCTCCCCTCTAAGCATCCAGTACTTCTCACGAGCTAACCTGGAAGTCAATCTGCTCCCCATTATGGTTCATCACAGGTGTTCACGAATACACAGTCAACCATGAGGTTGAGTAGGATAACCAAACAACAATAACAATAATGATAATACGTTAGCCTGCAACACAATGAACAATCCAAACCAAGATCGTCTTGCTCATACACACACGACACATACACGACACACACACACGGCTTGTCCGTGCCATACACACACGCACCATTTGGTGAATTCCAATCCGACACCACACACAGTGTACTGCTCAGGCCCATGGTCCACTCCTCACGCCACCGTGCCTGTCCGACCATCTTACGTATATGACCACGGCACTTACACATCCCTGTGCCTGACCGACCATAACTGTACAGGACCACGGCTCAATCCCGTGCCTGACCAACCAAACAATCTCAATAACAATGCCAATCACAATGCCAATCTTTTCACAATCAATCAACAACAGAGAACCAACCAACAAGATAATAATATGATTATAAGACAATAATGCTATCAATATGCTCAAGACAATAATTACGACGATGTGCTCAAGACAACAATTTCAACAATAATTCATCTTCCAACAATTCTTCAATTACCAATATAGTAAAGTTGAGTAGTTAACCTACCTCTTAGCAAATCTTCTCAATTAAGCAATTAATCAAAATCCTCTTCAATAAATTCACCACCTAAACAATAATTGAATTATGTATAATTACTAATTAATCTTATCAATAAATTTAAGATGTAAACTACCCAAAACAAATCCCGCAAAATGCCACAAACGATCCCCAACACTCACGGCCAACCGACGGTGGTCAACCCGCCGGTCAACAGCCACCACTCGGCCTTGGTCAACGGTCACGGTCAACATCCATAATACGGGTCAAGGTCAAACGTAAACAATTGATGTTAGATGATTAGATATCTTACCGTAATTAATTATCGCAAGGTGAAAAGCTCTGTCTTTAAGTTGTCTCACAAAAGCTCTCCTCACAATTGTATTCGAGTTTTAGAAGAAGAATAATTATAATTGTGAGGCATATGGTTGATATTTATATAAGTTGGTAGGAGAAGTAGGAAGGTTCTAGGAAAGTCTATTTAATAATAAAATATTGAAAATATCTTAAAGCATAGGTAACACCCAAACCAAATACCACCTTCCTTCCTTGGTCCCACCGTGGCCCCACACGGCTCACATGGTCCAATTGTGGTCCCCACTCCGTCTTATTTGCTTATTTTATTTTACTTCTTTTCTTTTACGACTACAACTTGTTATTTATTATTCCATTGACATTTATTCATCTTATTATTTATTTACGACTACTCACATAAATATAAATATAAACTATTAAATAAAATACGGAGTATTACAACATGTACTTAGACTGGGACTATGCACTGCGTGGTAAGTCGAGTCTTGTTATAGTTTGTTGTCTAGTGAGTGGACTTGGAGTTGGTCATCTTTACACGGCACTGATTTCTCAAAACTAGTGTAAGATGTTACGGTGTCAAGGAGTATATATAAAGTTACTTTATGGCCTGAACTATGTTATTTCCATTCTGTCATTTGAGGAATTTTGCCTTAAAGCATCCAGCACGTTTATTCTAAGCGTGAGTTTGGTAGCTTATTTGCATCACATAAGTTTGATATTTCAATCCATTTTTGATATATTATTGCTTCTGCAACATTTATATCATGTAATATGGCTATGAGAACGTCGAGTTACTCTCCACTGATTGTGGATGTTATGTTTTTAACATGGCAGGTATTTGATTTGTTTTAGCTGGGGATCTCATTGTGAGCTAGGGAGTAGTTTGCAGATCCTACTCTGTTTTTCTAATTTCTATTATGGATTTAGTTTGAACTCTTTTGAGAAATTTTATTTTCACCCTTTTTATAAAATTGGCAACTGTTTAGACTTAACCATTTGATTTTACTCATGAGAATTTCCATATTCTCGATTTAATAATGTTATTTTTTTTTTATCATTGTGTTTATTTAATCCCATGTCAATAATGATCCCGCCATTTTTTTGCACTAGATTTCGTAGGGGACTACAATTGGTATCAGAGCATCACTGCTCCCGACGCTCACACTCTGATCTTTAGGCAAAAAGACTAGTAAATTAAAATGCGTTATTGAGAGATGGGTAGAAACAAATAAGGACTTGTTTGCAAGCTTATGTGTTTGTGTAACTCAAAGACTAGCATTGAATTTGTGTCTTATTTTCCCGACGAAGAAGATTAAGGGACGAGGACTTGGTGCTGCAAGGAATATAGAACGGTGGTTTCCAGCCCAAATTCAATTCTGCTCAAGCTGCATATGAGATGACCAAGAGTAGACTCAAGTTCCATAATGGTGCAATATACCCGGAGTAATTACACTGTGGATCTGGCAGATGGAGTGACCTAAGACTGGTGTGTTTGTTTTTTCTACAAGGAGATGGAGTGATCCATCAAGCCATATTACGAACTCTGGAGGCCTGAAGATTCCTTCTCTGGTTCGAGACCTTATTAGTCTGCGATCATCGTTCTTCTTCCTTCACTCCTTTCAGCTTTAGCTGCTTTCTCTGTCCTTCTTATATATCTTTATCTCCCACCATGGTGAATGAATCTTTGTTTGCGATTCTTTCTCTTTTGCTATCTATTCTCTTGAGATTCATTGGTAGACTTACCTTTTCTTGATGAACTGTGATGGAAGTTAAGTGCGTTTGAGGTCTAGTGAAGCCTTGTTACTCATAGTTGAGGATGGTAAGTTTTATCTATGATGCCTAATTTTGTAAGAGCTTTTTTTTCCTTTGGGTTTAACTTGAGTGGTGACTAATGGTTTATAGAGTAAGGATATTGGCTTAAGGTTGGACTTTCAGTATAGGTAATTCATAAATTTTGGATACTAGCGGTGTTTGGAACTTTTATTATTGTATCAGTGTATCATAATTTGTTAAAACGATAGCTTGTTGGAGACCCTTATATTTAAAGGAGACCTTGTATCTAACCTAGAACCAAGCAGAGTATGGTTAATAATATCATTTTGGGATTACCTATCTAAACCATAATTAATGAAGGGGTAGTGAACTTTTGATATCATAGGTAATTGCTTAGAGTTTTAATCTGAGTGTTGTATTGAAGATTTTGATGGTGTTGTTAGAGTATTGGTTGACCTAGATTAACTCTAGTTCTGATTCTTATAGATTTAGATCGTTGATTTTGATTTAAGGTTGTAACCTATGAGCTTGTTGTTGTCCGACTATTCATTACTTGGATTGATTAGTGTTGACCTTGAGAACAAGGTATGTCTTTGCACAATTATAGTTTGGATTAATTGTGTTAATTTGAGGAATGCATGAACTTGGGAATGATGATTGTGAATACCTATCGTATGTTGATGTCTTAGCCTTTGTAATGTGAATGCTTTGAGGAATATTTTGGTAATATTTACCTTGAAGGGAACTTTTAGTAGAGAACCATTAGGTCAATGATATTGTGGCTTAGTTGAGTTTAAAACCACCTATTAGTTGCAATGTTATAATTGAGAACTCGATGGACTTTTGAGAGGCCTTGATTGAATAGCATTGTTAGTTAGTGGATTTTATTTGGTATTCCATATTTTGAGGAGTCTTATGAGTGTAGTAACCTTGCTGCTTTGGTTGAGATCTCAGAAAAGTAGAATCCTTGAGTATGGTAGTCCTTCTTTTGACTATAATGGGTTTAGAATTTATCTCGAGTGCAAGCTCGATGACTTTTGAACAATTTTAAGTGCGTTATCGGTTGATTGTATTAGTCGTGTTTTGATAACCCTGTTAAATTTTGGTTAGTAAGATTGGATTTTGAACTACTTGATGGATTCTTACCATGCCATTTTGAGAGGTTGAGCAAGTATGTAAGGTTTCGGATGGAAGTTGTACCAATTAATAACCTTGGAGGATTTAGACTAAGTATTTTGGCAACTCTGAGCCTGACAACTTATTTGCCTTGTGTTGCTTTCGATGGAAATAGGAATGCTAGAGTTTCATAGAGGAGTTGTACTAAGAATCTCGAGATGATTAACCTCTTCAATAATCCTTGAGAGAACTTTGTATGACTCTCATATCCTTTATGCCCTCCTATTTTCTCGAGCATCTGATTGCTCCAGTTATCGATTTCCGTAGCCCTTGCCTAGGTTTGAAAACTTTTGGTTTTGACTTATCGTTAACCTTTCTTCTAGTATTCCGTTTATACAAAAGTTTTTGCAATTATAAAATTTTGACTATCTTGAAAATTTGAGCATTCTTGAATTAGGATTCCAAAACTTTAAACTTCACTTTTGGTTTTACTCTTGGTTAGTATTTAAATTCGTTTTAGTTCAAGATATTCTTAAAACTCGTTTGAAAAGATTTCGGAATTGTTCCAAATAATGTTGCTTGATGCTTCGAAAACTTTAAAAAGTTATATAGTGTTTACACACTGGATTTGTCCTAAGGTTTCGAAGTAGAATTTACACATCTTCTTTTGGATTTTGACATTGGTTGGATGGTAGTACTTGTCATTAAAGACGTCTAATGACCAGTTCTGTACTTGTTAATGTTTGGTTATAAGATTTGATTTTTCAAATGTTAACTTGCCCTTATCTTGGAGGACATAATTCTTGTTCGCGACAGGTATTCTATTAGGTCGGATATTAGGCCTCGTTATGGCCATGTTTTAGGCCCAATTTAATTAGGGTTTAATTCCCCTATTATTGCCAAAATGTATTTATACTCTTATTGATGAATGAATACGATAACACAATTTACACCAAAACATTTACCTTGTGCTTTAACATGGTATGAGCTTCCAAACACCGATCCAAAACCCTTTTTTAACTGCTTCCGCGCCTCCTACAATACACAATCCTCCGTTCTTCGTCGTCTTCGATTATGACGAAGGATGGTGCTCTTAGTGCTCATACTTCCGGTTCTTCAGAATCCGGCCCTTCCACAAAAATCGATCCCTTGTCTCCCTTTTATCTTGGCAACCATGATTTGCCTAATTTGGTCCTCACCAAGGTCAAACTCCGCCACGACAATTATGATGAGTGGAGTCGGTCGCTTAAAAAATCGCTAAAGTCCAGACGGAAATTCGGCTTTTGCGATGGTTCAATTAGAGAACCGTCTGATGCTTTGCTTCTTGAACAATGGGAGGTCATTCATTGCACTCTTGTGCAATGGATTATGAATACTACTGATCCATCTCTACTGTTAGGCCCAGTTTAGCCTGGTCTGACTCTAACCTGGCCTGACCTTACTAGGCTGATTAAGGCAACCAAGGACCGGACAAATCTAACTACTATTTGGCAGATGAAGAGTATTACAGGATAAGAAGGTTACTAAATCTTGGAAGAAGAGCCTGATAGTAAGTACAGAATAGCCTGGCAGGGCATTCAAACAAACTGGATTAAGAAGATAAACAAGAAATGCAGTTGTATGAACTAATAATCACGTCCTATTCTCAAGGAAGAACAAGTCTAACTATAAGACTATATCATCCATGAATCAAGACGAGTAAAAGAAGAAAAGTTGAAGATTGGTTAAGAGTAGAACAAGTCAACCGGATTAATAGGGAGTGTGCCCTATTAATCTGGTAACAGCTCCGACAATGGGAAGGGACGTTGAGATCAATGCAACGTTAATATTTGTAGAACTATAAATAGCATTTGTAAATGGATTATAATTCATTGATTATTCCTTAGTTATTTCCACAATTTACCTCTCATTATTTCCCGAATATTCAATTATATACACAAACTTGTACTCAGCTTATCCAAATAATACAAGCGATATTCTTTATATTTGGTCTTTCCTTATTATTTACTCATCATATTTTTCCAAGCTTATAGAACTAGATACCCAAATTACTCTTTAATCAAGCCGGATCCATTCAACCAAAATCCTGCTAAAACAATTGGCGCCCACCGTGGGGCATCTAGTTCTTTAATCAAAAAATTCCTTTTACCATTTTCCATTTAATATTCACATACAAAAATGGTGGAACTCACCTCAGAACAACAATTAGCGGCTGCCCTGGCCAAAATCAAAGAATTGGAGACCATTCAAGAGAAGGCAGCCCAGGCAGAAGCTGAAATGAGTAGGCTCAAGGAATCTGAGTCTAACCTGAAAAAGAAATTGGAAAATCAGGCTTCAGGCTCCAAGACCAGATTCGAGCCTGGAACCCCATTCTCATCCAATATCAAAAACATTGACTTTTCCAATTTTGGAATTCCGGAGAAGGATACCTTATCCGATACCCGGACCATTCCCAATGATGAAACAAACAAAACTGAAGCAGCAATAATGATGGCTATGCTTCAGGAAATTCAAAAACTCCACAATAAAATAGAAAATATACCTGGAATTCCAGACCCTGTGGTTGAAGTAGAAATTGACAGCTTTGCTGATTCACCCTTTGCAGATGAAATTGCAAAGATTGATCTCCCCAAGAAATTCACCGTTCCATCCATGAGAACTTATGATGGAACCTTTGATTCACAAAATCACGTTGCCATATTCAAACAGAAGATGTTAGCCGCCTCAATACCCAGTGAACTCAGGAAGGTCTGCATGTGTAAAGGCTTTGGCACAACCCTGACTGGAGCAGCATTACAATGGTTCATCAATCTCTCAAATGGAGGTATCAAGAATTTTGCAGAACTGATCAATGCCTTCAATCAACAATTTGTAAGTGATAGAGACATGGCCAAGAGACCCAAGAACTGCTCAGGTCAAGCGCCTTCCTAAAGAAACTCTCAAAGAATTCCCGGCAAGATTTGTCAAAGAGAAGGTAGCCATTCCTGTGTGTGACGAGGAGACAGGTAGGAGCCTTCAGACAAGGGTCCCGTCGACAAGTGACATCTATGCAGACTTAACCAAAAGCCTCGCCCAACCTTTGCCATTGTTTAATCCATCGCCTTAGAGCATGTCGATTGGAGGAAGATCTCAACTTGTAACAAACTCGTGCGGAGGAAAGCAAGGCTATGGACACACGAACAGGAAAAGCTCCTACCATAAAGGAGGCAACACCAGATCAGCACCTTATTCCAGGCCTGAACGATCTGAAGTCAACATGGCACAAGGACACAAAAGTAATCTTTCTAGCCTACCAACTATTCCTGAATATAACTTCTCTATAAATACTGCAGGATTAATCAAACGCCTGGAAAGCTTGGGAGATACGGTCAGATGGCCTAAAAAATCCAACCACCCCAGAAAAGATCCAACGAGATGGTGTGATTTCCACCAGGACATTGGGCACACCACGAAAGAATGCATCCAACTCAGGAAACAAGTGGCATACCTCCTAAAGAAAGGCTATCTGAAGGACTTAATCTAGCAGCCAAAGAACAAAGATGAAGGACAAAACAAGAGAGATTCAGGAAACGGCAGAGATCCTCCTCCTCCTCCCCCCATCTATGAAGTCAAGTTCATAAATGGAGGATCATAAATCCGTGGTCTGACCAGCTCGGCTGCCAAAAGAATATCCAGGGAGTCTAGACTTCAGCCCCCTCTTAGATCTAAGTCATTGCCTGCTATTACTTTTGATGACTCAGACTTGCGGGAATATCGATCTACACCATGACAGCTTGGTAATTACCATGCAAATTGGCACAGCTAAGGTATCAAGAATCCTGATAGACGGAGGCAGTTCAATCAATTTGGTGATGCTTGACGTCCTCAAAGCTATGAAGATAGATGAAGGAGAGATCATCAAGAAATCCAGTCTGGTTGGGTTCAATGGAGAAACAAAGAACACCCTAGGAGAAATTAGCCTGCCAACCTATGTGGAAGGCGTGGCTTCATATGAAAGATTCGGGGTAATGGATTGCCTATCCTCATATAATGTAATCCTGGGCAGACCATGGATCCACTACGTCAAAGCGATCCCATCAACATACCATCAGTGTGTGAAAATACCAACCGAATGGGGGATAACCACCATCAGGGGAGAACAAAGGACGGCTCAGGAATGCTACACCCAGGCTTTGAAACCCTCAAAGTCAGGTAAGTCCCTTGCATAGCAATTAAAGTCACCTGTCAGGGAAGAATATATTGCACAATCACAGATGGAAACAGGAGAGGTCATTTTGGACCCAGAATTCTCTGACAGGAAGGTACTTGTAGGGTCAGATGCACCAGACTCGGTCAGACCCAATCTAGTCAGCTTTCTCAAAACTAAAATGTCATGTTTTGCTTGGTCACATTTTGATATGACTGGTATAGATGCTGATATTATAACCCATAAGTTAAATATTGACAAATCATTTAAGCCTGTACAGCAAAAGAGAAGAAAATTTGCTGCAGAAAGGCATGAAATCATCAACCAAGAAGTTGACAAGCTATTGGACATGGGAATGATTAGGAAAGTAATGTACCCTGACTGGCTTGCAAATGTAGTAGTCGTCCAAAAGAAAAACGGCAAATGGATAGTCTGTAGACTACACCGACCTAAACAAGGCCTGCCCCAAAGATCCATTTCCCCTGCCACACATCGATGCAATGGTGGATGCTACTGCAGGCCATGAGATGTTAACATTCATGGATGCCTCCAGTGGATTCAACCAAATAAAGATGCACCTGCAGATCGAGGAAACAACTTTCATCACCGAAAGAGGAATATCTTTGTTATCTTTGCTATGCCTTTTGGATTAAAAAAATGCAGGTGCAACCTATCAAAGGTTAGTCAACATGATGTTCAAAGATTAAATAGGAGACACCATGGAAGTCTACATAGACGATATGGTAGTTAAGTCAAGAAAAGAAGAGGATCACATTAAAGACTTGGAGGTAGCCTTCAAGATACTAGAGAAATTCAATATGAAGCTCAATCCACAAAAATACCATTTTGGAGTCTCAGCAGGAAAATTCTTGGGCTATATGGTGACAAAAAGAGGAATAGAAGCCAGCCCTGAACAGATCAAAGCTATCCTGGAGCTAGAACCACCAAAATCGATTAAAGACATACAAAAGCCGACAGAAGAATAGCATTACAACAGTTTCATTTCAAGATCGTCGGAAAGGTGCAAATCATTCTATAATCTGCTAAGGAAAAACAAGGACTTTCAATGGACCCCTGATCATCGGGCTGCCTTTGAGGACCTGAAAACATATCTATCCTCTCCTCCCCTGCTGGCAAAACCAGTCAAAGACGAACCTCCGACAAGATATACACCTCCACAAAATCTAACTTTGTCGGTGCGGTCTTGGTCAAAGAAGCGGACGACAACAACACCGTCTATTACGTAAGTAAAAGTCTCGGATGCGAGATCGGTATGGCTTGCTTGAAAAATATGTTTTAGCTTTAATTATGAGTTGCACAAAATTAAGACCATACTTTGAAACCCACCCTATAATAGTCGAACCAATCTTCCTATCAAGTCCGTACTTAGGAAGCCGAATTGTCCTGACGAATGTGCAAATGGTCGATCCAAATAAGCACAAACAACATAACATTTGAACCAAGGACAAAGAATTAAGTCACAAGCACTAGAAGACTTTGTGGTGATTTTAGTCCACCCTAGAACCCGACCTAATAAAAGAAGTAAATAAACCGACCAAATGACCAAACAGGACCTAGAATGGACCCTATTTGTCGATGGTGCAACCAACATGAGGGGCACAGGCCTGGGGTAGTACTAAAATCGCCACGGGGGATAAGATAGTACAAGCTATAAGTCAGTGCATTTGAAGCTACCAACAATGAGGCAGAATATGAAGCCTTAATAGCTGGATTAAAGGTATGTATTGACCTTGGCGTGTAAAACTTAAAGCTACGTTTTGATTCCCTTCTTATTTCAAACCAAGTAAATGGAATATATACTGCAAAAGACTAAAAAATGATGCTTTATTTAGAAGCTGTTCAGAATTTAAAATCAAAATTCCGCAATTTTAATATTGACCAAATTCCCAGGGACTTGAATACCCAGGTCGATGCCTTAGCCGGCCTAGGATCCAACTTCAGTCCCCTCGACTTTGACAAAATAACCATCGTACATTTATTAGAACCTGCAATAAATAAGCAAGATGAAAGTTTCCCAATATATATTGCCAAGACAAAACCTAACTACGATTGGCTACAACAGGGAATCCTTCCCCTAGATAAGCAAGATGCCAGGGCACTAAAAATAAAAGCTGCTTCATATACTATTATTAACAACGTGCTTTTTAAGAAATCGCAGGCAGGGACATACCTCAGATGCCTGGAACCACAAGAAGCTGAACAGATACTATCAGAAATACATGAAGGATACTGTGGAAATCATAAAGGCGGAAGGAGCCTGGCAAGCAAGGTACTCAGAACAGGTTATTATTGGCCCACCTTGAGAGCCGATTGCACGGAATTCACTCTAAATGCGAAGCTTGCCGATTCATGGACCATATATCCATCACCATCCGAGGAACTACATTCCATATCCGCACCCTGGCCATTTATGAAGTGGGACATGTACATAGTAGGGAAACTACCTCAAGCACCCGGACAAAAAGTTTTCATGCTAGCAATGACTGACTACTTCTCCAAGTGGATAGAAGCTGATTCATACAGGCAAGTCAAAGAAAAGGATGTCATAGCATTCATCAAACACGACATCATATGTAGATATGGCATCCCCTCTGAAATAGTATGCGACAATGGCACGCAATTCGTAGGAAAAAGAACAGAAGCCTTCTGTGCTCAATGGAACATCAACCTGGTAACCTCCACGCCAGGATACCCAAAAGCTAACGGCCAGGCAGAATCCAGTAGCAAAGTAATAGTCAGCTGCATAAAGAACAAACTAGAAAGAAGGAAAGGCAGATGGGCTGAAGAGCTCCCCTTGGTCCTCCGGGGCCGACGAACCACGCCTAAAACATCCACAAAGCCAAACCCCTACTCCTTGGTTTATGGATGTGAAGCAGTAATCCCAGCTGAGGTCGACATTCCATCAGCTAGATGCAGCCTGAACACAATAACGAGCAATATACCTCTAATGGAGGATAACCTGGACTTAACGGAAGAGCTAAGAGCTTCAGCCAACATTAGATTGGCAGCATATCAGCAAAGAGTTGCAAAAAGCTACAACAAGACCGTCAAAGCTAGAGTATTCAGGGTAGGAGACCTTGTCCTCAGGAAAGTCTTTCAAAACACAAAAGAGAAAAATGCTGGCAAATTGGCCCCAACCTGGGAAGGTCCCTACCTGATTGACTCAATAGTCGGCCAGGCAGCTTATAGATTACAAACCCTGGACGGCGAAATGATCCCAAGAGCTTGGAATATTGCACACTTAAAACTATTTCACATATAAAATATATCTCCCGGTCCAGGTATAATTTTCATCTTCACATTTCCTGCCTGACCTGATATGAAACTAGATGTATGATACTTGTCATTATATGAATAAATGCCTTATATAATCTCTTCTATTATGTGCCCTAGTATTTATCAATATTCTCATATTTCCTTTTACCGAATAGAATCTTCAATGTTTGTTTTACATACTGCACTTTACTTGAAATAAATCTTAAAGATTGGGGGCCACCCCACTAATATACAACTGATATCCAACTTTCAGTTGCAAAATCAGGCCTTAAAATTTTGAGCTCAATTTAATATACAAGCCAGGAAAACCCTTTCCTGGCTTGCATAACGAAAATGGGCCATAAGCCCTCCAGACAGGCAAGGGACATAAGCCCTCCAGACAGGCAATAACCCCACCCATGACATAAAGAGCTGGCCAGATCCAGTACAAAAAACTGGCCCGATCTAGTCGAATAACTGGCCAGATCCAGTACACATCCAACACTACAAATATACCTTATCAAAACACAAAAATAAACAAAGACCAAATATTTATTCAAAACCGAAAGAAAATATCCATCCAAAAAAGCTAGCCTTACCACATACCTAATAAATATTCATTCCAGGGACACCCCCCCTGGATGGGCCAAAACAAAAAGGAAAAACAAAAATCTAAGGTGCTTCGAGCGATGAACCGACTCACAACCATCCATCATTTCCTGATCACGGACTTCTCCTTGGAAGGAGGAGAATCCACTTCTTCTTCTTGACCCATATTGGCCAAATCGGATCTGGGTATCCGAGTAGCATCTCATCCCTTGGTCCGGATCCCAATTAGCCCGGTCGGTTCCGGGTCCCTCATGGCATCAACCCGGCATTTCCCAAAGAAGAACCGAGCGGCATCGCAAGCCGCGCCTCCACTAGTTCCTTTTCAAAGACCAAGCTCTTCATTTTTCTCACTCATCTCGCATTGCACCGCTTCTCGGCCACCAACTCTTCCTTGACGATCCTCAATTCTTCCCTTACACCTCCAACTCTTGCCGACAACCTTCTCGGCGTTTTTGCAGCCACCTCACAAACTATAGCAGCCCTGGATGCCTCTCTAGCCGTCCCCAGCTGAGATTGAAGTACTACCTCATTACCCCTGGATGTGTGCAGCTCACAGTTAACTTTATCCACTTTCTCTTCCAAGCTAGAAACCCTAGCCTTGGCATCCCTGAGCTGACAAGCAGTGGCCAACCCGGCATCCAATCCCTTCAAGAAACAAAACAAAGTCAATTAACCAAATATAAAGCAACACAAAGAACACATAACAATAAAAAATAAAAATCCCTTTACAACTAACCTCCTTAGCTTGAGAAGCAAGTTCAGCAGCCTTTGTCACAAGAGAAGACAAGATAGAAACCACTTTAGTAGAAGACTCAAGGGTATTAGCAGATAAAAGCTGACCGCTCATACTAGCAGAAAATTCATTTATCCGTGCCCGGGCAGCATCCATATCGTCCATCCTAGCAGACACTTGCCTGATACTCCTGATTGGTTGAGCCTGAATAGGCTCTTTCTCTCCCCCTTCTTCTTCAGGAATAACATCTTCCCTTCTCCTTTTAGAAGCCTGAACGACCTCTGGTGACACTAGCCTGGGCGGTTCCTGGGGAGGTTGGACATCAGAAACCAAAATGTCAAGCGTCTTGTCACTCCCACTAGCCTCCTGGCTCTTGGATTGTTCATCAATTCTAGCAACCCCAGCCTTTAAATCTTTCGCAGTAAAACTGGCCAACCTAGCAGAAGACCTGAATACTGAACATATAGAGAATATACGTAAATATCAGAAGAGAAGCAATAAGAAGACAACAATTGACATAAAGACATATAGAAGACATACAGGAAAGAGCAGTGGAGCTAGGCTTGCCTTTGGGTACTTTGACCACACTCAGCTTGGTCTTCATATACCGGGGCAATAAATCCCTACCCAGACTAGCAGGCCAGGCCCTCTCTTCCTCAGGAATAGAAAGGAAAGCCTATATCCTGGAAATAGCTTCCTCGTCAAGAGGATCAAAGTTCCAATCAGGAGCTGCAAAAGTCACCAAAAATATACAGGTGAAACTCAAACATCCTAATTTTGTTTAATATAAATTGCAAAATTAAGTGTACAGGTACCTACAACTCTCCAAAGGCGGATATCTCAAGTAATCAAAGCCTGACCCCAGACTCTCAGTCCGGATAAACAGGAAAGTTTTCGCCCAGCTTTTATCATCTCCAGAGTCCAGGTTAGTAATTAATGGAGACATTTTTGACTTAATTCTCAAATTAAAACGACCAGTAGAAGGATTTTTCATATGATATACTGCCTTGATATCATTAATAGTAATTACAATATTATGCTTAGCACATAAATTTTCAATAGAATGGACAAGTTTCCAAACCATTGGCATGATCTGGAAAGGTGATACTTCCATAGCACGAATAGTATCAATCATCAAAGGAGTAAAAGGTAACTTACAACCTGCCTTAAACGCCCATTCATAAATACAGAACCAACCAGGTGACAGCCAATTAGCTCTGACTGGACAAGAGTCAGGAATCCATACCTCAGTCGAATCAGGAATTAATTTTTTCTCTTAAAACCCTATCATAGTTTGTTTTCAATAAGTTTTCTTTAGGGAAATAGGGATCCAGAGATTGAAGAGCAGAAAAAAATAGAATCTTGATATTTAAAAGCTATAGCACGAGCAGGAGGATCAACTTCAACCACCTCCTCCTCCTGGACGTCTTTAGGTTCGAGCTCGCCAGCCAGACTTTTCTCAGGGTGCGGGGACGCTTTTTGGCTCCCATATCCTTTATTATTTAGTTTATTGTGATGAATTTTATTTAATGAAAAATTATAAGTTAGCAGAATGAAACTCCTGGGAAATAGGGGAGAATTTAAGAGAAAATTTAGCAAGGAAAGTGGAAGAAATTTGGTGAAAAACAAACTCATCGCAAATACCATATTTATAGAAGGGGAGTAACGGTGCAAAAACCCTAGAAAATGCAAAACTGTCAGCATGACATCATACAATTAGCCGTTGTAGTATTTAACGGTAACTAGGAGTCTAAGAGTCATTGAGCAAATATAATTCTTTTCACTGTTTAACCCGGTAAAATTGACATCTCACTCCCCGGCCCGATCCAAAGACGGGTAAAATGTCAAGGGGCAATTGTTAGGCCCGGTTGCTTTGAGTCGACTCTAACCTGGCCTGACCTTACTAGGCTGATTAAGGCAACTGACAGGGAAGTCGTATACCTATCAAAAATAACCAACTGGCTCTAACTAATATAGCTAGGGAAGTCGGGTCGAATCCACAGAGAGGTAGGAAATTGTCAGCTTAATCTAAGTCCGTAAAGGTAACCAATTTGGGGGGTTTTTAATTGTGATAATCTAAACTAATAAGAGCAAGGAAGAGAATAAAGTAGAGAAATGAATTAAGCAGATAGAGGGAAACAGCTAAGACAGACGGTTCACCATAATCGTTTGGTCAAATAATCTAGGTCTCGGGTCAATGCAGACACGGTCTGAGGAGCAGTGAATATCTCCTTTCGGTCTCAATTCGCCCTAAAGCATACACAGCTTAGCTTTCGCCCTAACTATAATGCTCTTTTGTTCGCTACTAGTCTCACCTATTCCAACCTTTCGGTCCAGGTCAAGGGTCACTAAGGTATAAATGCCTAATCGCGTCGACTCAATTAAACAGATACAGATAATTGCAGCATTTAACAACAAAGATTATACCAGCATTAACCCGATAAATAGATTACTATTCCCTCATAATTATAGATCCCCTTTAGTCTTAGCAGAAGGGAATTAGCTACTCATTATTATTAAATTACCAACAACAACAACAAATAGATAATCGAAACTAAACATGACAATAAAACTAATGAAGGATTGAATAAAGGAACAATAATAACAATAATGGGAAGAAGGAATTAAATCAATAATTGTGATTAAAGGATGAAGGAAGAATAAAATACCAATCGTAAATCCAAATTCGAGTAGCAAAGTGTAAAGGAAGAACAAATTTGAGAACAGTAGTCAGAGGTACAGTGAAAGTGAACGAGATCCAGAGTACGTAGTTCCTCTCTCAGTCCTATACGAAAAATCCATCCTAAACCTAATCTATGGACTAATTACAAAAGCCCATAAGATAATTAGGCGGAAAATAACTAAAGCAGGGCAAACTGCTCGATCGAGTGGAAATAAACCACTCGATCGAGCAACTATACGTCAATCCTCTCGATCGAGTAGAAATAAACTACTCTATCGAGTACTTCTTGCAATGTCTCCTCGGTTAACTCTTCAAACTGCTCGATCGAGCAATCTTAAGCATATAAAGCATTCGATCGAATAGAAAACTACTCGATCGAGCTATTTAGGCATGCTAGGACATCAAAGCACCTTCCGAAACCAGCTCACGCGTCTCCAAAATGTTAGATTCCAAGCTCCGGCTCCTTATTCTCCATAAATGCATGCAATTGGGACAAATTAGGCTCGATTTAGCTCCTCCATGGTCAATTCCTGCAAATTACATAAAACGAACCAAAGTAGCAAATTCGGGGGTATTTGTAGCTAGATGCTACATAAATAGTACAGAAATGCGTGTAAAAATGAGGTAAAAACCTTATATAAAATACACGCATCAAATCTCCCCAAACCAAACCTTTGCTTGTCCCCAAGCAAATATGAATGCAACTGAGAACAAACAGTGGAACGGGACCAACGCATCAGCTATAAATCACCCACTAAAACCAATTTAATGCAGTAACTGACGAAGTGGCAAATGAGAAGTGCAAACGAGTTAAATCAATGTTTCAAACTTAATGAACCGTCGACCTTGCAAGACTCATAAGTTATCGGACTCTCACGGGTCGCTCATCGCTCAAAATTAGGTACAAGGTGAGTATATATGTGAGAGATAGAAAGAAGTAAAGACACTCACTTAACTCGACCTATAAGAACATGCATGCAGTTAAACATGAATAAAATCTCTACAACCGTACATATGCATTCCAACCATACTAATGACCAAAACACATGCCCAGGACTTACATTTGGGTAAGTGAGGTAATGGGTAAGAAGGGGCTAAAATGAATTTGGATATGTAGGGTTAATAGCCAGGCTAGCAACAAGGAAATCCAAGTTTGAACTGCATCCCAACTTCGTACTCAATATAACAAGATGAAACGGTGCAAAAATCATGCACTCTACTCACGAACACCATAACAAACTCATCAACTCCCCATAAGATATAAATAAAACATGGGAGTGAGAACCATTATATAATTTCTCATTTTTTTTCACAGATGATTTTTCTTTCTTTTTTTTCTCTTTTTTTTCTTTTCTTTTTCCATTTTTTTTTCGTTCTCTTTTTCTTTCATTTCCATTTTTTTCATTTTTCATCCATCACTTTTTTCATTCCCTTCAGTTCTTCCACCAACTTCTGAAATCAAATAGAATAACCATATTGCAATAAAAAATTCCAACAACTACTCGTCACTAGCTCGGCTAGGGTAGGAAGTATCATAGAAAGTAGCTAATAGGACAAAAAGGCAATTTGGCTATGTGGGGCTCATGGGTAGAATGAAATAAAGGAACTGCCTCTCCTAACATGTGTCACCATCCACAGACCGAATGCATACAGGTATTAAGAAGACTAGACTCATGCTTATGCAAATTGATGTTACATGCCTTAAAGAGAGTACTACTCACATCCTAAATAAAACCGGTCATGAATGTCACCAGTTTATAAAGCTCTAACCTCAGAATGTAATGTAGCTTGCCGATATAATGAATCAAGTCTATTTGTTCAGATAAGAGAGAAACAAAAACTCGTAGATTATGCACATAATCATGCCAACTAAATGTCAAGAATATGAAAGGCTCAAGTAAAGATTCAATGTAGCGTCAAAGTTCAAACGTTCCGACTCAAATTAAACGTGAAATTTTTTTAGAATTTTTTTGATTTTTATGTGATTTTCTTTTGAATTAAATAAAACAACAATGCATGCTAAAATAATTAAACGTGCAGCAAAAATGCAAGAAAACATGCAGACACAGATATGGATGCATACCTCCCCAAACCAAACCGTACAATGCCCTCATTGTACCAAAAATAGGGAAAGAAATGCAAACTGAAGAGAAAAGGATAAGTGGAGTCGGAGAACTTACAAAACGTCATATAGAGGGACCTCCCCAAACCGACCATGAACATGGGAGGTCAAAGAAAGTCAAGCAGTAGCTCCATAGACGGAAATCAGCAGCTGGATGACGTAACTACTCGATCGAGCAACTTGGAACAGCTCGATCGAGTAAACTAGAATATGAAAGGACTCGATCGAGTAGAAAACCACTCGATCGAGTAAGCGTGAATTTGCATTTGGTCGATCGAGTAAGAATATCACTCGATCGAGTGAATAATCACCTAAAAGTGCTCGATCGAGTAGAAAAACTACTCGATCAAGTAACTGGACCTGCAAACACGGGTTAAAAAGCAAGGAGAGCATATAAAGTTCGTAAAACAGCGTCTAAAGTTCAACTTAAAGCTAAAGAAAAAGAAATTGTTCAACGAAAGTACAATAAAATAGTCCGGGCTGCCTCCTGGAGAGCGCTGGTTTAAGAGGTCCCGCACGACCTTTGCCTCATGATAATGCTTCACGTATTGCCCATTCACCTTGAACCTATTACCTTCGGAATCTTCGAGCTCCAAGGATCCAAACTTGGTAACAACTGTCACCGTATAAGGACCACTCCACCTTGACTTCAGCTTGCCAGGAAACAATCTCAATCGGGCATTAAACAGCAGCACTTTTTGCCCAACATGAAACTCCCGAGGTAGAATTCTCTTGTCATGCCATCTCTTCGTCTTCTCCTTGTAAATGCGCGAGCTATCATAGGCATTAAGCCTAAACTCTTCCAACTCATCTGGCTGCAAAAGAAGATTCTGACCACACAACTTAGGATCAAAGTTAAGCTCACGAATTGCCCACCAAGCTTTACATTCCAATTCAACAGGTAAGTGACATGATTTCCCATAAACTAACCTATAAGGTGATGCACCAATTGGTGTCTTAAAGGCACTTCTGTAAGCCCATAATGTGTCTTCTAGTTTAAGACTCCAGTCCTTCCGTGATTTAGAAACTACCTAAGACAAGATCTCTTTCAACTCGCGATTAGAGACCTCAACCTGACCACTAGTTTGGGGATGATACCCCAAACCACGCCGGTGTTGGACATCAACTTTAGACATAATAGAAGTTAGTTTCTTTTCCTTAAAGTGCATTCCCCCATCACTAATGACGACCCTAGGGACACCAAATCGGGGAAATATGACCGTTTTGAACATTTTTATCACGGTCTTGGCATCACAATGAGGTTAAGCAATTGCCTCAACCCATTTCGACACATAATCAACAGCCACTAAGATATACTTGTTACCTTTACTAGAACGGAACGGTCCTTGGAAATCAATGCCCCAGACATCGAAAACCTCAACCTCTAAGATGCCGTTTTATGGCATCTCATGTCTCTTTTAAATATTCCCTGATCGTTGGCAAGCATCACAGGCTGAAACAAAAGACTTAGCATCAGCAAACAAAGAAGGCCAGTAAAAACCAGACTGAAGTACCTTAGCCACGGTGCGCGATGGACCGTGGTGACCACCATATGAAGAGGAGTGACAGCCTTCCAGGACTACTTTGGCCTCCCACTGCGGAATACACCGTCTGTAGAGACCGTCTGCACATTCCTTAAACAAATAAGGATCATCCCAAAATCTTGCTAGCGTTATCTGAAAACGCTTCCTCTGCTGATGAGAAAGGTCAGGCGGCAGCTTGCCACTGACAACGAAGTTAGCTATATCTGCATACCAAGGTTCTTGGTTAACAATAGACGATATAACAACAATTAAAGTATCGTCAGGAAAAGAATCATCAATAGGTAGAGAATCTTCCCCTTCTTGTCGCATCAGTCGCGACAAGTGATCAGCTACAACGTTCTCAACTCCTTTCTTATCCTTGATCTGCAAATCAAACTCCTGAAGGAGGAGTATCCATCTCAGTAGCCGTGGTTTAGCCTCCTTCTTAGCAAGAAGATGCCTCAAAGCTGCATGGTCAGTAAAAAAAAACAAGTAACTTCGACCCAACTAAATAAGAACGAAACTTCTCTAAGGCATAAACTACAAACAATAACGCTCTTTTTCTGTGGTAGTGTACTTCACTTAAGCCTCATCCAGAGTTCGGCTCGCATAGTAGATAGCATTCAAAGCTTTGTCTTTCCTTTGGCCTAGCACCGCTCCTAGTGCATAATCACTGGCATCACACATAATCTCAAACGACAAGTCCCAGTCGGGAGGCTGTATGATCGGCGTATAGACTAAAGCCTGCTTTAACCTGTTAAAAGCAGAAAGACACTCATCAGTAAATACAAAAGGGGCATACTTAAGTAGCAACTGTGTAAGTGGTTTAGCAATTTTTGAGAAGTCCTTGATAAACCGGCGATAAAAGCCGGCGTGGCCAAGGAAACTCCTCACCCCCTTAACATTGACAGGAAGCGGTAATTGCTGAATCACTTCCACTTTTGCTTTATCAACCTCTATTCCCCTGTCAGAAACTAAGTGCCCTAAGACAACTCCCTCGTTGACCGTAAAGTGGCACTTCTCCCAGTTCAGCACAAGATTAACCTCAATACAGCGCTGCAACACTTTTTCAAGGTTAGACAGACAGTTAGAAAAATCACTTCCATAGACACTGCAATAGTCCATGAAAACTTCCATAATAGACTCAATATACTCAGAAAATATCCCCATCATGCACCTTTGAAAGGTGGCAGGGGCATTACACAAACCAAAAGGCATCCTGCGATAAGCAAAAACGCCCTGAGGACAAGTAAATGTAGTCTTAGCTTGATCGTTTGGGTGAATAGGGATCTGAAAGAACCCTGAATACCCGTCTAAATAGCAGAAAAACTTATGAGAAGCTAACCTTTATACCATTTGATCAATAAAAGGAAGGAAAAAGTGATCTTTCTTGGTGGCGGCATTCACCTGTCTGTAATCTATGCACATCCGCCAACCAGTCACTACTCGAGTAGGTATTAACTCATCCTTATCATTCTTAACTACAGTTGTCCCTCCTTTCTTCGGGACCACCTGTACTGGACTCACCCATTTAGAGTGACCAACAGAATAAATAATACCTACGTCAAGCAGCTTCATTACCTCAGCCATCACAACATCTTGCATCTTCTAGTTCAGTCTGCGCTGACCCTGTCTGCAAGGTTTGTGATCTTCCTCCAGCTCTATCCTGTGCATACAAATATCGGGACTAATCCCCTTGATATCGTCCAATGAATAACCCAGTGCTTTCCTGTTTTTCTTAAGTACAGCTAACAAAGAAGTCAGCTGATCATCATTAAGCTTAGCACTAACAATGACTGGATATTACTCTGTATCGTCTAAGAAAACATATTTAAGATGAGAAGGGAGAGGCTTACGCTCCGGTACCTTTACCTCAATGGAGCAAAGAGTGCTAATCATCTGTTCCACTTGCTCTCCCTCATCTTCAGTAAATTCAGGCTCATCTGAATCATCAACAAGCAAATCCATCACAGCGTCACTGTCATCTGGGCTATCTGCACACTCATCAAAAAGCATGAGAGCTTCTAGTGGGTCCTTCATAAAAGAACCTGACCAGAAGTCATAAATAGACTCGTCAATAATATCAACCGAATAGCAAGTGTCCTCTATCATTGGTCGAGCTAAAGTACTAGGCAGACTGAAAGTGATTGCGTCATCTCCTACTGCAAGAGTCAAACGCCCTTGTTTGACATCAATAACGGCCCCAGCTGTGCAAAGGAAGGGTCTTCCTAAGATAATTGGGGTCCGGGTGTCCTCAGCTATGTCTAAAACAATGAAATCAACTGGGATAAAGAGCTTGCCTATTTTCACAGGCACATCCTCTAGGACACCTAAAGGCTTCCTAACAGATCTATCAGCCATTTGTAGGGTAATGTTGGTCATTTTAAGATGACTCATGTTCAGTTTCTTGCAGACAGATAGGGGCATGACACTAACACTGGCTCCTAAGTCACAAAGAGCCTTATCAATAACCACATTGCCTATGATACAGGTAATAGAAAAACTGCCCGGGTCCTTCATTTTAGGAGGAGCCTTGTTTAAAAGCAAGTTACTAGACTCTTCCATAAACGAAACTGTCTCAAACTAACTTAAATCTCTCTTACGCGTCACAATATCTTTCATAAACTTAGCGTAAGTAGGTACCTGAGTAACAAGTTCAGCAAAAGGGATAGTTACCTGGAGGTTCTTCACGACGTCCACAAACTTACCGTACTGTCGCTCGATCTTTGCGTCCCTTGACGACACGGAAGGGCACTCTGGTAGCAATGAGTGAACCCGCAACTTTTTCTTTACCTTTATCAGTGCGTGACGTCTCCACAGCAGGGGAAGACGGCACGGTAGCGGAATTAGATAGTAAAATAGGATCTTCGCCGCTTCTGGTACTCGATCGAGTACTTTTATCACTCGATCGAGTGATTTCAGGTTGAGAAATACTCGATCGACCACTTCCCTTGCTCGATCGACCATTGTATTTTTCTGCTTTACTCGATCGAGCATTTTTATCACTCGATCGAGTGATTTCCTCAGCAAACTTAGTTGATCGAGTAAGAATATCACTCGATCGACTGTCTTCAATTTCTGCACTTCTCGATCGACTACTATTTTCACTTGATCGAGTGATGGGATGAATTAATTCACTCGATCGAGTAGATTTTTCACTCGATCGAGTGTATGGAACACACGCAGCAACAATTTCGTCCAGAAACTCGTCTATATCATCCTCCGGGGTATCTTCAGACTATCAAAACCCGTCTCATCGGTGCTTTTGGCCCTTCATGAGTGAGGCCAACTTGGAGATTCATTGCATTGGCTGAATTGCATGTCGGTAGAAGCTTGGCTTGGTCTTTCGCGAGTGTTAATTGCGCGACTTGTTCTCTCAACTCTGCTATGACATTTTCTTTCCTATTACACTTCTCCTTGAATTGTTGTGTTATGCTAAACATAAAGGATTTCAGTTCGGCAATTTCTTGATTTGCAGGAGGAGGAACGGGTTGCGGCACTGGCGTATAAAGAGTAGGAGCATTCCTTATTTCTTCGTACAGCTGAGAAAAAGGAACTCCTTGCTTGTATTTCTGATGAGCAAGGACACGTTCTGTACTCGCCAGGCATCCAATAGGGTCATGCCCTTCCATACCACATATACCACATAGCTCAACATACTCGTGTCGAATAAACTCCGAGCACTCTCTTTGAAACTTCTGCAATCTCCACATTACCTAGACTTTTGCTAGGACCTTCCACTGCAGCAGTTGCTGACTCAATAACTTGCTCACTACCTCGGGGATTTCCATATTCAGAGACATGAATAGCCATCTCCTCAATGAGACGCCACCCTTGGTCATCATCAACATTCTTTGTGAATCTCCCATTAGCTACGCTGTCAAGAATAGCTCTCTCGCTCCGATATAACCCATTGTAGAATTGGGTACAAAGGAACCATTTCTTGAACCCGTGATTAGGTACAAAACGGACAAGCTTCTTGAACCTTGTCCAAGCCCCATTCAAATCTTTAGTAGGTAGCTGCTCAAAAGAACTGATCTGAGCTCTCAAGTTATTTGTGCGCTGCGGCGGAAAATATCGCCTGTAAAAGGCCAAAGCAAGGGAATTCCAGTCGGTTACACCGGCTGCCTCCCTATCAAGATCTCTCAACCACTCCCGGGCATCATCAGCTAAAGAAAAGGGAAAGAGGGCTCCCTTCACTTTGTTTTGTGTCACCCCAGCAAAAAGAGGAATAGTAGAGCAATACTCCGTAAAAAGCTCTATATGCCTGCATGGATCTTCTTCAGGTACCCCCCTAAAGAGATTTCTCTCTACCAGCTATATATAAGATGGAGGGATCACAAAGTTTCCCTGATCAGTAATGGGTAGTAGGAAACCCTTTGGAAGTGACTCCACTGTAGGCTCTGAATGGCTGGCTAACTTAGGCATTCTGGCAAATAGATTTCACAAAGCAAATACTAACCTGCAAAGCTAATCAAAAATGTTGCAAACAAATGAGATCAGTCTCAAGGAATAGATTCCTTTAGACGAGAAACAAACTTAAATAAAGCAACAAAATTGCGCCACCTCCCCGGCAACGGCGCCAAAATTTGACAGGGCAGTCGTATACCTATCAAAAATAACCAACTGACTCTAACTAATATAGCTAGGGAAGTCGGGTCGAATCCACAGAGAGGTAGGAAATTGTCAGCTTAATCTAAGTCCGTCAAGGTAACCAATTTGGGGGGTTTTTAATTGTGATAATCTAAACTAATAAGAGCAAGGAAGAGAATAAAGTAGAGAAATGAATTAAGCAGATAGAGGGAAACAGCTAAGACAGACGGTTCACCATAATCATTTGGTCAAATAATCTAGGTCTCAGGTCAATGCAGACACGGTCTGAGGAGCAGTGAATATCTCCTTTCGGTCTCAATTCGCCCTAAAGCATAAACAGCTTAGCTTCGCCCTAACTATAATGCTCTATTGTTCGCTACTAGTCTCGCCTATTCCAACCTTTCGGTCCAGGTCAAGGGTCACTAAGGTATAAATGCCTAATCGTGTCGACTCAATTAGACAGATACAGATAATTGCAGCATTTAACAACAAAGATTATACCAGCATTAACCCGATAAATCGAGTACTATTCCCTTATAATTATAGATCCCCTTTAGTCTTAGCAGAAGGGAATTAGCTACTCATTATTATTGAATTACCAACAACAACAACAAATAGATAATCGAAACTAAACATGATAATAAAACTAATGAAGGATTGAATAAAGGAACAATAATAACAATAAAGGGAAGAAGGAATTAAAGCAATAATTGTGATTAAAGGATGAAGGAAGAATAAAATACCAATCGTAAATCCAAATTCGAGTAGCAAAGTGTAAAGGAAGAACAAATTTGAGAACAGTAGTCAGAGGTACAGTGAAAGTGAACGAGATCCAGAGTACGTAGTTCCTCTCTGAGTCTTATACGAAAAATCCATCCTAAACCTAATCTATGGACTAATTACAAAAGCCCATAAGATAATTAGGCGGAAAATAACTAAAGCAGGGCAAACTACTCGATCGAGTGGAAATAAACCACTCGATCGAGCAACCATACGTCAATCCTCTCGATCGAGTAGAAATAAACTACTCGATCGAGTACTTCTTGCAATGTCTCCTCGGTTAACTCTTCAAACTGCTCGATCGAGCAATCTTAAGCATATAAAGCATTCGATCGAGTAGAAAACTACTCGATCGAGCTATTTAGACACGCTAGGACATCAAAGCACCTTCCGAAACCAGCTCACGCGTCTCCAAAATGTTAGATTCCAAGCTCCGGATCCTTATTCTCCATAAATGTATGCAATTGGGACAAATTAGGCTCGATTTAGCTCCTCCTTGGTCAATTCCTGTAAATTACATAAAACGAACCAAAGTAGCAAATTCGGGGGTATTTATAGCTAGATGCTACATAAATAGTACATAAATGCGTGTAAAAATGAGGTAAAAACCTTATATAAAATATACGCATCAGCAACCAAGGACCGGACAAATCTAACTACTATTTGGCAGATGAAGAGTATTACAGGATAAGCAGGTTACTAAATCCTGGAAGAAGAGCCGTGCAGAATAGCCTGGCAGGACATTCAAACAAACTAGATTAAGAAGATAAACAAGAAATGCAGTTGTATGAACTAATAATCACGTCCTATTCTCAAGGAAGACCAAGTCTAACTATAAGACTATATCATCCATGAATCAAGACGAGTAAAAGAAGAAAAGCTGAAGATTGGTTAAGAGTAGAACAAGTCAACCGGATTAATAGGGAGTGTGCCCTATTAATCCGGTAACAGCTCCGACAATGGGAAGGGACGTTGAGATCAATACAACGTTAATATTTGTAGAACTATAAATAGCATTTGTAAATGGATTATAATTCATTGATTATTCCTTAGTTATTTCCACAATTTACCTCTCATTATTTCCCGAATATTCAATTATATACACAAACTTGTACTCAGCTTATCCAAATAATACAAGCGATATTCTTTATATTTGGTCTTTCCTTATTATTTACTCATCATATTTTTTCAAGCTTATAGAACTAGATACCCAAATTACTCTTTAATCAAGCCGGATCCATTCAAGCAAAATCCTGCTAAAACATCTACAAAGTAGCATTTCTGATTTTTGATGAAGCCCATCGCTTGTGGAAGGATTTGGCTGATAGGTTCTCGGTGGTTGACGGTTCGAAAATTCATTGCCGTCAAATCTGACCTCCATGATTGCAAGCATGAGAAAGGTATGTCCATCACCTCGTATTTCGGGAATCTTAAAGTTTTGTCGGATGCTCTCGCTAATTATGAGCCACCATTTGCTTGTCAATGTGGAAAATGCACTTGCGATATTAATGCTAATGTTATTGCTCGACAACACTTGGAACGCTTGCATAAATTACTCCTGGGATTAGACCGTTCCATTTACAGTAATTTACGGTCTCATATTCTGTCTCTCGATGATTTGCCGTCTGTTTATCGCGCGTTTCAGTTAGCCTTGCAAGAGGAACGTTTGAAGTGTGGGTCTAATTCCTCGGATGAGCCACCAGAGGTGGCGGCCTTTGCTAATCGCAACCCTACCAAACCCGCTGCCTCTGTTCCAGATTGGAGGGCCCTTCGCGTGCAGGAACAGAAGGAGCGTCGTAAGCTGTCGTGCTCCCATTGCTCTATGTTTGGTCATGAAGTTGCGGCCTGTTTCATTTGCCTACATAAATTCCCGGAGTGGTGGGGTGATCGCCCACGCACGTTGGAAGAGGTTCAGGCTCGTGGTAGAGCTAATACAGGGGCCGCTGCCTCGACTTCCCAAACTCCTGCCCGTGCCAATGCTTTGATTGGTGACTCTTCTGACCGTCTTTCTGGTATGTCCTCCGACTAGATAATTGATACTGGAGCCTCTCATCATGTTACAGGCGATATTACTTGGCTTACTCAATCATATTCTATTCCGTCATGTCCTATTCAATTGCCTAATGTACAGAGTGTTTCGGCCACCACAGCCGGGACGGTTTGGCTGTCGGAAACTTTATTCTTAACTAATGTTCTATATGTTCCCAAGCTTACCTGTAACTTATTGTCGGTCTCTCAATTAGTTGCGGCAACTAATTATGTCTTGAGCTTTACTAATCACTTGTGTCATATACAGGACCCTTTCTTGAGGACGAGGATTAGAGCAGGTGAGCTGCGGGACGGACTTTACTATTTGCGTGTAGTGGGACGGCCAGCTGCGGTACATGTGGTGAGCGCTGCAGACTCTTTTGGTTTATGGCACAAGCGTTTGGGGCATCCCTCGAATAAAGTAGTTCATTTACTTCCTCAAGTTAGCAAGTTTCGTAATTTAATTGATGCACCGTGTGAAATTTGTCATCACGCAAAACATAGTCGTCACAGTTTTCATTTGAGTGATAATAAAGCTTTGGATATTTTTGCGTTAATTCATTGTGATTTATGGGGTCCGTATCGTACTCCTTCTTCCATTGGTGCTAAATATTTTTTGACAATAGTCGACGATTATTCCCGGGGTGTGTGGGTTTACCTTCTCTTTGATAAAACGGAAGTGACCTCTACCTTTATGAATTTTTTGGCCATGGTACACACACAATTTAATAAGCAAGTTAAAATGGTTCGGTCTGATAACGGCAATAAGTTTAATGCCATGGCCGATTATTATGCAAAAAATGGTATTATTTTTCAAACTTCCTGTGTCGGCACGCCTCAACAAAATGGGCGTGTTGAACGGAAACACCGTCATATTTTGAATGTGGCCCGGGCACTTTTATTCCAAGCTAATTTACCAATGACTTTTTGGGGCGAATGTGTGCTTTCGGCAGCTTATCTTATCAACCGAACTCCGTCCTTGCTCCTTAAAAATAAAACGCCCTATGAGCTCTTATTTGGTACTCCCCCCTCTTATGCCAATATTCGGGTATTTGGGTGCCTGTGCTTCGTCCACAATCAACATATCCACGGTGACAAATTTGCCAAACGTAGTCGTAAGTGTGTCTTTGTTGGTTATCCGCACAATAAGATGGGTTGGAAGGTATTTAATCTTGACACGGGGAAAATATTTGTCTCTCGCGATGTTTATTTCTATGAGGATTCATTTCCGTATTTAACTCATACTCATGACAATGTCACTGACCAACCCGACGAAATGCCGTTTACCGTGGACTCTGTCCCTGACCCACCCGCGACAGAGGAGCAACTCGCTGGACCTGGCACGGTTGTTGCACCTGTTACGGATCCTCATATGGCAAAGGTTGGGGAATCTAATTCGGGCCCCGGGTCTCATATTGATACTACTACTGAGGAAGGACCTACTAATGAAAATACTGAGGAAGGACCTAATAATGCAGCCACTGATGTTGCACGTATTGATATTGCTAATAATTCTGATAATGCAAATAACAGTGAAGTTCTTGGTACCGGTCATCGACTTAAAATACCGTCTACTAGGCTTCGTGGTTTTATTGTTGGTACCACGTCTGATCCCACTACACCCCCGTCCTCTCCTGATAGCTCATCTTCTTCCTCTTCCTCAGGTACGCCCTATGCTCTAGCTAATTATCTTAATTGCCATAAATTTTCTGCCCGACACCGTCATTTTCTTGCATCCATTACGGAAGGCAATGAGCCTCCTTCTTTTCGGGTTGCAATTAATGACCCCCTGTGGTGCCGGCGCAATGCAAGATGAAATTACTGCCCTTGAAACTAATCGCACGTGGGAATTAACCACTTTACCAGTTGATAAAAAGGCACTCGGGTGTCGATGGGTTTATAAAATCAAGTACAAATCTAATGGTGATATTGAACGTTACAAAGCTTGTCTTGTGATTTTCGGCAATCATCAAATTGGGGGTATTGACTTCGGTGAAACTTTCGCACCCGTAGTCAAAATGGTCCCAATCCGTGCTTTTCTCTCAGTCGCGGCTATTAATCGGTGGGAACTCCATCAAATGGATGTTCATAATGCCTTTTTACATGGGGATTTGACAAAAGAGGTTTATATGCGCCTGCCACCGGGTTTTAGCAAAGGTAAGGAAGGAAAAGTTTGCAAATTACGCAAGTCTCTCTATAGGCTACGACAAGAGCCTCGTTGTTGGTTTGCTAAACTCGGAGCTGCCTTACGTGATTATGGCTTTGCCCAATCCCATTCCGATTATTCCTTATTCAATTTTACCCGTGATAAGGTATGTCTTCATGTCTTAGTCTATGTTGACGACCTTGTCATTGCAGGTAATAATTCTGCGGCTATTGTTTCCTTCAAAGCATATCTTAGTAAATGTTTTCATATGAAAGATTTGGGTTCTTTAAAATATTTCTTGGGCATTGAAGTTTCTCGTAATTCGGAGGGCATTTTTCTTAATCAACGGAAATATGCTTTTGATATTATTTCCGAAGCCGGACTTCTTGGTGCCAAACCCGCCCCACCACCTCTTGAGCAACACCACACTTTGGGTTCAGCCGCAGGTGATATTATTAAGGATGTTGAATCATATCGGCGACTAGTGGGCCTTCTTGTTTACCTTTCCGTCACACGCTCAGACCTCGCCTATTCGGTTCATACCCTTTCACAATTTCTCCATAACCCATGCCAAGAACATATGACTGCCTCTCTTCGCGTGGTTCGCTATTTGAAAGGGAAGCCGGGTCAGGGAGTCTTACTACGGTCAGATAGTTCCTTACATATATTTGGTTGGTGCGACTCTGATTATGCTAGTTGTCCTATGACTCGATGGTCTGTCTCGGGATGGGTTGTTTTTCTCGGTGCTTCTCCTATTTCGTGGAAGACGAAAAAGCAACAAACCATATCTCTTTCGTCTACAAAAGCTGAATATCGGTCTATGGTATCTGTTTTGTGTGAGTTGAAATGGCTCGTTGGGCTCCTCTCTAGCTTTGGGGTTTCTGTGCCTCGTCCTATGAAGCTTTTTTGCGACAATCAGTCGGCTATTCAAATCGCTCAAAATCCAGTATATCATGAGAGCACAAAACACATTAAGGTGGATTGTCACTTTATCCGTGACGCTATTCACGATGGCTTAGTCACCACGTCCTATGTTAATACCCGGTCTCAGCTTGCCGATATTTTTACCAAGGCTCTCGGTTCAGCGCAATTTAATTTTCTCCTTGCCAACCTGGGCGTTCTTGATCCCCACGCTCCAGTTTAAGGAGGGGTATTAGGCCGGATATTAGGCCTCGTTATGACCGTGTTTTAGGCCCAATTTAATTAGGGTTTAATTCCCCTATTATTGCCAAAATGTATTTATACTCTTTGAATGAATACGATAACACAATTTACACCAAAACATTTACCTTGTGCTTTAACATATTCTATCGTTTCATGAGAAGAGACAAGTAGTTTCTAATTGTTTAATTTTGAAAACTGGTTTATGGATTGTTTAGACCTCAACAATGACATTTCGAATCTATTTGTCAGCTTTAATGTGTTTTAAAAAGTCTTTGTTCTTTAAACTTGTTTTTCTAATTTCAAGTTTCGAAGACGAAACTTTTATTAGTGGGGAAGGTTGTAACACCCGCTATTTTCTAATCTCATTTATTTTATTTTTATTTAAGAGATTTAATTTTAATTTCTAGTTTATCAGTTTTTCTTTAAATCGTTAATTAATTCAGTTTTAAGTCGTATTTAAATCCGTTCCCTTCTCGGACCGACTTTTTATTTAAATGATATTTTTAAAAGCAAAACGAAAAGTCGATGTTGGCCATTTCTATTCGACCGTACTTTTGACTCTTAAACAAGTTAATTACTTAACTGTATTTATTCCTTTATTATTTTATTTCAAAATCTTTAAGATAATTACCATTGTCTTACTTTTAATCTTTTCACTAAATAAAATGGAGAAGATATTTTTAGTGAAAGGAGACCATCTTGGCTGGTTGTTTGGTGAGATTTTTAAGGAAAATTTAATTTTGTTGCTAATTACTTATTCCTTCCTATTAAATCGTCCATATTTATTCACACTTTTATTCATATAAAAAAAGAAAAAGAAATAAACCCTATTGTTCTCTCAAACCTGCGTGGGATGCTTCATCCATCACCGTGTAATCTTCATTATTTTTGTGCTCATATTCATCTCATTTCACCCTAATTTTAAGGGTAATTCAATTACTCTTATCGACCTAGTGTTAGTTTTTATTTTTATATTAATTATCGTATGGTTTATTCATATGATCGATATGTTTTTTTAGGGTTCAAGTGTAACACCTGCTCATTTCTAATCTCATTTGTTTAATTTTATTTATGAGATTCTAATTCTTATTCTTTGGCTTACGGTTTAATTTAATTATTTTATTAATTCCGTTTCAAGTCTTATTTCAGTTCGATTTCATTTACGGACCGACTTTTGTATAGATAATCTTTTTTTTTATATATTCCATTTCATCGAAAATTTCCTTTGGAATATTATTTGGTGCTGGTGACATATCCTTTTAGTCACACCTTATTCTTCCGTTTTATAATTGGATAATCACCTTATCAAATTGTTAACTTTTGCAACAAGTAATAAATGGTTGACCTTGTCACCTAATGTTGTTGTTGTTGACCGTATATTTGAGAGAAGTCAAGGGATATGGTTGTTGCTATTTCCACTCACTAATACTCCTTATTATACAAGCATTTTGCCCACATTCATTTATCATTCTTTAAAAAAAAAGAAACAAAACCCTAAAACTCCTCTCAAGGAGCTGTGACATATATCAGCCAAACATCATCATTTATTCATCATTATTTTGCTCTTATTCATCTCCTTTCGTCTGTTTTCAAAGGGTAACTGACTATCCTTATTAGTTTTTGCTAATTTTTACCTTAGTTTAACTGTGATTAATTCATATGTATAATATTTTGTTTTGAAGGATTTTGTGACGATCCACAAGAAGACGAGTTTATTGTGCATTCGGACATCGACTAGAGGTAACTCTTAAGGACGTGACTTGATGTTTCATCAGCTTTATGAGTAGTTGTCTGATTATGCAGTTTTTAATGTTTAATATGTTAATTATGCAAAATTGGTTTTTATGGTGTATAAAATTTATGATAAGACTTCTGAATATGAAAGGATGAACATGTAAAATTTCAAGTATAAATTCGTTGGTTTGTTATGTTAATTAAAAGAAATCGTCATTTGGTCATAATAATGAGTTTAAACCAATTTTTATGTATTAATTATTAAATTATGAAATAATTTCATGATATTGATTATTTTCAATCCTATGATGTATGTTGATATTGAAGAAATTTTAATATCTTGTTTATAGGTTTAATTTATAATTAAAAGTATTTAATCTTTGTTTGGGCAGAATTGATGTTTGATTTTTAATAGTTAGTTTTTGGAAGTTTTAATTTTCGTGGCTTATTTTACTGGCTCTAATAATGAATTTAAGAATGATACAAATTTTTATATAAGCTATTTTGGGTCGATTTATAATTTTAATAATTGAAATACAAATCTGGCTGTTTTAGAGATGTATTTATAATAAATGTATTTCTTGACTTTTGTTTTCTGGAACTGATGATTGTCATCGGTGGTCGTCTGGGAGTGTTGCACCCCGGGAGTTATGTACATACACTTAGACTAGGGCCTCGCACTGCGGAGTAAGACGCCGCCCTATTGTGGTTGTGGAACCGCGGTACTTTAGCATAGTCCGAGTGAAAATCTAGACTAAGCCACTAAGCTGGTTTTCCATAAGGAGTATTTGAGATTGTATCTTATACTTTAATGTTTTTGAAGTTGATTTGGATTTTCAATTGTTCAAATGTCATTTACGTTTTAACATATTATGATTTACCGAGGTTTCATATTTCAAGTAATTGTGGTTTCAGCATCTGCTTGTTTTAACTTGTTGAAATGTGGCTGGGAGAACGCCTGAGTTACTCCTCACTTATTGTGGCTGTTATGTATATAACATGACAGGTTCTGGAGGTTGCTGGGGTTCGAGTGAGAGCTAGCGAGTTGTCGATCCTAGTCCTTTAAATCTTTTCGTTTAAGTTGGTTTTAGTTTGAACACTTTGAAGGAAATTTTGTTTTCGCCCTTTTTATAAAAGTGGCAATTGTTTAGAATTAACCATTTGTTTTTTTTTTCTATAATTGAGAATTTTCACGTTCTCGTTATAATAATACTTAGTTTTTATATGTGTGACATTTTAATCCCAATTCGACAATGTTTCCGCCATTGTTTTGCACTAGATTTATAGGGGATTACAGTTGGTATCAGAGCATCACTGCTCCCGACGCTAATACTTGAACTATAACAACCCGACCCCCCATCGTCGTAATACAACCCCAACAAGATGGGTGTGTACTTTTGGGCCTATTTGTTTGTCCTCACTTAAACCCAAAAGTACAAGGCCTTGTTACTAAGTGATGGGTGGAATCTCTTATAAAGATATCACAAGCTCCATATTTTCATGATGTGGGATAACTTATTATCAATCATCTCTTGGGGTATTACAAACTACCCCACTTAAATAACACAACGTCCTCGTTGTGCCCGGAGGCTGACCGCAGCCAAGCCCAGAATCCTCCCTCGCTAGGTGTGTGACCCGGGTACTCCCGACCACAGGCTCACAACACAGTCTCATGGTTGATCTCATACAATTTATAAAAACCCGACCCCTCACCGTCGTAACACAACCCCAATAAGATGGGTGTGCACTTTTGGGCCTATTTGTTTGTCCTCACTTAAGTCCAAAAGTGGTGGGTGGAATCTCTTATAAAGATATCACAAGCTCCATATTTTCCCGATGTGGGACAACTTATTCTCAATCATCTCTTAGGGTGTTACAAACTCCCCCACTTAAATAACACAACGTCCTCGTTGTGCCCGGAGATTGACCGCAGTCAAGCCCAGAATCCTCCCCCGCTAGATGACACGGCTGTCGCAACCCTATCAACAATAAAACCAACTAGTCCCTATAAAATGTAGTAGAGGCAGTCGGATATCGAATCCACAGGGAGATGGGAAAATTTATGCTAAACTAAGTCTGTCTAAGTAACTGTTTCTTAGGGTTTTGATTGTTTATTCTAACTACGGAGATGTAAAGGAAAGAGAACAAAAGAGACAAGGATAAAACTTTGGAGAAATTGACAAATAAAGAGAGATAGCTAGGACAGTCGGTTCACCATGGTTTTCTAGGAATCCAATCTAGGGTCACAGGTCAGCATAAATTCGGTCTGCAGGATAATGAAAAAGTCCTCTCGGTCCGCTATTCGCCCTAAAACATTACTAGCTTAGATTTCACCCTCACTAGCATGCCCTAATGTTTATTGCAGGTCATACCCCTTCCAATCTCTCTATCTAGGTCAAGGTGTACCAATTCAATTAGCTGAATGCGTCGACTCAAGCAACTAATCGCTATCAAAAGCAATGATTAACAACACAAACCTAATTTGCACCAAACCCTAATCACATATTCATAATTCCCTAATTACCATGGCTCCCCTATGTCCTAGCATATAAGGTTTAGCTATGCATGATTGATATTGAAGAAATAATAAAAGGAACAACAAATAAATTGAACATACTAATTAGCAAAGAGAAAGGAGGAAGAGAAATCAATATAAGAGATGAAAACAAGAATGAAATTACAATAATAATTAAACGAAATAAAGGTTAGGAATACCGAATACAAGAGAGTAGTAATGGAGTAATTAGGTCTAGAGATTAAAATTATGAGAGAGAGAATGAGAGAGAGGAGAAGAAGAAGTCCCTAATGACTGCCATCACTTCTCCTATATATTCCTAGTTACAAAATAATATCCGAAAATTAACTAAAGTTTGCGTAACAGACTAAACCTCTCGATCGAGTAGAAATAAACTACTCGATCGAGAACAAAACTCAACAAACCTCTCGATCAAGTAACATAAGTACTCAATCGGGGACTCCAACAAACACCTATTTCGATCGAGTAAAGGGAGGACTCGATCGAGGTCTTTCTTCATCTAAAGGAGCTTGATCGAATGGTTTTGACAACCAATCTTGGTCGGTCGAGAGCAACAACACCATATCAGCGTAGGTGCACTCAAGGCATCTTCCGTAACCACTTCACGCTCTCTTAGGAAACAATATCAGGGTACCGTTTCTTCTTTTTCCAAAATACATGCAAACGGGGCAAGTTTAGGCTCGATTGTGCTCCCTCCGGCTCATTCCTACAAATAATACAAGATGAGCCAAAGTAGACTATTCGGGGGACATTTTTAGCTAAATGCCACATAAATAACATAGAAATGCGTGTAAAAATAGGGTGAAAACCTTATATAAAATACACGCATCAAACCTTCTCAAACCAAATCTTTGCTTTTCCCCAAGCAAACTAATAAATACAACTAAAGACAATTAGTGGAACGGGACCAACTTACCAGCTACAAATTGTCCACCAAAGCCAATTTATTACAACAACCAACAAAGTGGCGAAAAGTAAGTGCAAATGAGTTAAATCAATGCTTTAAACTATCGAACCGTCGACCTTGAAAGACTTATATATATCGTACTCTCACGGGTCGCTCATCACACAAATTAAGCACAAGGTGAGCATGAAAGAATGAGATAGAAAGAAGTAAAGACACTCACCTAACTCGGCCTATAAGAACATGCATGCAGCTGACATGAAACCGATTTCTACCGACCGTACATATGCATTCCAACCCATCAGGACCAAGACACACGTACATATAATGTGAGGTGAGGCGATTGGGTAAGAAGGGGCAAAATAGATTTGGATAAGTGGAGGTAAAGCCAAGCTAGTACAACCAAAACCAAATAATCATCACATTCCGCTTCACTACTTAATACAAAAGGTAAAACCGTGCCATTGTGGCAGAACGTCACTCACATTAACAAAAGACTCCCCATAAAAAGTAATGATAAGCATGGGAGTATTATTCAACGATCCTTTTTCCATATGATTCTTTTCTTTTCATCATTTTTCATTCTTTCAAACTTTTTCATTTCTTTTTCATTTCACTTTTCTTCTTATTCATTCACTACCAACTTCAGGTCTTTCCAAGCGAACCAAATCTGACATGGATAACAGCATACCCACGGTAACCATGCAACTAGCTTGACAAGGCAGGCTAAATTTGGATGTAGTTAGGGGGTCAAAAGGCAAATTTGGCTAATGTGAAGGTAATGGGTAGTAATGAAAGAAAGAGTGTAAGTTACCTCTCCGCGTGTGTCACCACCGCAAACCGAATGCTTACAGGTACTAAGAAAAGGGCATCATGCACGTGCAAATTGATGTTACATATCGTATAGAGAGTACTACTCACATCCTATATGAAACTGGTCATGAATGTCACCAGTTTATCAAGCTCTAAACCTTAGAATGTATATGTAGCTTGCCAGTAAGAGAGTCAAGTCTATTCGTTCAGCTAAATTTAAACCAAAAACTCGTAGATTATGCACATTACCATACCAACAAAAATGTTAAGAAAGTGCAAGACAAGGGTAAAAGACTCAAAGTAGCATAAAATTTCCATCGTTCCGACTCAAGCTAAATGCAAAAGTAAACGTGAAATTTTTGAATTGTTTTTTTTTTTTGAATTTTTATTAGATTTATATAATTAAAACAAGCAATGCATGCGAAAATAAACGTGCAAATTTAAATGCAATAAAAACAATATCATGCCCTCATTGTACCAAAAACAGGAAAAAGAAATCCAAAATGACAAGAAAAAAAGAGGGTAAGCTCGGAAAACTTACAAGATGACGTGAAATAACGACCTCCCCAAACCAGCCATCAATATGGGAGGTCGTAAACAGCCCCGTAGTAACCTCACATATCACGAGGCAAAGCAGCAGAACTCGATCGAGGAATAGGGCATTCGATCGAGTTAATTGGGCTAGCATAAGTATTAGATTGAAGAGAGGAGGCTCTCGATCGAGATGTCCTCTTTTGCAGGTACTCGATCGAAGAAAGGAAGCATTCGATCGAGTCAATTTGGCTGTAAAAGTGTTCGATCGAGAAGAGAGAGTACTCGATCGAACAGTCTTCATGAGAGTCCTGCAAAAACGCAGCAATGTTCTACG
The DNA here is from genome assembly GCF_048544455.1 of Silene latifolia. NCBI lineage: Eukaryota > Viridiplantae > Streptophyta > Magnoliopsida > Caryophyllales > Caryophyllaceae > Silene > Silene latifolia. The sequence continues at coordinate 97,547,229 of NC_133537.1, read as the reverse complement.
GGACTAATACAATAGCTCTAATGTTCAGCCTATAGTTCAGAAAACTAAAAACTAAAGCACACAAAAATCAAAATGAATGTTTTAACAAAGTATAACAAATTACAAGTCGGGTTGCCTCCCGGATAGCGCAGGTTTAAGAGGTCCCGCACGACCTTTTGACTTCAATTATCTGGTTCATATGGATTGTCGAAGTAGAGAACTTCAACCTTGCAAACCACGTCATTTGCATCATAGTAATGCTTCACATACTGGCCATTTACTTTAAATCTTTCGCCCTCAGAATTCTCTAATTCAAAGGACCCAAATTTGTTGACAGCAGTCACTGTGTAAGGGCCACTCCACGTAGACTTTAGCTTACCAGGGAACAAGCGCAGTCGGGCATTAAACAGCAACACCTTCTGCCCGACTTGGAATTCTCGAGGTATAGTCCGTTTGTCGTGCCATCTCTTTGTTTTCTCTTTGTAAATGCGCGAGCTATCATAGGCATTGAGCCTAAAATCTTCCAGCTCATCTAGCTGCAACAAACGATTCTCACCACACAACTTAGGATTATAATTTAATTCATGAATGGCCCATCAAGCCTTACACTCTAATTCAACAGGTAAATGACAAGACTTTCCATAAGCTAACCGATATGGTGATGCACCAATCGATGTTATAAATGCAGTCCAATATGCCCATAATGTGTCATCTAACTTAAAACTCCAATCCTTCTGTGATTTAGAAATAACCTTAGCCAAAATCTCTTTTATTTCCCTATTAGAGACCCCAACCTGCCCACTAATGTGGGGATGATACCCCAAACCGCGACGATGTTGGACACCGACCTTAGACAGTATAGCTGTTAGTTTCTTTTCTGTAAAGTGCATTCCCCGTCACTAATGATGACCCTAGAGACACCAAATCGGGGAAAAATAATCCTTTTAAACATTTTAATCACGGTCTTGCATCACAGTTAGGTGAAGCAATAGCCTCCACCCATTTTGACACATAGTCTACAGCTACTAAAATATACCTGTTACATTTACTAGATGGGAATGGTCCTTGGAAATAAATGCCCCAGACATCAAAAACCTCGATCTCTAGAATGTCGTTTTGTGGCATCTCATGTCTCTTAGAAATATTTCCCGAGCGCTGTCAAGCATCACAAATTGCAACGAACACGTTAGCATCTGCAAACAGAGTAGGCCAGTAGAAACCAGATTGAAGTACCTTAGCCACGGTGCGCGACGGACCGTGGTGACCGCCATAAGAGGAAGAATGACAGCCTTCCAGGATTGCTTTGGTCTCCTACTGTGGAATACACTGTCTGTAAAGACCGTCTGCACACTCCTTAAATAGATAAGGATCATCCCAGAAGTATTGCTTGGCGTTGTAAAGAAACTGCTTCCTCTGCTGATAAGACAGGTCGGGTGGCAGCTCGCCAGTGACAACATAGTTTGCTAAATCTGCATACCATGGATCATGGTTAGTATTAGCGAAAACTGCAAATAAAGAATCATCAGGGAAAGAATCATTAATAGGTAAAGGATCCTCTCCCTCCTGTTGTGGTAACCGTGACAGGTGATCAGCTACTACATTCTCTGCACCCGTCTTATCTTTGATCGTCAGATCAAATTCCTGGAGAAGGAGTATCCATCTCAACAATCGTGGTTTAGCTTCCTTCATAGCAAGAAGGTGTCTCAGCGCTGCATGGTCAGTAAAAACAGTAACTTCTGACCCTATCAAGTAAGAGCGAAATTTCTCCAGCGCATAAACCACAGCTAGCAGCTTCTTCTTAGTAGTGGTGTACTTCACTTGAGCCTCATCTAGAGTTCAGCTCGCATAGTATATTGCACTGAAAGCTTTGTCTTTCCGCTGACCTAACACCGCTCCTAGTGCATAATCCCTAGCATCACACATAATCTCAAACGGCAACTCCTAGTTAGGAGGTTGTATAATCGGTGCTTAAATCAAGGCCTACTTTAACCTGTCAAAAGCAGAAAGACACTCATCAGTAAATACAAAGGGAGGCATCTTTATGTAACAACTGTGTAAGTGGTTTAACAATTTTCGAAAAATCCTTTAAGAACCGGCGATAAAAACCAGCATGACCAAGGAAACTCCTCACTTCTTTATTAACAGGATCGGAGGAGGCAGCTGCTGAATCACTTGCACCTTTGCCTTATCCACCTCAATGCCCCTATCAGAAACTAAGTGCCCTAAGACAACTCCCTCGTTGACCATAAAGTGGCACTTCTCCCAGTTAAGCACGAGATTAACCTTAATGCAGCGCTGCAACACTTTATCAAGGTTAGACAAGCAGTTATCAAAATCACTCCCATAGACATTAAAATCGTCCATAAAGACCTCCATAATAGACTCTATATACTCAAAAAATATCCCCATCACGCACCTTTGAAAGGTGGCAGAGGCATTACACAAACCAAAAGGCATTCTACGATACGCAAAAACACCTTGAGGACAAGTGAAAGTAGTCTTTTCCTGATCATCCGGATGAATAGGGATCTGAAAGAACCCTGAATACCCATCTAAATAACAGAAAAACTTCTGAGAGGCTAACCTTTCTACCATCTGATCGATAAAAGGAAGGGGGAAGTGATCCTTCTTTGTGGCGGCATTCAGCTGTCTATAGTCTATGCACATCCGCCAACCCGTCAAAACTCTAGTAGGTATCAATTCATTTTTATCATTCTTAACCACAGTCGTCCCTCCTTTCTTAGGAACTACCTGAACTGGACTCACCCATTTAGAATGACCAACAGAGTAGATAATACCTGCATCGAGTAGCTTCATTACCTCAGCCATCACAACATCCTGCATCTTCTGATTCAGCCTGCGCTGCCCCTGTCTGCAAGGTTTGTGATCTTCTTCTAACTCAATCATGTGCATGCAGATATCAGGGATGATGCCCTTAATATCATCCAATGAATAACCCATCGCTTTCCTGTTTTTCTTAAGAACAGCTAACAAAGCGGTCAGCTGTTTATCATCCAATTTAGCACTAACAATGACTAGATATTGCTCTGTATCATCTAAAAATGCATATTTGAGATGGGACGGAAGAGGCTTATGCTCGGGTACCTTTACCCCAATAGCGCAAAGAGTATTTACCAGTTGTTCTACCCTCTCTCCTTCAGCGTCGGTGAGGTCACGCTCATCTATTGCAGCTTCAAGCAAATCCAACACAACGTCATTGTTTTCCTGGTTATCTGCACACTTATCTAGCAACATCAAAGCTTCCAGTGGATCCTTAATCAAGGAATCCGACCAGAACTCATAAATAGACTCATCAACGATATCAACTGAATAATATGTATCCTCTATCATTGGTCTAGTAAGTGTACTAGGCAAACTGAAAGTGATGGCGTCATCCCCCACTGCAAGAGTCAAACGCCCTTGTTTGACATCAATAACAGCCCCAGCTGTACATAATAATGGTCTTCCTAGTATAATTGGGGTCCGGGTATCCTCAGCTATGTCTAAGATAATGAAATCTGCTGGTATAAAGAAGCTGCCTACTTTGACAGGCACGTTTTCTAGGAAACCTAAGGGTTGTCTAACCGATCTATCAGCCATCTGGAGGGTGATATTAGTCATTTAAAGATGACCTATATTAAGTTTCTTGCAGACATAGTAGGGCAAGACATTGACACTGGCTCCTAAGTCACAGAGAGCCTTATCTATCACTTCATTTCCTATGGTACAGGTAATAGAGAAACTACCCGGGTCTTTCATTTTAGATGGAGCTCTATCGAGAATTAAGTTACTAGACTCTTCCATAAATGCAACAGTCTCGAACTCGCTCAGCTCTCTCTTACGCGTCAAAATATCTTTCATAAATTTTGCATAGGAAGGTACCTGGGTAATTAGCTCGGTAAAAGGAATGGTCACCTGAAGATTCTTGACCACATCCACGAATTTACCGTACTGTCGCTCGACCTTAGCATCTTTCAGACATCCCGGATAAGGAATTCTGGTAACAATAAGTGGGTTTGCGACCTTCTCTTTACCTTTGTCTAAACGTGGCATCTCTGCAGCAGGGAAAGATGACCCAGCAACAAGTTTAGATGTCAAAACAGCATCTTCGCTGCTACATGTGTTCGATCAAGTACGCTTTTCACTCGATCGAGAGCTTTTATCCAGAGAACTGCTCAATCGAGGAACACAGACCTCTCGATCGAGTTCTTCAATTTGGGCACTCCTCGATCGAGAATATATATTACTCGATCGAGGGCTTCTGAGGAAAAACCACTCGATCGAGGACTTGGACGAAGTTTAGCAGGGACGTCGTCAATTTGTTCTTCCAAAATAGTTTCCGGACTCTCATTAACAGATAAATCAGCATTTTCCGGCATCTCTGGTCAATCATAAGTAAGACCGCTTTGGAGATTTATTGCAATCATCGGGTCATAAGGAGGTAAGTAACGTGCTTGGTTCATTTGGTCAGATGTAAGTTGTGCAACTTGATCCTGCAACTGCTTCATAGAACATTCATTTTCTTCTGCATTTTTCTGGACAGGAAGTGCTAAAGATAGCACCAAGGACTTCAGTTCTGATATTTCTATATTTGTGGAAGAAGGTTCAGCTTGTTATGGCATTGGATAAATAGAACGAGAGGTACTTGGTACGGCGATATCTTCATAAAATTTAGAGAATGAGAGTCCTTGCTTGAAATGTTGATAAGCACGGACTCGCTCTACCTCAGCCATACAAGTAATGGGATCATGTCCTTCCACACCACATCTACCACAACTCACCTCTTGCTCAATCATAGCATGAACATGCTCATGTTCACCTGTAATTTGTAAAATCTCCTGATTGACACACCTCTCATTAGGAATTTCCACCACAGCGACAAAAGATTCACCAGCTTTGTCATCCACTCGTCTGCCTCCTCTGGGATTTTTATATTCAGCTACACGAATGGCCATGTCTTCAATAACATGTCATCCCTTATCATCTTCAACATTTTTCTGAAATCTCCCTTTGGCTGCATTATCCAATATGGCTCTTTGATCAGCATATAACCCATTGTAGAATTGGGTACATAAGAACCACCGTTGGAAACCATGATGAGGCACAGAACGAACAAGTTTCTTGAACCTAGTCCAAGCTCCATTCAGATCTTCGGTAGGCAGTTGTATGAATGTGGTGATTTGGGCTCTTAATGCATTAGTGCATTGCGGTGGCAAATATCTTCTATAAAAGGCCAAGGTTAGGGAATTTCAGTCAGTAACACCAGCAGCTTCCCTATCCAAATCTCTCAACCATTCCTGGGTGTCATCAGTCAAAGAAAAAGGAAAAAGAACTCCCTTTACCCTTTCCTATGTCACCCCAGCAGCTAAAGGAATGGTGGAGCAATACTCAGTAAACAATTCTATATGCTTACACGGATCTTCGCCAGCTGCTCCCTTGAAGAGATTCCTCTCATCCAAGTGAATGTAGGCCGGATGAATTCGAAAGTTGCCTAAATTCTTAGTAGGTAGCAAGAAACCTTTGGGCGGAGAATCTATCGTAGGTTCTTAGTGACTGGCGATGTTCGGCATCTTAGCAAAATGAAGTTGTAAGGATAGCAGATATACCAATGCCCTTTTCTAGGATGGATTACCTGCAACACAATTATGGCACTAGAGAAAATTATGAGATCAGTCTCAAGGAATAAATTCCTTGAGACGAGAGACAAACTTAAAATAAAGCAACAAAATTACGCCACCTTCCCGGCAACGACGCCAAAATTTGACACGGCTGTCGCAACCCTATCAAAAATGAAACCAACTGGTCCCTATAAAATATAGTAGAGGCAGCCGGGAATCGAATCCACAGGAAGATGGGAAAATGTATGGTAAACTAAGTCTGTCAAAGTAACTGTTTCTTGAGGTTTTGATTGTTTATTCTAACTACGGAGATGTAAAGGAAAGAGAACAAAAGAGACACGGATTAAACGTTGGAGAAATTGACAAATAAAGAGAGATAGCTAGGACAGTCGGTTCACCATGGTGTTCTAGGAATCCAATCTAGGGTCACAGGTAAGCATAAATTCAGTCTGCAGGATAATAAAAAGGTCCTCTCGGTCCGCTATTAGCCCTAAAGCATTACTAGCTTAGCTTTCACCCTCACTAGCATGCCCTAATGTTCATTGCAGGTCTTACCCCCTTCCAATCTCTCGATCAAAGTCAAGGTGTACCAATTCAATTAACTGAATGCGTCGACTCAAGCAACTAATCGCTATCAAAAACAATGATTAACAACACAAACCTAATTTGCACCAAACCCTAATCACCGATTCATAATTCCCAAATTACCATGGTTCCCCTATGTCCTAGCATAGAAGGTTTAGCTATGCATGAATGGTATTGAAGAAATAATAAAAAGATCAACAAATAAATTGAACATACTAATTAGCAAAGAGAAAGGAGAAAGAGAAATCAATATAAGAGATGAAAACAATAATGAAATTGCAATAATAATTACACGAAATAAAGGTTAGGAATACCGAATACAAGAGAGTAGCAATGGAATAATTAGGTCTATAGAGTAAAACTATGAGAGAGAATGAGAAAGAGGAGAAGTGTAACACCCCGGCCAAAACCTAGGGTCGGGAGCGGTCACTCATGGTAGCTCGCCAGGCTGTGTACATGACCCCAAATCAACACGGGTCCTTTCCAGCGTATTTTGTCCTCACTCATACGCATCCTGGGAACCTTCCCAGAAGGTCACCCATCCTAAGACTACTCCCAGTCAAGCACGCTTAACTTTGGAGTTCTTTTGCATGGATAACCAGAAACGAAAGTGCACTTTGTTGATATGAGTAGTACTTCCAATCCCTTTAAGCACTAGTCATTTAAGCCTATCACTGGACCTCTTCCACTTAAGGTGGGGTGTTACAATCAACTCCACTTGAAGAACGCACCGTCCTCGTTGCGCCTGGGAGCATAACCTATAACCCAGAATCCTCCCCCGCTAGGTGTGTGATCACAATGGAGCGTATAACCACTGCCTCCAGGAGCGTATAACAACTGCCTCCCATCACCACACGGTCGCAGAGTTGCTCTGATACCACTTGTAACACCCCGGCCCAAACCTAGGGTTGGGAGCGATCACTCATGGTAGCTCGCCAGGCTGTATACATGACCAACAAATCAACACGGGTCCTTTATAGCATTGTTTGTCCTCACTCATACGCATCCCGGGAACCTTCCCAGAAGGTCACCCATCCTAAGAATACTCCCAGTCAAGCACGCTTAACTTTGGAGTTCCTTTGCATGGATAACCAGAAAAGAAAGTGCACTTTATTAATATGAGTAATAATTCTAATTCTTTTAAGCACTAGTCATTTAAGCCTATCACTGGACCTCTTCACATAATGTGGGGTGTTACAAGAAGAAGAAGTCCCTAATGACTTCCGTCACTTCTCCTATTTATTCCTAGTTACAAAAGAATATCCGAAAATTAACTAAAGTTTGCGTAACAGACTAAACCTCTCGATCGAGTAGAAATAAACTACTCGATCGAGAGCAAAACTCAACAAACCTCTCGATCGAGTAACATAAGTACTCAATCGAGGACTTCAACAAACACATATCTCGATCGAGTAAAGGGAGGACTCGATCGAAGTCTTTCTTCATCCAAAGGAGCTCGATCGAATGGTTTTGACAACCAATCTTGGTCGGTCGAGAGGAACAGCACCATATCAGCGTAGGTGCACTCAAGGCATCTTCCGTAACCATTTCACGCTCCCTTAGGCAACAATATACGGGTACCGATTCTTCTTTCTCCGAAATGCATGCAAACAGGGCAAGTTTAGGCTCGATTGTGCTTCCTCCGGCTCATTCCTGTAAATAATACAAGACAAACCAAAGTAGACTATTCGGGGGACATTTGTAGCTAAATGCCACATAAATAACATAGAAATGCGTGTAAAAATTGAGTGAAAACCTTATATAAAATACACGCATCACTAGGTGTGTGACCCGGGTACCCCCGGCCACAGGCTCACCACAAGGTCGCAGGGTTGCTCTAACATCATTTATAACAACCCGACCTCCCCCCCCCCGTCATAACACAACGCCAATAATATGAGTGTGCACTTTTGGGCCTATTTGTTTGTTCTCACTTACGCCCAAAAGTACAAGGCCGTGTTACTAAGTGGTGGGTGGAATCTCTTATAAAGTTATCACAAGCTCCATATTTTCCCGATATGGGACAACTTATTCTCAATCATCTCTTTGGGTGTTACATGAACTTTAGGTAATCTGACTAGTAAATGACTTGACAAATCTAAATGACATAGTGAGACATGGGTAAAAACCAATAAGGACATGGATGCTAGTTTATGTGTTCTTACAATTTAGTGCTTAACATTGACTATGTGTTACCTTTCTTTTAAGATGTCTGGAGGACACAGACGTGGACGGGGCGGAATTCCCGATCAGAATACAATCAACCAAGCAATCATTGACTCGCTTAACTAGTTGACCAACAAAATCGAGCATATGGTTCCTCACGGCAGAGGAAATGGTGGACTGCGAGAGTTTAGTTTTTCCCGAGGTGATGTTGCGTTGGATTAGGCAGATGGAGAGGCAGTTCGAGATTTGTAAGGTTCCTGAGCATCATAAGGTGAACCTGGCCATTCACTATCTACAGGCGGAGGTCGATCACTGGTGGAGGCTAGTTGGCCTTGCTGATTTACTTACACCCGGATTTAGCTGGACTGAATTTGTGGCCCTGCTTGAGAGGAGATTCTGCCCTGAAGAGCTGAAGCATTAAAAAATAGATGAGTTCACGGAGTGCAAACAAGGAAAGGATATGTCAGTTCTTGAGTTTACTGACCATTTCAACAAGCTGGCACACTTTGCTGGGGAATTGCTCCCTAATGAAGCTTGGAGAATCTTCTATTATCGCAGGAAGCTAAATGCTGAGATCACTCATTCGATGCCTCGTGATCTGGATACAGTGGAAAAGGTCTACAACGCTGCATTGTTGAACGAGAGATCCTTGGAGCGAATCAAGGAGGAGTCTGCCCCGGCTAATACTTCATCTCAAAAGAAGCCCTACTCTTCATCTTCTTCTTATTCTGCTCCTGCCAAGAAGAATAATTCTTATGGAGGTCTGTAATACCATATAATTTGTACTTAATTTCTATCTTTCCTTTATATCCTGGTGATAGATTTGGTACTAACTATTTTTTGTAGGTTCTGGGTATAAGAAGACCTATTCTTGATGTGATTCATAATTACGCACATTTAGTCCCTCAACTAAGCCTCATTTTGCATACTAATATAGCATTTCATGGCCATTTTATTCGTCATTTTCATTCCTAGTGCATTTTATATGTTTTGTAGGAAAGTAGATAATGAGGCGGAATTCCCGTCTCTCGCGCATATTCAGAAGCTTGTTGATGATCTTAGATGGACTAGTATGAAGAGGAGGCAAGAATGATGACCAAAGATGATAAAAATAAGGAGTATATAGAAGCATCATAGGCATAAAAGCTACAAAAAGGAATCTGCTGCTCAATCCGCCCGAGTCAAGAACAACCCACTCGAGTTGTGCCTCAACCCACTCGAGTCGACCTCAACCCGGTCGAGTTGAAACTCAGGACGCTCGTTTTCAGCCCAGATCAAGCGAATTGTTCGGCAAGAAGATTGTCTTCGCAATGAGTCGTGGGGCTCCTTAAGGACTTGCAAGGCTCTATTCGTCACCTGAGCATATTATTTCCTAATCTAGCCTTGCTTAACCTAATGATATACCACTATATATACTTCATTTGTAATAATCAAGAGAATTAATTCCTCTAAGTGGTAATTAAGCCCTCTTAGTGTAGGCAAGAACACTCATTAGGAGTATATTAGAATAGGTTAATCTTAATCATTCCACAAATTGCTCTTTAATCTTTCCTTAATTATTGTTCAAGATTTCTTATTGGGTAATTGAAGATTATTGGGTTATTATTTGGAGAATTGACAACTCTTCATCAATCAATCAAGTTCTCTTCTATTATTCTTTCCTTTCCATTTGTTCATCTTAATATTAGTATAATTCCTCCACTCTTTACTTGTTTATTGTTTATTGTTACACTCTTTAATCATGTTTATACTTGTTTAGATGATTGACACCATTGTTAACATGTTTTCCATGATAATGAGTGTGTAGTTTCCTAAATAGGGATTAGTGAGGGATTAGGGGAGTTAATCATGGGGAAGACCTATGCTTAATGAGATCATATGAAAGCTTTCTTATTGTTTTCCAACTTATGCACATGTCATGTTTGATGAAATGCTTGATTGACAACCTAGCATGTTTCTCTTATCCTTTCAAGAAGACTTATAAGACATAAACCAACTCAAGGCTTGTTAGACCATACATATAGTTGATTAGGAAGAATTAAATCGATTGTAGGTGTTGTAAAGTCTTGACCAACTCGGCTCCGGGACCCAAACCTTCCTAGGACTCGTTTATGTTATCTCACCATGAATAGGGAAAACCAAGTCGACTTGTAGGTGTTGTAAAGTCTTGACCGACTCGGCTCCGAGACCTAAGTTTCCCCTAGAAATCGTAAGAGATACACTAAATTGATTCCAACAATAATAATTTCTTGCATCTACATGATTCATTTATTCTATTTCACCATGATTCATCTATGATCTCATAATTCCCTAGTATGTTTAATCAATTGTTTACATCTTCAGTTCTATTTACTCGTCTTATTTTTCAATTATTTACATTTCCTTGTTGTTGTTAGAACACAACTCCAACCCAAACCAATTGTGACACTAGCATAAATTGAGATAGATAGACTTAGAACCTAAAGCACACCGTCCCATGGATCGACCTCGACTTAACCACTATCTAGTTGTTTGTTGAGATTATAAATGTGTTTAATTGAGCGTGTGACGACAACGTACCATTAAAATGGCGTCGTTGCCGGGGACAGTGTTATGTGATTAAGTTCTTGCTGGTTTGTCTATTTTAATTGTGCTTTAACCTTTAAGAACTTGTTCCTCAAGGCCGTTTTTACCGTTTTATTGTAGTTCCCATGTTTCCATGTTTGTAGTTGTATCTTTATCTTGGCTATGATGATGACCCAAGAATTGGTACATGGAGTATGTGGTTGATCTTTTGAGTATGACTATGAGTATGGGGAGTTTGAGAAGCAAGTCAACACAAACCTACCTTACTACTCATACAATGAAAATCCAAACTACCCCAACTTTTCCCACCAAAATCACCACACCCAATATCCACAACAACCACCCACCCAAGACCCACTTTATAATCAATTCCAAATGCCACAATATGACCACTTTTACACCTACACACAACAAGAAGATAAGCATAACTTTGACATTCAAAATATGGTTCTCCAAATGATGGGAGACCAACAAAATTTCTTCACGCAAATGCTAGAAGAGAGACAAAGTAGAAACAATATTCTTCAAAGCATTGTTACCTAAGGTGAGGAGTTGGCAATTCATATTTCCCAAATGAAGGCAACCCAACCAACCACCCCTCACGAATTCTTAAGCATTGACTATGAATGTGAATTTGAGGTAATGACCTTTGATGTGGAAGATCTGAAATTAGAAGAGCCAATCTCCTTGAGCTCTTGTGAGTATGAAAGTGTGGTGTTTGATGAAGAAGACATGAGGTTGAGCAAACCAAATGCTCTTAGCCTTTGCGAGTATGAGGGTATGTCATTTGATGTGGACATTGAGGTGTTGGAAGAAGAGTTATTGAGGAGGAGTGAAGCCCCTATTTATGATTCATATGAAGAAAGCGATGATGGCACATCTATGGAGGAAGATGATGAAGGAAAGATGGACTCAAATGATGAATGGAGTTACGGGATTAACTTGCTTGAGGAACCCATCCATGAGAAATTTGAAGATTTCTTCAATGAAGAGGAGGAATGCCTCTTCCTTATGGTACATGGGGAGCTTCTCACACCCACTATGGAGCCCATGATAGTTGGAGATGACATTATGAACCTTTTCATGAAAGTCAAATCGTTATACAAGAATCACTTGGTGGAGAAGCTCAAGAACAAAGCTAAGAAGGAGCCTACATGTGGAAACTTGGCACCTATAATCCCAACTCCCAAGACACCCCATCATCAATGCCACGAAAGTTCACCTTCTATCTTGAAAGGGTTGATTAATCCAAGTGCTTTCATCATCAACTTTGGAAGAAATAGGAGCAACTGGAAGACCCCATATGCCAACAATCTCAAGTTTGCTAGTTACAAGAGCCGGGAAGGCCATCATGACAAGGCAAAGAGGAAGGGGAGGAAGTTCAAATGGAGGTCCCTCATGGATTGGCCCTACTCTATTTTGAAATGGTTCACGACTTACTCATGCCTACTCGAGGACCATTCACAAGCTTTTGATCAACTTTTGAGAGCATTAAGCTCCATGGATAGTGGAATTTTTCAATTCAACTTAGTTTGGTAGAGTCCTATCTCAAACCACCATTTGTAATATATTCTTTCCAAACTTTATATTGTATTATAATAGTTGCATTTTACATGTATCCTTTAGTCTTTACATGAGAGTTGTGAGGGAGAGTTTTTATCTATTCTTTAAGCCATTTTTCAGAACTGACACGATGATAAGAAGGGATCACAAAGGGTGTAAGGGAAAGGCTTAGCTTAAGCCTTAAAATTCGACAAGAGCAGTCCAGGACGCCCGTCCCCTTAGCACGACGCTCGGCCCGTACCTAAAAGAAACCAGAAAAGCTCGCTGACTTGAAAACCGCACGACTTGTGCCCAAGACGCATATCCCATTGATTGGGACGCTCGAGCCACCATCAGGACGCCCGGGCCGCATGAAGAAAAACGCAGGGCTACATTGCTGGACGCCCGAACCTGACCCCAGCCCGCTCGTCCCAGCTTATTTCTTGGATAAATCCGCTCCCCCCCCCCCCCCCTCCCCCACCATCCCTATTCCCTTATCTTATCACCATTATAACCACATCTCATTATCTTCCCTACAATCTCCATCACAAAAACCCCACTAAAAATAATCAATCTAAAGTTTTTGATCAAAGTCCCAACCAACCACATCAAGCAAGAATGTTTCTAAGGAGCAAAAGCAAGAAGATCGTCAAGGACGCACCGAAGCACCAAAAGGGTGCTATATCAACCGCCTCACGAGAAGCAAGGGGCCAAGAAAATGAGATGATACTGGAGGTTGCACAACTTGAGCATTTTCCGGAAGTATATTTCGTCAAGAATGAACACCGTCAACGATTTGAGCAATTGCTAGGTAAGGCTTATGACCCTACTCAATTCATCGATCTTGATGTGCTAGAAATACTCAGTATAAGGCACCAAATAGAGTTGTTCTTCAATGGTTTAGGACTTGAGAAGATGTTCTATGCTCATGAGGACACTTACTTAAGCCTCACACTAGAGTTTTTGTGTAGCCTCCGTGTTGTCACTAATCGACGAATAAATGTCGGCGTTTAATTTCGTCTTTGCAATATGGACCATAGGTTGACCATAAACTAGTTTGCGGCGATCTTTGGTCTTGAGGTGCCAAAGAATGACACCGACAAGCCCTCCGACCTTATTATCAACCATCTTTGGAGGGCTATCTCCAGAAGAGAATTTAGTTCTTTCAAACAATGTTATACTTTTGTTATCCAACATCCGGTGATTAGGATTAGCGAACGATTCGTGGTCGGGACTATTCTTGGAAGGGTAGAATAAGACAAATGCACCCTTCTCGACTTGAATTTTCTAGAGTCCTACTTGAATGTGCAAGGACAAGGCCCTTCAACTTCAACACACCCCTTGAGATGCTTACAAGATTTTATGATTTTGCAAAGGGGAATTCTCCGATCAAAACCTTTGTGATGAGAGGCCTAGTAACAATTTTGGCCAATGAACTTTGCCCCGGGATCAACTTTGATGGGAGATATGCTAAGCTCAAGGAGAGCACTTTGATCGATGAACATGCCATCTTTTACCACCACCGGTGGTGTAAATACAATGATGCTAGGAGTCTAGAATGGCTCACTAGGGGATGCTCATCACGTGTACTCATAGGGGTGGAACATACCGCCCACCGAGCTCCGCTTGAGCCGGTACTCACCAAGGCCAAGCTACCTCCTTCCCATTGATATCCTTGACCACCCACCACCGCGTGAAGAAGTGCCCTATTGACCTCGTGGGTTGCTGGAATGGGGTGATACACCATCATCTTTTTTACCCATTCCATCCTACCCCATAACATATGTACCATTCGCTCCTCAAGATTTGGAAGCCCCATCCATGAGTGAATTGATGACACTCATGAAAAATGGTGATCTTAGAATGCATGATGAACGGGTCGACAACTACTTGGCCTAATACCCTTCTTACTACAACATGGCTCAACAAGGGTACATCAATCCTAGAGGCCCTCTTCCATCTTGGGCTCAACCACATCTCTTGTTCCCCAATTATGGCAACGAAGGAGGGGAATTTGGCGGCCAAAGTGGGGGATACCAAGGAGGAGGTTACGGAGAGCAAGGAGTGTATAGTGGGTATGGAGGACCCAATGATGATGATGATGATGATGATGATGATGATGATGATGAAGGATACAATGTCTAGAGACACTTGGCCATGTCACCTCCTTTGTATGATATCTCTTCTTTCCCTACCTCTCATGTATAGTTGCATTGCATTTTAGATTAGTTTGCATTGTAATATATCCCACATGATTCATATAGTTAGTTGCATATAGACTTGAATTCATACATAGTCACTAATGACCAAACCTATTCCTTGCTACACTAGAAATAGTGCTTAAATCGGTTTAGGGAGGTTTGATCATAGGCGACCATAGCTTAATGGAGAACATGCATCATCTAGTGTAGTTTACATTGCATTCATTTTTTATATATGTCATATAGAATTACATTTAGTTAGAGCATGCATTCATTCATATCATTACATTACATTTGTACTTCAATTTCCATAAAACTTTAAAAATCCAAAAACATGTATTTCTTTTTCATTTATGCTCCTACATGTACATTGAGGACAATGTCCAAAATAAAGTGGGGGGTGGGAATTTATATTCCTAAAAACATAAATATTTGAATTTTTTTGAAAAATCCCAAAAACATGTTCTTTAATTTAGTAGTGTAGAATTGTATATACTTGTATTTTTGTTCTTTTCTCACATAGATACAACAATACATTTGAGGCATTGGCAAAGAAATGTGAAGACCGCTTGGTATGATCGTTCTAATCCCTATTTCCCTTCCATTTCTTTTCATTATTCATATGAGGAGGATGGGCTTATATGTCAAGGAGGATGTGGTGTATTTTGTTGTTATGGTTTGTGTATCTATGTGTAGTTAAGAGTTGCATCTAGATTATATGGCATTTTAGTTGATAGAAGCATATGCATTAGAGTTGTATATATGATAGTTGCATCATGGCATGTAGTTTGCATATTAGAAATTTTTTGTGAAAATGCCTATTTGGGAAGCTTGACAAATGTATATAAGACCCTTGTAAATAATTTTTCTCCTTGAGACTTTGTTTGCTAGAATACTCTCAACACACCCTAGAATGTGTCATACTAGTATCATTTGACCCATGGACTAAGGCCTAGTCAAGAGTACCTTGTGGTGTGATAACTCGTTGGCTACCGTTTATTCCAAGGTGACCTTTGAAGCCGTGCAACCATTCTTTCACTTCTAGCATCATATTTTGTCAACAAAAAGGGAATGGACACAAAAACATCAAATTGAGTTCAAGTACCAAAATCAAAATCAAAAGGTTTGAAAATTGCATCAATGGAAAGAAAGCAAAAATAGAATCCTATGCTTTAATAGAAGTACCCTTGCTACAAATGGGGTTACTTTGAAAAATGTTCAAAAATGCAAAATTAAAATTGTCAAATATCAAAATAACAAACATCGAAAATGGCAAGAAATGTTCTTCAATGTCAACATGTTACAAAAAATGGGGGGAAAGAAATAAACCCAAAAGCAAACTATCATCATGAAACTCATACACTTAGAATCCCTTTATCCTTGATGATCCTATCTTTGTTGCATGGTGGAGAGGGGACGACCCTTCTTCTTGTCTAGGCAAGAGGGGGAATTCCGCAATCCTACAATGTTTTCTAACACCGTACGGACTTGGCTCTTGACAAAAGCATTTAGCAATTATGGACAAAAGTAGCCTAGTTTGACACAACTTGAAGGTGATTTGTTTGTATCCACTTGGACTTAGTAACTAGGAGAACTAATATCTATGATGGAGTGTGTACCCTTAAATTGCTTACCTTGTAGATGATTTCCGCCACTTAGATGAAGAAAGTGGCTATTGTTTTGTAGATGCATCCTTTTATTTGTTTTGTGTGCTTAATGCTTGGATGTGTCGCCATTTTGGTAAGCCTCACCTTGCCTTAAAAGAAGGCATCTTACCTCATAGATGTCTTTTTGTGAGTTGAAGGGGTGGACTGAGACCCGCTAATTATCTCACATCGGCTATTAGTTTAAATAAAGGTCTAGTTCTAGTCACCTCTTTACTCGGGACGAGTAAAGGTTCGGTTTGGGGATATTTGATGTGATTCATAATTACGCACATTTATTCTCCTAACTAAGCCTTATTTTGCATACTAATATAGCTTTTGATGACCATTTTATTCGTCATTTGCTTCCTATTTACTTTCCTAGTGCATTTTATATGTTTTGTAGGAAAGGAGATAATGTAACACCCCGTAATTTCGGACCGTTATTATTTGGCGAAAGTAATTTATTAATCAAGTTGAATTTAATATTAATGTATTTGAAGTAATAATAATTCAATGAAATATAATTCTATTATATTTTGAAGTAAAATATTTAATTTGATAGTTTCGAAATGTTTAAAAATAGTTTAAACCATTTAAAAACCTTTTATTTCGAAATAAGGGCATATCGGGAAAAATGGCAATTCTTTTGAAAATTGGGCAAACGATTTTGGAAATGGGTCATATGAGTACTAAATCTTCTTGTAATCTCGTGTTTAAGAACTTTGGCATCGTCGGAATTTGCATTTGGCAAACGGTTCTAATTATCGGCGAAACGAGCCAAAACCGACTAATGAAATTCCGCGGGAAAAATCCCGTCTCCTTTCTCCTAGCCACGCCACACCCTTCCTTCACCTTCCCTTTGCATTTTTCTTTTCCAACTTCATCTCCCTTGAATGTTCTAAAGCTTTCTAAACATAAAACACCATTTTCTTACCTTTTTAAGCTAATTTTCATCATAATTCACTCGTTTCTACTCCAAATTTCATAAGGATTACATATTTGGAATCCTCTCTTCATTTCCAACATCCTAGTATGTATTAAATTCATTTGCCCTAAATTTATTTTGTCCACCATTTTTAGGGTTTTGATTATTAGTGCTTATAATTGTGTTTTTATTGTTTATTTAGGTGAAAATTTAGAAGACGAGTTTGGAGACTCGTATATAGTTGAAGATAGTGGCTAGATTGCATATTAGGGTTTGGTGTTCAAGGTGCTAATTGCTCATTTTGTTGCTAAAGGTAACATATTTCGAGTTACTCGACGAATTAATGTCACATTCTTTGCTTTTTGTATGATTTTGTGATTGTTAATTGAGTGGTTTATTTCACATGATAATATGGGTTAAATTCATGTCTAATTCATGTCTTTTGTTAGTTTAAGTTCACATATTAGTATGGAAATGAATTGGGAATGATTAATTGATGCTTAAAACGATGTTAAAATGAACAAAAATGGAGAAACGGAGGTAGTGGGGGGCGGGCGGCAAGCGGCCAAGAGGCCAAGAGCAGGCAGCCAAGAGGCCCACCCACGGCAGGCCCCAGGTTGGCCCGGGTTGGCCCGTTTTGTTTCAAGCGTTTTTCATGCGTTGTTTGTCGTTTCGGGTGTATTAATGTTATATTTAGTATAACTAACATATGGGTAATTATATGAAATGAATAATGTTAGTAGTAAATATAATGTTGATGGTAAAATTATGTTTATATTGGAAGTTGCACATGTTAGGATAGTTTATGATATGAAATTGTAATGAATAGGCTTAAAATGAATTTTATAGCGATAATTGTAATGTTTGGATGATTATGCCGAAAACTGAGCCTTAGTCCCTTTGACTGAATCGATGTCAGTCAATTGTGTGATTGGTCAGCCGCGATTGAACCCGTACCTGTCGCAGGACTGGGGTTGCGGGTAAAAATTCGGTTGGTTGAAATTATTGTGAAAAATGGATATTTGGCCTTATTCTTGTTTTAGGCAATTTATTATGTTTTTAGTTCACATGTGTTGTTGGTTGAATTGAATGACTTCTTATATTGTAGAAACGGCCTTAGATTCCCTGAAACCTTTAATATTGTTAATATTGCTTGAAATGGAATTGGTATTGAATACTTCTTGCAGGTTGTTGTGTTTGTCATAGATAGGTCTTTATAGTCTTTGACGAGTATATGTTCACTGCTTAATAGCCTTTGTGTTCCTGACTTGGTGGGTTTATATCCAAGTTGGGGCATGACCTCGTTACTTATTTTGAGGGTAAGTGGTCAGCTTAAGTACTAGCCAACCCTTTGGTGGACTCCTTAGGGTACTCACTTTGTTTTAAAAAAAAAATTGTGGGTCTTGGGTGCGGTGGTGTGTATTCGCATGTCTAGGTCTCAAGCAGATTTAGGACTAGGGTTGTGTTGTGTCTTGGCCATGTTTTGATAGAACCTACGAGCCAAGATACCGGTTCGATTACCTTCCCTACCTCGTGGTATAGACTCGAGTTCTGAGTGACTATTGACGGTGCTAAGAACTTATGCCTGTCTTTGATATATTGCCCTTTCTTGTATGGTGATTTTATGAATTGTAATAGGTGAGATGCAAGCCGGTTACAATTGATAAAGTTTGGATTACTGCTTGTTATATGTTTCACATGATAGTTTAATTTGGTCAGTTTAGTGTTCATATGTTAGTATATTCGATAATTAGTTTATTTATGATGTTGTTTACATGTTACATTACATGTTACATTAAATATGACATTTCGTGGCTGGGAGGACTCGAAGTTACTCCCCACTGAATTGTGGCTTTCGTGTTTGTATAAAATGCGATTGACAGGTTGATGATGATTAGATGGGGTACACGGACGAGCTAGTGAGCAAAAGAACCTTGGACTTAGTTTGGTTATATTTTGTAGTAAACCTTTAAACATATGGTTGTGTTTATATTTTGGAGGGACATATGTCTCCCTCTTTTACTTTGGTTTGTATCACTATATTCTCCCGACTTAGTATTGTTATGTAAATTAGTTTGTTAGTATTTGCAGGTTTTGGCACTCTTCATTTGGAAATGTTTGTGAATGGTTTAGAAAAGTTTTAAAAATTACAGGTTTTATCTAGTTGAACCAATTACAAACATATCCTGTCAGTTTTTCTGTAGAATTTACGTGTTTATTTAACGCTAAAAATGAGGGTGTCACAGTTGGTATCAGAGCTTGTTGCTCCCGACGCACGTTTGTGCACCCCACTTAAAATCACTTGACCTTTAAATAATTAACTTGAGAGATGGGTAGGATGGGTAGATTTAGGATTTTATGTGGTAGCCTGTTTGTGATTGCTAATTGTTAGGTACTAATTAAATTTTCTCTTTTGCAAGATGGCTCCGCCAAGAAGAGTGGATGATGCTATTTTACAAGCTCTTACTCTAATTCTCCAAAACCAACAAAATCAGCAGAATCAACAAGCTCCTCCTCCTCCTCCGCCTCCTGAGGGTAGTCCAGGCACCTATACTTGGGTGGCTAACCAATTAACCCGAAACAACACCCCCACTTATGGTGGAGAAATTGATCCAGTTGCTCTTGCGGGGTGGTTTCGAGAGTTAGAAAAAACCTTTTCGTTGTATGATGTCCAGAAGGAACATAAAGTGAAGCTGGCATCTCACTTCCTAGTACGAGAAGCAGATCGATGGTGGTCTATGACTGGGCCTACTGTTTCATCTGAACCGGGTTTTGACTGGGAACGTTTCAAGGAATTAGTGGAGGCCCGATTCTATCCGCAAGAACTTAAACAGCAGAAATTGAAGGAATTCATGGAATTAAAGCAAGGAAGCCTTCCTGTTCAGGCCTTCACTGATAAATACAACGAGTTGGCTCATTATGCAACTAGATTGGTGAAGGATGACAACGAAAAAGCCTTCTTTTATCTTGAAAAGCTCTCTCCTAAAATTAAAAGCATGGTCCGACGGGACTCCACCAGCTTTGTTTCAATTTACAATGATGCTTTATGGGCTGAGAATTCCCTGAAAGACATTGAAAATGAAGCTCGTGCAACCAGTTCCAGTCTTGTTAAGAGGCCTTTATATCCATCTTCTAGGCCCTATACTCCTTCACCCGGGTTCACCTCTTCTCCCTCTTACCCAAACAAGAGGAGATTTGTTCCTACTGTGCAAGGTAACCGGGGTGGTCAATCTTCGGCTTTTAACAACAATAAAGGTGCTAAATACCGAGTGTGCTATAACTGCAAGAAACCAGCACATCCTGGTAAATGCTTCGTTGATCCTATCATATGCTTTTCTTGCAACAAACCGGGCCACAAGGCTAATGTTTGCCCGGAGAAGAAGGTGACGGCTCCTACTACTCCTGCTGCCCCAGAGAGGCCGAAAGGCCGGATTTTTGTCATGAGCCGCGCAGAAGCAGAGGCACACCCTGATATCATTACTGGTACATTTTCTATTTTTGATGCTCCTTGTTTGGTACTATTTGATACGGGTGCCTCTTTATCTTTTATTTCAATGAAACTCTCCGATAAGTTATCACTTGAATCATCACATGAAGAAAGCACATCTATATCCTTACCCTCTGGTGATGTCTTCTCCTGTTCTAAAATCTATCCGAGAGTTCCTATTTCTATTGCGGGATCTATATTTCCAGCAAATCTTTTCCGATTTCCGCTTGAAGAATTTGATGTCATTTTGGGCATGGATTGGTTACACACTTATCATGCTCGATTTGAATGTCGGGACCAGAAAATAATTCTTACAAGCCCTTCAGGTCACCGTGTGTCTTATCAAGTGGTTAAAAGACAAACCGGTGCTAAATTAATTTCTGCTATAAAGTTTGTCAGTGCAATGAAAAAGGGTCATCAAGCCTTCTTGTGTATGGTGATTCCTTCAGATTCTTCCTCTCTGCCTCCTAAAGAGAACGTTCCGGTGGTATGTGAATTTCTTGATGTTTTTCCTGATGAGCTACCGGGAATTCCTCCTGAAAGGGAAGTTGAATTTACTATTGATCTTATTCCTGGTACCGGCCCTATTGCTAAAGCTCCTTATAGGCTGGCACCGTCTGAAATGAAAGAGCGGAAGACTCAGCTGGATGATTTGATTGCCAAAGGTTTTATCCGACCTAGCTCTTCACCTTGGGGTGCTCCTGTTCTCTTTGTAAGAAAGAAGGATGGTTCTATGCGGTTATGCATAGATTATCGTGAACTTAACCGGTTTACTATCAAGAATAAATATCCTCTTCCTAGAATTGATGATCTTTTCGACCAACTCCGGGGTGCTTCCACTTTCTCTAAAATTGACCTTCGTTCGGGCTATCATCAGATTCCTGTCCGAGAAGCTGACATTCCTAAAACTGCCTTCAGTACTAGATATGGTCATTTCGAGTTTACAGTGATGCCATTCGGATTGACCAATGCTCCAGCAGTATTCATGGATCAGATGAACCGTAGTTTCAGAGAACACCTTGACAAATGCGTTGTAGTGTTCATTGATGATATCCTGATCTATTCTAAATCTGAAGAAGAACATGCCAAACACCTTCGAGCTATTTTGGGGATTCTGCGCCGTGAAAAATTGTATGCTAAATTCTCTAAATGTGAATTCTGGTTACCTAAAGTGACCTTCCTTGGGCACGTCATTTCGAAAGAGGGCGTTATGGTAGATCCTGCTAAGATTGAAGCCGTTGTTAATTGGAAAAGTCCGACCAATGTTTCTGAAATCCGTAGTTTCCTTGGCTTGGCGGGTTACTATCGGCGGTTTGTGAAGGATTTTTCAAAGATTGCTAGGCCGATGACTCAGTTGCTGAAGAAAGAGTCTAAATTTGTGTGGTCTGAGGAGTGTGAAAATGCCTTCCAGGAATTGAAAAAGAGGTTGACTACCGCTCCGGTGTTGACCTTACCTGAAGAAGGAGTGGACTTTGATGTTTACTGTGATGCTTCTAAGCATGGTATAGGTTGTGTCTTGATGCAAAAAGGGAAAGTCATTGCGTATGCCTCTCGACAGCTTAGATTTCATGAAGTTAACTACCCGACTCATGATCTTGAATTAGCTGCGGTGGTGCATGCTTTGAAGATTTGGAGACACTACCTTATTGGAGTCCATTGCAACATCTACACCGACCATAAAAGCCTGAAATACCTCTTTACCCAAAAAGATCTGAACATGAGGCAAAGAAGATGGTTGGAATTGGTGAATGATTATGATGCCGACCTAATTTATCACGAAGGAAAAGCTAATGTGGTGGCCGTTGCTCTTAGCAGAAAATCCTGTCATTCTTTGAATTCTTTTCGGGAATTACCTCTTGAACTTGCTTTAGAACTTCAAAAATTGGGAATAAGCCTTGTTAAAAGGGGCTCTAATCATCTTAATGCCATGTCAGCCGAACCTGACTTCTACCGTGAGATCCGTGCTTGCCTTTCTGATGATCCTACTTTCAAATCCATTCAAGCTAAAATTCAACTTGGGCAAGCTAAGGATTGTAAGATTGATGATGATGGGTATCTTCGTTATCAGGCTAGAATCTATGTTCCGAAGGCAGCTGATTTGAGAAAAAGAATTCTTGATGAAGCACACCTCTCTCCTTACTCCGTTCATCCGGGAGGTACCAAAATGTACAAAGATTTGAGATTACAATTCTGGTGGCCTAGGATGAAGATTGAAGTTGTGGAGTATGTCAGTAAATGCCTCACCTGCCAGAAAGTAAAGATAGAGCATCAAAAGCCCGGGGGTTTGCTTCAACCCTTGGATGTTCCTCTTTGGAAATGGGAGTCTATTTCCATGGATTTTGTGATGGCTTTACCCAGGACTTCCACTGGGAAGAATGCTGTTTGGGTGGTTGTGGACCGATTGACTAAGTGTGCTCGGTTTATTCCCATCAAAGAGACCTGGAGTTTAGAAGTTCTAGCTCGTGTCTATGTGGATGAGGTAGTGCGCTATCATGGGGTTCCTAAAGATATAGTTTCAGACCGGGATCCTCGATTTTGTTCTCGTTTACGACCGCATTACAGAGGCCTTGGGTAGTAAACTATTAATGAGCACTGCTTTTCACGCCGCCACTGATGGTCAAACCGAGAGAACAATTCAAACTTTAGAGGATCTTCTTCGTGCCTGTGCCTTAGATTTCCAAACTTCCTGGGAGAAATGTTTACCTCTGGTTGAGTTCTCTTACAACAACAGCTATCAAGCCTCCATTAAAATGGCACCATATGAAGCTCTGTACGGTAGAAAATGCCGTACTCCAGTCTGTTGGGATCAAACCCAAAATGTTCCAATGTTAGGACCTGATTTGGTGACCGAGTCCATTGAACAAGTTAAGATCATTCGGGAGCGGATGAAAGCCGCTCAGACCGTCAAAAAATCTTATGCTGATGTCCGTCGTCGACCACTTTCTTTTGAGGTTGATGATCAAGTATTCCTTAAAGTGTCACCTATGAAAGGGGTGAAACGGTTTGGCGTAAAAGGGAAGCTGAGCCCTAAATATATTGGACCTTTCCGGGTGATTGAAAAGATTGGTCCTGCTGCTTACCGTTTAGAATTGCCCCCAAATCTGAGCAAGGTTCACAATGTCTTCCATGTTTCTCAGTTGAGGAAGTACATTAGTGACCCTAGCCATGTCATCCAAGAAGAGATTCTTGAATTGGAGCCTAACTTGGCGGTTGAAGAAAGGCCAATTCGGATTCTTGAAAAAGCCAACAAGCAACTTAGGAGCATAGTTGTACCTTTAGTCCGTGTTCTTTGGCGTTGTGGAAATGTCGAAGAGGAGACTTGGGAGACTGAAGCTTCTATGTTAGCTAAATATCCTGAATTATTTTCGTAAGGTATTCCTTTTTCTTACTCTTTTTCCGCGTTACTAGACCGTATTTAATTATAATTAGTAAAGATATTATTCTTATTATAGAATTTTAAACTAAAATTTTGAAAGGTTTTTATGATTTTTTAATGGTTTTAACATTAATGAGTGTTAAATCTCGTTATTGGTGACGTCCCAATAATGGGTTTTCTCATTTATTGGTGTAGAAATATTTTTATATCTTGATGTGAAATGTGGATGTTCTTGTCTGATCAACAAGAGTATCACCATTTCATTGAAAAGATACCTATATTTTTCTTATGATTATATTATTAAGATGTTGTTTACTATAATTTCTCCTTCTAAGTTTCGAGGACGAAACTTTTTAAAAGGAGGGGTGATTGTAACACCCCGTAATTTCGGACCGTTATTATTTGGCGAAAGTAATTTATTAATCAAGTTGAATTTAATATTAATGTATTTGAAGTAATAATAATTCAATGAAATATAATTCTATTATATTTTGAAGTAAAATATTTAATTTGATAGTTTCAAAATGTTTAAAAATAGTTTAAACCATTTAAAAACCTTTTATTTCGAAATAAGGGCATATCGGGAAAAATGGCAATTCTTTTGAAAATTGGGCAAACGATTTTGGAAATGGGTCATATGAGTACTAAATCTTCTTGTAATCTCGTGTTTAAGAACTTTGGCATCGTCGGAATTTGCATTTGGCAAACGGTTCTAATTATCGGCGAAACGAGCCAAAACCGACTAATGAAATTCCGCGGGAAAAATCCCGTCTCCTTTCTCCTAGCCACGCCACACCCTTCCTTCACCTTCCCTTTGCATTTTTCTTTTCCAACTTCATCTCCCTTGAATGTTCTAAAGCTTTCTAAACATAAAACACCATTTTCTTACCTTTTTAAGCTAATTTTCATCATAATTCACTCGTTTTTACTCCAAATTTCATAAGGATTACATATTTGGAATCCTCTCTTCATTTCCAACATCCTAGTATGTATTAAATTCATTTGCCCTAAATTTATTTTGTCCACCATTTTTAGGGTTTTGATTATTAGTGCTTATAATTGTGTTTTTATTGTTTATTTAGGTGAAAATTTAGAAGACGAGTTTGGAGACTCGTATATAGTTGAAGATAGTGGCTAGATTGCATATTAGGGTTTGGTGTTCAAGGTGCTAATTGCTCATTTTGTTGCTAAAGGTAACATATTTCGAGTTACTCGACGAATTAATGTCACATTCTTTGCTTTTTGTATGATTTTGTGATTGTTAATTGAGTGGTTTATTTCACATGATAATATGGGTTAAATTCATGTCTAATTCATGTCTTTTGTTAGTTTAAGTTCACATATTAGTATGGAAATGAATTGGGAATGATTAATTGATGCTTAAAACGATGTTAAAATGAACAAAAATGGAGAAACGGAGGTAGTGGGGGTGGCGGCCAGCAGGCCCAGCAGGCCCGGCAGGCCCAGGCAGGCCCACGACAGGCCCTGGGTTGGCCCGGGTTGGCCCGTTGCTTGTTTCGCGGTTTTTCATGCGTTGTTTGTCGTTTCGGGTGTATTAATGTTATATTTAGTATAAGTAACATATGGGTAATCATATGAAATGAATAATGTTAGTAGTAAATATAATGTTGATGGTAAAATTATGTTTATATTGGTAGTTGCACATGTTAGGATAGTTTATGATATGAAATTGTAATGAATAGGCTTAAAATGAATTTTATAGCGATAATTGTAATGTTTGGATGATTATGCCGAAAACTGAGCCTTAGTCCTTTGATCAATCGATGTCGATCAATTGTGTGATTGGTCACCATGCGATTGAACCCGTACCTGTCGCAGGACTGGGGTTGCGGGTAAAAATTCGGTTGGATGAAATTATTGTGAAAAATGGATATTTGGCCTTATTCTTGTTTTAGGCCATTTATTATGTTTTTAGTTCACATGTGTTGTTGGTTGAATTGAATGACTTCTTATATTGTAGAAACGGCCTTAGATTCCCTGAAACCTTTAATATTGTTAATATTGCTTGAAATGGAATTGGTATTGAATACTTCTTGCAGGTTGTTGTGTTTGTCATAGATAGGTCTTTATAGTCTTTGACGAGTATATGTTCACTGCTTAATAGCCTTTGTGTTCCTGACTTGGTGGGTTTATATCCAAGTTGGGGCATGACCTCGTTACTTATTTTGAGGGTAAGTGGTCAGCTTAAGTACTAGCCAACCCTTTGGTGGACTCCTTAGGGTACTCACTTTGTTTTAAAAAAAAAATTGTGGGTCTTGGGTGCGGTGGTGTGTATCCGCATGTCTAGGTCTGCGCAGATTTAGGACTAGGGTTGTGTTGTGTCTTGGCCATGTTTTGATAGAACCTCTGAGCCAAGATACCGGTTCGATTACCTTCCCTACCTCGTGGTATAGACTCGAGTTACAGAGTGACTATTGACGGTGCTAAGAACTTATGCCTGTCTTTGATATATTGCCCTTTCTTGTATGGTGATTTTATTAATTGTAATAGGTGAGATGCAAGCCGGTTACAATTGATAAAGTTTGGATTACTGCTTGTTATATGTTTCACATGATAGTTTAATTTGGTCAGTTTAGTGTTCATATGTTAGTATATTCGATAATTAGTTTATTTATGATATTGTTTACATGTTACATTACATGTTACATTAAATATGACATTTCGTGGCTGGGAGGACTCGAAGTTACTCCCTACTGAATTGTGGCTTTCGTGTTTGTATAAAATGCGATTGACAGGTTGATGATGATTAGATGGGGTACACAGACGAGCTAGTGAGCAAAAGAACCTTGGACTTAGTTTGGTTATATTTTGTAGTAAACCTTTAAACATATGGTTGTGTTTATATTTTGGAGGGACATATGTCTCCCTCTTTTACTTTGGTTTGTATCACTATATTCTCCCGACTTAGTATTGTTTTGTAAATTAGTTTGTTAGTATTTGCAGGTTTTGGCACTCTTCATTTGGAAATGTTTGTGAATGGTTTAGAAAAGTTTTAAAAATTACAGGTTTTATCTAGTTGAACCAATTACAAACATATCCTGTCAGTTTTTCTGTAGAATTTACGTGTTTATTTAATGCTAAAAATGAGGGTGTCACAGATAATGAGGCAGAATTCCCGTCTCTCGCGCATATTTGGGAGCTTGTTAATGATATTAGATGGACTAGTATGAAGAGGAGGCAAGAATGATGACAAAAGATGATAGAAATAAGGAGTATATAGATGCATCATATGCATAAAAGCAAGAAAAGGGAATCTGCTGCTCAACCCGGCCGAGTCAAGAACAACCCGCTCGAGTTGTGCCTCAACCCGCTCGATTCGACCTCAACCCGCTCGAGTTGAAGCTCAAGACACTCGTTTTCAGCCCAGATCGAGCGGATTGTTCGGCAGGAAGATTGTCTTCGCAATGAGGAGTCGTGGGGCTCCTTAAGAACTTACAAGGCTCTATTCGACACCTAAGCATATTATTTCCTAATCTACCCTTGCTTAACCTAATGTTGTACTACTATATATACTCCATTTGTAATAATGAAGAGAATTAAGTCCTCTAAGTGCGAATTAAGCCCTCTAAATGTAGGCAAAAACTCTCATTAGGAGTAGATTAGAATAGATTAATCTTAATCATTCCACAAATTGCACTTTAATCTTTCCTTAATTATTGTTCAAGATTTCTTATTCGGTAATTGAAGATTATTGGGTTATTATTTGGAGAATTGACAACTCTTTATCAATCAATCAAGTTATCTTCTATTATTCTTTCCTTTCCATTTGTTTATCTTAAGATTGGTCTAATTCCTCCACTCTTTACTTGTTTATTGTTTATTGTTTCATTCTTTCATCATGTTTATACTTGTTAAGATGAATGACACCATTTTTAACATGTTTTCCATGATAATGAGTGAGTACTTTCCTAACTAGGGATTAGTGGGGGATTAGGGGAGTTAATAGTGGGGAAGACCTATGCTTAATAATATCATATAAAAGCTTGCTTATTGTTTTCCAACTTATTCACATCTCATGTTTGATGAAATGCTTGATTGACAACATTGTTGGGAAATGTGTCCTCAACAATAGTGCGATCACATGATTTAAATATCATTATTAAATCTCATTTCAAGAATACGGAAGGGATGATACATTACATATATATAGTCAACTGGTCCACACATATCGGTAATGATTGGTGGCTAGAGTTTGACATTACTCGTCGTGCGACGGTGGTGATCGATTGATCCTTGAGGTCACACCTAAAGGACGATTCCCTTAATTGAAAAGGTTAATTAGTTGTATACCGATCTGATTAATTAATTCCTTAAAATTGAACAATTCGATTTGTGAGAAAGAGAATATTGATATCTTATTGTAATGGGATTAAATAAGATTTATTTTAGTAATAAAATGCTTTGTTGCTAAAATTATTTATTGTTTGAGAAACAATAAAGATAAGAATGAATGGTTAATTATAATTAGAAGAAGTTGTGAATTATAACTGTATGACCCATTTTATTTAAGTGATCAAGCATCACTAGTCAATTTGTTGAATGTAATTTAATTAATTTATAAAATGATATTTATGTGATAAATATGCATTTAATTAATTAGTAACATGTATCATACTACATGTGACATATTGTGTGACAAATGACAAATTGACAAAAATAAAATGGTAGTCCATTTTATACATAATGGACCGAAAATAGTGGGTGTGTTAGTGGGTTTTGGTTGTTTTATTTTATTTGATAAAATAAACATCATGATGACTACTCTTGACTAGCCTTACAACCTACTCCACATTCTTACACACCTATATTTTTGATAAGATAAAAAGAAAAGCAATGATGCTCCTTTGGGCTAGAGTTGGGCGGCACACACACTCTTAATTGAGTAGT
The DNA here is from genome assembly GCF_048544455.1 of Silene latifolia. Classification (NCBI taxonomy): domain Eukaryota; kingdom Viridiplantae; phylum Streptophyta; class Magnoliopsida; order Caryophyllales; family Caryophyllaceae; genus Silene; species Silene latifolia. Next base: position 97,518,231 of record NC_133537.1, on the reverse strand, counting down.
GTTGGTTGCTTTATTTTTCTTAAATACTACCATTCATAAAACATGCAAGATGTTCATGTAGAATTTCCTCTCTTCTCTCTCTTCCATCTTCATCAAAAAGGATGAGATTTTAATCTAAATTGTTCATATAAATTACTAAGATTACTAGAAGTAGTATATGAGTATTAGTAATAGATTTTAAGGTAAACTACAATACAAACATCTAGTACATGTTTATTTGTGGGATTAAGGGATTGTCTTGGGTGCTACTAATTGGAGGGCTTCTAATTTGAAGTCAAGAATGTTCATCCATTAATGGAAAGCTCAAGAACTAACAAGAAGGAGATCTTGTTAGTGCCCATTATGACCGAAATCTTTATGGTGAGAAAATGTTTTCTTATCTTATTTTATTAATGTTTGCATGCATAAAATCCACATTTAATTTTATGACAAATTAATTTTAACATATATGAGTATGTTAGTATGTATATAGATCTACATTTCCTTCAATCGGTATCATGAGCCACGGTTGTTTGCATGCAAATTGGTTAAAAGTTTTTCCAAGTTATAAGAATAACAAATAAAACTTGTAAAATTTGTGTTATTATGAGATATCACTAAATTAATCCATGCATGTTAATATTTCTGGTCCTAAAATGTTTTAGGATATTTTGGTTAATTTTACGGATTTTTATTGTTCATATTTCTCTATAATGACATTTAAATGTGATTTTATGAGTAAAAATGTCATTTTTGGTCGAAAATTAGCTATACTTCGAATTTTAAGTTTGTTTTTGGATATGTTGTTACATATATTATTTTGAGATAACCTGTAAAGTTTCATAATTTTTGGACTTGTTATGCTCGAAAAATGAATTTTTCATTATTAAATACGGATTTAAGAGAAAAATAGGTTAATATGAGTTAAATTTCGAATCTGGTCATAGAAAATTAATATGTTGTCACATGCAATTTTACAAGATGTGTGTAAAATAATTGGCTATAAAGAAGTCTTTTAGCATAATTTATGAATTTTTGAAGAAAAATAGCATAAATAGTGACATTATTAGTTAAAATTAATAAAACATAATCTATGACTTAGGAAAAACGTCTAATGTTGCATTTTATTATCTTTTTCAGATCTAAAATTTAAAAGTTAGTGAAAATAATTTTTCCATGTTTTTATGATTATTTTATTATAAATCGATAAACCGCAACATTGTTTTTCCCGAAAAATTTCGAAATTTTTAACCTAAGATTTTGAACATTATGAGTGTCATGGAATTTTTCCAGAATGTTCATGAGTTTAAATTTCAAATTTTGAATTTATTTGAAATTTTTTGATTTATTTGAAGTTTAATAGCTTATTTTTGTAATTTTTGGTCCATTTATGAACAATTTTGTAAATAAAGGTTAATTATGGTCAAATTATTAGTGAAGACTATATTTTGAGTCCTAAGAGGTTAGGGTAATTAACCTATGCATAAATATGAGTTTATGTATTTTTGTGATTATAAAATGTTGAAATCACGCAAATCCGTAAAAACCGAGTAATATACGCTATTGGCTAATTAAAGGCGATTTAGCATAAAATTGAGCATGTTCATACATATTATAATGCTGCATTTTTCTTTATGATTGTCATAATTTTAATTTATGTAATTTTGAATTATGTAATTTTACTTAGTATGGCCTTAGATTTTAATTGGTATTTCCCGAAATGTATGGGAATACCGATTCGGTTGTAATTTTTATTGTGATCTCGTATCACCGTTTTGTAATTTAATAGATTTATTTTATTTTAAGTTACAAATGTATAATAGGAAATTATGTAATTTATTATGTAATTTTATTCATTCCGGAGTTCCAAAAGATGGATTTCTTCAAGAATGGCGATACATAAAGACGGTGTTACCTAGAGATGCGTGCCACAACCGAAGTTCAAGGGACCAATGGAGTTGGTTTCCGAATGTGTAATAGGTTAATAGTTTTTCTTTTTTAGGAAAGGTCATACTAGGATTTATTTATTTTTATGCTTGCATTTTATTTTATGTCGCATGCATCGCTAAATCGCCATAACTAAACATGCATCCTCTTTTTTTTATCGAGTTTATCGACCGTGTCAATTAGAATTATCATAGTTCACCGCTTTAGTTCACTTAAAACGTGATAGATAATAAATTGACATGACCTCTCGCTAAAACAAACAATTGAGACATAGCCTTACCAAATAGTAGAAACCATGAAAACCTATTTCGCGAGGGAGTGCACTCGGCTACCCCGGGTACAAACCTTGTTACGTAGGGGAAGTGGGTGATAAATGTCTAATCCACCGAATTCATGTTGATGAGGGTTTCATCGGCTACCCCGTGCCTAAGTTAATGTGGGTTTGGATAATGGACACATTTATTCGAAATTTGGATTGAACTCAACAAAAGTAATTGATGAGGGTTTCATCGGCTACCCCGTGCCCTTGTTGATGTGTTTTGGGCTATAGATAAATATTAGAGTAATTTTATCGACCAAGAGTTCTAAAAGTAGAATCGATTAAAAGGTTAATCCACCGAGTTATATTGATGAAGGTTTCATCGGCTACCCCGTGCCTAAGTCGATATGAATTTGGGTCTTGGAATCATTTATCATAGTTGGGTAGAGGTCACTATGTAAATGCTTTACTTGTTTTTCAAGTATTAATAAAACGATAAATGTTAAGTTTTCCACTATTCCGTTGTTATATTGTTCTATTTCTTTACCACAATTCATATACGATATCATTTCGTTTTTGATTCAAATCTCCATTAAAACATCGTAACTAAAGACAAAATTTGAATTTGCTTCTAAAACCTCAAACGAACCATTGCTAAGGATCTCTTGTTAAGAGTATAGATTAAAGTTATTCATTATCAAACAGGTTTTTGATTCTTGACTAACACATCTACTTACAATGGATTATTTTTCATGTACTTAAATGAATTAAGTACCTTGAAGCGATAAATTGTTTTGGTAATTAGTTTTGTCAGAATTCGTAATTGACCAAAATAACGCAACCACTTCAATGAAAGTTTTAAGACTAAAACGAACAAATGAAGAGTGAATCTTCATGAATTCAATTTTGCTTCTCAAAGCAAAGACTCATTGAATTAAGTGGGAGCATTCTCTTAAACCGTTAAGATGAGGACGAGGTTCAAGAAGTAAAGATTATAATGGAATTGATACAAGGTAATGTTAAAGGTAAAGTTGTTGAGAATGACGATACTAAACCTATCAAACCCGACCGATAAAGTTTCCATTGTCTTAAATGTTAGACACGAGAAAGGAAACTACCCCAAATTATTGAAGAATCAACAAGTTAGTTGTGGGACATCTAATTGAACCTTCTTCTTTAAATTTTTATTTGATTAAACATAAATTTTGCTAGTATTACTCCGTCAATATTAGAAACCGGTGGTGGTTTTCATCATTATGCTTGATACATAGGATGATTAGAATATGACGACTAGCAACAATGAAGTCGAGAAATAGAGTAATTGTGTACTCAATCTAGTTTTTGGATTTAAAGTTGTACTTAATTATGACTATTAAGTGCATTAACTCTAAATAAGAATATAAACTTGTTAAGATACAAAAGAGGTTATACACCATGATTTGATGTATGGCTAGCCCATCATCAAGGTGATTATATTCTAAACCAAACTAGAATGATATATCATGAAGATGATGTAAGACTCAAATTGGTAACCCAAGATTAAACCTTAAATTTTGGAATGATGAACGCAAAGAGTTATCGAGTACTCTTGAAACCATTAGATTGTTAATGGTATATGCGTATCTTGTATTCAAAGCAAGATGTCTCGTGCTTTTTGGTTGAAAAGGAGATCGAGGTTGTAAATCATGGATCCAAAATAAGTTGATCATTTTCTTTTACCAACGATTTAAGTTGACGCTAGTATGTTCACTTAATAAGGTAAATAGAGAAATCTTTGAAGAATTTCAAAGAGTTCAAGGAATCACGATTTAGTCGTGATGGGATTATCAAAGTGAAGACTTTGATATAAGCCAAAAGAAATGTGATATAGTATCACAAGTTAATCTCTCTTAGCACGCATTATGAAATAATGTGTGGATGGATAAGAGATCAAACGCTATTCGATATGGTTTGGACTTCAATCAAGTTACTTTGAGTTACTTGATCCTTTTGGGGATTTTATCATTTTTGTCTAAATTATTTTTCCACTAAATCGAATCATATGAGATATGAAATGGTAAGGGTACCATGGTTGTAAGTTTTCACAAGAAACAAATGCTCATTTTTCCTTTGCAATTATCACGAGCTCGACGGGTTTGCGGCCCATGAAGCTGTCTTTCTAAAATACAAGTTTATTTCTAGAAGACAGAGTGGGAGAAATTATTCAAGAGCCACAGAGAATGTTATGTCGCAAGAAACTGGTCTTTTCTTGGCTACATGAGACGTTTTGTGTAAGACATTGTTTCTTCAAAACCTAGGAGGTTAAATTCGTCACTTGTTAAAAATGATGAATTCATGCTACTTTTAAGAAAGCAAAGAGCTTATAACTTACAAAAGAAATTGTTTGATTCAAGTTGATTACTTCTAGAAAGTAATGAACGTATGACTTACATAAGAGTGATTAAGTCACAACTCAATACAAGGCTTAGAGCCATGAGAATCCGAAATAAAAGGCTTGATTAGTGACAAAGGGTTTTGCACTAATAAAGAGATATTTCAAAGCAAGATTGGTTGCAAAGAGTTTTGCACTAATTGAAATGCTTAAGTATATTTGGATCTTCTTAGGGATTGTGTTTCAATATTATGAAATACATAGCGAATGAATCTAAAACCCACTTCTTCAATAGAAGGAATGTATTCAATACATATCATGAGTTTAGTAGATTCTTGCAATCCTAAGATAATGTGAAACTTAAGAGAGGGTCTTAAGTAGGACATCAATGAGTTAGAATCAACATTTTGATCATGTGATAAAATATTTCTCGATAAGTCGAGAAGTTGTGGTTATACATGAAGTTTAGTGGGAGTTACGGAAATTTTAATTAGTCCGATATGTGGATGACATATTGATCATTAGGAATGATTTAAGACTTTTGGAGTATTATAATACATCTTGAATATCCGGATTTATGAAGATAAATCCACATGATATTAGAGTCAAAGAAGAAGTCTTATGTTGATAAGATTCATGACTAGTTCAATTAAATTGAACATATTTGATTGATTTCATTTGCTTCCGCTGCTAAATCAATTAAAAAGAAATGATGTATAACACTTCATATGCTTTAAGTATGATGAATTGTTTTCAAAATCGAATTTAAGTAATCTTTACCAAGTGAGCTATAAAGATTACCCTTAAGTGCTTGCAGAAGCATTAAGGCTATGATGCAAAGTGTTTATGATGCAATATTGTGTAAGGGTGTTACACAAGTGACAATTGACAATTGAGATTGCGCATGGTTTCCGACAAAACCATAATCAAAACACATTAAGATGGTTAAGATACCATTGTGGCAATGTTTATTAAGAAGTAGATTTTCTAGAATCGTTCTAGGCAATAAATAACAATGAGAGATATTTATAACGGAAATTTAGTACACTTGCGATCATGAGATGTGCAAGAAGGATGAGTCCCGCACACTGTGAAAACAGTGGGAGCTATTCTAAGGATAAAAGGCCTATGTCTTGATTGGATCTCGACACGTACTCAGAAAGTTTTGTGATGCAAATGTATACATTACAAAGGAAAACGAGTATGTAGTGAGGTTGAGTAAGGTGCAAGAAATTGATAAAACCTACTAACCAAAGCATTCTCAAAGGCTAAACATGATGAGTCATGTCATTTCAATTGAATTGAAATGAACAACTACGTACAAGATCAAATTAGATTATAGAACATGAAATAGTAATCAGGCATTGACTATTCATGTGTGATAATCGCATTTGTCGTTCGAGTTTTATTTTTAAAACTTTTTTATTATACTTTGTTACATCCAAACGGGTTGTGGAGACAATTGAACCCCGTTAAAGTGAACACGGATTAACATTGTATTTGCCCATAGTTACTTGCATGAGGTGACGTCTCGAAGTGACTAGAGTGTGAGGCGATTGATGGCAAGTTCAAGTGCCATAGAGTCATGTGAGATGACTAGTCGATCACATAGGCAGACTGTTAGGAACATTTTGTCGGGCCTTATGACCGCTTATAGAGTTCTGGCAATTTATATATAGCCTGGTCGTGGCGAGAGCTACTATAGTATTCTAATGAGTCGATTCTTTTGACTAAAGACTATTCACCTAAGATGGCACAGTTTGATTAACTTTGATTTGTGTTACTACGACCTTCGTAAATGGGGTCAAATGGGCATATTTTGGGTTATGATGGTGTGGCTAGTCGAAGGGAATGAGTGCGATAGAATTGTCCATCCCCTTGTCGGGGTTAAAACAATATCTCGGGCCACTCGAGGAGTAATGAATCGGAAATGCGTGGCCACGCTGGAAGGTATCCAGAGTGGATAAATCCGGTCAATCGCTTATTCTCCGATCGAGGAAACCACTCTCGATATGATCACTTGCAAGTACGACCTGAAAGACACCTTGCATTGAGTGGGAGATAGTAATAGGACAAGAGAATTGGTGACGCACACTTGTCGAGGACAAGTGGGAGATTGTTGGGAAATATGTCCTCAACAATAGTGCGATCACATGATTTAAATATCATTATTAAATCTCATTTCAAGAATACGGAAGGGATGATACATTACATATATAGTCAATGGTCCACACATATCGGTAATGATTGGTCAAGCTAGAGTTTGACATTACTGTCGTGCGACGGTGGTGATCCGTTGATCCCTTGAGGTCACACCTAAAGGACGATTCCCTTAATTGAAAAGGTTAATTAGTTGTATACCGATCTGATTAATTAATTCCTTAAAATTGAACAATTCGATTTGTGAGAAAGAGAATATTGATATCTTATTGTAATGGGATTAAATAAGATTTATTTTAGTAATAAAATGCTTTGTTGCTAAAATTATTTATTGTTTGAGAAACAATAAAGATAAGAATGAATGGTTAATTATAATTACAAGAAGTTGTGAATTATAACTGTATGACCCATTTTATTTAAGTGATCAAGCATCACTAGTCAATTTGTTGAATGTAATTTAATTAATTTATAAAATGATATTTATGTGATAAATATGCATTTAATTAATTAGTAACATGTATCATACTACATGTGACATATTGTGTGACAAATGACAAATTGACAAAAATAAAATGGTAGTCCATTTTATACATAATGGACCGAAAATAGTGGGTGTGTTAGTGGGTTTTGGTTGTTTTATTTTATTTGATAAAATAAACATCATGATGACTACTCTTGACTAGCCTTACAACCTACTCCACATTCTTACACACCTATATTTTTGATAAGATAAAAAGAAAAGCAATGATGCTCCTTTGGGCTAGAGTTGGGCGGCACACACACTCTTAATTGAGTAGTGTTGGTTGCTTTATTTTTCTTAAATACTACCATTCATAAAACATGCAAGATGTTCATGTAGAATTTCCTCTCTTCTCTCTCTTCCATCTTCATCAAAAAGGATGAGATTTTAATCTAAATTGTTCATATAAATTACTAAGATTACTAGAAGTAGTATATGAGTATTAGTAATAGATTTTAAGGTAAACTACAATACAAACATCTAGTACATGTTTATTTGTGGGATTAAGGGATTGTCTTGGGTGCTACTAATTGGAGGGCTTCTAATTTGAAGTCAAGAATGTTCATCCATTAATGGAAAGCTCAAGAACTAACAAGAAGGAGATCTTGTTAGTGCCCATTATGACCGAAATCTTTATGGTGAGAAAATGTTTTCTTATCTTATTTTATTAATGTTTGCATGCATAAAATCCACATTTAATTTTATGACAAATTAATTTTAACATATATGAGTATGTTAGTATGTATATAGATCTACATTTCCTTCAAACCTAGCATGTTTCTCTTATCCTTTTAACAAGACTTGTAAGACATAAACCAACTCAAGGCTTGTTAGACCATGCATATGGTTGATTAGGAAGAATTAAGTCGATTGTAGGTGTTGTAAATTCTTGACCGACTCGGCTCCGGGGCCCAAACCTTCCTAGGACTCGTTTAGGTTATCTCACCATGAATAGGGAAAACCAAGTAGACTTGTATGTGTTGTAAAGTCTTGACCGACTCGACTCCGAGACCTAAGTTTCCCTTAGAAATCGTAAGGGATACACTAAATTGATTCCAACAATAATAATTGCTTGCATCTATATGATTCATTTATGCTATTTCACCATGATTCCTCTATGATCCAATGATTCCCTAGTATCTTTAATCAAGTGTTTACATCTTCATTTCTATTTACTCGTCTTGTTTTTCAATTATTTACATTTCCTTGTTGTAGTTTAGAACACAACTCCAACCCAAACCAATTGTAACACTAGCATGAATTAAGATAGATAGACTTAGAACCCAAAGCACATTATCCCGTGGATCGACCTCGACTTAACCACTATCTAGTTATTTGTTGAGATTATAAATGTGTTTGATTGAGCGTGTGACAACAAGGTACCATCAATTCTTCACCTCGTACGGAAGGGAAGAAGGATGATGCTGGGAAGAAGGATTTGTATTGTTATAGCTGCCGTAAACCGTGGCATCTAGGAGTCATTTACAATAATGGAGACCTTGTTATGCGCTTCTATTGCAAGGGAATGGGTCATAAATCTTATAAATGCCCAAAGAAGGTGGCTGATGAAGCTAGGACTACAAAGACTATTGCAGCTGCTACTGCAAAGACTGGTGCTGCTCCCTAGCGTAAGGGCCGTGTTTATTTGCTGAGTCGAGTTGAGGCTGAGGCCGATCCTAATGTTATTATTGGTATGTATCTAGTATCTGATCGTCGTGCTTTTATCCTGTTTGACACAGGTGCTTCGTTATCCGTCATATCTTCTAAATTTGCTAGGAAGGCTTCGTTAGTGTCTGTTTCTGCTGAGCCTATTCCTATATCGTTACCTTCTGGTGAGACCTTATCTTGTGCTAAGGCCTATGTCGACGTTCCTATTCTGTTTGCTGGTGTGGTATTCCCTACCACTCTTATGGAATTTCCTTTGGGTGAGTTCGATGTGATACTTGGCATGGATTGGTTAGCTAAGTATGATGCTAAGTTCCAGTGCCGAGACCAGAAGATATATTTGAAGAGTCCCTGCGGTTCTCATGTTACTCACTGTGGGGGTAGACGACTGGAGGGTATAAAGATTATTTCTGGAATAAAGTTGATGAGTATGCAGAGGAAGGGTTGCCAAGTATTCCTCTGTTCTGTTACTAAATCTACCGAGTTGCCTGTTCTTGCGGAAGTCCGTGTTGTGAAATAGTTTCCTGATGTGTTTCCTCATTATTGATCTGGTGCCTGGTACTGGACCGATTGCAAAAGCCCTGTATCGTATGGCTCCTGCTGAGCTACAAGAACTGCGAAAGCAGTTAGATGAGATGATCAGAAGGACTTTGTCCGACCTAGCTCTTCTCCTTAGGGTGCCCATGTGCTTTTTGTGAAAAAGAAGGATGGATCGATGCGATTATGCATTGATTATCGTGACCTCAACTGAGTTACAGTGAAGAATAAGTATCATTTGCCCCGTATTGATGACTTGTTCGATCAATTGAAGGGTGCTTATGTTTTCTCCGAGATTTATCTAAGATTTGGATATCATCAGATCCATGTTCGAGAGTCTGATATTCCTAAGACTGCTTTTAGCTCGAGGTATGGTCACTATGAGTTCAAGGTTATACCTTTCGGTCTGACCAATGCCCCTGCCGTTTTTATGGACCAGATGAACTGTACCTTTCGTGAGTACCTTGATAAGTGTGTGGTGGTCTTTATTGACGATATTTTGATCTATTCTAAATCTGAGGCCGATCATGTTGAGCATTTGCTGATTGTTCTGGGTATTTTGCGAAAGCAGAAGTGGTATGCTAAGTACTCGAAGTGTGAATTCTAGCTATCCGAAGTAGCTTTCCTTGGCCATGTGATCTCTAAGGATGGTGTTATGGTAGACCCTACGAAGATTTATGCGATTGCTGACTGGGCTAATCCATCTGATGTTGGAGAGATTCGTAGTTTCTTGGGTCTTCCGGGGTACTACAGGAGGTTCATTAAGGATTTTTCTAAGTTGGCTCGTCCGATGACACAACTTCTAAAGAAGTAATCTAAGTTGCTGTGATCCCAGGCTTGGGAGGAGTCTTTTCTGGAGCTTAAGAAGCATCTTACTTCTGCACCTGTGCTGACGTTGCCCGAAGATGGTGTTGGCTTCGATGTTTTCTGCGATGCTTCTAAACTTGGAATGGGTTGTGTTCTTATGCAAGGTGGTAAGGTAATTGCATATGCTTCTAGGCAATTGAAGGTTCACGAGGTGAATTACCCTAATCACGATTTGGAGTTAGCTGTTGTGGTTCATGCTTTAAAGATTTGGCGTCATTACTTGTATGGTGTGAAGTGTAAGGTTCACACTGATCATAAGAGTGCGTTATATTTTCACGCAGAAGGACTTGAACACGAGGTAGAGATGATTGATCGAGTGGGTGGATGACTATGATTTGGAGTTGGTGTACTATGAGGGAAGAGCCAACGTTGTTGCTGATGCTTTGAGTCGAAAGATAATTCATTCCCTTGTTCCGTGTGCTGATCTATCTGATTATCTGGTTTGTGAGTTCGAGAAGATGTCTATAGGCGTGGTTCTTGATGATTATATGGGGTGTCTTAACTCTTTTGTTGCCGAACCCGACCTATTTCATGAGATTCGTGAGATGCTGTTATCTGACCCCTTTGTTGCTGAGACTCGTATGAAGATGGGTTTGGGGAAAGCTGTGTTGGAGTGTCCCCGACAATAATTCGATCACAATTGTCGATCATGATGATCACATGTTTAAATCTCATTTTAAGAATACGTAAGGGATGATTCATTTTATAGTCAACGGATCAACATTAATCGGTAACGATTGGCTTGCTAGAGTTTGACGTTACTGTCGTGGGACGGTGGTGGTCAGTTGATCCCTTAAGGTCACATCTAAAGGATGATGCCCTAATCTGTAAAGTTGATTAATTGTATGACGATACAAGTTAATTAATTCCTTAAAATTGAACAATTCAATTTGAGAGAGAGAGAATATTGATATCTTATTATAATGGGATTAAATCAGATTTATTTTAGTAATTAAAATATTTTATTACTAAAAATTTTTATTGTTTGTGAAACAATAGAGATGAGAATGAATGGTTGATTATAATTACAAGATGTTGTGAATTATAATTAATTGACCCATTTTATTTATGTGATCAAATATTACTAGTCAATTTGTTGTATGTAATTTAATTATTTCATAAAATGATATTTATGTGATAAATATGCATTAAATTAATTAATAACATGTATCATACTACATGTGACATATTGTGTGACAAGTGACAAATTGACAAAAATAAAATGGTAGTCCATGTTATATGTGGACCGAAATATAGGTTGTGGTAGTGGATTGTGGTTGATTTATTTTATGAGATAAAATACTTGTAATGATACCTAGTCTAACTAGCTATTATACCTACACATTTAGATAAGAATAAAAGTAAAAGGGAAGGACCACATATTGGTCCCCATACTCCCCTATAACCGTGACCCTCCTACCATTCTAAGGGAACTTTGGTTTTTGTTCTCTAATTTCATTCTCTTTATGCATGTTAAAGATATTCACATGCATTCTTCTCTCTATTTTTCTTCATCTTTCTCTAAAACTTGAGAAATCTTGATTCAAATTGTTCAAATCACATTACTAATATTATTAGTGTAATATATGAGTATTAGTAATCAATTTTAAGGTAAACTACTAAACAAATATCTAGCACATATTATTTAGTAGAGATAAGGGATAATCTTGGGTGCAATCAAGAGGAGTGACTTCTACACTTGAAGTCTTTGGAGGATCATTCCATTACTGATCATAGCTCAATAACAAGTGAAGGTAGGAGACCTTACTTGTGCCCATAAACCGAAATATTCAATGTAAGGAACCGGTTTTCCTTTTACACTCATTTATATGTTTTGCATGCATAAGTTCTTTAAGTTTTTATGACAAACTTTAAATTAAAATATGTGATATTTAAAATATGATTTCTAACAAGTGGTATCAGAGCTTTATGGTTGTTGCATGCAAGATCGGTATCGTTTTTCTGAGATAATACGATTAACGAATACAACTTGAAATTTGTGTTTTATGTTGATAAATCACGAAATAACTTCGCATGTTAAAAGTTTCTGGTCCTAAGTGATTTTTAGGACATTTTGGTTTATTTATGGATTTTATTATTCATTTTGTATAATATTGGCATTAAAATGTGATTTTTATGATAAAAATGTCATTTTTGGACGAAAAATAGTTAAACTTCGATTTTTTCAGTGGTTTTTGGATATGTTTTCACATATATTATCTACTAATATCCTGAAACGTTTCATGATAAAATGAGTTGTTTTGCTCGAAATTTGGATTTTTCAAGTTAAAATTGTATTTAAATGGGTAAATAGGTTAATATGAGTTGTATTTCGAATCTGGTAACGGAAATTTATTATGTTGTCACATGCAATATTATAAGATGTGTGTAAAATATTTGGCTATAATGAAGTCCTTATGCATGAGTTATGAATTTTTGATGAAAAATCACATAAATAGTGATTATAATTAGTAATAATGCTAAAACATACTTCATGACTAAGGAGAAACGTCACATGTTGCATTTTATCATATATTTCAGATCTAACAGTGAAAAGTTGATGAAAATATTTTTCTCATATTTTTATGGTCATAATTGTTAAAACCGATAAACCGCAACATTGTTTTTCTCGATAAAGTTTCGAAATTTTTAACCTAAGTTTTGAACATTATGAGTGTCATGGTATTTTTCCAGAATGTTCATGAGTTTAAATTTCAAATTTCGAAATTATTTGAAATTTTTATAATTTAATTTGAAGTTTATAGCATAATTTTGTATTTTTGGGTCCATTTATGAACAATATTAAGAAATCAAGTTTAATTATTGTCAAAATGTAGTGAAGACTAATTTTTGAGTCCTAAGATGGATAGGTTAATTAACTTGTACATAAATATGAATTTATGTAATTGTTGTGATTTTAACAAGTTATAATCACGCAAATCCATGAAAACCGATAAATATACGATATTGGCTCTTAAAAGGCGATTTAGCATAAAATTGAGCATGTTCATACATATTATAATGCTGCATTTTATTTATGATTGTCATATTTTAATTTTATATAATTGATATTACCCGAAATGTATGGGAATATCGATTCAGTTGTAATTTATTGTGATCTCGTATCACCGTTTTGTAATTTAATAGATTTATTTTCATTTTTAATTACAAATGTATAATAGGAAATTATGTAATTTATTTATTCCGGAGTACCTTGAAGACGGTGTCACTCGAGAAGGCGATCCATCAAAGAAAGTATTGCCTGTAGGGTAATATCCGTATAAAACCCCTTAAAATTAAGGACTATAACGCAATTTTAACATGTGATTAATTGTCATAAACGAAATACAAGAGAAACGATAAAAGAACAAGAATCAACCTCGGGTCCTGTGAATTTCGGCCTAAGAACAGAAATCAATATAGATTTCCTCCTAATTGTTGCACCCAAGATCGTCTGAGACTATGCCTCTTGTGCTAGAAATTACTCTCTAATTGCCTTGCAATATTGAGAGAGCTATTTGTGAGTTTTCTGATGTGAGATCTAGAATTTCAGAGAGAATGCCTCCAAAACCCTAATTTTTGTGCAAATGACAATGATTAGGTCAAAAGGAGAGAGGGACTCTCCTTTTGTTCGGCCGTGAGGTTGCTAGGGGAGGGAGTGGGCTTTCCACTTTCTCCTTATTTAACTCGTGGTCCGACTCATTTCGCTAAAATGTATATGACGGGTTTTTATTATAAATCGTCATCCTATATCGGATATAAAAATATCTACTAGTAACATGAAACAGTCGACATATTAATACTTGTCCGACATTGACAATATTGTATAATTAATTAATTCAATATACATTAATTAAATATAACCGTTTATATTCAATTTGCGAATTAACCGCTTAATTCACCTTAGCCAGTATTATTTAATCCGTATTAAATAATTATCTCAACATCGCGTTTGACTAATTATTAGTCAATAACTCCGACTAACCGCTTAGTCATATTAGGCATCAACATGACTGCATTTTCATGCCGTCACATCTCTCAAACGTATCCTATAGGTGTGACTTTCAGGGACCAGTTGATCACCGCCATCTGTATGACAATAACGTCAAACTTATCTAGCAAGTCAACCGTTATTGATAAACGTGGACCAACTGATAATAATACAAAAGTATACCATTTAATCCTTTTAGAGATTTATATGTCATTGCACTAACTGTGGAGGACACCAGCCCCAACAAGCTCCCACTTGTCCGTACAAGTGTACGTGCGATAACCGATTCTCATATCCCTTTAAAATTTCTCCCACTCAATGTAAAACAATTTGTAGATCCGTATCCGCAAAGGTCGTATTTTACAATCGATCTGTTTCAAGAGTGGTTTCCCCGACTAGAGAGTAACTTAACTGATAAAACGAATCCGTATTCGAGCATGGCCATGCATTTCGATTCTGACTCCTCGAGTGGCCCTGAGAAATATCGAGTACCTGATAAAGGCTGAATATTTCCTTTAACTCGACTCCTGCCGATCTAAGCACAGTATGAAATGACCCAGAAAAAATCTACTTGGCCCCCTGTTACGGATGACCTTGAGAAGGAAACCAAAGTCACCCAAAATCTGCCTTAATCTCAAGAGACAGTCGATAGTCAAAAGAATCGACTCTTAGGATCACCATGGAGGTCCTATCCACGACCTGGCACCGAATGTTATAAAACATTTAGGACTCCACGTCGTTGTCACAATTGTGTCCTACGAGATATCCGTATAACTCGCCTCCGTAATTGGTCACCAACCGTTTGACTTATGGCTCGTTGAACCCACCATCAACCAACGTCACAAAATAATTGCCGAGTTATCAGCTCACGTGGGCAATTAAGGACCATAATATAATGTTTGTTCAGTTCACTTTGTGGTGTTCAAAAATTGTCGTACAACTACACATGAAAAACAAAATATATAAATATCAAAACGATGATGTCGTATAGAGTACACAAGAAAATGAATCTAATCCATAAAAGAGTACTACAACTCAGGAACACGTTTAATTCCCATGGAATTAACATGCCCTTCATGCTTATCTTGTCGTAATGGTTTAGTGAGAGGATCTCGCTATATTATCATCTCAGTAGCAATCTTTTCTATCACTACCTCCTTTTGCTCCACGTAATCTCGGATTAGATGAGCTTTCCGTTGTACATGTCTAGACTTGTTGCTAGACTTAGGCTCCTTAGCCTGGAAGATGGCACCTCTATTGTCGCAATAGATGGTGATCGGGTCATTCGAACTAGGCACTACAGATAGTCCTTGTAAGAATTGACGCATGCATATCGCTTCCTTTGCAGCCTTCGACGCGGCATAGTACTCGGACTCCGTCGTAGAATCTGCTGTAACACTTTGTTTGGAACTCTTCCACTGATCTGCAAAGACCATTAAGAGTAAAAACGAATCCGATCGAGATTTCGAGTCATCTCGATCCGTTTGGAAGTTAGCATCTGCGTAACCGGTTGCGCATAGCTTTTGCTCGCCTCCATAAGTCAATGCCCAATCTTTAGTCCTCCGTAGGTACTTAAGAATGTTCTTGACAGCCATCCAATGTGATTCACCTGGATTCTATTGGAATCGACTCATCATACTCAATGCATATGCCACGTCCGGACGTGTGCATATCATGGCATACATGATTGATCCTATAGCCGAAGCATAAGGAATCCGGGTCATGCGCTCTTTCTCTTCCGGTGTCTCTGGTGCCTGAGATTTGCTCAAATGTACCCCTAGAGCCATAGGAAGAAACCCCTTTTTGGAGTTAGTCATGCTGAATCTCTCTAGAATCTTGTCTATATAAGACTCCTGACTGAGAGATAACATCCGACGTGATCTATCTCGATAGATACGGATGCCCAAAATTCTTTGTGCCTCACCCAGATCTTTCATCTGGAAATGGTTTTTCAACCATACCTTTACCGAAGTTAAGAGAGGTATGTCATTCCCAATCAGGAGTATGTCATCAACATACAATATTAGGAAGACAATCTTGCTCCCACTCGACCTGATATATAGACATGGTTCCTCGACCGATCGAGTAAATCCATTTTCTTTTATCACTTGGTCGAAACGATGATTCCAACTCCGAGAAGCTTGCTTAAGTCCATAAATGGAATGCTTAAGCTTGCACACTTTCTTAGGGTGTTCAGGATCGATGAAACCTTCGGGTTGTACCATGTACAACTCTTCCCGCAAATAACCGTTTAAGAAGGCGGTTTTCACATCCATCTGCCAAATTTCATAGTCATGAAAAGCGGCAATCGCTAAGATAATCCGAATGGAACGCAGCATGAATACGGGTGCAAAAATTTCATCGTAGTGCAAACCTGGCACTTGGGTGAAACCTTTAGCAACTAGTCGTGCTTTATAGATATCTTGTTGACCTTCCATAGAATGCTTTATCTTGTAAAGCCATTTGCATTGAAGGGGACGAACCTTAGCAGGCAAGTCAACAAGATCCCATACATTGTTCTCATACATGGAGTCCATCTCGGATTGCATGGCCTCAAGCCATAGCTTTGAGTCGGAACTAGTCATGGCACCTTTATAGGTTGCGGGTTCACTACTCGTTAAGAGCAGAATGTCATCTGTCATATTCCTCGACCATACCAATGTATCTGTCCGGAGGAATAGAGACTCTACCCGGCCTCCTAGGTTCCTCAGGAATATTAACCGCTGCCGGGATTGAAGGAATTGGTTCCTCCAATGGTTGCTCGGCATTTGGTTCTGGAATCTCCGACAGCTCGAAGGTTCTATTACTCTTCGCGTTCTCGAGAAACTCCTTCTCTAAGAATGTCGCACTAGCCGCAACAAATACACGTTGTTCGGTTGGCGAATAGAAGTAATGACCAAATGTTCCTTTAGGATAACCTATAAAGTATGTCTTGACCGATCGCGGGCCGAGCTTATCCTCGTGTCTCCACTTGACATAAGCCTCGCAGCCCCAAACCCGTATAAAGGACAAGTTAGGGACCGTTCCCTTCCATAGTTCATATGGAGTCTTGTCAACAGCTTTAGACGGACTTCGGTTAAGTATTAGAGCAGCTGACAGAAGAGCATAACCCCATAATGAATCAGGCAATACGGTGTGACTCATCATGGATCGAACCATATCAAGTAGTGTTCGATTTCTCCGTTCGGACACACCATTCAATTGAGGTGTTCCAGGTGGAGTTAACTGTAAGACAATCCCACAGTCCTTAAGGTGTTGATCAAACTCGTGTGAAAGATACTCGCCACCACGGTCTGATCGTAGTGTTTTAATCTTTCTACCCAGTTGGTTTTGTACCCGATTCTGGTATTCTTTGAATTTCTCAAAGGACTCACTTTTATGCTTCATCAAGTAGACATAGCCATATTTACTCAAATCGTCCGTGAAAGTGATGAAATACCTATAGCCTTCTCGTGCGGTGATTGACATAGGTCCACACACATTCGTATGTATGAGTCCTAATAGGTCAGCAGCGCGCATTCCAACACCTTTGAAGGAACTTCGAGTCTTCTTACCAATGAGACATGATTCACACGTGCCAAATGATTGAAAATCAAAGGCCGAGATAGCTCCATTCTGTATGAGCTGTTTAACGCGTTTCTCATTAATGTGTCCCATATGGCAGTGCCATAGATAAGTTTGATCTTTGTCACCAATCTTTAACTTTTTATTCATTACGTGCAATATTTCAGTGGTCTGATCTAAAACTTAAATTCCATTCATGGAGACTGCCTTGCCATAAATCATATCGTGTAACGAGAAAACACAGCTATTATTCTCTATTACAAATGAAAAACCAAGTTTGTCAAGTGTAGAAGCTGAAATAATGTTTTTAGATAAACTGGGTACATAATAGCAGTTATATAAAAATAACTCAAATCCGCTAGGAAGCTGGATCACATATGTTCCCCTCGAGACGGCAGCCACTCGTGCTCCATTCCCGACACGCAGGTCCACCTCACCCTTTACGAGGGGTTCGATGTTTCGGAGCCCCTGCACATGATTGTATAGATGAGAACCACAACCAGTATCTAGTACCCAAGTTCCGTAACTTGCATGGTTAATCTCAATCATATGAATAAAAGTAGAAGAAGAAGAAGACATACCAACAGGAGTAACGCGACCTGCTTTTATGTCCTCATGGTATACAGGACATGTACGCCTCCAATGCCCAGTCTTGTGGCAATGGTGGCATTCCATGTTACCGGTCTTGCTCTTTGTCGCGCCTGGTGAGGTGCTCGACTCACCAGGCCCACTCTTACCCGATCCCGACTTCTTAAACTTCGGCACCTCCGTTAGGTCCGCTCGAGCTTTGCCCTTTCCCTTGCCCTTGTTTGACACAACGAGAACATCCTGTTTCAGGCTCCCACTAAACTTCATGTCCTTCTCGGTTTGTACGAGAAGGGAGTGTAGTGCATGAGGAATTTTCTTCAAATCATTCATATAGTAATTGGCTCTAAAGAGCGCAAAACCATCGTGGAGTGAATGAAGCATGCGGTCAATCACGATGTTCTCACTGATCTTACAATCAAGTGCCTCCAGTTTCTCGACATTCTCAATCATGCTGAGAATGTGTGGGCTAACCGGTTGGCCCTTCTGGAGTTTCGCCTCAAAGAAGTGACAGGTATGCTCATAGGTCACGATTCTCGGTGCTTTCGAGAATTCCTTAGTGAGCGTGGTGAAAATCTTGTTTGCACCTTGGGCTATGAAGCGTTTCTGCAAATTGGATTCCATTGCAAAAATGAGTACGTTCTTTATCGCACCCGCTTCCATGACGAAATCGCTATACGTGGCGATCTCGTTAGCTCGGCCGTGGGGCCTGGGTTTGGCGGGATGGGCTCTATCGATATTTGAGCTTCCGTCGCCGATGGCGGCATTCCGTAATGCCGCCTCCCGGTCCGCGAAGTTTGATCCATCATTCTTCGATCGAGTAGACCGATTCATCCGATTCATGAAGATCCGAAGCCAGGACTCACGGTCCAATGTGGCACTTGGCATTGGGTCGTTCATATGGCCAGCCATTTTTTTTATTAGCAGTTTAAATGATTGTGTTCTACACTGAAAAAGAAAGAAAAACAAAACGAAATAAGCAACTCATCGAGGTGATTTAAGTCTAATTAAAATTCATTTTAACGTGTAGATTCATTGCACTTGTATAATTGATCTACCTCAAGAATTATACAAATGATTCCAAGACTCACTTTCTCTAAATTGATAAGCCAACTGTTTGGCTAGTTCTACCGTTAGAACTCTTGGTCGATAGATCTCCGTAAATCCTATCTTTAGTCCACCATAATCACAAGATCGTACGAGTGACCATAGTGTTGAGATAAAATAGGTCAATCAGTTCCAACTTACCCGACGTAGAAGGGGTCATATTATGCCTACCGACGAAGAAGGGATTCATTGGAGTTTGACCTATAAAGACTATTCTCAATTTTTGGTTATACGAGGAAGATCCCATCAACTTAGTTTTATTTCATTTAAAGTGAACGAAAGTCTAGCATTACGTGAATGAATTAACTTAGGTGATGGCTTATTAATTCTGTGTGACATCTGTATGTCATAGAAAACTAACACGTAACCTCTATATGAGTCAGTTTTCATGCAAATATTAGGTGGTTTGGTTTTAGGCGGAATATGATGCAAACTATCGTTACGATGAAAAACATAAAAAAAAATGCAAAACGTAAATAAAAGTCCTAGTGTGGCCTATCCTAGCAAAATAAACATAATACAAGTTTGGAATCCACCGTTGGACCCGAGAAGCTTGTCTTGATGTTCCATCTTGGTCCATGCAGTGGGAGTGAGCATCCGATTCTCCATCTTTGGTCTTCTCAAAATTACAATTTAAAATTTACAAAATATAAACCTATTTATATTCTAAATAAAAACTGTAATTACAAGGAAAAATCCAAAACGGAGATGCGAGATCTCAAAATACAACCAAGACCGTGTTCCATCATTACGGTAACACGTTCTACTAAGGCCACACTAAGTTTCAACCGTTTGTAAAATTAAATACGTAATAAAAAAATATTCATGGCATTCAAAAGTAACGATAAATAAAAATGCATCAACTAAAACAAAATTTATCCGTGACATAATTCTGTAATTATGTTAAATTTATCCAAACCACCTTTTAACAATTAAAATTATGTGACAAAACCGCTTCTATCAACTTAATTTTAATTCATGACAATCCGTTACTTTAAATCGCTTTAAAATAACTAAATGGTACGTGAGTGAACCGTTTCACTATCAAGCGAGTGTACAACATCCGTATAATGTACATTTTATGGCCACAAAAAAAAACACGAAAAAAAAATTCCAGTTTCATTTCGGCTCAACCAACCGAGCATATTTCCTCTCGAAATCGATTTGACAAAATAAAACCAATTGCAATTTTGACATTATTCGTATAAAATTAAATCTACAATTGATAAAACTTTAACATATTGCTATAAAGACCGATTATAATAACAATATGCAAAAACAAATCGCAAACAAAACCAATCGATCGAGACACTAACAGTCCTCGATCGACTGATCAGACCTGAACAGTTCGGCTGACTGTTTACAACAGCACGAAAAAAAAAATTAAAATTAAACAGCCGTGTATAAAAGGTCACGGTTTTCAAGGCAAAAAAATATCGATTCAAATCGTTTTATGAAAATAACGATGAAAAATTTACGTGGCCTCGCTCTGATACCCCTTATAGGGTAATATCCGTATAAAACCCCTTAAAATTAAGGACTATAACGCAATTTTAACATGTGATTAATTGTCATTAACGAAATACAAGAGAAACGATAAAAGAACAAGAATCAACCTCGGGTCCTGTGAATTTCGGCCTAAGAACAGAAATCAATATAGATTTCCTCCTAATTGTTGCACCCAATATCGTCTGAGACTATGCCTCTAGTGCTAGAAATTACTCTCTAATTGCCTTGCAATATTGAGAGAGCTATTTGTGAGTTTTCTGATGTGAGATCTAGAATTTCAGAGAGAATGCCTCCAAAACCCTAATTTTTGTGCAAATGACAATGATTAGGTCAAAAGGAGAGAGGGACTCTCCTTTTGTTCGGCCGTGAGGTTGCTAGGGGAGGGAGTGGGCTTTCCACTTTCTCCTTATTTAACTCGTGGTCAGACTCATTTCGCTAAAATGTATATGACGGGTTTTTATTATAAATCGTCATCCTATATCGGATATAAAA
The DNA here is from genome assembly GCF_048544455.1 of Silene latifolia. Taxonomy (NCBI): domain Eukaryota; kingdom Viridiplantae; phylum Streptophyta; class Magnoliopsida; order Caryophyllales; family Caryophyllaceae; genus Silene; species Silene latifolia. The sequence continues at coordinate 97,496,678 of NC_133537.1, read as the reverse complement.
ATATCGACTAGTAACATGAAACAGTCGACATATTAATACTTGTCCGACATTGACAATATTGTATAATTAATTAATTCAATATACATTAATTAAATATAACTGTTTATATTCAATTTGCGAATTAACCGCTTAATTCACCTTAGCCAGTATTATTTAATCCGTATTAAATAATTATCTCAACATCGCGTTTGACTAATTATTAGTCAATAACTCCGACTAACCGCTTAGTCATATTAGGCATCAACATGACTGCATTTTCATGCCGTCACATCTCTCAAACGTATCCTATAGGTGTGACTTTTAGGGACCAGTTGATCACCGCCATCTGTATGACAATAACGTCAAACTTATCTAGCAAGCCAACCGTTATTGATAAACGTGGACCAACTGATAATAATACAAAAGTATACTCTTTAATCCTTTTAGAGATTTATATGTCATTGCACTAACTGTGGAGGACACCAACCCCAACATTGCCTTGAAATGCGTGCTAAGACCGAAGTTCAAGGGACCAAAGGAGTTGGTCTCCGAATTTGTAATAGTTTATTAGATTTACTATTTTAGGAAGGCCATACTAGGATTTTATTTATGCTTTGCATTTCATTTATATGTTGCACGCATCGCTAAATCGCCATAACTAAACATGCATTTTTTAATCGAGTAAATCGACCGTGTCAATTACAATTATCGTAGTTCACCGCTTTAGTTCACTTAAAACGTGATAGATAATAAATTGACATGACCTCTCGCTAAAATAAACAATTGAGACTTAGCCTTACCAAAAAGTAGAAACCATGAAAACCTATTTCATGAGGGAGTGCACTCGGCCCTACCGGGGTACAAACCTTGTTACGTAGGGGAAGTGGGTGATAAATGTCTATCCACCGAATTTATGTTAATAAAGGGTATTTCGGCACACCGTGCCCTAAGTTAATATGAATTTGGATCATGGACACATTTATTCGAAATTTGGATTGAACTCAACGAAAGTATTCACGACGATTTCCGGATGTGTTTCGGGCTAGAGATAAATATTAATGTAATTTTATCGACCAAGAGTTCTACTAAGGCCACACTAAGTTTCAACCGTTTGTAAAATTAAATACGTAATAAAAAAATATTCATGGCATTCAAAAGTAACGATAAATAAAAATGCATCAACTAAAACAAAATTTATCCGTGACATAATTCTGTAATTATGTTAAATTTATCCAAACCACCTTTTAACAATTAAAATTATGTGACAAAACCGCTTCTATCAACTTAATTTTAATTCATGACAATCCGTTACTTTAAATCGCTTTAAAATAACTAAATGGTACGTGAGTGAACCGTTTCACTATCAAGCGAGTGTACAACATCCGTATAATGTACATTTTATGGCCACAAAAAAATAAAACACGAAAAAAAAAAAAATTCCAGCGGTTCATTTCAGCGGCTCAACCGAGAGCATATTTCCTCTCGAAATCGATTTGACAAAATAAAACCAATTGCAATTTTGACATTATCCGTATAAAATTAAATCTACAATTGATAAAACTTTAACATATTGCTATAAAGACCGATTATAATAACAATATGCAAAAACAAATCGCAAACAAAACCAATCGATCGAGACACTAACAGTCCTCGATCGACTGATCAGACCTGAACAGTTCGGCTGACTGTTTACAACAGCACGAAAAAAAAAAATTAAAATTAAACAGCCGTGTAAAAAAGGTCACGGTTTTCAAGGCAAAAAAATATCGATTCAAATCGTTTTATGAAAATAACGATGAAAAATTTACGTGGCCTTGCTCTGATACCCCTTGTAGGGTAATATCCGTATAAAACCCCTTAAAATTAAGGACTATAACGCAATTTTAACATGTGATTAATTGTCATTAACGAAATACAAGAGAAACGATAAAAGAACAAGAATCAACCTCGGGTCCTGTGAATTTCGGCCTAAGAACAGAAATCAATATAGATTTCCTCCTAATTGTTGCACCCAAGATCGTCTGAGACTATGCCTCTAGTGCTAGAAATTACTCTCTAATTGCCTTGCAATATTGAGAGAGCTATTTGTGAGTTTTCTGATGTGAGATCTAGAATTTCGTAGAGAAATGCCTCCAAAACCCTAATTTTTGTGCAAATGACAATGATTAGGTCAAAAGGAGAGAGGGACTCTCCTTTTGTTCGGCCGTGAGGTTGCTAGGGGAGGGAGTGGGCTTTCCACTTTCTCCTTATTTAACTCGTGGTCAGACTTATTTCGCTAAAATGTATATGACGGGTTTTTATTATAAATCGTCATCCTATATCGGATATAAAAATATCGACTAGTAACATGAAACAGTCGACATATTAATACTTGTCCGACATTGACAATATTGTATAATTAATTAATTCAATATACATTAATTAAATATAACTGTTTATATTCAATTTGCGAATTAACCGCTTAATTCACCTTAGCCAGTATTATTTAATCCGTATTAAATAATTATCTCAACATCGCGTTTGACTAATTATTAGTCAATAACTCCGACTAACCGCTTAGTCATATTAGGCATCAACATGACTGCATTTTCATGCCGTCACATCTCTCAAACGTATCCTATAGGTGTGACTTTTAGGGACCAGTTGATCACCGCCATCTGTATGACAATAACGTCAAACTTATCTAGCAAGCCAACCGTTATTGATAAACGTGGACCAACTGATAATAATACAAAAGTATACTCTTTAATCCTTTTAGAGATTTATATGTCATTGCACTAACTGTGGAGGACACCAGCCCCAACATTGCCTTGAAATGCGTGCTAAGACCGAAGTTCAAGGGACCAAAGGAGTTGGTCTCCGAATTTGTAATAGTTTATTAGATTTACTATTTTAGGAAGGCCATACTAGGATTTTATTTATGCTTTGCATTTCATTTATATGTTGCACGCATCGCTAAATCGCCATAACTAAACATGCATTTTTTAATCGAGTAAATCGACCGTGTCAATTACAATTATCGTAGTTCACCGCTTTAGTTCACTTAAAACGTGATAGATAATAAATTGACATGACCTCTCGCTAAAATAAACAATTGAGACTTAGCCTTACCAAAAAGTAGAAACCATGAAAACCTATTTCATGAGGGAGTGCACTCGGCCCTACCGGGGTACAAACCTTGTTACGTAGGGGAAGTGGGTGATAAATGTCTATCCACCGAATTTATGTTAATAAAGGGTATTTCGGCACACCGTGCCCTAAGTTAATATGAATTTGGATCATGGACACATTTATTCGAAATTTGGATTGAACTCAACGAAAGTATTCACGACGATTTCCGGATGTGTTTCGGGATAGAGATAAATATTAATGTAATTTTATCGAACAAGAGTTCTAAAAGTAGAATCGATTAAAGAGTTAATCCACCGAGTTATGTTAATAAAGGGTATTTCGGCACACCGTGCCCCAAGTTAATATGAATTTGGATCTTGGAATCATTTATCATAGTTGGGGAGAGGTCACTATGTAAATGCTTTACTTGTTATCTACAAGTATTTATAAAACGATAAATGTTAAGTTTTCCACTATTTAGTTATCTTATTGTTCTATTTCTTTACCACAATTCATATACGATATCATTTCGATTTTTGATTCAAATCTCCATTAAAACATCGTAACTAAAGACAAAATTTGAATTTTTCTTCTAAAAACCTCGTATTATCCATTGTAAGGATCTCTTGTGAAGAGTATAGATAAAAGTTATTCGTGATCAAAAGGGTTTTTGATTCTTGACTAACATATCTAGTTACAATGAATTGGTTCTCATATGCTTAATTGAGTTAAGTACTTTGAAACGTTAAATCATTTTGGTGACTAGATTTGTTGGAAATCGTAATAGACCAAAATACCGCAACCACTTCAACGAAAGTTTTAAGACTAAACAAACGAATGAAGAGTAGTCTTCATGAATTTCAATTTTGCTTCTCTTAGCAAAGACTCATTGAAATGAGTGGGAGCATTCTCTTAAACCGTTAAGAAAAGGATAAGGTTTTTAAAGAAGTAAAATTAGAATGGAATTTATACAAGGTAATGTTAAATGTAACGTTACTGAGAATAACAATACTAAACCTATCTATCCCGACCGATAAAGTTTCCATTGTCTTAATTGTTGGACGCTAGAAAGGAAACTACCCCAAATTATTGAAGAATCAACAAGTTAGTTGTGGGACATCTAATGGGACCTTCTTCTTTAAATGTTTATTTGATTAACATAAATTTTTCTAGTACTACTTCGTCAATATTAGAAACCAGTGGAGGTTTTCATCATTGTATTCGATACATAAGATGATTAGAATATGACGACTAGCAACAATGAAGTCGAGAGATAGAGTCATTGTGTACTCAATCTAGTTTTGGGTTTATATTTATACCTTAATTAAGACTATTAAGTGAATAAACTCTAGATAAGAATATAATTTTGTTAAGATACAAAAGAGGTTTCACTTTTGTGACCCTATACACCATGATTTGATGTATGGCTAGCCCATTATCAAGGTGATTATATTCTAAACCAAACTTGAATGATATATCATGTAGATGATGCAAGACTCTAATTGGTAACCCAAGATTAAACTATAAATTCTGGAATGATGAACACAAAGAGTTATCGAGTACTCTTGGAACCATTAGATTGTTAATCTTATGGTATATGCGTATCTTGTATTCAAAGCAAGATGTCTCGTGCCTTTGGTTGAAAAGGAAATCGAGAATGTAAATCATTGATCCAAAATAGGTAGATCATTTTCTTTTACCAACGATTTGAGTTGACACTAACGTGTTCACTTAACAAGGTAAATAGAGAAATCTTTGAAGAAGTTCAAAGAGTTCAAGGAATCACGATTTAGCCGTGATGGGATTATCAAAGTGAAGACTTTGATATAAGCCAAATGAAATGTGATATAGTATCACAAGTTAATTTCTCTTAACACACATTATGAGATAATGTGTGGTTGGATAAGAATTCAAACGCTATTCGATATAGTTTTGACTTTAATCAAGTTACTTTAAGTTACTTGATCTTATTCTGGGGATTTTATCATTTTGTCAATTATTTTTCAACTAAATCTAAAACGAATCATATGAGATATGAAATGGTAGGGTACCATGTTTGTAAGTTTTCAAAAGAAACAAATGCTCATTTTTCCTTACTATGATCACGAGTACAACGGGTTTGTGGCTTGTGAAGCTGTCTTTCTAGAATACAAGTTTATTTCTAGAAGACAGAGTGGGAGAAATTATTCAAGAGCCACAAAGAATGTTATGTCGCAAGAAACTGGTCTTTCTTGGCTACATGAGACGTTTTGTATAAGACGTTGTTTCTTCAAAACCTAGGAGGTTAAAGTCATTACATGAGACGTTTTGTGTAAGACGTTGTTTCTTCAAAACCTAGGAGGTTAAAGTCATCACTTGTTGAACATGATGAATTAGTGTTACTTTTAGAAAGTAAATAGCTTGTAACTTACAAAGAAATTGTTTGATTCAAGTTGATTACTTCTGGAAAGTAATAAACATATGACTTACATGAGAGTGTTTAAGTCACAACTCAATACAAGGCTTAGAGCCATGAAAATCTGAAATAAATTCCAAGTGAATTGTTAGATATCAAAGCTTGATTGGTTGCAAAGGGTTTTGCACTAGTTGAAATGCTTAAGTCTATTTGGATCTTCTTAGGGATTGTGTTTCATTATGAGATATATAGCGAGTGAATCTAAAACCCACTTATTCAATTAGAAGGAATGTATTCAATACATGTCTTGAGTTTTGTAGATTCTTGCAATCCTAAGATAATATGAAACTTAAGAGAGGGTCTTGAGTAGGACATCAATGAGTTGGAATCAATGATTTGATCATGGTATAAAAATTTTCCCGATAAGTCGAGAAGTTGTGTTTATACATGAAGTTTAGTGGGAGTTACGGAAATTTTAGTACTCTTATATGTGGATGACATATTGATCATTGCGAATGATTTAAGACTTGGAGTAATATAATACATCTTTAATATCCAGATTTATGTAGATAAATCTACATGATATTAGCGTCAAATAAGAAGTCTTATGTTGATAAGATTCATAATTAGTTCAATCAAGTTTAACATATTTGATTGATTCCATTTGCTTCATTGGGATCAATTAAATGAGTAATGATGTATAGCACTTCATATACTTTGAGTATGATGAATTGTTTCAAATCGAATTTAGTAATAGTTACCAAGTAAGCCATAAAGATTACCCTTAAGTGCTTGCAGAAGCATTAAGGATGTAAAGCAAAGTGTTTTTGATGCAATTTTGTGTAAGGGTGTTACAAATGACAATTGACAATTGAGATTGCGCATGGTTTCCGACAAAACCATAATCAAAACACATTAGGATGGTTAAGATACCATTGTGGCTATGTTATTTAAGAAATAGATTTTCTATAATCGTTCTAGGCAATAAAGAACAATGATAAATATTTACAACGGAAATTGAGTACACTTGCAATCATGGGATGTGCAAGAGGAATGAGTACCGCACACTGTGAAAACAGTGGGAGCTATTTTAAGGCAAGAAAGCCTATGTCTAGATTGGATCTAGACACGCACTCAGAAAGTTTTGTAATGCAAATGTATACATTACGAAAGGAAAACAAGTATGTAGCAAGGTTGAGCAGGGAGTTGCTAAGACCTACTTACAATGCCTATTCATAGGCTTAACATGATGAGTCATCTCATTTCAATTGGATTGAGATGAACAACTACATAAAAGATCAAATTAGATTATAGAATATGAAATAATAATCAGGCATTGACTATTCATATGTGATAATCGCATTTGTCGTTCGAGTTTTACTTTAAAACTCTTTTATTATACTTTGTTACATCCAAACGGGTTGTATGACGATATTGAACCCCGTTAAAGTGAACCCGGATTAACATAGTATTCGCCCATAGTCACTTGTATGAGGTGACGTCTCGAAGTGACTAGAGTGTGATGCGATTGATGGCAAGTTCAGTGCCATACAGTCATGTGAGATGACTAGTCGATCACATAGGCAGATCATAGGAACACTTTGTCGGGCAGTGACCGCTTATAGAGTTCTGGCAAATTTATATAGCCTGGTCGTGGCGAGAGCTACTATAGTATTCTAATGAGTCGATTCTTCTGACTAAAGACTGTTTGCCTAAGATGACACAGTTTCAGATTAACTTTGATTTATGTTACTACGACCTTCGTAAATGGGGTCACATGGGCATATTTTGGGTTATGATGGCTGTGTCTAGTCGAAGGGAATAATGCGATAGGAATTGTCCACCCCCTTGTCAGGGTTAAAACAATATCTCAGGGCCACTCGAGGAGTAATAAACTGGAAATGCATGGCCACGCTCGGAAGGTATCTATGGTAGATAATTCCGGTCAAATCAGTTATTCTCCAGATCGAGGAAACCACTCTCGATATGATCACTTGCAAGTACGACCTGAAAGACACCTTGCATTGAGTGGGAGATAGTAATAGGACAAGAGAATTGGTGACGCACACTTGTCGAGGACAAGTGGGAGATTGTTGGAGTGTCCCCGACAATATTGCGATCACAATTGTCGATCATGATGATCATATGTTTAAATCTCATTTTAAGAATACGTAAGGGATGATTCATTTTATAGTCAACTGATCAACATTAATCGGTAACGATTAGCTTGCTAGAGTTTGACGTTACTGTCGTGGGACGGTGGTGGTCAGTTGATCCATTAAGGTCACACCTAAAGGATGATGCCCTAATCTGTAAAGTTGATTAATTGTATGACGATACAAGTTAATTAATTCCCTAAAACTGAACAATTAAATTTGAGAGAGAGAAAATATTAATATCTTATTATAATGGGATTAAATAAGATTTATTTTAGTAATTAAAATATTTTATTACTAAAATTTTTTATTGTTTGTGAAACAATAGAGATGAGAATGAATGGTTGATTATAATTACAAGATGTTGTGAATTATAATTAATTGACCCATTTTATTTATGTGATCAAATATTACAAGTCAATTTGTTGTATGTAATTTAATTAATTCATAAAATGATATTTATGTGATAAATATGCATTAAATTAATTAATAACATGTATCATACTACATGTGACATATTGTGTGACAAGTGACAAATTGACAAAAATAAAATGGTAGTCCATTTTATATGTGGACCGAAATATAGGTTGTGGTAGTGGATTGTGGTTGATTTATTTTATGAGATAAAATACTTGTAATGATACCTAGTCTGACTAGCTATCATACCTACGCATTTAGATAAGAACAAAAGTAAAAGGGAAGGACTACATATTGGTCCTCATACTCCCCTATAACCGTGACCCTCCTACCATTCTAAGGGAACTTTTGTTTTTGTTCTCTAATTTCATTCTCTTTATGCATGTTAAAGATATTCACATGCATTCTTCTCTCTATTTTTCTTCATCTTTCTCTAAAACTTGAGAAATCTTGATTCAAATTGTTCAAATCACATTACTAATATTATTAGTGTACTATATGAGTATTAGTAATCAATTTTAAGGTAAACTACTAAACAAATATCTAGCACATATTATTTAGTAGAGATAAGGGATAATCTTGGGTGCAATCAAGAGGAGTGACTTCTACACTTGAAGTCTTTGGAGGATCATTTCATTACTCATCATAGCTCAAGAACAAGTGAAGGTAGGAGACCTTACTTGTGCCCATAAACCGAAATATTCAATGTAAGGAACCGGTTTTCCTTTTACACTGATTTATATATTTTACATGCATAAGATCTTTAAGTTTTTATGACTAAAACTTTAAACTAAAATATGTGATATTTAAAATATGATTTCTAACAAGCTGTTGATTTTTATGAGGATTCTTCTAGTGCTCTAAGGTTTCGGGGCCGATGGATTGTTCCTGCTAATGTTGATTTGAGGAAGAAGATCCTCACAGTGGCTCCCAATACTCGATATTCTATACATCCTGGTGGTGACAAGATGTACAAGGATCTGAAGCTTCATTTCTGGTGGCCACATATAAGAGATGAGATCTCTACGTTCGTGAGTAAATGCTTAACTTGTCAACAGGTAAAATTCGAGCATAAGAGACCTGGTGGTTTGCTACAGCCACTACCTATTCCTAAATAGAAGTGGCAATGCATATCTATGGACTTTGTGATGGCTTTGCCAAAATCTGTGGCTGGTAAGAATGGTATCTGGGTTGTTGTAGATCGCTTGACTAAGAGTGCTCGTTTTATTCCCATTCGTGATACTTGGAATTTGGAGCGACTTGCCGAGCCTTATATTGCCGAGGTGGTACGACATCATGGTGTTCCTTTGGAGCTTGTGTCCGACCGAGTTCCGAGGTTCTGTTCTAAGTTCTGGAAGGCTTTACAGAAAACATTGGGTACCTAGATGAGTACTGCTTTTCATGTTGCTACCGATGGACAATCCGAGAGGACGATTCAGACTTTAGAGGATATGCTCTGTGCTTGCGCTCTTGACTTCCAGGGTAATTGGGAGAGACATCTACATTTGGTCGAGTTTTCTTATAACAACAGTTACCATGCTTCGATCAAGATGACTCCTTTTGAGGCTCTTTACGGCTGTCCATGTCGTAGCCCCGTGTGTTGCGATGAACCTGGAGATGTTGTCGCTTATGGACCTGATTTGATTGCCGACACTGTTGACCGAGTTCAGTTGATCCAGTCTAGAATGAAAGCTGCTCAAGATAGACAGAAGTCCTATGTAGATATTCGACGTCGCCCCCTAGAATTCAAGGTTGGTGACCTTGTGTTTCCGAAGTTGTCTCCTATGAAAGGCGTATAACGGTTTGGAATTAAGGGCAAGCTTAGCCCTAAGTTTGTAGGACCGTATCCGATTGTTGAGAGAGTTGGCGAAGTGGCTTACAAGCTCGAGTTACCTGCTTCAACGGGTAAGATTCGTGACGTTTTCCATGTATCCGAGCTGAGGAGGTACATTAGTGATCCCGAGCACGTGATTGAGCCCGAGATTTTGGAGATCGAGCCTGACTTGACTTATGAGGAGAGATCTATCCGTATCACCGATAAGAAGGAGAAGCGCCTTAAAAATAAGGTGGTGCCTTTAGTGAAAGTCATGTGGCGTTGCAAACGTTTTAAGGAAGAAACTTGTGAGACCGAATCTTCTATGCGCGATAAACACCCCACCTCTTCGATTGAGGTCATCTCAATTTCCTATCTGTCTTCTTATCCCTTCAAGTTTTGAGGACAAAACTTTTTCCTAGTGGGAAGGTTGTAACACCCGCTCATTTCTAATCTCATTTGTTTAATTTTATTTATGAGATTCTAATTCTTATTCTTTGGTTACGGTTTAATTTAATTATTTTATTAATTCCGTTTCAAGTCTTATTTCAGTTCGATTTCATTTACGGACCGACTTTTGAATAGATAAACATTTTTTCTTTATATATATTCCATTTCATCGAAAATTTCCTTTGGAATATTATTTGGTGCTGGTGACATATCCTTTTAGTCACACCTTAATCTTACTTTTTATAGTTGGATAATCACCTTATCAAATTGTTAACTTTTGCAACAAGAAATAAATGGTTGACCTTGTCACCTAATATTGTTGTTGTTGACCGTATATTTGAGAGAAGTCAAGGGATATGATTGTTGCTATTTCCACTCACTAATACTCCTTATTATACAAGCATTTTGCCCACATTCATTTATCATTCTTTAAATAAAAAAAAGAAACAAAACCCTAAAACTCCTCTCAAGGAGCCGTGACATATATCAGCCAAACATCATCATTTATTCATCATTATTTTGCTCTTATTCATCTCCTTTCGTCCATTTTTAAAGGGTAACTGACTATCCTTTATCAGTTTTTGCTAATTTTTACCGTAGTTTACCAAACATGTGATTAATTCATATGTATAATGTTTTGTTTTGAAGGATTTCATGACGATCCACAAGAAGACGAGTTTATCGTGCATTCAGACAACGACTAGAGGTAACTCTTATGAGCGTGGCTCGATGTTTCATCAGTTTTATGAATAGTTGTCTGATTATGCAGTTTTTAATGTTTAATATGTTAATTATGCAAAATTCGTTTTTATGGTGTATAAAATTTATAATAAGACCTTGAATATGAAAGGATGAGCATGTAAAATTAAAATTATAAATTCGTTGGTTTGTTATTTTAGTTAAAAAAAATCGTCATTTGGTCATAATAAAGAGTTTTAACCAATTTTGATGTATTAATTATTAAATTATGAAATAATTTCATAATATTGATTATTTTCACTCCTATGATGTATGTTGCTATTTAAGAAATTTTCATATCTGGTTTATAGGTTTAATTTATAATTAAAAGTATTTAATCTTTGTTTGGGCAGAATTGATGTTTGATTTTTAATAGTTAGTTTTTGAAAGTTTTAATTTTCGTGGCTTATTTTACTGGCTCAAATAATGATTTTAAGAATGATAAAAAATTTTATATAAGCTGCTTTGGGTCGATTTATAATTTTAATAATCGAAATACAAATCTGGTTGTTTTAGTGATGTATTTATAATAAATGGATTTCGAGACTTTTGGTTTCTGGAAAAATTATTTCTGGTCTTTTTATGTCATTCCAGAATGTTACAAATTTTATTGAGGACCCATTTGGTATGAAACTATTTTTATTAAATCAATTGTTATTTCTCGGTTTTATTGTCAATCTAGTTTTTAATTCGGTTAAAATAATAAATTAACATATCTTTTTACGACATTTTACAAGCTGGTCAGTGTTGGTATTAGTAGTGACCACATCAAATTTCATGAGTATCGAAGTTAAACTCGATTTTATAAAAATAAAACACTGTTTTGGTTAAACCGAGTAAATAATGGTTTTGAAGTTAATTTATGGAGAAGGGTATTATGGTCATTTTTCATATGATTCCAGAATGTGTTAAGAGCCTGTTTTATAAGAAGTATTTGAATAAAATTATTTTATCATTTTAAATAATGGATTAGTATTTAAATTGGAGTACCCAATTTGGTAATAAGAGAATAACTTATATTTTCTAACTTCTTAAATGACATTATTTATAACATCATACATTATATTTTCAATATATTTCTACTTTGAGAAGGTATTTATTCTATGTAAGATTCTATTTATGGAAAGTTACTATTTTTTGAAGTTGCCTTCTTGGAAGGTTTCCTTTTAAAGAATTTGAATAATGAACACTTTTCAAGTGGTTTTGAATACTTGGAACAGTTATGTGTAAGGTTTAGAATAATAAATTTAGGATATGCTTAGTTTTGCCATTAGCTATAGAACTGATGGTTGTCTTCGGTGGTCGTCTGGGAGTGTTGTACCCCGGGAGTTATGTACATACACTTAGACTAGGGCCTCGCACTGTGGAGTAGACGCCGCCCTATTATGGTTGTGGAACCGCGGTACTTTAGCATAGTCCGAGTGAAAATCTAGACTAAGATATTAAGCTGGTTTTCCATAAGGAGTATTTGAGATTGTATCTTATACTTTAATGTTTTTGAACTTGATTTGGATTTTCAATTGTTCAAATGTCATTTATGTTTTAACATATTATGATTTACCGAGGTTTCATATTTCAAATAATTGTGGTTTCAGCATTTGGTTGTTTTAACTTGATGAAATGTGGCTGGGAGAACGCCCGAGTTACTCCCCATTGATTGTGGCTGATATGTATATAACATGACAGGTTCTGGACGTAGCTGGGGTTCGAGTTAGAGCTAGCGAGTAGTCGAACCTACTCCTTTATATCTTTTTGTTTAAGTTGGTTTTAGTTTTAACACTTTGGAGGAAATTTTATTTTCGCCCTTTTTATAAAAGTGGCAATTGTTTAGACTTAACCAATTGTTTTTTTTTCTATAATTGAGAATTTTCACGTTTTCGTTATAATAATACTTAGTTTTTATCTATGTGACATTTTATTCCCAATTCGACAATGTTTCCGCCATTGTTTTGCACTAGATTTATAGGGTATTACATCAAGAGGAACCATTTGAAGGCTAGTATCATATTGATTCGGATCCGAAATAAGGTAACTTCGACGTTACTCGATATCGCAAGATGTATTTGTTGTAGTTGCATGTATTAGGTGATGTGACTCCTATTCACGCACATTTAGTCCCCTAACTAGCCTAGTTCCTATGCTTTTTTAGTGTGTATTAGGGTCGTTTCTTATCTTTAGCCTTCTATTATGCATATTCTACGAGGTTTGGTGTTCTTTTTAGGAGAAGAGCACTAATCATGCCCTAATGGAGTGAAGCGGAGCTAAATTGATAACATGTAACGATCAAGCACCAAAGAGGAAGCTAATACTTAAGGCCCAAGTCAATAAAGCAAAGAAAAGGGGCAATGATGACCACCCCCACGACCCCTCAACAATCCCCACGGATCTTGAGGCAGTCAAAGATGAGGAAACCATGTTGACCCACGATCCGGGCGTCCCAAGCTCAGACCGGGCGTCTCAATGATCGATCCGGGCATCCCGAGCACATGACGAGCGTCTCTCCCTGCAGTTTAAACATCCAAACAAAGGCAAGACGTGGGGCTCCTCCTGGGACTTGCAAGGCTCTAATCTTCTTTTAAAAGGGTCTAATCGTCATTTAACCCCTTAGTTAACCTAATCCTTGTACCACTATTTATACCTTATTTGTAATAATCAAGAGGATAAGCCCTCTTAGTGGAGGCAAATATCTCATTAGGAGTAGATTAGAATAGATTAATCATTCCACAAATTGCACTTTAATCTTTCCTTAATTATTGTTCAAGACTTCTTATTGGGTAATTGAAGATTATTGGGTTATTATTGGCGAATTGACAACTCTTCATCAATCAATCAAGTTTTCTTCTATTATTCTTTGCTTTCTATTTGATCATCCTAAGTTGGTTCAACCTCTCTACTTTTTACTTAATCCTTGTTTATTGTTTTACTCATTTATCATATTTAGACATGTTAATATGATTGACACCCTTGTTAGCATGTTTTCCATGATCATGAGTGAGTAGCTTCCTCACGAGGGATTAGTGGGGGATTAGGGGAGTTAATTATGGGGTAGATTTATGCTTAATGAGATCATCTGAATGCTTTCTTATTGTTTTCAAACTTATGCACATGTCATGTTTGATGAAATGCTTGATTGAAAACCTAGCATGTTACTCTTATCCTTTCAACAAGACTTGTAAGACATAAACCAACTCAAGGCTTGTTAGACCATGCATATAGTTAATTAGGAAGAATTAAGTCGACTTGTAGGTATTGTACAGTCTTGAGCGACTCGGCTCCGGGACCCAAACCTTCCTAGAACTTATTTATGCTATATCACATTAATAGGGAAAACCAAGTCGACTTGTAGGTGTTGTAAAGTCTTGACCGACTCGGCTCCGTGACCTAAGTTTCCCCTACAAATCGTAAGATATGCATTAAATAGATTCCAACAATAATATTTGCTTTCATCAACATGATTCATTTATGCTACTTCACCATGATTCCCCATATGATCCCATGACACCCTAATACATTTAATCAATTGTTTACACATTTTAATTTATTACTTGCTTTCTTTATTGCTTTCATTAGTTTAGACTCACCAACTCCAACCCAACCCAATTGTGACACTAGCATAAATTGAGATAGATAGACTTAGAACCTAAAGCACGCCGCCGTCCCGTGGATCGATCTCGACTTAGCCACTATCTAGTTGTTTGTTGAGATTATAAATGTGTTTGATGGAGTGAACAACAACTCGCTCACCATCAAAATGGCGTCGTTGCCGAGGACAGTGCTTTGTGATTAAGTTCTTAATTGTTTGTCTATTTTTAATTGTGCTTTAACCTTGAAGAACTTGTTCCTCAATGTCATTCTTACCGTTTTGTTGTAGTTTCCATGCTTGTAGTTGTTTCCTTGTCTTAGCTATGATGATGGCTCAAGACTTAACATATGGAGTATGTGGTGGAGCTTTTGAGTATGACTATGGGTATAGGGAGTTTGAGGAGCAAGTCAACACAAATCTACCTTATAACTCACACAATGAAAATCCTAACTACTACCCCAAATTTTCCCACCAAAATCCCCACATCCACTATCCACAACATCTATCCATCCAAGACTCACTTTACAACCAATTCCAAATGCCATAAAATGACCACTTTCACACCCACACACAACAAGAAGATGACCCAAACTTTTACATTCAAAATGTGGTTCTCTAAATGATGGGAGATCAACAAAATTTCTTCAAACAAGTGCTAGAGGAGAGCCAACAAAGGGACAATGTTCTTCAAAGCATTGCAACCTATGGTGAGGGAACGAATTTTGGTTAATCGTGTACTTCAATATGGAATTTATCGAGGTCGGTTCAACCATTGGCGTGGTATGGCAAGATTGAAGCATTAAGGTTTTTCTCGGATTTCTTGAAATATCAAGAATGGGAGAAGATATGTCAATTATCTGGACCGATTTATCCCATTGAGGTAATTCAGTTTTATGCTTCCGTGTCAACTAAGAATCGAGTCTTGCATGTAGTTGTGAATGGCCTCGAAGTCACTATCTTCCTCGCCAACTTTTGCACTCTGTTTTCCGTCCCTAATGATGGGATGGAGATTAATCCAAGTGAAGAATGGGGATGAGGTGTGACGGAGAAGGAGAAACTGGAAATTAAGAAGTATTTTGATGAGAGTGCTACGGGTACAAGCAATGTGTTGGCAGACTCTTTTTCGCCTAAATTGAAGTTTTTCTTTAATTTATTACGGAACACCATTTGTCCGAGTAAGGGAGGACGAGATAAAGTCTCGAGTTATGAGATGGTAATGGTACACTCTTGGCTTGAAGGGAAGAAAATTAACCTTCCATTGGTTGTCTTTAACCGTATAATCCAAACAACTTTTTCGGTGACCAAGGAAAAGGTTTCCACCACCTTAGATCTACCTTACGAGATGTGGATTTCCCATCTCTTAGAGGGTAAGCGGGTGGTAAATCCTGACAGCTAATGTAATACCCTGTATTTTAAGGTCATAGTTAATCAGTGATATTTTATAAAAGTATTTTGATAAGCATAGTTGTTTTATAAAGATATTCTATAAAGCTATTTAATAAATATAGTTTCATTTTCATAATTGTTTTATAAAATATATTTCTTATTTCTGATTTCTTAAAATTGTATTTTATTAATAAGTTTACGTAATAATAATGATAGTAATACGGTAATAATAATAATAATATTATGACAATATTTTATAAATTGGTAATATTAATAATGGTAGTATATGGTAATCCTACTTATGGTAAGACTAGTATAATATATAATAATAATATAATAGAATTGGTAGTTTCCAAGTACTTTTCTAATTGTATCCCTTAGACCACTATATAAGCACCATCACCAACCCTTATAATTACCAAATAAGAGAAGGAGTATTCAAAAAACAAAAATAAGATTTCTAGTTTTCGTAATTGTTTCAAGTGCCGGAATTGTTGAGAAGCATTACTATTTAGGATTTGCTATTTAATTAGATTGCTTAATTGGATTTGCTTGCCAGGTAGGGATAAATCCTACTCAACTCTTATATGTGTTCTGTGTATGTTATTATATGATATGGTGGAGGATATATTGAGATGAATTGTTTACATATTGATATTGTTGTAATTGTTGGAAGGGAAAAAATTATGATGTGCTTAGTTATTATTATTATTATTGTGGATGTGGAATTATGACGAGATGAGATTAATTACTATTGTTGACTGTTCGTATGAATGTGGAATTATGATGGTAGGTGTTGTGGTCAGATGTAGGTTGTTAAGAGAGTGGTACTCTGAGATGAACTGTAATATGTACGTTGTTGAGGGAGGGGTACTATTGCAGAGGAAAGGCGGTACGTTGTTAAGGGACAGGTACCATGGTGATATGAGCACGTTGTTAAGGGAGGTGTGCCATATGAGATGGAGCACGTTGTCAAGGGAGGTGTGTCATATGAGATGGAGCACGTTGTTAAGGGAGTAGTGCCATGTGTATGAAATTGGATTATCTATTGTCAATTATTGTTGTTAGTATTTATTCCTACTCAACCGTTGGGTTGACTGTGTATTCGTTAAACACCTGTGATGAACAAATTATTGTGGAGCAGATTAACTAACATGTACTTGAGTTAGCTGACTTTGGAGCTCATGGGGGTGCGTGAGGATTTCGGACAGTCTACCTAGAAGTCTAGATCACATAATTTTAATATTTCAGTTTATTTAATTCCGATGCGGGTTGTAAATAATTTTAGGGTTATTTAATGGGAATACTCTAAACTATAGGAGTACAGCTCAAAATATTCTAAACTATATTTTAACTATCAATAAAATCAACATGTACACTTCTTCCCTAGGAATAGAATTGTTGTTTTGTTTACTTATTATAGCAGGTAACTTGTAGCGCGGGACCACCTTTTATCCCTTAGAGCATCCGCAAAGGTAAGGCTCCCCATATCTTCTCTTTCCTTTTCTTATTCGTCCACCTCATTTTCCACTAAGTTTTTCATTTACCCTCCTCATTTCATAATTAAATTTATGCAACAATGGGGTTCCCCAATTCACACACAAAAATTTGGAAACCTCCCCAAAAGTAACACAAATTGCCTTACTTTTTTTTTTGGGAGCTCCTCTAAAAACAAATTGGAACCTCAAATGTTGGGGAGCTTTGTCAAAATAACGGGAGCCCCATATTTAAAAAGAGAGACATATGGGGAGCACCTCCCCACCTTTCATGGATCTTTCTTAAGTTCGGTCGTCTTCTTCCTCCTTTATCCCCTTGAATATTTTCCTCTTAATATTTTTTTCAGAATTTTTTATCTCTATTCCATTTCAACGGTTCATTATCTCTCCTAACTATTTAATTTTTGCTTATTAAATGACCGAAGCTTTACAAGCTCATGAAGGACAGTTTTAACCATACGCAATGGTTTGTCATCTGTTCCAGCTTTTCAATTTGATTGATATTAAATGACAAGGGACAAGGTAAGGCTGGGTCAGTTAAATAAATCGGCAAGTAATGACAAAAGATAGTGAGGGAATAAACAATTCCACAATTGTGTTGATGTATTGTAGATGACAAAGAAAACAATTGAGTTAGTTGGCGAAAATCTGCTCAAAAGGCACCTTCCTCTTATTTCATCCATGCCCAATTCTTGCAGTCGTTTAAAGATAAAAGCCAAATCATGTTAAGATAGTAATTTAATAAATTACACCTGCAGATTAGTATGTGATTTGGAGAAGATGAGATTAGGAGAAGATCAATTGAGTGTGTTGGCGAGAATCAAAAATGGTGTTTTGGTTTGTTGGAGAAGACAGGTGAGCATTAATGGGGTTGATGTATTGTAGATGCCAAAGAAAAGGAAAAGGGGGTAAAAAAAAGGGTTAATAATAAGTTCTCTACCGGCTTAGCATGTAGCCCGTCCAACTACTCTAATACGGAGTATAAGAGAAGGAACGTATTTGTTGGTTTTATTGGTAGTTAAAATAAAGTTTGTAGTATTTTGAGCAGCAATCCCATAGTTCAGAGTATTACCATTAAATAACCCTTAATTTTATTTAAATTTATTTAGTTTGGGTTAAATTGTAATAAAATCTTTATTCGCTAAATTTTAATCTAAAGTACTTTGGTTTGTAGTACTTTGTTATTCACTACCTTGGGCAACCGAGATGGTAACAATCCTATTTACTTGGGAGGCCTAACTAAAGGCTCCTGAATAAATGGGGGTATTACAAAGTGGTATCAGAGTAAAACGATCCCCAGGCCTAAACCAATGAACAATAATGAATGTAGGATGTGTCTAGTAAAATGAACCTGAGGTAGAAACTGTTAGGATCCCCTCTTAGTGTGGTTAAGAAGGATCCCATAATTCGTACCATGGCCCTTTCTGTTTTCAACCGGACACCTTGGGGAAGGATAACGAGATGGGTAATTAAAAAATGGATTTAATATGGGTCTAGGGATGCTTTTAAGTTTTAAATTTTTCTAACCTTGTTACGGGATGAGGCTGAGGTAAGTATTGTGATTGGTGAATTAGCTTTGGCCATATGCTTGTGATAAGTTGGAAGTATTTGTTGGAAGTATTTGTTGGAAATCGTTGATTCTTAAATATAATTCATGAGGATGAGAATGTTTTCAGATTAATTGGTTATTACTTGATTGGATGTTGTATGTCAGATGTAATAGTAGTATCATGTCTAGTGATATACGGAAACTGTTATCCCTGAACAATGTCATGATATGTAGATTTTCTTTTAAGATGTTACAATTTTATTAAGCCAATACGAGGTGTAGTGTCATCGTTGATGACCTAGTTACGGTTTAAGAGTAATAAATGTTTTAGTGGACAACGGTCAGAATGTTCCTGTACAGTCAGGTTTTCGACCCATGTTTTTGTAAAATATGCCATTAAAAATGTACTTATCGTTTATATATAATTCCAACTCCACTGTTTAAAAGTTTCGTGTAATACCCCGTAATTTGATAAGTATTTATAAGAATAATTTATGTAATTCAAATAATTAATTAAAAGGCATTTATATTAATAATTGCAAATAAGACGGTAATTAATAATAAAATAATGGACGAATCGGGAAGACGAGTTGGGCCGAGTATTTAGAGCATAATAGTAATAGTAATAGTAATAGTAATAGTAATAGTAATAGTAATAGTAATAGTAATAGTAATAGTAATAGTAATAGTAATAATAGTAAACCGGTCTCTCTCTTCTTTCTCTCTCCTAAAACCTCTCTAGTTTGGCGATTCTTGCGTAGCACTCAAGCTTGCCGGAATTTTGTCAATCATGGCCCGAACCCGGCCGCCGCGAGCAATAGGCCCTCAACAACTTATTGGCTCTACAGGAACACCAAGTACCACTGTTGTACCAGCTGCTTCTTCATTCTCTTTGGAGGATTCTGGTAATTCGTCTGAACCGATTAATTCGATTGGGGACGATTCTGGGGCTCAGGAAAAGGAGACTACGATTCCTACTAAGGAGTTTCCAAAGAAGACGTACTCTCAGATTCTGAAGAACTCATCTACAGGTATGAATCTCTCGTTTGTCCAGCGGAGACTAACTCCCCAATTTCTATTGAGGAAGAGGATATTGTTAAGGAGGTTGAATACTGGCAAAATACTCTGGTAGGCACTTTCCTGGGTAAGCAATCATCTTTAGTGCAGATTGAAACTTTAGTTTCCAAATTCTGGTCCCATATCACCACGCCTGAAATTATGTACTTTGCCAAGGGTTGGTACTATTTTAGGTTTGCTTCTGTGGAAGATATGCAGAAAATTAGGTCTGACACTTGGAATATTAATGGCTTCCTACTTGTTTTCAAACCCTGGAGTCCAACTATTATTGATGAGCTGAATATTACTCATGTGCCAGTTTGGGTGCTTTTTCCTAGTTTGGATCCTTGCTTCTGGTCCAAAACTGCACTAAGTAAGGTTGCTAGTGCTATTGGGCACCCTATCTGTGCTGATGAGCATACTACCAATAAGAGTAAGTTGGCTTTTGCTCGTATTCTGGTCGATGTGGATCTATTTAAGGAGTTGCCCAAGGCTTTTCAGATCAACTCTCTTTACCGTGGTACACCCTTACAGAAGGTGGAGTACGAATGGTTACCTCACTTCTGTTTAGTGTGTAAGAGGGTGGGACACTCAAAGGAAAGGTGTAACATAGCTAACCCTAAGCCTAAGATGGCCTATAAGCCTAAACCAGTGCCCAAACCCAAGGTGCAGGAAACAGTTGCTACTCCACCTTCTGGTCAGTTGGGTAAGACTGGTCCATCTAAGACTAGTACTGCTACATCACCTAAGAAGTCTGTTGCTGTCAACCTCTCTAATAGATTTGTGATTCTCCAGCATAAGCCTATTTTGGAGCCTGTTGATGTTGAGGCAGATTCAGTGGAGGTCAATTTACCTGAGGAGGATGTTTTTACTCAGGATGTGGGTTTGCTGGTGGAGCCAGGAGGACCTTCCTCCTTATGATTCTCTCAACATGGAACATTAGGGGGCTTAATGACCCCCTTAAATAGCAAGAAGCTTTGAGCTTCTTGTTGGAGAATAAAGTGGACTGTGGTGTCATTATTGAAACTCATGTCAAAACTAAAGCACTGTTGGGTATCTGTGGTAGTACTTTTTCTAGATTTCAGATGGTTCATAATAATGAGTTGCATCCTTATGGAAGAATTTGGATTTTTTGGGTTTCTTCTAGTGTCTCACTCACTGTGCTTTCTAAATCAGCTCAGCATATTCACTGTCTCTTGCTTCATCATGCTTCTCAAAGGAAGTTTGAAGTGACATTTGTATATGCCTTTAATTCTAGAATGGAAAGGAGGGCTCTCTAGCAACATTTGACTGAAATATCTTCTACAGTTTCCAACCCCTGAGTCTATATGGGAGATTTTAATGTTGTTTTAAAAATGGAAGAAAGTCTGGGTAGTGATCACCTTCACCTAGCTGACATGAATGACTTTGGTGCTTGCTTGGATACTTGTGGACTCATTGATCATTCTTCTACAGAGTGTTACTTTACTTGGAACAATAAACAAGGTGATGGGTTAAGCTTGACAGGGTTCTTATAAGCCAACAATGGATTAGTGATATTTGCTCCACTGCTTCTTTCCTTGAGGCAGGGATATTTGATCACTCTCCAGCACTGGTTACTATTCAGGAAGCAACTACTGTACCTAAGAAAAGATTTAAATATATGAACTGTTGGGCTCTATCACCTGATTTTTTGGACTGTGTTAAGAAGAATTGGCAGAGGGGCTATTTTGGAGGTAAAATCAACACCCTGTTTCAGAAACTCAAACACCTGAAGAGGGCTTTAAAGGGGTTGCATTCTTCAAATGTTAGTGGCTTAACTGACAGGGTGAAATCTGCCAAGTCTGACTTGCTTGCTTGCCAGACTCAGCTTCATGGTTCTCCTCAGGATCTTAATCTGCTAAACCAGTAAAAACAGTTGGTGCAGGCTTATACCTATCTTAAGAGAGCTGAAATGCAGGCTTTACATCAGAGGGCAAAGGTTCACGAACTGAAGCACAATGATTCTAGTACTAAATTTTACTACTCTAAGATTGCTGCAAGGAAAATGAGGAACAGTATTGACTTTATACATGATGAGAATGGTGTTTGGAGAACTGGATTGTAGGAGATTGCTGCAGGGTTTGTTTCCTATTATCAAAATCTGCTTGGGTCTTCTTCCTCAGTTCAGCCACTCCCATCAGATCTCTTTCAGCAGGATTTACTCCCCCAGGAAACTCATGTTGCTCTTGAAAATTTTGTCCATGTAAATGAAATTCTGGATGCTTTGAAATCAGTGGACATGAATAAGAGCCCAGGCATTGACGGTTACTCTTCTGGTTTTTTCCTTAATGCTTGGAGTTTAGTGGGGCGTGACTTTAAAGAGGTTGTCTATGAGTTCTTCACTTCTGGTAAGCTTCTTAAATCAGCCAACTCAACTCTCCTTGCTCTCATACCTAAAATGGACACTCCTTCTTCTGTTAAAGATTTTAGGCCAATAGCTTCCTACACTACTTTTTACAAGGTAGTGAGTAAAGTATTGGCCAATATATTACAAGGAGTTTAGAATATATCATTGGACCTGAGCAGGCTGCTTTTAATTCCCATAGAGATGTATTTGATAATGCTGTGATGGCGCATGAGCTGGCATCCAAATATGGTAGAGCTTATATAACTCCTAGATGCCTATTAAAAGTAGACATTAGGAAGGCTTTTGATTATGTGAGCTGGGAGTTTCTTCATTCTGCTTTATTGAGCTTTGGATTCCCTACTAAATTTGTAGGTTGGGTGATGGCTTATGTAACTTCCCCATACTACTCTCTTAGTATAAATGGTGGGATTGAGGGTTTCTTTCCAAGGAAAAGGGGCCTCAGGCAGGGTGACCCCCTCTCACCCTACTTATTTGTTGTCTGCATGGAGGTTCTATCTAGATTACTCAGGCAATTGCCTAAGTATGCTGGGTTCTCATACCACCCCAAGTGTGTTCAGCTGAACCTTACCCATTTGGTTTTTCTTGATGACATGTTGGTCTTCACAAGAGGTGACCTCCCCTCTGTCACAGCTGTGGCTCAATGCCTGAATTTTTTTGATTCACTATCTGTTCTTCGGGCTAACCCCACTAAAACAAGTCTGTATTTTGGTGGGGTGCATTCTGATCTAAGGGCTACCATTTTGGAGGCTACTGATTTTTGTGCAGGAGATTTCCTTTTCCATTATTTGGGGTTGCCTTTGTTTAATGCTAGGATCACAAATGCTATGTATCAGCTTACTGGACAAGATTAAGGATAAAATAGCCCATTGGTCTAATCACTTCCTAAGCTATGCTGGCAAAGTCCTACTGATTAACTCTGTTATCTTTGGGATGCAGAATTTCTGGGGGGCTAGTGTGCTACTGCCTAAGGGGGTAGTTAAAAAGATCACTAAGCTTTGTAAGGACTTTCTTTGGGGCATTAAAGATGGCAATAGGAGGCATGTGTTTATGAGCTGGAAAGCTCTCAGTAACCCTAAAAAAGAGGGTGGAATTGGCATAAAGGAAGTTCTCAGTTGGAATTGTGCGCAAATGATGAAATGGATTTGAAAACTTTTTTATAGACCAAATAGCATTTGGACCATTTGGATTAACAGGTACATACTCAAGGGGAATGATTTCTGGCAGTCTTCAACAAGCATCAGTCACTCTTGGTACTGGAACAATGTGGTTAAGATGAAAGATCTAATTGTGTCAAAGGCTAGCTCTCCTGGTTTAGCAGTGGCCTGGCTTTAGACTTGCTCAGTGCACAACTCTTTTAATGCTGGTCAGATGTATCAGCTCATCAGACAGCGTGCTGAGTTGGTCCCTTGGTTTTTCCTAGTTCATGATAAAGCCTGTTTACCCAAGCATTCTTTCCTGGGCATGCGCTTTGGAAAACAAACTGCCTACTATAGATAATCTTGTTCTTAGGGGGCTCTTCCTAGTCAGCAGATGTGTTCTATGCTGCTCTCATAGTGAACACTTGGAGCACTTGTTTTTTCAGTGTCCGTTTTCAACACAGATTTGGGACTGCATTTCCTCCTGGCTGTATTCTACCTCTTCACCTGTTTTGAGCCAAGTTATCAGCTGGTATCAAGCTAATGTTCGAGGCAGATCAGTACAGAGTGGTTGGAAGCGAGCAGGTCTTATGGATGCCATTTATTACATTTGGATGGAACGCAACAACAGAATTTTTAGGAGCACTTCCTCTTCTCCCGAATCTCTCTGTATCTAGATTAAATCTGTAGTTAGCAAAAGAATTTCTATCTAGGCTTATTTTTATTTGGTTTTCTTTCCATGTGGTTTTTTCTCGGGGACTTCCCTGGTCTCCTTGTAGAAGAGTGGAACAGATCTTGTATTTTGACTCTTATTTAATAAATATAGATCCATGCTTTTCTGCAAAAACAATAACAATAACAATAACAACAACAACAACAACAACAACAACAACAACAACAACAACAACAACAACAACAACAACAACAACAACAACAACAACAACAACAACAACAACAACAACAACAACAACAACAACAACAACAACAATAATAATAATAATAATAATAATAATAGTAATAATAATAGTAATAGTAGTAATAATAGTAGTAATAGTAATAGTAATAGTAATAGTAATAGTAATAGTAATAGTAATAGTAATAGTAATAGTAATAAATAGTAATGGTTATAGTTATAGTAATAGTAATAGTAATAGTAATAGTAATAGTAATAGTAATAGTAATAGTAATAGTAATAGTAATAGTAATAGTAATAGTAATAATAATAATAATAGTAATAATAATAATAATAGTAGTAATAATAATAGTTGTAGTAATACCCCCATACTCCAAGTGCCATACCAGGACCACTCAGGTATGAAGATATTACCATCTCGGTTACCCGAGGCATGATATTCATAAGACAATAACGAAACAACTTAAATAATATAACTTTAGTGAAAAGTACAACTGAAACCAAATCCCAAAATAGGGGTACAAGTTCTTAAAACCAACTGTCTACTGAAATACTGAAATGTCATAAAACTAAAAGACTACAGCGGAAGAATTCTATCGTCACAGGTGGCACCTCCCAGCTATCCCAGTACTCAACTCAAACCTGCTCAACTACTGCTCACCATCCCCGAATGGATCACCGCAGGTTTACAAAACAACAACCGGGGTCAGTACTAATCACACAACTCAATATATTTCAACAATAAGATAAACAGACAGCCTAACCGTCACACACACAACCACACCAATTCCAACAATCTCAATCACCGACTGTCCACTGGACCAGCCCTGCCAGTGGGGGACCGCAGCCGTACCCACCAAATCCCTGCTCCTCATAATGAGCGATAACCTTGTCCATTAATGTGCACATCCCCTTCCGTGGCGGGTTCCATGAAGGGCGAAACTAGGGCGTGAAGCCACTCCCGCAAGTGACCCCACTCAGCCGAGGACATGCCTCGAGAACCAGAGACAAACAATCACAATCAACAAACCGTCACAATACAATTACTATATTATTCAATCAACCACAACACATCAACAATCATCCCATTATGGGACTAATACTGAGTAGGAAATCCTACCTGGAAAGCACAACTATCAGACGGTCTCTACAAATTTGTATCAAAAGCTTCTTCTACGAAACCTCCTCCTATCATACAACATGCAAATGCTACCAAATCACAAACTACTCAAAAACCCCCAAATCCCTAGATTAGGGTTTAACCAACTTAAAGGAAATACAACAAAAAGGGTACATAGATCTTACCCTTGACGCAAGGATCTCAACGGTATAACAAACGATGAAAACCGACCTTCCAAACTCCGGGATTTGCTAACAATGCGATTAAGATGATGAACGTACTTGCTTTCTCTCTTTGACAGTAAATTAGGTTTTGCAAAAGTGTTTAGTATAATGACGAAGAAGGTTATATATCTTAATCGCATAATTAACAAAACCCGAGAAAAACTCCTCAGAACCGGCTTACTCGATCGAGTACCCAAGGTACTCGATCGAGTACCCCTTACTCGATCGAGTATCCTAGTTACTCGATCGAGTACCCAACAGGTCAGAAACTATTTTAAAACGCAACTTACCCTTACTCGACAGAGTAAGGCCTACTCGATAGAGTACCCAAAGACTCATAAATACGGAGTATTACAGTTGTAATATGGGTTTACACGGGTTTAACCCTTATTCGTGACTAGTCTTGACTCAGACCTGGGATGGGTTGACTTGGGGTGATGGGTCGACCATATATAGTGGGTGGTTATAGGTGGTCAAGGGTGGTGTTTGATACGGTGGCTGGCCGGAATTACGAGCTAGGGCAGAATTGTTGTTTAAACACGATGGAACCGTTTAATACTCGTTGCCTTGACTTTTTGGACTCGAACTGGGTTGGTTGGTCGTGGGGGAAAGAGTCGACCATGGTGGAGGTGCCGTGGTGGTTGAAGGTGGTGGTTTGTGGTGGTGGGAGCTGGAAACACGCGAAAACAGGGGTGATTGCTTATTGTTCTTGCTGCCGGTGTTGGGTTGTTGCTGGGTTGTTTGTGATTGGGTCGAGTGAGTGAGGGACCACCCCTGGAACCACCATGGGTTAGTGGTGACAACGGGGGTGGCCAGAGGTGGTGTGGTTTGGTCTAGAGGATGGTGTCGGGTTTTCGGTATTGTTGGTGTCGTTTGTTGTTGCTGCTATGGCTCATATTTGGCAGCCGAGTGTGGTGATTTTGCGGGTGTTGGTCATGCAAGGTGGTGGTGGGCAGTCGTGGTGGAGTTGGTGGTCACGGTGGGGCTGAGTTGGTGGTGTTACCGTGGGTATGTCGGGATTTTAACGAGGGTGTTGTGGGAAGTTTAACATGGATTAAACCATGGGTTATGGGGGATATTTAATTAATTACCAAAACGAGTTTATACGGGTGTTCTTGGGATTTGAATTGGGTGTTTCGGTAATTGATAAAGATGGGTTTTAATTAAGGCCATTTGCGTAATTATAACTAATGAATATAATTAACTTATATAAATCAAGTTATATTGTACAATTAGTAATTATAATAATTACTTGTCTAGGTGACGGAGTTGTGAGAAGCTGTGTTAATTGGATTTCTATTTACTCGGATTGCTTTTATGAGATTTGGTTGCCAGGTAGGAAACTCCCACTCATCTATTATGCTATTCTCATTTATTATGATGTGTTATTGGATTGGTTGGATGCGCTTTAGCTATTGGTTTATATTGCTATCAATTTGGAATATTTGAGTTGGTTTATTATATTGATGAGTGATTGAAATTGTGAGTATTGGAAGGCCTCAGGCTGGTTCTGCAGACCATGTCTTTGGTGGATAACGTGTATAAATTTTTGGAAGGCCCCAGGCTTAGTCTCCGGCAGATAACGTGGAGTGACTTGATTAGAAGGCCCCAGGCTTAGTCTCTGGTGGATAACGTGGACAGTTGATGTTGAGATAAGACATGTTGACAGTTGCAAGACTGTATTGTTGCTTTGTTCTTATGATGTATTTTATCCTACTCAACTTCGTGGTTGACAGTGTATTCGTGAACACCTGTGATGAACCGTAACTGGGGAGAAGACTTGACATGTACTTGAATTAGCTGACGTAGGAGCTTATGGGTATGCGTGATGACTCGGCCAGTCTACCTAGAAGTCTAGATCATATAGTTTATTAATCACTTTATTTTATTCCGCTGCGAGTTGTAATTAATTTTATATTGAGTTTTTAGTTTGTTTAATTTGTAATAAACATGTAATCGCTGAATTTTATCTAAAGTACTTTGGTTTATTGTACTTTGTTATTCACTACCTCGGGAAACCGAGATGGTAACGCTCTCATTTACTTGAGAGGCCTAGCTAAAGGCTCCTGAATAAATGGGGGTGTTACAAAGTGGTATCAGAGCAAAACGATCCTCAAGCCTAACCAATGAATCATAATGAACTTAGGATGTATCTAATAAAATGAAGCTCGGGTAGAAAATGCTAGGAGCCCCTATTAGTGCGGTTAAGAAGTTAGCCTTAATTCGTACTATGGCCCTCTCAGTTTTGAACTGGAAACCCTGGGAGAATACTTGAGAGTATGGGGTAGTTATAATGAGGTATATTTTAGAGGATATTTGATATGAAGTTACTAACATTGTTACAGGGAAAGATTACGGTAAGTATTGTGAATGATTGTTGGCTTGGCCATGAGATGAGAATTGATATTGTTTAATGGATGTAATGAGGATTTGACAAGGAATTAATGATGAATTATTTGATCATGAGCATGAAAGTAATTATGAATTGATATTGATTATGTGGTTGGATGTTGTGTGATAGTAGTATCATGTCTAGTGATATGCGGCTATGTGAATCCCGAAACCATGTTATTTACAATATTATGAAATGATTAAACTTGTGATAGGAATGCTTTAGAATAGATTCTAGTCATGTGGGAAGTATGATGACTAAGTTGTGTTGATACAAGTATAGGAGGGTGTTAATAAGGGCTTATGACCTAGTATAAAGGAACGTAGAGCTGAACCTTATTCTGTCAGATTTTACCCCTATTTGATCTAACTGTCATTTGACCTTTGTTTATCGTCTAAGGTTGAAATATTTATGAGTTAGTGAGTTAGCTTTCCAATGTCTTTGGTCTCATGTTTGATATGAAGTTACTAACATTGTTACGTGGAATGTAACAGTTATTTAATGGTAATTTTTAAGAGTTACGAATTGACTTTGATTTCTGAAAACGCGAGTTTTACAAAAGATCAATATAAATGCTTTATCAATTCTTAATCTATCATAGTTGATATGTAGGAGTGACGATATGGGAACCAAAGGAAGAGTAGCATAGGATACAGTTGACTACACCTTGTTTAGATCGTAGGTATAGAATGTTTAAAAATGTTAGGCAATCTTTCCTTGGGTTGAATTTTATGTTGTTAGTGGTTTTAATAAAGTAGTAGTAATTCCGAAACTTCGGGACGAAGTTTATTTTTAGGAGGGTAGAATGTGACACTTCATGTTTTGAGTTTATTTTGAGATACATTTCCGTGTTTTGACTTTATTTTGTGATGCATTTTGATAAGTTGATATAGCTTGATAATAAAAGATGCTTAATCATGTTGCAATGATCATAAGCGGGAATGGTTAATTGTTTATAGAGGATTTTTTAGTATTATTGGGTGAACTTGGGGACAAAGTTCATTTTAAGAAGGGAAGACTGTAATACCCCGTAATTTGATAAGTATTTATAAGAATAATTTATTTAATTCGAATAATTAATTAAAAGGCATTTATATTAATAATTGCAAATAAGATGGTAATTAATAATAAAATAATGGACGGGTCGGGAAGACGAGTTGGGCCGAGTATTTAGAGCACAATAATAATAATAGTAGTAGTAGTAGTAATAGTAGTAGTAGTAGTAGTAGTAGTAGTAGTAGTAGTAGTAGTAGTAGTAGTAGTAGTAGTAGTAGTAGTAGTAGTAGTAGTAGTAGTAGTAGTAGTAATAATAATAATAATAATAATAATAATAATAATAATAATAATAATAATAATAATTTTGAGAGAGAGAGAGGTGAGAGAGGCGATCATCGTTTAGGGCTTTGCACACGACATCACCCCGCCGTCGACCACCTCACCTCGCCGCCGTCATCACTCATCACCGCCGGCAACCTCACGTTGTCGTTGTTCCATGCGTGGGTGGTGGTTTCCTTTCTTTGCCGTTTCTTTTTAGGGTTTCGTCTTTTTTTTTTTGATTTTTCGCTTGCGGCCTCTGATCACGACCGTCTATTGCCGGCCGCCACTGCTTGTCACTGTTGCATTTTCGTCCTTCCCTCGTCGGCCACCTATCTTTGTCGGCGGTTTAGGACACCTCCTTTGTCGACAGTTTCGGGTTTTTGGTGTTTCGGGTTTTCGATATCGTTGTTTGGTTTGTGGTTGTCTGCTGCCGTTCACCGGGCATTCCTACTTCATCGGTACACAAGCATCGACGACGACGCTGTCTTAGGTGGTTGTGTTCTCGTTGTTTTCCCTGTTTTTCTTTATTTTTCATTCTTGTTTTCGTCATTTTTTTGGGTTGGCTGCCGCTGGGTCTAGTTGGCTCTTTTGCCGGTGTGGTTACCCAGGGGGGTTTTCTGCTAGTGGTTGTGAGTTGCTAGGTCACTATCGCTGGTTTTAGCCGCTGCCTAGTCACGGTTCTTGCTGTTTTCAGCCGCTAATACAGTAGGTTAGGCCTTCCATCGTATTTAGGTTGTCGTGGGTTGCTTTGTTGCGGGTTGCTACTCTCTAGTTCCGGTTCCGACCACTTCAGCCGCCTCTGCCATTGTGGTTGGGGTGGTTGTGTGGGTGATACGAGTTGTGGGTGCTATGGAGTTTTGGGTGTTGTCCTCTTTGAGGTTTTAGCTGCTTGTGCGTGAGCCTGAGGAGTGGTTTCCGTTCGGGTGGTTGTTGGTGGCTCTCTTGTTTTCCGTGCAGGTAAGAGGTGTGTTCCTTCATGCCTGAACTTGTACGGTTTTATTGTCCTTTTTCGAGTCTTCATGCGTGTCCGGATGGTTTTGGTAAAGGCCTTAAAAGGCTGCATGGCAGAAACATTTACAGGACCGGCATTGTCATGATGGTGCTTTGGAACTTACGCGTCAAACTCTTGCTGATAGTCTGACTGTTTTTTCTAATGTCGAGATTACTTTGAAGCGGATGGGGCTCTAGTTGTGTGGGGTGTGCTTTAAAACCCGTACCACTCGCTCTAGATGTCGGCATAGTCGGGGTGATATTGTGGCGCCTCCGGAGTGTGTTGACGGCCTCTACAGCTTTCATATTTATGGTATACCGAGACCATCGGCACCGTCTCCTTCGGTTACTTCGTCTGATGATGGTGTGAAGTTTGTTCCGTGTTCTATATCTTCGCTTGATCGTTTGGTTTCGTTGGGCCTTCGCACCATGAAATCTATTCCTCCTAAGTGTCGCCTTGTGTTTGCTCGGGTTTTGAAAGGAGCTCTGGATGAGGTGGCTGATTCACCTAGTGACCTCTCCCGCTTGATTTGTTTTCTTGTATTGCCTCTTTGTCAGCTTAAGACCTTCTCTCCTCGGAGTAATCTTGAGTGTAGGAATGTTATTCGGCGCTAGCGTCAGGAGGAGAGTATTACTAGGGCTATCCTCGTTTGGGGGGGGGGGGGGGGGGGGGTGTTTCTTTGTTTGTTGCGCAGTGTTTGGATGAGGGTCCTTCTTTGTTTCATATGGAGGAGGATCTTGGTTTGAGTGAGCTTAACCTCTGTCAATGTCGGCGGAATATTTGTGATGGTCACTATACTGCTACTGTTCGGGTGCTTTCTTCCTCTGGGGCCGCCCCCTACTCTGATGCCACTCTTGTGACCTTGCGAGAGAAGCATCCAGTCGCCCCACCTCCTTCATTGCCTCCTTTTCCTGTGGATCATCATCCTCTGGTTGCCTCTTCGGCAGTGGTTTTGGATATGATTCGGAGTTTCCCACGTGGCACTTCTTGTGGGAGGGATGGGTTTCGTGCCCAGCACCTTATGGACTGTTTGAGTGGCGCTTCTGTGGCTATCTCTGATGATTTGATCACTTTTACTACTAGGGTGGTTAATCTTTTTCTTCAGGGCTGGTGACCTCCAGCTCTGGGTGAGTACATTGCCAGCGCCCCACTCACGCCGCTTGTTAAACCGGGTGGCGGTGTTCGTCCTATTGCCGTTGGCACTGTCTGGAGACGGCTTGCCTCTAAGGTTGGTGCTTTTTTGGTTGGTCCTTCTTTGTCTTCATATTTTGCTGGTCTTCAGTTTGGGGTGGGTGTGTCCGGTGGAGGAGAGGCTATCTTGCATGCCTTGAATCGGCTCATTGAGGCTCGTGGTGCTGAGGTGGGACTTTCCATGCTGCTGGTCGATTTCCAGAATGCTTTCAACCTTGTTTATCGTACGACCATACTTCAGGAAGTCCCCCGTCGTTGCCCGGTTCTTTCCCGTTGGGTGGAGTTTTGTTACTCCAGCTCTGCCCATCTTTTTTATAGGGACCATTGCTTGTGGTCTTGTCAGGGTGTTCAGCAGGGTCATCTCTTAGGTCCATTGTTTTTCGCGTTTGTTTTGCATCCCTTGGTGTGCAAAATCCGGGACTCTTTTGACCTTATATGCAGGCGTGGTACTTGGATGATGGCACCATCGTTAGGGACACTTTAGGGTTGGGAGGGTTTTGGATTTGATTATAGCTGATGGCCCTCGTTTTGGACTACATCTTAATGTTTTCAAGATTGAGGTCTTTTGGCCTATGGAGGATCCTCGAAGTCGGCATCCCGGGGTTTCCCCCCTTCTATTGCTCGACCCTTGCGTGGTGTTTCAGTTTTGGGTGGACCTGTCAGTACTTGCCCTATTTTTGGCAGTGAGATTGTGGTGAAGAGAGTGACCAAGACCATTGAGCTTATGGACTTGGTCGCGAGGATTGAGGACCCGCAATGTGAGTTGCTTCTGCTTAGAGCTTGTACTGGTATTTCTAAGCTCTATTTCTCTCTTCGTACTTGCTCTCCCAGTGTTTTTGGGTCGGTCCATCTTCCTTTCGATGTTGCTCTTCGTTCCAGCTTGGAACGTATTGTCACCGCGTCTAGCCCGGGTTTTGGGGGATTGGCAGAATGGCAGTGGCGCCTTGCTACATTCCCTTTTCATCTTGGTGGTCTTGGTGTCTTTGCGGCGAGAGATGTTTTACACTATGCTTTTCTTGCATCCCGTTTGCAGTCTGCTGATTTGCAGGCTCAGCTCCTCGGACCTTCTGGTATTGTAGATGTTGGCCCTGCTTTCGACGATGCCGCACGGGTGTTTTCGGCGACTATAGGTTACGCTATCTTATGTAACCCTAGTGAAATTGCTGCCCCCAAACTAATGAAGAAATTGACAGACATATATTTCGCGACGGTTGCTGCTGCTTCAAAGTCCATTTTCTCTTTGACACCACACCAGCTTGCTTTGTGGAAGTCTCAGCAGGGTGCTCACTCCTCTGATTGGTTGCGTGCGGTTCCTATCTCGGGGTTGGGTCAGACTATGAACGGGAGGACTTACCGTAGTGTGCTTGGGTATCGACTGGGTGTTCCGTTCACTACGCCAAATCTGACAATCAATAAGGGGCGTATCACAACGGTTTCATGCATTTAATAACGACACTTAGATTAGCGTTTTCCAAATATTGGCGGAAACCTAGACCGCGCTAATAGGAATTACGGTTTCCCTCGAAAACCGTTGTTATTATAATTTGACAACGGCTGATTAACAAACCGTTGTCAAAAGCTTTTAACGGTTTCCAAAAACTCGTTATAGAATCACTCTTATCAACGATTGTTAGAAAACCGTTACCCGTTTAAGATATCGGCATTTCGAAAACCGTTACTAAATTAACACCAGCAACGGTTTTTGTTACCCGTTGTTATGTTATTGCTACGGATCTTTTGTAACCGTTATTATTGTCTATTATGAGATAACGGTGTTTCAATTCAACCGTTGTCAGTATTTGATTAGATTTTTCAAGTTGATTACTGCATTCAAAACTGAACTTTAATAAATATTCAATTTGACCAAAATAATTCTATAAATACGTCTTCATAATATTTTAGGTCAAATTCTAAATTATCAAACATTTACATTCTAGTTTCTTTCTAAATCTCTCTCTAAAAAAAATATGGCTGGTGAGCTACAATTACGTTCTCGTTACGCACAGCCTTTTACTTGCATTCTCCATAATCTCCCGGTTCATTATGGTGTGAATGGAAAGGGTTTAAACGCTAATTTTGGGTGGTTGACGGAAATGCTTCATAACTCCGGTTTTACCGCGGTTAAAAAAGTGTAACCTGTGTCTACAAACAAGCAAGGTTTTGTAGGTTTTGCTTTTATCGTGTTTGACGAAGCCAACTGCCATGATAGTTTTCATCAGGCAAGAAAATTAGGGGCTAGATTTAAGGGGGAAAATGTGGGGAAAGAGGACTTCTATTCGGATGATAAATAACAAGGCTCTTATCTATGGGTCGCGACCCATCTTGATCATCATCTGCTGAAACATTGTAGGAATCATCACATTGTTGCCACCGTGCCTATGTCATGGGAGAGAGAGGCCATTCCACCTACACTTCCCGGTGATAATGAAGGGCCGATCTACGACTTGCTTTATACCGAAATTCATAATGAGTATCCTAATACATCATCAGATTCTAATAATTAAGTCTTTAATTATTATCTGGCATTGTAAGTTGTATTTGGATTATGGTGGTGGTTTGAATTAAAGTTTAATTATTTATGTTTTTTGTTACGTTTTTTTTGTTAGCCCATCCTCTGGAATTCAGAGACAATATCACCGCAAAAATATCAAACTTTTATTATAATGACTTAAGTTTTTAGGAGTACATTAAAATATCAAGCTAAAGAAAAAAATCGCGTAAAACAAGCGTTGACAAACGTGAAAAAGCAAATGTGTAGTGTGGAATTGAAATGAGGGAGTATGTTTTTTGTTACTCCATCCTCTGGAACTCAGAGACAATATCACCATATATGTCTCTTTCACCTTCAGCCCAATCCACACAGTCGTTTTCCCATTGCAACGGCACTGTCCACTGCTCGGCAATGCGACCTTGGCGGTGCAGAATCGAAAGTAGTAGGAGACGGTCAGATTCATTCGCAACCCATAAATATGGTCCTACCCGCTGTTCATGCTGATCAACCCAGAGTCTCGAAGAGTCATTGTTATAGAATGCCTGCTCAAGTTTGCGAGCCTGACGAAAGCATTCCCGCTCCTCACCCCCGCCAAACTCGATGAGGGCACACCGCCCGAAGCCATGATGCGCATCATTGTCCGGGTATATAGTTTGAACCAAATTCAATCCGGCTAATTGAATCAAACCTATTAACCAGTCAAGGCTGTACGAGAGTATAGTCTTTCTATGCCCGTTCTCTGTATACGGGAGATTGTGAATGATGCACGTAAAGGGTTTAGCGTACATAAATCTACTTGGGGATCCTACAAGAGGTTCATATGATGCTTCATCATCATCAGTAGAGGATGAATAATATGAACCACTGTAAGTTGATGAACTTGACGACATAATCGATGTGGAAAATTAATGGAGGACTTAACAAGTTAAGAATTGGAAAGTGCAAACTGTACAAGTTAAGATTGTGAAAATTATAAGTCTACTTATAATGAGTTTGGGTTGTATTGGAAACGGTATAATAAGATAGTAAGAATTGGAACCGGTATAATAATAAGATAAGAATTGAAAACTTAACAAGTTAAGAATAGGAAAGTGGAAACGGTAAAAGCTAAACAAGAATCGGTCCAATTACTTAACAAGAAACACAACGGTTATCAAAAAACCGTTGTCCAATTAGTAAAAACACAACGGTCCAATTACTTAACAAGACCAATGCATGCCTTGTAATTTTTACTTTTTCTGATTCAAAGTTGCAGTATTGCCTGTTTGACCATATGTATAATATAAAATGATAACGGTTCTTTGTTAAGCCGTTATCATATTTCACATATCAAAAACGGTTGGACAGAATCCATTTTAAAAAAAATTGTTTAATTATCTGTGATTTTCTAGTGTCTGTGATTTGACTAATGCATGCCCTGTAATTTTTAATTTTTTCTGATTCAAAGTTGCAGTATTGATTCTTTGACCGTAAGTATAACACAAAAAGATAACGGTTCTTTGTTAAGCCGTTATCATACTTCATATATCAACAACGGTTTTTTTGTAAATCTGTTGTCATATTACACCAATAAACAACGGTTTTTCTTATAACCGTTTTAAATACAGATCCAAAACTGAAAAATTTGTGGTTTTACCAATGCATGCCCTATTATTATTGGTTGTTTGACCATTATTCACCTCATGCATGCATGCACAATTAATACAAGTTTGAATATAACGTATGGATGAAAGTAATCTAATTAATTATAGCTTTATTATACTATAAATAGCATCACATTTCCAGTAACAATAAGAATCACTTTATTATTACTAACCTTTCTACTTCACTTTTTAAATAATCTACATATACATATATATCATAATTAAAAGAATGTCGTCATCTTCATCATCCGCAGTCGCACCTCCTCAGCAATCGGTAATGTAACACCTCCATTTATTCGGGAGCCTTTACCTAGATATTCCCAAATAAATAGGACTGTTACCATCCCGGTTTCCTGAGGTAGTAGATAACAAAGTCCAACTCACCAAAGTACATTAAATAAAAACTTTAATGATTACATATGTTTTACAATTTTGATCAACTAAAACTTAATATAAAAATAAATACAACTCGCAACGGAAAAATAAATAAGTGATATAACTATATATGTGATCTAGACTTCATCTAAGGTTCCAAGTTTGGCTCTCAACCCAATGCTCCTAAGTCAGCTAATCTTTGGTACCTGTCAAATCTGCTCCCCATAAAACGGTTCACCGCAGGTGTTCACGAATACACAGTCAACCGCGAGGTTGAGTAGGAATAAATACTAACAACAAAACATACGATATGCAATCCAATTTCTTTTTTTCATTGCACAACCCCCTGACAACGTGCTCCATCATTTTACTTAGCACACCTCCCTTAACAACGTGCTCATTTTGCTTTGGTACTCCTCCCTTAACAACGTACCGCCAACATGTAATAGTAGCCCTCCCTCACAACGTACATATTACCATCACCCCAGTGTACAAACTCCCTCAACAACGTACAACTGACTGTCGCACAGCTTTTCACAATAACCACATTCACAATCAACGATAATAATTCAAATCACCTCATCAATATTATCAACACAAATCAATATAGCTCACCCTTCTAACAATTACAATATTATCAACCAACATATACAATATAAATCTCCCTTCCAACATTTACGATTATATCAACCAACACAATTCACATACGATCAATGCACTTTAATATAAGCCATCCAACAAACATTATCGAGTAAAAGTTGAGTAGGATTTATCCCTACCTGGCAAGCAAATCCAATAAACGCAGCTTAAATCCGATCTAAAGAATTCCTTTAACGTAACCGTCACCTAACAAATATAATAATCGTATACAATTACTAACAATCTAATTATATAAAATAGTTGGGCTAATTATAAAGGCTTTACTATTTGTGTAACTAATTATTAAATTACATAAATTATTCTCATTAGTTATTATTAAATTACGGGGTATTACAGGTAACCCGCTATGTCAACCTGATTACGTGCATAATTCACAATCTCCCAGTCATACACGATCCTGCTGGGAAGCCAACTTCTAAGTCTCTTTTCCCGTTGAGTGCCATCCTCATTGAGGATGGGTTTTCAAATGTTAGGGCAATCTACCCGACTTAGAATTCTAGTCGTGGGTTTCTTTGATATGCTCTGATCGTGTTTCGAGGGGATGGTCTTGACATTTTTCGCCAAGCAAAACAACTCGCTGCAAGGCATGCATCACGTGACCATCAAAGGGGCAAAAGTGTCTATTATCGCGACCACCCTAGGGATCGTTATGTTCACGCTGGGCCTCACTTATGGGTTGCCACCACTGAGGACGCTCATCTGATGGGAAGAATCATTCCGTACAATTTTATTAATGTACCGAAATCATGGGAAGACGAAGAAGTGCCTCATTTTGATCCCCGTCTTGATGCCGATGTAGTACGCATGATTTATAATCATGTTTATCCTCAGTATCCACCTCCTAGTCAAACTTCTGTTAGGGTGTTTGATTAATGTACTTATTAGTTAGCTGTTTGTTTTTGTGTTTTTTTATTTTTTATTGTGTTTCATTTTTTTCCCCTTGTTGTAATGTTTTTTTTAACGCTATTGTATAATATGCTCGTTTTAATATATTGTTCTACTCTTTATTACATGCAAATGCTTATTAACATAGATTTTAAATAACTTGCGAACAGACATATGAATGAAACAATAACATATAATATAATGACTACGGTAGTGCAAAAAAACCGTGTTAGTTCACAAACACCTCTAAAAATAAATGGAAATTGGAAGATATTAAGAAGATAATTACAACGGTTCTTATAAGAACCGTGTTAAATTATGCAATTGCTGAATAACATTATTTTAAATAACCTTCTTTCTTTCTATATTTCTTTATCTCTCTCTCTCTCTCTCTCTCTCTCTCTCTCTCTCTCTCTCTCTCTCTCTCTCTCTCTCTCTCTCTCTCTCTCTCTTATTACTCAAATTATGTCAAGTGGTAGCTCTTAATCTTCCCCTATTTTAATAGGGACATGTAATTGCTCAGTTCCGGCAGCATTGCGGACTTCTTTGACTTCTTACATGCAAATTCTATAATCCCGAGACTAAAATGCATGGATGCAATTACTTAAAGTGGGTTGATGAACCAATGACTGAGTGGTAGAGGAAGGTTTTAAACAGGTTAGTGAATGAAAAAAAGAGCATGGGTATCGAGATTACTTAAGTGAGAAGTATACTGTATTAATTTGAAGAATCGAAGCGGGGAAATGACAGTGAAATATTGAAGGCAAAAGAAGAATGCAAGAAGTTAACCATGGATATCAGAGAACTCAAAAATAATGAGGCATGGCTTAAGTTAATTATCAAATTTCTTATTCTAATTGTTATTTACCTAGTTTATTATGTATGGTGGTAGTTTGTACTCTTTATTTGTAAACTTGTAATCCTTTAAATTAATGGAAATAAGCAAGATTTTCTAAGAAATATATTGTAATTAGCTGGCATATACCAAATGATGCTTTATTTCTTGGCGGTAAAATCATACACAATGAAATATAAAATAAAACGGTATACAGTTATAACGGTTCAGGCCGTTGTTATGTATATAAAAATGATGCTTTATTTCTTGGCGGGAAAATCAAACAACATGAAAATATTACAGACAACGGTTATTTATGACCCGTTGTAAATAGTACGAATCAACTACGGTTTCAAACAAAATCATAGTCTGTTTGGA
Organism: Silene latifolia; assembly: GCF_048544455.1. Classification (NCBI taxonomy): domain Eukaryota; kingdom Viridiplantae; phylum Streptophyta; class Magnoliopsida; order Caryophyllales; family Caryophyllaceae; genus Silene; species Silene latifolia. Next base: position 97,457,609 of record NC_133537.1, on the reverse strand, counting down.
AACAAAATATAACGGTTTTTCTTATACCGTGCTTAATACTTTCCAATAAACAAGGTCTTGCAAGAAGTGTTGTATTATTCAAACATATATACTCTGAGCTTCCCCTCCCCCACATAATAATCTCAAACATTGAGCTTCCCCTCTACCACCAGCCTACCCATCGCCGTCGCAGTCATCGTCATCGTCATCATCGCCATTGCCGCCTCCAGATCAATCCGGATTCTCCTCTTTAAAGAAGTAATAAACCCTTCTCTCGGTAAATTTGTTTGTTTTTATAAGTATGCATTGTTATTATTTGTTTATTAATTTCTGCTTTAGATATGGTCCAATAGCGCAAAAGAAACGATGGAAATGCGTCAGGCGACGGCTTAGGCGATGAGAATAATTTACAACACAATTCGGGTCGAATGCGCCACAGGGTTTCCCTAGAAGCAATAAATTCAAAGATACCTAATCCTTTACAATGGGATAAAGATACGGGGCTGCCATATGGTGAGTATGCCGGGTATTTTGCGAGTTGGGTTGGTTGTTGTGTAAGACAATATGTGCCTCTCGGTATCTGTGAACTGAGTCAAATACGGAACACCATGCTAATAAGCAGAATAAAGGTATGTATATACAATAATAAATGTTTAGTTGAAATTACGTTACTACTTGATATGTGTATTAGCCGAAACACTTGTACCAACTATGCTCATCATATATGCAGTTAGCTTACGTTGTCCCCGAAAAGTATGACAAGTACCTAAAAACAAAGACAGGGGAAGCCCTCAGTCCTTGGAAGTTAAAGATGGCTGAGAACTACTTGTTCAACAAGGAAACCAGGGAGATGAACAAGAACCCACCAACAAAGAAGTATTCGTATGTCAGTCAAGACCATTGGGATAACTATATCGCTTATAGGCAGTCTGACAAGTTTAAGGTAACTTAATAATAATAAGTAAAGAAGTATACTTGGTTTAGTGTTTGGTCATGCTTATGTTTCTTGATACAATTTATTTGATGAAGGCTATGAGTGAGAGGAACAAGGATAACATTTCAAAGAAAAAGACCGTCTTTTACGGCTCCCGAGGTGGTTATAAATTGATTAAGAAGAAACTTGTAAGTACTACATAATTCTTATAGTATTAGACTATTAGGTGTTTTAGTCGTATGTTATATATGTTCATCGTAATCATACATATTTTGAGAGGATATCAATGTGATGAATGAATTGTAGGCAAAGCTTGGAAAATGCACAACGCTTGGGTGGAAGGTCACACTCCTAAGAATGGAAAGACGAAAACTGAATATGATAAAGACATCAAGGAGAAAATTGTAAGTTTGAATAAATATGTCACTCCTACCACTGGTAGTCGGAGTTATATAATTGTGTGTTGATTAATGATTTTATGTGTATGTAGACGATCTGTGAGAAGGAGGTAGAGGAAGGAAAATGGAAGCCTCAAGGACGTGATGACATTCTTACTAGGGCAATCGGCAAAGCAGAGCATCCAGGTCGTGTGAGAGGGGTATCAACGCATGTTGGTATCAGTAAGTATTTTGGGAAAACTACTCGAAGTAGTGATGATTCCAAGAAGGTAATTTATAAATACTGTATTTGAACCAACGTAATTTATAACTATATATGCTGACATTAATCCTACTACACAGCTACATAAAATAGCCAGGTTGATGATGAGTGATGCGTGTCCTAAATATGATGTTTTACACCCTATTTTACACGCATTTCAGAGCTCAATTATGTAGTATATGCTACTATTTTCCCTATTTTCGTCTACTTTCGTATTTTTGTGTAATATTGCAGAAATGGGAAGAATGAAGCGAAAAATGAGCCGAATCCGTCCCCGAGTACTAGGCATAGGACCTGACGTGAAGTAAAGACTCGGAAAGCAAACTTGGTGCGCGTATCGAGGCCTTAAAGACAAATTTACGAGGCTTTTGGAGCAAAGTACCTGTTGAAGCAGTCGATCGACTGATGCCCTTAGTCGATCGACCAGAGCACGATTCCTAAATCGATCGAAGCTCTTTTCAAATGGCTTGGTCGATCGACTGGTCCTAGTGGTCGATCGACCACACAGCGACTCTGACGCAAATTAAAGACGAGAGTTAGAAGCCCAATTGTAATTAGGTTTTTAGGAATAAGAGTCATGCTATACTCCTATATAACGTGAACCTATGTTTCAGAACAAGCATGAAATTTTGAGGATTCAATATCGAGTTTTTAGCATCAGATTTCATAGATTAGAATTTAGTTAATGAACATTCAATACAATTAGCTTTATTTTCGTTAATAAAGTTCGTGCTTTCGGATTCTTCTTCCTGCTTTCATTCGGTAATTCCGATTCCTTGATTTCAGTTTGCTTTTATTCATTCAAAGATAGGGATTGCATAGAGTAGTTTTCCAAAGCCTTATTTCGTTTATGCATCTTATTTGCTTAGTTTATTTAATCATGCATCCAATTTCGTTAATTGTTAATTTCTTTGTTGTTATAAATTTTATCATGAGTAGCTAAACCCTTCGTGCTAAGATGTAGGGGACCTGTAGTGTAGGCGGCGTAGATTTCGTAGACCTGATTCATGTCTTGGTCGATCGACTGATGTCAATAGTCGGTCGACTGAGCCCGTTGGTCGATCGACCGGCTTAGATGGTCGATCGATCGCTTCACGTAAGATCAGCTCCGTTTTAATTGATTAATTTGCTTAATTCGATAAATCGAGTGCACGCGACTAGTTGAATACTTAGTAATTGACCGACCCATTAGATCGAAAGATAGGGGAGGGAATTAGACTAGCAATTGAAACACTAAATTATACTGAAATCGAAAGATAGCTAAATTTTAGGCTTTTAAGAATCACTTTTCAGGGCGAGAGTCAGTACTAGTGATACTTAGGGACCCGTAGCTAGATCGAAAGATGCTACTCGTTAAGAATGGACCGAGAGGACTTCTTATTTTCCCATCTTACGTGATTATTTCAGACTTACCTAGGATACTACCGTCGAAACTACAGTGAACCGACCATCTTAGCATCCTTTTAATATTTGATCTCATCTATTTTCTTTAATTTCTCATTTATTTGCTTTAGGTTAGTTTAAATTTTATTGCCTTTAGTTATAGAATCATCCAAATCAAACCCCCCAAAACTGTTACACTAGACTTAAATTAGACAACTTTAAATTGCTTGCCTCCTTGTGGTTCGACCCTGACTGCCACTATCTATAGTAGTAGTTTGGATTATAAATTTTATTTTTCATACTCTACGACGGTATCAAATTTTGCGCCGTTCTTGCGAGGCAATTGTTTAATTTTTAGTTGTTTTTATTTTAGTCTTTTTCTTAGTTTAAGGGACATCTGTTCCTTAAACTGTTCTCATATTCTACTTGTAGTTTCCTCTTATGCGCAGGTCACATGGTGGTGAATTACTACCAATAGACTCTGAGATCGAGAAGACATTGCGTGAGTTGAGACGATCATCTAGAGTATTGCCGACAGAGGAAGAGCTGAGTACTCTGTCCAGTTATTACGAGCACGAGTTATTTAAGGAGGATCCACCTTCATCTCCTATTTCTACTTCTTCAGCTGAGACCGTTACATCTCCAGATATGGCTGAAGAAGCAAGTCTAGCCAGTCACACAGAGCCAAAAGCTCAAAATCTCTATAAGGGATCCGCGTTGCCAGCTGGGACGAATAGAAAATTCGAAGCGAAACTGTCCTACATTAACTTGGTTGAGAGAAACCAATTCGGGGGAGCTGCGAATGAAGATGCAGCTAAACATATGGAGATATTCATTGACTACTGTTGTTCCATACCCCCACCAGCAGGTGTGACCCAGGACCAGATAAAAGAGACGATGTTCATATTCTCGCTCCGTGATGCTGCTAGGGAGTGGTACCGAGACATAGATCGAGCTGCTAATGGGATTACTTATTGGAATTCGCTGGCCCTAGCATTTTATAAAAAATATTTCTCTGCATTGAAGACCAATGCGATTAGAGCTCAGATCACAAGCTTTAGACAGGGTTCTGATGAGGATTTTCATGAGGCATGGGTCTGTTTCAAGAGACTGGTGCGATCCATTCCGCACCATGGGTTCGAGCAATGGTTCCTGTGTAATCAATTCTATAATGGGCTTTATGATGATCAGAGGGCTATCTTGGATGCTGCAGCGAATGGCAGATTCCAGAAGAATAGTGGAGAGACTAAGGGGTGGAAGATTATTGAAGATATGGCCACCCATAAAGCTGAGCATGGGAATTCTAGAGGGAATCAGAGAAGAGCAAATGAATCTCCTACTACAAAACTAATAGAGGCCCTTCTCATGAGATTCAACAAGTTAGATTTTGGGGGATCCCAAAAAGGTGGGATATATAAAGTTAATGCAGTTTCAGACGGTCCCTTTACATGCAAAAGATATGGAGGAGAGGGACATGTTTCAGAGTTCTGTACTAGTTCGAATGAAACATGTGCTGCCTTTCAACATTTTAGGCAGACTGGTGCTTATCCCGATCCCTCTAATGTCCACCCCAATTTGAGGTGGACTAACCAGAATGTCCTTAATCCGGGTCCACCACCGCAGCAGCAGCAGCAAAACTATGTGCCCCTCATAAGCAGCAGCAGTATCAAAAGCCTCCCTATGTGCCTCAGCAGCAGCAATTACAAAGTTCTGATATTTCCGAATTGAAAAACATGGTTCAAAATTTATCGGGTTTGCTGCAAAAGGATTCTCTAGTTAGAGAGACTTCTACAAAAATGTTGGAGAGCCAAATTGCCCAATTGGCAAGCAAAAGTGCAACTAGAGCTCCGGGGCAATTACCGTCGCAGCCGAAACAAAAAGAGAGTCTAAATGCGATGACTTTGAGGAGTGGGTCTACCCTTGATGGGCCCACTATGGTCGAAGATGTTACTGAAAAGATGAGGCTGAACCGAGTAAGAAAAAGGCTGGAATGAACAGTAGTAAGAAAAAGATGATTAGCAGGTGCATCAGTCGTTTGACTGACACACCTGGTCGATCGACCGCATCTGGTGAACAGTGGCGAGTCTGTAACAAAACAGAAACTTTGAGCAACAGTGCAGTTGGTCGATCGACGGACACACCTGGCCGATCGACTGAAGATACGTCTGATTGTGAACCTTTTCGTCCTCCAATGCCAGATAACTTGAGGGACTACTTATTTCGGGGTACGACAACTTCGAAATTATTGTGGCAAGATCCAAATGCTGATGGGTCAGTTCCGGTTCCAAAGTATGACCCTACGACGGTTAATGGTTCATTCCTGAGACGGTCTGAAGAAGGTTCGAGCTACAACAAGGACAAAGTAGTGGATTTTCAGCCTAAGTCCACTGATGCCGGTATGAGAGACCTAGAGGAGAGGGCTAAGTTGCTTCTTACAGCCCCTTATCCAGAGAGATTGGTGCCGAAAAAGGAACATGTATCGTTTAACAAGTTTAAAGATGTTATTCGTAGTTTAAATGTGCAAGTTCCTTTCCTAGAATTAGTTAATCAAGTGCCTGCCTATATGAAATTTATGAAGCAGTTGTTGTCTAAAAAGAAGTCACTTTATACTGTGCAATCTGTCGCACTAACTGAGGAGTCATCTTCCTATTTGACTCATACTGCACCTCATAAGCTAGAAGACCCAGGTAGTTTTTCAGTCCCATGTAATATTGGCACCTTTTCTATTGAGAAGGCATTGTGTGACCTAGGGGCCAGTATTAGTGTTATGCCTTTGAGTCTTGCTAAGAAATCTAAATTGACTAGGTTTGCAATAACAAACATGACAGTGCAGATGGCTGATCGTTCTGCGGTCCAGCCTATAGGAGTCTTAGAGGACATTCCTGTGCAAATAGGAAAGTTCTTTTTCCCAGTTGACTTCATTATGCTAGATATACCCGAGGATGCTCACATTCCTATAATTTTGGGTGGACCATTTCTGCACACTGCTGGTGCAGTTATAGATGTTGGCTCAGGGACATTGACCTTTAAGGTAGGAAAACAGTCCATTATTTTTGCTTAGACCTATAAGAAGAAGGATGCTATGTACCCAGTAACTTGCAATGTAGTTAAATCTTATGTTGTGTTTCCTGATATGCCTGCCTCTATGCCTATTTCTGCCATAACACCTCCACCCCAGATTGGGAGCAAATTGGTGGAAGATCCATTTATTTTGATTATTGCAGGAGCTGGTTTGGGGAATTTAGAGCCGCATGTTGCTCCAGTTGTGAGAGAGCCCATTGTGCAGAGAGGCGGTCTAGGGTGTCTGAGCTATGCAACTGATGAGGAGCCGGATGAGGAGCCAGTTAAAGTGACGGAGTCCGATTTGGATTTTGACGAGCCAGACGAGGTCAGTGATTGGGAAGATGTTAGAGATGTTAATCCATTGAGTTCCGCGGATATTGGAGTTATTAGGAGTGCAGCTGAGAGGATGAGCACTGTAGAGGCTACTTCTTGTAGCTAGAAGCCGAGCAAGTGGGCCATTCCGTGGCCATTCTTGATCAACTATTAGTTGATCAAATACTTTTAAAAAAATTTATTTACTATTTTTTGTTAGACTATTTACTGCTTTGGTTTGCACGAGACTTGGCTTTATTTGGTTTGCATAGGATTTTATAAGACTATAGACTGTTAATTTTGGGTTTGCGCAATTTTGGGCGCTGTATTTATGTGCAATTACAGGTTATTAGACCAACTTAACTCAGTTCATTGAGTTAATTCGAAGAAGAGAGACAGAATCGTTAGGTATGCCAGTCGATCGACTGGACCCCCTGGTCGATCGACTGATGCGGAGGACTCCAGAGGCACTGTTCCCAGGTGCTCTGGTCAGTCGAATGATACCCTTGGTCGATCGACCACCTCCCGTGCTGATTCCCTTTTCTTCTATTCTTATTCTTTTGCACATATTTCTCGTTCCTTAGTTCTTTTCTCGGAATTATGCGCGGTACTTTTGTGTTTTCGGTACCTTATGGTAGCATCAAGCTGCCACCAAACCTCCTAGCTCACACTGGTTTGGGGAGGTTTCCTTTTGCTGCGCTTAAAGTCTTGTGAGTTCCCCATGTCTCCTTCATGTCATTTTAGTTAATATTATCGCTAATTCCCATTTCCCTTGATTATTTTCTCATATGATTTTGCACAATGAGGGCATTGTGTGATTTGGTTTGGGGAAGGGTTTTGCGTTGCATTCATTCTGTTTTGCATTCACGTCTGGCATTGTTATTTATTTTCCTCTTATATACAGAAAATCCAAAAAAATTGAAAAAATTGAAGAAAAATTTCAAAAAAAAATTGCACGTTTATTTTAGCATGTAGGTCGAGTCGGAACGGTAGTAGTTCAATGATGACATTGCATTTTCATCTGTTTACGCCTAAGTCGTGCTCATTAACATGTTATTAGTAGAGTCTTATTGCATATCTACGAGTTTTCGTTAATTTATTCGCTGAATCTTGAAACTTGACTTAGATTTTTGGCAAACTACATTATATTCTGAGTTTTAGAGCCTTATAACTGGTGACATTCATGACCGGTTTATTTAGGAATGTCAGTAGTACTCCTTATGAGACATGTTATATCAATATGCATAAATATGAACTTAATCTGCTTAATACCTGTATGCATTCGGTTTATGGTTTGTTGACACATGTGGAAGAGGCCACCCCTTTATTCATTTTTCCCATAAGCCTCACACTGCCAGAAATAGCCTTTTTGTCCTATTAACTACATCCTATATTTAGCCTGCCCTTGTCAAGCTAGTAGTTTTAGTTTTTGGGATTGTAACTTCATTTTTGGTTGCATATGCTCTTATTGAGATGATATTGGAAAGACGAGAAAGGAAAAGTTGAAAGAAATATGAGAAAAAGAAAAAAAAGAGAAAGAAAAACGAAAGAAAAAAATCACATGATTGAATCTTCATTAGTTGGTGATTTTATATTCCCATGTTGCGATTAATATAATTGGGGAATTAAGTTTGTATGGAGAATATGAGATTTGTGCTTACTATTAGCACCGCTTTATCGTTTAATCTTGAGCAAGAAGTTGGAATGATTTATTAATTTGGTTCCCTTATTTAATAGCTTGGCTTATAACTCTGTTTTTACCAAATTTGTCTTAGCCCCTTCTTACCCATAGCCTCACATATCCAAATTATATCCTCGGCATGTGTCAATGGTCTTTAATGGTTGGAATGCATATGTACGGTTGTAGAGATTATTTTCATATTAGACTGCAGGCATGTTTTATAGGTCGTAGTTAGGTGAGAGTCTTTACAAATATTACTTCTTTCTATCTTTACATATATTCACCTGTATTTATTGAGTGATTTGAGCGATCCGTGAGAGTCCAATATGATAAGTCTCTATAGTTTAAAGTTCAGCCATTTTTAACGACTACATAACTCATTTGCATGATTCATATTACTAATTGATTGTTGATTTTTAGCATTAAACTGGTTTAGGCTTTGCAGTTTGCATTTAGCTCTGAGAATGAACGCGTTCCATTAGGCTTTAAGATCGAGTCTAGTTCTTGCTTGGGGACAAGCAAGGGTTTGGTTTGAGGAAGTTTGATGCGTGTCCTAAATATGATGTTTTACACCATATTTTACACGCATTTCAGAGCTCAATTATGTAGTATATGCTACTATTTTCCCTATTTCTGTCTACTTTGGTATTTTTGTGTAATATTGCAGAAATGGGAAGAATGCAGCGGAAAATGAGCCGAATCCGTCCCCGAGTACTAGGCATAGGACCTGACGTGAAGTAAAGACTCGGGAAGCGAACTTGGTGCGCGTATCGAGGCCTGAAAGACAAATTTACGAGGCTTTTGGAGCAAAGTACTGTTGAAGCGATCGATCGATCGATGCCCTTAGTCGATCGACGAGCACGATTCCTAAATCGATCGGAAGCTACTTTTCAAAGAAAGCTTGGTCGATCGATCGTCCTAGTGGTCGATCGACCACACAAAAACACTCGACGCAAATTAAAGACGAGAGTTAGAAGCCCAATTGTAATTAGGTTTTTAGGAATAAGAGTCACGCTATACTCCTATATAACGTGAACCTATGTTTCAGAACAAGCATCGAATTTTGAGGATTCAATATCGAGTTTTTAGCATCAGATTTCATAGATTAGAATTTAGTTAATGAACATTCAATACAATTAGCTTTATTTTCGTTAATAAAGTTCGTGCTTTCGGATTCATCTTCCTGCTTTTATTCGGTAACTCTGATTCCTTGATTTCAGTTTGCTTTTATTCATTCATAGATAGGGATTGCATAGAGTAGTTTCCCAAAGCCTTATTTCGTTTATGTATCTTATTTGCTTAGTTTATTTAATCATGCATCCAATTTCGTTAATTGTTAATTTCGTTGTTGTTATAAATTTTATCATGAGTAGCTAAACCCTTCGTGCTAAGATGTAGGGGACCTGTAGTGTAGGCGGCGTAGATTTCGTAGACCTGATTCGTGTCTTGGTCAATCAACTGATGTCAATAGTTGGTCGACTGAGCCCGTTGGCCGATCGACTGGCTTAGATGGTCGATCGACCGCTTCACGTAAGATCAGCTCCGTTTTAATTGATTAATTTGCTTAATTCGATAAATCGAGTGCACGCGACTAGTTGAATACTTAGTAATTGACCGACCCATTAGATCGAAAGATAGAGGAGGGAATTAGACTACCAATTGAAACACTAAATTATACTGATCGAAAGATAGGTAAAATTTAGGCTTTTAAGAATCACTTTTCAGGGCGAGAGTCAGTACTAGTGATACTTAGGGACCCGTAGCTAGATCGAAAGATGCTACCCGTTAAGAATGGACCGAGCGGACTTCTTATTTTCCCATCTTACGTGATTATTTCAGACTTACCTAGGATACTGCCGTCGAAACTACAGTGAACCGGCCATCTTAGCATCCTTTTAATATTTGATCTCATCTATTTTCTTTAATTGCTCATTTATTTGCTTTAGTTTAGTTTTAATTTTCTTGCCTTTAGTTATAGAATCATTCAAATCAAACCCCCCAAAACTGTTACTTTAGACTTAAATTAGACAACTTTAAATTGCTTGCCTCCTTGTGGTTCGACCCTGACTGCCACTATCTATAGTAGTAGTTTGGATTATAAATTTTATTTTTGATACTATACGACGGTATCAATGAGAATGTTGGAAACTAGGGAAAAGCCATCAGAAAAAGAGTTGGATATGGTTCAAGAGGTCATAAAGGAAGCATATGAGGAGGAGAAGGAGGAGTAGGAGGAGGAGGAGGAGGAGGAGGAGAAGGAGGAGGAGGAGGAGGAGGAGAAGGAGGAGGAGAAGGAGGAGGATGAAGAGAAGGAAAAAGAGGTAATAATATTTATGTCTTATATATATACAATGTGATATGGTTTGGAAAATAAGTACGTGTTATATGGACAAGTGTTAATGTACAGAAGGAAGCCGATGAGGACATGGCAAGGGAGAAGGAAATGGCAAAGGAGACTCAGGTGGGAGCCGAGGATCGATATCAGGCAGTTGAAGAGGAAGAGGAAGCCAGTAAGGCCGTGACACAGGAAGAGATTGAGGTAGTTGATGATCAGACGTTCTTCTCTTTACCGAAAAAGGTAATAGCTGCTAGTTTATAATTATTCATCTCAGTACACGTGTTTTACTTATTAAATTTATTAAAAGTAGTGAATGTATGTGTACTAATTGATTAAAGTTGTCGTGAAGGGCGATTTCAAGGTGCCTTGTCGTCTGTTCTATTTATAGGGGAAACAGAAAGTTGTTGTTACCAAGGGATACATGTTCGCTTACGACCGGCTTCAACAGGTAAAGGTTCATGGTATAGCCCTTCGTTACAATTGCAGTAAAGTGGAAGTGTCCCAATTATATAAAGACGAGTATGGGGAAGTACAAGTACCATTTCCTACTGAGGAGGTCACGTATTTGAAAGAAGCCCTGAGCTCTTATGTGCAATGGCCAAACAACCTCATCAATGTTGTCATCCCCGAGGTACCTATATGCAGACAATAATTATTACTTGTTCTTTAAATATATTAAGGTACGAATATTAACACATCGTAAGTACTTTAATCTTTACATTTGCAGAAGTTAAGCAAGCCATGGCAGCAGCTAAAGCAATTACTACTACGTCAACGGAAGTTGTTGCAGTCAAGCCTGCGTACGATTCTTATTATGAATGTAACACCCCGACCCAAACCGGGTCGGTAGCGGTTACTTATGATAGCTCACCAGGCTGTGTACATGGCCCACAGATCAACACGGGTCCTTTATAGCGCATTTTGTCCTCACTCATGCGCATCCCGGAAACCTTCCCAGGAGGTCACCCATCCTAAGACTACTCCCAGCCAAGCACGCTTAACTTTGGAGTTCTTTCGCATGGATGACCATAAAAGAAAGTGAACTTTGTTGATATGAGTAGTACTTTAAATCCCTTTAAGCACTAGTCGTTTAAGCCTATCACTGGACCTCTTCAATTAACGTGGGGTGTTACAATGAATCGTGTGACTATAAGAAAAAAATGAAAACTGCTTCGCTGATGGCTTTGCACAACCTGGCTGTAAAGAAGTCACCTAGATGGGATGTAGTCATGATTAATATTGAACAAGAAATTATGGGCGCAGCTGATGTAGCCGTACTGGACCCGAAGCAACTGATGGAATTCGTCGACCTTGAAAATTTAGATGTTGTTCACATTTTGATTTGGATGAAGTAAGTTTTATTAATAAAACTATTTAGTCATTTTCATTTACGAATAATGATGTTTGTTTAAATTATCAATTACAATAACATTCTTTTTTCCATGTGGCATAATAGGTACCTGAATAATCAGATCGCTGAGAATATGGTCCCATTTCACGCCTAAGGATTCTTGAGTCCTAAGGCGTTCTCTGTGCACAGAATTTCATACGAAGAATAAATCAATAGTGTCGATCGTCGGTTGATGTCGTCCAAAAAACTATGGCTTGCCCCCTACAATGAGAATATGTATGTATAGTACGTGACTATTGTAATGAATCACGGTTCTATAAATTTATTACTAACATGCTAAAATAATTACTCGTATCATTTAATTAATGTTTATGCGAGAGGTTTATTATCTAATTTAGCTGATTTGTGTGTGATTTATATAATAGTCTCCTAAAACACCAGACGACAAACAATGCGGTTTTTACGTTTGCCAGTCCATCTGGGAGGTTATCCACAGAAAACAATCTACCATTCCGATACGAATTAGGGTGATTTAAAAACTATTTCAGGCGTAAATTGAGTTCAATTATGTATACTTTCACTATGTATTACATCTATTTTGATTATGTATATTTTGAATTGTAGTTTCCACAAATACTCAACAAAGCCCCGGAATATTCGCCAGAGGACATCAACCAGATGAGAAATATGTAGGCCAGTTATGTTGTTTCATTAGCGAGGTCTCAATAGTTTTATCATGCTTTATGTACGAGTGTGTATATATAGATCCATTGTGTATTGGTTTCTTTTGTTTTCTCAATAGCAGTTGTGTTTTGGCTGTTGATCATCCTGTTTGTAATGTTTTTAAACTGGGTTTAATTGATTGCGGGGTGTAATATTTTGATACAGATTGAATTTTTGCACGCATTGCACAATTCTTGGAATGCTATTTTTAAGCGGCGGTGAATTGAAAAAATAGCATTTCAAAGAATTTCTACAAACGTTGCTGAAAAAATAGCATTTCAGCAGCTGCTAGAACATGCTAAAATCATTTTTTTTAAAAAAAAAAGTTAAAAACGATAACGGTTAAAAACAACCCGTTGCAAACAATTATTTGACAACGGTTTTATTTAGATAAATAACCGTTGACATATTTGCCTCCCATTCAAACCGCCAAAAATATAAGATAACGAACGATAACCGTTGTCGAGTTAAAAATTTTTACAACGGTTTATGTAAGCAAAACCGTTGACAAAATTCCATCAATATAAATAGATAACGGTTAAATACCGTTGTCGACAGATTAATATTACAACGGTTTTGCACACAATAAAGCTGTTGTTAAATTTTGACATTCAATTAAATAAGATAACGACATGAACCGTTATCAAATATAATATTTAACAACGGTTTGGAACGATAAGACGTTGTCAATAGTAAACTACGATAACGGATTTGATACCGTTCTTAAGATTTAACAACGTTTCTTGATGTTATATAACGGTCGCTTGTTATTTGTACAACCGTTGTATATATTTAACAACTGTCGTTGCAATAACGGGTCCCGTGTTTCTATTTAAAAATGGTAATTTGCATTATTTGACCGTTATTGGATGTCTTATTTGGCGTAGTGGTTATTCACGGTATCTAGGCCTTATCCAGCTAGCTCTCGGGTTTTTGCTGATGATTTTTTCGGGGACCATGATGTTTTTTGTACTGGTACTGTGGGAGTTAAGCATCGGCACAACCTCGTTCGTGACACTCAATTCGACATCTGCTATAGATCTGGTATTTCTGCGGGTAAGGAGGTTGAGATCAGTTTAGTGGACGGGCATGGTGGCTCTCTTCGTCCTGCGGATTTGGTACTTTATTCCTGGGATAGAGGGCGTGATGTGTGCATTGACTTGACAGTTTCTTCCCCTTTGACTTAGACTGGGATGATGGATTTTGTGCCCGGCCGGGTTTTCGCTGATGCTGCTTAGCGTAAGTGTGCTAAGTACGGGGATTTGTGCGCGGCAGCTCGTTATGGTTTCCTTCCCTTCTCTTTCTCTTCACTTGGGGAGCTGGGGTCGGATGCTGTTGCCTTGCTCAAGCGGATCCATAAATTCTAGGTATCTCAGGATGCGGGGCCTCGGGTGGCTGCTTACATTTTTACTAGACTTAGCTTTGCTATTGCTAAGAGTGTGGGAGCCGAGATTGTCTCTCGGCTCCCCACCAATTTCATGTAAACTTTTATTTTCCTAATTATGAAAGCTGCGCGCATCCTTTCATAGAAAAATAAAAATAAAAAAATAAAATAAAATAAAATAAATAATAATAATAATAATAATAATAATAATAATAACAACAACAATAATAATAATAATAATTCGTATTTGTATAATAGTAATAATATGATAATTATATAGTTTCCTAATTGATTCCTTATACCCTATGACCTACCTATATAAATAAGCCTTATTCATCATAAAACACAAATAATTCACATAAGAGAAAAGAGAAGGGAGAACTAGCTAGGAGATCGTCGCAAGGTAATTTTCTAATCGTCTCATAACATACTCACCTTAAGATTGATATAACTAATTAATTAGACCACCGTTGACTGACCCGAGACCATGACCATGACCGGGAAACACCAGGGCTTGACCAGACCCTCGTTAGACCACCAGTGACCGGCGGAAAGTGGTTGTTTTCTGGGTGTTTTGTTGGTGGTTTGAAGGGGTTGTAATATGGGTTTACACGGGTTTAACCCTTATTCGTGACTAGTCTTGACTAAGATCTGGATTGGGTTGACTTGGGGTGATGGGTCGACCATGGTGGGTGGTCGTGGGTGGTGTTTGGTACGGTGTATGACCGAAATTACGAACTAGGGCAGAATTGTTGTTTAAACACGATGGGACCGTTTAATACTCGTTGCCTTGACTTTTTGGACTCGAACTGGGCTTGGATGGTCGAAGGTGATACGTGCAATTTATATAGATTTTTTAGCCTCTTATTGCACGCATTTCTATGCTATTTACATTGCTTTATATTGCAAAATACCCCGAATTGGCTTCTTTGGTTTGTTTTGTCTTAATTTCAGAAATGGACCTAAAAGTAGTGGAATCGCACCTTGTTCGTCCCACTTAGCATGCATTTTAAGGAGACGGAGATTTAGAGCAAAAGCCGTACCTCGGGAAGCGTGAAGGAAGGTCATAGGAAGCTAACCAACGAGTGTCAAGGCTGTTTTCCGTGGATATCTACTCGATCGAGAGCTTTTAGAGGCCGATCGAGTTGTTTGGCAGCTGCAGGTGTTCGATCGAGTGGTTCTTGAACTCGATCGAAATGGGCTAATTTGGAAGTGTTCGATCGAGAGCTGCTTTTGCTCGATCGAACGGTTTTGATAAGATTCACTCGATCGAGTAGTTTGAAAAGGCTCGATCGAGTGACTAGCTATTTTACACGAGTTAATTAATTCGTGTTAGGCTTATCTTTATGTTAATTTTCGCTTCCCTATAAAAAGGAAGTCGTCATTAGTTCATAAACAACTTTTCATACGCTTAATACTCTCTTTACTTCTATTAATTACTACTGCTACTTTGTTCTTTACACCGGATTCGCTCTCTTGTAATCTCTCTCTCTCTCTTAACCTTAATCTAATCTTTTGCTTGCTTTAATCATTGTTCTTCTTTATTTTATTGTCTCTTGATTTTTATCCTATCGTTAATATTGTTAGTTTACAATTCATATCTTAATTCTCTTATCATGCCTCTTATTAGCGCATTCATCGTTATTGCTGTTAAATCCGATAGCATGAGTAGCTAAACCCCTCTATGTTAGGATTATGGGAGCCATTGTAGTAATGTGACGATGTTGTGAATACGCTAGATGATTAATTGTGAGATACTGTGACCATAGCAATATAATTGTAATATGTTTAGTTGAGTGCACGCTTCTAAATAACTTTAATTTGGTTAAATTCGCTACTAGATCGGAAGATTGGAACGAACAGATCTGCTATGAACAGTAGACTACCCTAATGAGGATGGAAGTTAAGTTAGTTTTAATCTAGGGTGGATAGCGGACCGGAAGGACCTTTCCTTGGCCCTTCTCACAGTATATTGTCTAGACTATTTATAACTGAGTTAGTGAACTGCCATGGTGAACCGAAATCCTGACGTACTTCTCCTTATCTGATCAATCTTAGCTTTTTCTCGCCTTTATTGCTTTCCATTTTTTTTCTCTCGCCTTACATCTTCAATAGTTTAGAAAAACAATTTTAAAACCCCCAATTGTGACCTGACAGATTGTGGACATGGGCCCACCTGCGTATGCCCAGCCGATCTGTGGACAACGGCAACGGTCTTTTTGAAAGCCACGCTCGGCGGCGTAAAGGTGATTTGGACCGGATCGTTTTAGATCGGTCGGTTTCGTCTCGGTAAGGGTCTCGAAACGATTAGAGATGATCGGAGTCGCCACCAAGCATTTGTGGGATGCCTGGAACCCGTTCGAATTCCACTTTATACCTCGGTCAAATCGAAGCACAAAGCAGCGTTTTGACCTAGGTACTAAAGATAAGGAAATCGTCCCTCTTTAGCATCTTATCTCTAGAATGACTCTCGTACGCCCTGGATAAGGTCGTCCACTATCCAAAGTTTCTGAGTAAGAGGCGAAGGTACGTATTGGGAAGCCCTTTAATCAGACACCCAATCCCGCCCGCGTTTAGCGGCCTCTACTGATAGATCTTGGTTGGTTGAATGCAAAAGTTGATAAACGGTTTAAATGCATGAATGCGCATCCAATGATTTAAACCCTTTCTAAGTCGGTTGATTTAATCCAAGTATCAAGTATAAGATGTCGAGTTGGATTAATGATTGATTTGCATGCAAGACGGAAATTAAACATCCATTTACCGTATTAGGTTTAGGGTGCATAACATGATCCATTTGTCTTAGTAAGGCATTTGGCAAATATGGTTTGAATAGTCATCTGATCCGTCCTATATCCGGGTTAACCGGAGTCGGGATCGTCCTAGACTAATGCTGGAAGGGAACAGGCCCTGTACCAGACGGCTATAAGAGGCGCGAGCCAGCCGGCGGTGTAAGGGGCCTCCCTCTGGTTTTGAAAATGAGAAAGAAAAGGCCTGCTTGAGGCGCGGGTTAGCCAACGGCTGTATGCCGTGTTCTGGTTGTTTAGAAAACGTTATAAAACGTGTTGAAAATGGGTATTTGGACCCGGTTTGACTTTGAAAGGGTCGTTTAGACCGTATTTGTTGATTTGAAGAACTAGACTCGAATAATCATCATTGTTTGATAATATTCGATGTCGGGTTCGATTTGACAAGCTTGACATGAATAGTTTTGAAAATGATTATGGACTAATTGTTTTAAGTCCATTTTGAATGTAATTAGTCGTTACTCATCATCGTACCCGGGTTAAAATCCGGCATGGTATATGGAACCAAGGATGATTTCGTGTTGGTGACTAATATGCATGTTTTGCAAATGTAAAGAAATGAAATAAAAGGTTTTAAAATACCTCTTAAATGTCATTAACCAAATATTATCACCGAAACACGGATTTTAACCGTCATGGTATGAAGAACCAAGGGTGAAAAATGCTTTATGGTTAAAACATGTGAAATGAAGCAAAAAGGTTTCGAAAATACTTGAAATGGTAAAAACCGATTACAAATATGAAAATGGATTAAGGGAAATGACGAGAACAAACACGGTTGATCTCTGGTCTGAACACCCCATTTAGGCGCGAGCCAGTTGGCGACCTAAGAGATTTCTGCCTCAGACCAAAAATTAGTTTTGGCTCGTTTATTCCATGTTTTGGTTCATGTTATGCATGTTTTAGCATGTTAAAGTCATGAAACGAAAGAAAACATAATAAAAGAGGATTTTTACACCCTCATACTTACATGTTTGGTTGTGGCGAGTGACCGACGTAAGTGTAACAACTTGTTTGATCGGAAAAAACTCGGTTTAAAACCGTTTTGGTAAGTAAAAGAGTGTTTTAAAAGTTTAGTGATGGTGTAGTGGTCAAAGTGGTCGGACAAGTAGTTTAATGCACGATGACGGTACCAAACAATGTGTAAGGCTCGTGTTACGATCGGTAGGTCGTAAACTTGCGTCGGATTGTGACTTTAGAAGTCGAGTCAAGAATTTTAAGGGAGAAAAGAGGGGACGGACACTCGCGTAAGTCTCAAATGTGCGACATTTGAGGGGTATTTATAGGAGAATGAGTGGTTGTGTGAGTTTTGAGCGACGTGGCCCCCTGGGCTGGTCAAAGAGGCGCGAGCCAAGTCGCGGCACTTCGAGTTGTGTTGTCACTATCACAACAAACGCAATCATGATTTGTTCTATCCTAGGTTTTTTAGTCACATGTTTGGTACTTGACCATTCATGAATCCGGGAAAACTTAGTATAGAAGGCTTGAAGATATTTTGTTTTTGTGGTTGACTCGGTTTGACTCGTTGTTGGAGTCGGGATTTTGAATTTTCGAGTCGGTTTTTGGCTCGGTGTCGGTTTTGACTCTAGTTAGTGTCATCGCGACCCCGTCGTTGTGCATTAAACACTCCAGGTATTTTTGAAATGTTTTGAAATGTTTTGTTTTCGAAATCGTTTTAAGTTTTCCGACGTAAAGTTGTACACAAAGTGTCGATTAAACGCTGCGATCCCAAAACATGTTGTAGTCCGATAATCATCGGGTGTTTGTTGGAGTCTCAGCAGATACTGAGTATCTACAGAGCCCCCACTTTGACTGAGGCTTGGACAGGGCGAAATTCAAAGTAGGGTCCCCAGGTCAATCGAAGATTACAACCTGAAGACCCAGGCGACATCGAGGCGGCTCGAAAGGATTCGGGCCAAGGACCTGCCGTCGGGAATGGCGACGCCAAGGCGACTCGAGGGTACGAGTCAAGGACCTGTCGTCGGGAACAGTTTAGAGTTTGTCGACTGTTCGTGCGGGTCGTTTAAAGTCCGTTAGACTACGTGCAAAGGCTCGCCAGCCATAAGAAGGAGTCATACCTGAGGCATCTTCGGATATGTCCTTGCATGGTTGCGGATAAATGCTCGCCAGCTGTGGTGCGTATATGAGGAGGGCTCGCCAGCCGCGGTGCGTTGTAAGGCTCGCCAGCCGCGGTGCGTTGTAAGGCTCGCCAGCCGCGGTGCGTTGTAAGGCTCGCCAGCCGTGGTGCGTTGTGAGGCTCGCCAGCCACGGTGCGTTGTAAGGCTCGCCAGCCGCGGTGCGTATATGAGGAGGGCTCGACAGCCACGGTGCGTTGTAAGGCTCGCCAGTCGAGACAAGGAAATGTACCCGAGGCATCTTCGGGATGTGTCATTGAAAGGTTGCGGACAAAGGCTCGCCAGCCACGGTGCGTTGTAAGGCTCGCCAGCCGCGACAAGGAAATGTACCCGAGGCATCTTCGGGATCTGTCCTTGGATGTGTGCGGACAAAGGCTCGCCAGCCAATGGTAAAGGTCGGTTAATGGACCATGGGAATAGCCGCGTCGAATGGGCTTGTTTTAAAACTAGCGAACTCATGATGTCGCTGTGGAAATAGTGAGTATGGATCCTCACTATCACTGCTTTTGGAATGAGCGGGTTCCGCGAGGAAGCCCCCTGCCGGCATTTGAAGGAATAGTGAATTTGGAATTTTCACCATTCGGTTTGAATTTGTAGTGGCGGTTTTGATCGCCGTTTGTCTTAATTTTGAAGGGAAATAGCAAATTTCAAATCTGCTATTATATTTGAAGTGACGGTTTATGTGCCGCCGTTGATTGAAATAGCGATTTTGAATTTTCGCCATTATTTGAAATTGGCGGTTTGTATATATATGTGTTTTTGGACTGTGGTTTGTTTTGTGATTTTTGGCTTTTTTGTGTTGTGTTTCGGAGGAGCGTTGTTGGCTATTGACCCTCCTTTTGCTTTGCACTAGTTCCTGCATCGTTAGTGTAGAAAACAGGTAATGGATAGCATATAAACACGTAGAAGCATTTGATCACGTAAAGCATTTCTTTGAAAAATCAAAATTAACCAAGATGACTTGAAGTTAAAATTTGAAATTTTGAAACGAGTTTTTGAAAATTCCGTGACAAAATCGTCACGTTTGGAATTCAAAAGGAATTGATTTGAAAATTTGAGCAATTAACTCGTGTCGTGAATTAAATTGCATCGAAATTTTGAAGATGACTCGAAAAATTCAAACTCAGACAGTCCGAAAAGAATTTTTAGAAAAGGATTTTTGCGAGTACATTTGGCTTTTGAGGTCAAGACTCGAATTTGTGAGTGCTTGAATTTTGGAGGAAAATTGATGTCGTGTTTTCAATTTTCGATTTTGATTTTTGATTTGCGAAAAAGCGAAAATATTTCGGGATTTCGACTAACATGGAAACGATCCGTCGTGGATCGGGGCGACTAGCCCTTCCCCCCTTAAAAAAAAGAAAGAAAAATCCGTATGTTTAAAGCTGCGTCATGGAAACCGTGTTGGATTTCGTAAAACGCGAAAACAAGGAAATGTGAGTGTGAAGAAACACAAAATTTCCCGGATCATCCCGAAGAGACGCGAGGTTCCTGGCGGGAGGTTTGAGGTGTCAGGAGAAAACACATGTTGAAAGAGACAAGTCAACAGCGGGAATCCTGGGGAACCCTCAAAGAGGCGCGAGCGTCTTGGCGATGGAATCCGGCTCTCCTCTTTTTCTGAAAAATGCGCTGATCATTTTGTATAAATAGAGACGTTTGCGCTTCATTGTTTCAGCATCCGAAACACAAAAACATCTCTACAAAACCTTCTCTTCTTCCACAAAAATATTTCATGGATGCTTTTGAGAACGCCTTGCGACAATGGTGCCGGGATTTGTCGCCTCCCGAGAAGTATCAACTCGATTGCATGGGAGTTGGTCAATTGTTGGTGCTTCGTCAAGTCAAGGTGCAACCTTCATTTCTTGAAACATGTTCTCGGTTTTGGGATTCGAAACATCATGTTGTCGTTTTTCCGAAGGGCGAGATTTGTCCTCTTGCCGAAGAAGTTGGAGTCATTGGTGGGTGGCCGGGTTGTACTTCGGTGCTTCCTCCGACTTGGTTGTGCTACAAGGAGAAATTCCGCTCCATGTTGGGCTTATCAACAAGCCAAGTCAACTTTCTTCTTGTTCCACATGGTGTGGATATGTTGGCTCTTATTAACATCTTCTCGAATCGGTTAGATGCTAATATGTCGGAGGTGGCTAGGAGAAGGGCTCTTGCATTTTGTCTTATCCATGTGTACCTCTTTGTTGACGTCTTGAAGAAAGAGGGGCCAAGATGTCATGGTAGCATGACCCTCATCCATGTGATTGAGCAAATGGAGCATGGTAGAGATCCATCGTGGTTGGTGCTTGGAGAGATTATCCAAGCTTTGGACAAGGAAGGCTCTTGTGGAGAAGCTCCCTCTTTTGGATCGTCAAGGATCCTCCAAGTGTGGCTATTGGAGAGGCTAAGGTATGTAGAGCCTCCGGTTAATCCTTCTTCTTACTCCTTCCGTCACCTTACTATGAGGAAGAAGTTGTATCCAGATAGTTTTGCTTCCACCGAGGCCTATTGGGCCGCAAGGTTGGCGGAGGAGGGTGGTCCTCATATCCGTTGGGTGGTGCCGTGGTGGCATTTGAGGTCTTTCACGGGGTTGCCCGCTTTGGGTGCTAGTCCTCGTTCTTTGATGGTGGTGGGTTTGAAGGTTGTTTCTTTCATTTATCCCGAAAGGCTTATGAGGCAAATGGGGCGTCAACAAAAGGTGCCCACTCAAGATACTCTTGTCCAAGAGAATGTTTTTCGGAACTCCGAGCTTGTGGAATTCTTTGAAAGGTGGTGGGCCACTCGGCCGCTTTGGGAGGTGCCAAACCCCGTTGCCACGACATGGGTGACTCCCGCTTATGTCAAGTGGTCACGTGCTCCGTCCTTGGAAGAGAGATCCAAATTCCGTAAGGACGAGGTTGTCGACTTGAAGTACCGAGAGGTTAGCAAGGCCAACCGTGCCTTCTTTGAAGAGTATGTTGATGGAGCTACTCCCGATGTGATGAGACCACCGAAGAGGAGGAGTTCCGGCCCCAAGAGTATGGTAGGCCGTGCATTGGCTCGTCTTGGGTCAAACATGAGGTCTTGTGCTAGACCGGAGGCCGTCGCCGTCTTAGATCCATTTAGGATCCGTTCCGAGGAGGAAGTCCATGCTAGGCGGGCCAACAAGAAGAACAAGGGGAAGATGTACCCCGAGGGAAAAGGCAAAGGTAGAATGGAAGAGTGAAGACTCCCATTACCCACTTTATTATTATGTTGTATTATTATTGTGAGTTTTTATTATGTTGTACTAGCTAGTTATTGTGTGTTTTGTGCTAGTTTTACTATGTGAGGTGTGTTAGTGGACACCTTAGCTTTGACAAGTTGTAGACTCGTCGAGCTTTATTTGTCGTTGAAACTGTAATCCCTCCCATTATTAATTAAATAAGAGGATTACTCGTGTCGAAAATTATGAGCGCTTGTTTCTTCCATCCGTTTGGTAAAGGCAATTCGATTTGAATCGTCCTAAACAATTGCACTTGGGGAAGTGGTATTTTGTGGAAAGGGAGAAAGGCTCATTTTTTTATTTTTGTGGGGAAAGGGAATGGTTTTCCCTTTCTCTTTTTTGATGGGGATGTTTTTGTATGTGGGGATGGTTGTATCCTTCTTGTGTAAGAAAGGACTGCCTACGTATCCACCTAAAGAGCTGAAATCAGACCATGATCGTAGTTCGAAATGTTTTGTGAATTTGAATTGGGTTTTGTGGTTGTATCCCTCAAGCATAAGAGGGACTGCCTACGTATTCACCTGAAGAGGTGAAATCAAACCATGCTCGTAGTTCAGGGGTTTAGTTTTTGTAGTACAAATGGACGTTGCCTTTGACGGATCAAAGGACATTCGAAACGGGCAAGGTGCCGCAGCTTAGACTCGATAAAACATGCAATTTCAAATCAGAACATATTGAGGAACTTGACTTGAAAAGGGTTGAGGTTGGTGCTAGTTGCAAAACTAGGCTAGGCTGTTTGTTGATAGGGTTCAAGGGTAGTATTTCTTGAGTTGGTCTAGGTTGGTCGGGTTTGTAAAGTCCTCCCAGTCTAGGTCACTCAGTCTCACTGCGCCCCCCGAAAGTATTTTCTTGACCAGGTATGGCCCGCCCGATTGGTTTGAATTTTCCCCTCGGATCGACGGGTAATGGTGCCCGGACTGACTTGAGGACCAAGTCGCCCTCCCGGATGTTTCGGGGTTTGACCTTCTTGTTGAATGCCCGTTGTATACGTCGTTGGTATAGCTGGACGTTGTGCAAGGCGTTGAGTCGCCGTTCATCTAGAAAAGTGAGTTGTTCGTACCTTCGACGGGTCCATTCCGCCTCAGGGACTTGACTCTCCAGTAGAATGCGTAGATATGGGACCTCTAACTCCACCGGTTGAACCGCCTCCATACCGTATGCTAGGTAGAAGGGTGTAGCGCCTGTCGGTGTTCGAATGGAGGTTCGGTATCCCCAGAGTGCGAATGGGAGTTTGCTCGGCCAATCGCGGTAGTTGTCTTGCATTTTCTTGATGATGGTAACAAGAGTTTTGTTTGCTGCTCCACCGCTCCGTTGGTTTGGGGACGGTAGGGGGATGATCGATGTCGTTTGATCTTGTACTTGTCCAGCAAAGCTTGAGTTTCCGCCCGGAAGTGAGAGCCTTGATCGCTGATGATTTCATGGGATACCCCATATCGGCAGATGATGTTATTTTGGATGAACTTGGCCATTTGCTTGGCGGTCAAGACTGCATATGACTGCGTTTCCACCCATTTGATGAAGTAGTCGATGGCGACGAGGACGAAGCAATGCCCCTTGGTGCCTATCGGGTTGACTTCCCGATGATGTCGATGCCCCAGGTTGAGAATCGCCAGGGTGATGTCATGGTGTATAAAAGGGATGGTGGTATGTGTTGTATGTTGGCGAAGATTTGGCAATTGTGGCAATGTTTGACGTAGTTATGGCAATCGGCTTCCATGGTTGTCCAATAGTAACCTAGCCGCATGATTTTCCGTGTAAGCATCATTGCACTCATGTGAGGGCCACATGCTCCATCGTGAACTTCTCCCATGACTTTCTTGGCTTTGTGATGGTCAACGCAAAGGAGGAGAATTCCTTAGGGTGTTCTTTTGTAGAGTTGATTTTGGTTTATCACGAATTGTGATGCAAGTAAACGGATGGCTCTTTGTCCTCTTTGATCAGAGTTGGGAGGAAATTCGTTTTTGGTTTTGTAATTGAGGATGGCTTGGTACCAAGGTTCATCATGGCTTTCCTCGTCATCGATAATGGCACAAATGTGAGCTGGCTCGCTCTGTCTTTCGACACATAGGGGCATCGACGCCATGTCGTCAGGTATGTTGACGAGCGCGGCAAGTTTTGCCAGGGCATCAACAAATTGATTTTCCTCCCGCGGCAAGTGGAAGTAGTCGATTTGGTCGAAGAACTCGGCCTCTTGACTGATCTTCGCTTGGTAGGGGGCTAAGCTGTCAGATCGGATTTTCCATGATCCGGATACCTGATTGATGATGAGTGAGGAATCGCCATGGACCCTCAGTCTCTTGATGCCAAGTGTGATGGCTGCTTGTAGGCCGATGAGACATGCTTCATATTCAGCGGCGTTGTTGGTGGCGGCGAAGTCTAGCTTGACCGAGATCGGAACATGTTCTCCCTCTGGTGATATTAGAAGGATTCCTACTCCGAAGCCTCTCAGATTGGATGCACCATCAAAGTATAGGTCTCATGCGTCGGAGTCGGCACAAAGGATGTCTTCGTCAGGAAGTGACCAAGTGTCGGTCGTTGGATCCTCATTGACGGGATTTTCTGCTAGGAAATCGGCGACCGCTCTTCCCTTGATAACCTTAAGAGGTACAAACTGGAGATCGAATTCAGACAGCATGAGTGTCCACCTAGACAGCCTTTCGTTTAGTACGGGTTTTTCGAAGATGTATTTGACTGGGTCCATCTTGGAGTAGATGTGGACCGAGTAGCTGAGCATGTAATGCCGCAGCTTCTTTGTTGACCATACTAAAGCAAGGCATGTCTTTTCCAGTTGGGTATACATCGTCTCGTACTCAATGAACTTTTTGCTGATGTAGTAGATGGCTCGCTCCTCGTTGCCAACTGTTTGTGCTAGCATCGCTCCCATAGCTGTGTTGGTTACAGTCAGGTATAGGGACAGAGGAATCCCTGGTTGAGGTGGCATGAGAACAGGAGGTTTGGATAGGATTTCCTTTATCCTGTCGAATGCCTTCTGACAGTCGTCGTCCCAATCGGTGTGATCGGAGGCGCGAATCTTCTTCAATATCGGTTCACAAATCATAGTGAGCTTGGCGATGAACCGGGTGATGTACTGGACCTGACCGAGAAATCCCCGAATCTCCTTCTCGTTCTTAGGCCGAGGCATTTGTTGAAGGGCTTTGATTTTGGTTGGATCAATCTCAATGCCTCTTTTGCTGACGACATGTCCCAAGAGTTTTCCGGAGGTGACCCCGAATGCACACTTCTGAGGATTTAGTCTCATGTTATATTTCCGCAGACGAGCGAAGAATTTCCGGAGGGCATTGATGTGGCCGTCCCGTTCTTTTGTTTTGACGATCATGTCATCGACATATACCTCTACTTCCTTGTGCATCATGTCGTGTAGGAGAGTGGTAGCGGTTCTTTGATAGGTTTCTCCGGCGTTGATGAGGCCGAAAGGCATGACCGTGTAGCAATATGTCCCCCACTGTGTGGTGAACGCAGTTTTGTGCATGTCCTCCTCACCATTTTAATCTGGTTGTACGCGGCATACCCGTCCATGAATGATAGGAGAGCATGTTCAGCGGTGTTGTCTACCAGAATGTCAACATGCGGCAAAGGGAAGTCGTCTTTTGGACTTGCCTTGTTCGGGATCCCCGAAGTCGACGCAAACCCGACTCGTCCGTCCTTCTTTGGTACCGGCACAATGTTGGCCACCCAATCCGAGTATTCGACACTTTGATGAACCCACCTTGAACCGTTTGTCCACCTCATCTTTGATTTTTAAGGCCCACTCAGACGCATCCGCGTAGCTTCATTTCACGAGTTTAGCCCCGGGTTTGATGGGTATCCGGTGCTCTGCAATTTCTATGTGAATCCCGGGCATGTCTCTGTAAGACCAGGCGAACACGTCCTTGTATTCGCGGAAGAGGTCAATGAACTGTTGTCTTTCCGAGGGGTCCAGGGTTGTCCCTATCCTAAGTTCTTGAGGTGTATTGTCAGGTCCTACGTTAATAGGCTCGGTTTCCTCAATGATGGGGGTTCTGGTTTCCCGTTTGTCAAGTTCTTTGGCTAAGTGAGGTGGGTAGTTACTCAAGTAAAATTCCTCATGATCATTTAGAATTGCATTGCAGTTAAAATGAGACGAGTCATAAGCAAACTTAGCGTTCATTAAGTTAACACGAGCGAAAAGCTCGGAAAGGACAGACATCTCGTGGTCGGTCGAGGCGACACGACAGAGGAAGTGGCCCCGGAACAGCTCCAGGTTGTCACCTTTCATTGGAGTGGGGGTGCCCTTAGTAGACTCGGCCTGCTCGAATCGGCCACGACTTTGTGATAAAACAAAGGGGAAGGGACCTTGACGGGACTTCCGAGTGTTAGGAGCTATAACGACTCGACTCCGACTCCGACTCGACTCGGACTCGATCCTTCAAAGACTTTCCTCCTTGAACATAGGGCCTTCTCCAGTTGTGATCTTGAGAATGCGGCCTTGGCGATCGATCCACTTGATGGTTTTCCTCCAGCCTTAGGTGGCTTTCTCCGGGTCAGTATCGGAGATCAAGGCGGTTGGATCAAACTAATTGTCTTTCAGGGCGATGTTAATGATGTCCTCATAGTCGAGGCGTTTGATGTTATCTTCCCCAAAGAGTAGTGTGACAGCTTGTCCGTCGAGGCATGGTGACGGTTTGGACTCGGTTGATGCAGCTTCGATGTTGTCGGGAATAAAGTAGCAGTCCTGGAAGACTTCCACTCCCGGGTATCAAGCCTTCGCCACAGAGTCATAGATAGGCTCCGGAAAGCCGTGGTAAAGTTCGGACTCTCCCTTGGGGACAAAGTATCCGTTGAGAGTCAGGTGGTAGGGACGGAGGATGACTCCGTGCTTCTTGCGTTTTCGGATTAAGAGGTTCATCTCCTGGATGTCTTCATTGGTAGGTTCGTATCCCAGCCGAAAGGGAATGTTGGGGACCTTAGCCTGTTTCAAGGGAGGCAATGGGTCCTTTAGCGGATTGAGCGGCAAACCCGGGAAATAACCCTGACGCATCATGATACGGTTGATCGTGAGGCTGGCGAACGGGTCACATTCAGAGGTTGTTAGCTCATCAGTTATGGCGTTCACGGCTTGGAAACCCCACATTTCATTGTCGTCCTCCTCAATGGCTTGGGAGGCTACCCCTCTTCTCATGACTACTTTGATTGGGGAAGCGGGGATCGTGATCGTTTTCCTGTTGAAGGGGACCCTGATCTTTTGGCGAAGCGTTTATGTGACTGCCTTGACGGCGTGAATCCAGGGACGTCCCAGGAGCATGTTGAAGGACGCATCGATGTCGACCACTTGGAAACTGGTTTGTCTTTCTAGTGGCCCGGTTGCGATGGCTATAGTGATAAGCCCAGCGACCTTGCAACGAGTGACGTCGTAGGCGCGTACTCCTTGATTCGTTGGGATTAAATCAGATTCCTTAATACCCAGCCTGTGGGCAGTTTTGAGAGGAGTGACATTCACGGCGGAGCCGTCATCCACGAGGACCATTGGTATGTTCTTTTGGAGGCATTGCACAGTGATGTATAGGGCCAGGTTATGGTTGGCTCCGAACAGGGGGATATCCTCGTCGGAGAAGACGACCGGATTGCTCGATCGGGGCGTCTCTTGTCATGTGTGCCACTATTTCTTCCGGGGAAGAGGTGGAGGGCACGGTTAATTTTCCCAAGGCCTGCAAAGGCAAGGCTGTCGATGCTCAAAAGATGTTGCGATCGGTTGCCGATAGAGATCTCGACTTTTGCTTTCCGGAGTCAAGTTTCGATTGAGTTCTCGGGAGCCTTTGGTTGAGTGTCCACCTCTGGGACGATTTGGTCATTCGTTGTTGGAACGACCGCTGGGTTGCTCGGATTCTGATAGGGACGTCCGGACCGGGTGAGATGTCCGATTTCCTTTGTCCGCTTCTCCTTTCCTGGGAAGACATAGACATCCTCAACATTATCCCGCCATATGCCGTTAATTTCGGGGTCTCGAGGATACCTCGGAGGGGTATTCCTCGGTGGGTAGTTCTTGTGGGGAATATTTTTGTGAGGAAGATTCTTGTGAGGGTAGTTATTTTGAGGGTAGTTCTCATGAAGGTGGTTATTTTGAAGGTGTTTTTCGTGGGGCCTATGCCAGAACGGTCGCGGGAGCAATCCATCCTGGGGTGGGTAGTTTTGAATGCTTGGGGAATTATCCCGCGGACGTGGTGCCAGGGGATTGAAGATGAGTCGACGGTAGGCGTCGTCGAGTCGGGTGGTTCTCTCAGAAAGGCTGGCAATGGCCTCCTCAACTTGCTGAAACATAGTGAGCATAGTGGCAGCACTGAACACGAACACTCCGTCTGAAGGGTCCTTTTCCAGAGCATTTACCTCATCGTCAATTGGCAAGATGAGATGAGAGCAGTCTATGGTCGGCTCATCGTCAGAGATGGCGTGAATTCCCAGAGGATTCGTCTTGTTGTTTGGCTTAGTTGGTGGGGGTATAGGCAAGTCTCCCTTCTCAATCATGTCTTGAATGAGGTGCTTGAGTTTGAAGCAATTTTCGGTATCATGCCCTTTCCCTCGATGATACTGGCAGTAGGCGTTGGGGTTCCAAAATCGGGATTTCTTGGCGTCGGCCGGGTCCGGGGTGGGCCCGATCGGTTGTAGCTTCCCTTGGTCCATGAGCCTTTTCAAGGCACTTGCATAAGTTGACCCTATGTTGGTGAACACTCTCTGGGGGCGTTCAATTTTCTTGGCAGATGGTTCGACGAGGTTGACCTCATCAATCTTGTTTGTCTGACCGTAAGGGCGAGATCCGGTTGAGGTGGATCCTTGATAACCCCTGCCTGTGGTCATTGCTAAGACACCCTTTCGGAGGTCGTCCTCAATACGTGTCCCCAGAATCTGCAGATCTTGAAAAGTTTTGATATTCTGATGCCTCAGTAGGTTGGCATAAACCGGGCGGAGGTTGTTGACAAATTTTTCCACCAGCGTTGATTCACTCGGCTTACTAACCAACTGAGTACTCACCCTCCTCCAACGGGTTAGGAACTCAGTGAATCCCTCCTTGTCGTTTTGGGTTAACACCTCGAGAGTACGGGTGTTGGCCTGGATCTCGACATTGTCGGCATACTGTGTTGGCCTCAGTAGTACCATTGGCGAGGTATTGGCTCCAAAGAGGATGGGAAGATCCTGGTGAAAAGTTCCTGTTTGACCCCCTTAATGGCCATGTAGTCTTTGAAAGCACGGATGTGGTTGAGTGGGTCCTCCACTCCCTTGAATTTAGGCACATCAGTCAGGGTGAAGTTGTCAGGTAACTGGTCCCCAACAGGTTCGAACCTTCGGTTATTTTCAAGGTAGATGTTGTTACCCCGGGCTAGGAGTTGCTCTTCCAAAAGTTTCAGCCTCTTCTCAGTCTCAGTCAGAGGTAGGGTATTATGTTCCCCAATTTCCTTGTTTTCCAGGGCGTCGATACGTGTCTTGACGCGATCTAGGGTGACCTTAAGAGCGGTAAGTAGGCTGGCTAGCTGATCAGTTGTGACATCTCTGTTGTTATCATTGTTGTTGTTGGACGAGCCTGAAGACGGGGCCATGGCTCTGAGGCAGAAAAACGGCTCACATTACAACTCAATCCGACACAGTTCCAAGACTGAACGCAGACAACACAGAGGACGAGACCCAGATCGACTCAACAAGATGGGGTGACCGTGTGTGGTCCCTCGGTGCTGACTCGATTTATGACGTGACAGTGTTTGACCGAACCTTTTGACACGGGTCCAATATGACGGCGTGACGCCATTGGACGGGTCTCGTGGTGAGACGACTCATAAGTAAAGACCCATAAGTACGTTTGCTTTGACTCGATAAACACAAGGCAGAATTGGAATGGTGGACTGAAGTTTTCGAAAATAGGAATTTTCAAAAGATTCATTTGTCGCTTTAATGGGCGGCTTCCGAATATAGAAATCTCCGCAAGTCGATCAGTTGAAAAGGGTTGTCTTAAGTTTATTTGCAAAAGACGGTTTGAGTTTGAGTCGGCTCGGGAAACGGCGGGTTGCTTCCCAAGACGGTTTTGAAATTCAAAATTGTATGTTTTGAAAATCGAGTTTGAAATGTTTGAAGAGGTCTCGGGGACGGTGTATGGTCCTCGGGATCCCGAAAGTGTCTCGAGAAAAGGGGGTGTGCTTTTCTCGGGTTTTGAAAGAGCCATTGTCGGCGCGAAATGGGTTAAAATCCGTGTCTAGACGCGACGATTATAACGGCGCAAAAAGGTGATTTGAAATGGTTATACAAAACCGAGTTTGAAAATCGTCATCACGACGGCCTAGAAAGGAATGTTGAAATGGTTATACAAAACCGAGTTTGAAAATCGTCATTACGACGGCCTAGAAAGGCGTGTTTGGTTATACAAAACCGAGTTTGAAAATCGTCATTACGACGGCCTAGAAAGGCGTGTTGAAATGGTTATACAAAACCGGGTTTGAAAATCGTCATTACGACGGCCTAGAAATGCGCGCAACGGTCGGCGAAAGACCGAGGTTTGAAATGGCCATTATAACGACGCAAAAAGGTGTTTTGAAAGTTTGCAAAATGACACGGAAGGACTTATGATCAAGTAGCACATAAGCACTCACAGTATCATTATATTATGCATCACGCTGACACGGGTTTTGGCTTAAAAGGGTGGGTTACACACCAAGCAATCAAACCCCGATTTGCGAGAGGGATACCAATCCAAACAAAATGTGTAAGGAGGGTGCCCTAGCCTCGTGCTCGAAAGTGATGAAAGCTCTTTGACGAAACAGAAATGTGTAACGTCAATGGTATGCTTGACTCAATCGGGATTCGAACCGCGGGGATGAGAAAACTCACGCCGACAAGACGAGCCAATTGGTCGATAAAGGTTAGGTTCTGGGCCCGGACAAGGAACCCGACCGTGACCGTAATATCAATTAATGCATTCCAACCAAGACCTCGTTCGAGTCTCACCATCTAGGGATTACAAAGACGTAAGTGTCCTAGTTTTCCCCAGTGGAGTAGCCAATCTGTGG
The DNA here is from genome assembly GCF_048544455.1 of Silene latifolia. Taxonomy (NCBI): domain Eukaryota; kingdom Viridiplantae; phylum Streptophyta; class Magnoliopsida; order Caryophyllales; family Caryophyllaceae; genus Silene; species Silene latifolia. The sequence continues at coordinate 97,426,610 of NC_133537.1, read as the reverse complement.
ACATGGGCCCACCTGCGTATGCCCAGCCGATCTGTGGACAACGGCAGCGGTCTTTTTGAAAGCCACGCTCGGCGGCGTAAAGGTGCTTTCGACCGGATCGTTTTAGATCGGTCGGTTTCGTCTCGGTAAGGGTCTCGAAACGATTAGAGATGTTCGGAGTCGTCACCAAGCATTTTTGGGATGCCTGGAACCCGTTCGAATTCCACTTTATACCTCGGTCAAATCGAAGCACAAAGCAGCGTTTTGACATAGGTACTAAAGATAAGGAAATCGTCCCTCTTTAGCATCCTATCTCTAGAATGACTCTCGTACGCCCTGGATAAGGTCGTCCACTTTCCAAAGTTTCTGAGTAAGAGGTGAATGTACGTATTGGGAAGCCCTTTAATCAGACACCCAATCTCGCCCGCGTTTAGCGACCTCTACTGATCGATCATGGTTGGTTGAATGCAAAAGTTGATAAAACGGTTTAAATGCATGAATGCGCATCCAATGATTTAAACATAACATGTGAGCTTTCTAAGTCGGTTGATTTAATCCAAGTATCAAGTATAAGATGTCGAGTTGGATTAATGATTGATTTGCATGCAAGACGGAAATTAAACATCCATTTATCGTATTAGGTTTAGGGTGCATAACATGATCCATTTGTCTTAGTAAGGCATTTGGCAAATATGGCTTGAATAGTCATCTGATCCGTCCTATATCCGGGTTAACCGGAGTCAGGATCGTCCTAGACTAATGCTGGAAGGAAATAGGCCCTGTACCAGACGGCTATAAGAGGCGCGATCCAGCCGGAGGTGTAAGGGGCCTCCCTCTGGTTTTGAAAATGAGAAAGAAAAGGCCTGCTTGAGGCGCGGGTTAGCCAACGGCTGTATGCCGTCTTCTGGTTGTTTAGAAAACGTTATAAAACGTGTTGAAAATGGGTATTTGGACCCGGTTTGACTTTGAAAGGGTCGTTTAGACCGTATTTGTTGATTTGAAGAACTAGACTCGAATAATCATCATTGTTTGATAATATTCGATGTCGGGTTCGATTTGACAAGCTTGACATGAATAGTTTTGAAAATGATTATGGACTAATTGTTTTAAGTCCATTTTGAATGTAATTAGTCGTTACTCATCATCGCATCTGGTTAAAATCCGGCATGGTATATGGAACCAAGGATGATTTCGTGTTGGTGACTAATATGCATGTTTTGCAAATGTAAAGAAATGAAATAAAAGGTTTTAAAATACCTCTTAAATGTCATTAACCAAATATTATCACCGAAACACGGATTTTAACCGTCATGGTATGAAGAACCAAGGTTGAAAAATGCTTTATGGTTAAAACATGTGAAATGAAACAAAAAGGTTTCGAAAATACTTGAAATGGTAAAAACCTATTACAAATATGAAAATGGATTAAGGGAAATGACGAGAACAAACACGGTTGATCTCTGGTCTGAACACCCCATTTAGGCGCGAGTTAGTTGGCGACCTAAGGGGCTTCTGCCTCAGGCCAAAAATCAGTTTTGGCTCGTTTATTCCATGTTTTGGTTCATGTTATGCATGTTTTAGCATGTTAAAGTCATGAAACGAAAGAAAACATATTAAAAGAGGATTTTTACACCCTCATACTTACATGTTTGGTTGTGGCGAGTGACCGACGTAAGTGTAACAACATGTTTGATCGGAAAAAACTCGGTTTAAAACCGTTTTGGTAAGTAAAAGAGTGTTTTAAAAGTTTAGTAATGGTGTAGTGGTCAAAGTGGTCGGACAAGTAGTTTAATGCACGATGACGGTACCAAACAATGTGTAAGGCTCGTGTTACGATCGGTAGGTCGTAAACTTGCGTCGGATTGTGCTTTTAGAAGTCGAGTCGAGAATTTTAAGGGAGAAAAGAGGGGACGGACACTCGCGTAAGTCTCACATGGGCGACATTTGAGGGGTATTTATAGGAGAATGAGTGATTGTGTGAGTTTTGAGCGACGTGGCCACCTGGGCTGGTCAAAGAGGCGCGAGCCAAGTCGCGGCACTTCGAGTTGTGTTGTCACTATCACAACAAACGCAATCATAATTTGTTCTATCCTAGGTTTTGTAGTCACATGTTTGGTACTTGACCATTCATGAATCCGGGAAAACTTAGTATAGAAGGCTTGAAGATATTTTGTTTTTGTGGTTGACTCGGTTTGACTCGTTGTTGGAGTCGGGATTTTGAATTTTCGAGTCGGTTTTTGGCTCAGTGTCGGTTTTGACTCTAGTTAGTGTCATCGCGACCCCGTCGTTGTGCATTAAACACTCTATGTATTTTTGAAATGTTTTGAAATGTTTTGTTTTTGAAATCGTTTTAAGTTTTCCGACGTAAAGTTGTACACAAACTGTCGATCAAACGCTGCGATCCCAAAACATGTTGTAGTCCGATAATCATCGGGTGTTTGTTGGAGTCTCAACAGATATTGAGTATCTACACAGACGTACTTAGCAGATAAATACTTAGCCTCCCTGTGGAGATCGACCAGACTTACCGCTAGCTTCTATTAGTAGTAATAGGCATTTATTTTTGGTACCTAACGACGGTATCAAATTTTGGCGCCGTTGCCGGGGAGGCAATAGCCTGTTTGTCTATTTTTTTGTTTCGTTTGTCTGTCTCAGTCTCAGGGAATTCTTATTCCTTGAGCCAGTTCTAATTTATTTCTCTAGTGCTGTTTATGCCCAGGTCTAACAGGTCAGAGTTAGTTCCAGCTGATCCTGAACCAGAAAGGACCTTTCATTATAGACCGAGAATGTAGAGGAAGATTCAAAAGGAAGCCTTGACTACTTTTGTACCCGAGCAAGAACACTTTCTGTTTGCAGAAGACCCTTCTTGTGAAGAAGACAACTCTATTTCTGCCGTAAGTCCAGTGAAAATGCCTAACATCGCGAGTCATTCAGAGCCCACAGCTGCCTCAATCCCTAAAGGTTTTAAACTTGTGACCGAGGATGGGAATACATTTGACATTCAACCTTCCTACATCAATCTGGTCGAACGGAACCTGTACCGAGGTGTGGCAGGTGAAGATCCACGTAAACATATGGAAGTTTTCATAGACTATTGCTCTACCATTCCCGCTACTAAGGGAGTGACTCAGAGCAAGATTAAAGAGGTCCTATTTCCTTTCTCTTTAACAGATGGAGCCCATGAATGGCTCACAGATCTAGACAGAACCGCAGCCGGTATTACTAATTGAGAGACCCTGGCTCTTGCCTTTTATAAAAGGTATTTTCCTCCACAACGGACTAATCAGCTGAGAGGAAAAATTACAAGTTTCAAGCAAGCACCAGATGAGAAATTCTATGAAGCTTGGTGCCGGTTTAAGATGTTGGTGCGGTCTCTTCTTCATCATGGTTTCGATCAGTAGTTCTTATGCAACAAGTTCTATAATGGGTTGTATGACGATCACCGTGCTATCTTAGACGCCTCATCATATGGACGATTTCAGAAGAATAACGATGATGACAAGGGATGGGAAATAATAGAGGAGATGGCTACCCATTTTGCTGAGTATGGGAACCCGAGAGATGGTATTCGGACAGTTAATTCTGTCGATAATGCAGTTGTGGCTCAGCTTGAAGCCATGAGTGCCCATTTCGATAGGTTGGAATTGCAGAATGCTGGTGATCAACAGACGGTTCACTTGTTGACTAGACAAGAAACCGTTTTATGTGAGAGGTGCGGTAGTAATGACGGTCACAATGCTGTTGACTGTCTAACTGAGAAGGAGCAAGTTCTTGCCTTTCAGCAATATAGGCAAGGAGGTTTCTATTATAACAATAAGAGTTGAGTCCATCCCAATTTGAGATGAACTAGTCAGAATGTGTTGAACCCTTTACCTCCACTGCAGCAGCAACAACCTTACGTTCCTCCTCATAAAGCTCAACAAGGCTTTCAAAAGCCTTCATCCTTTCCATCACCGCAACAAGGTGCTTCCTCAAGTGGTGTTAGTGAGATGATCGAGTTGAAGTCAATGATACAAGCATTGACTTTTCAGTTGCAGAAGAGTGACCAACAGAAAGATGCGTCGAGAAAGTCACTCGAGTCCCAGATAGCTCAACTCGCAGCTAACCAATCTTCAAGGAAGCTGGGTTATTTACCATCTCAACCTGATAAGAACAAACATGATATGAATAATCTGATAAATTTGCGAAGTGGTCTTTCTTATGAAGGACCCAAAATGTCAACTGATGAGGATATATCAGACCCGAGGCCTGTTGTTGCTGGGAGTGAACAGTCGTCAATGGACGAATCTATGCTGAATCCAAGGAAAATACTCGATCGACTCATTTCTGGAGGTCGATCGAGTAGAAAGGATGGAAATATTACTCGATCGAGTGAAGCTGATGTTCGATCGAGAAAGGCTGCTTTTGAAGACTTCGATCGAGTAGAGGATAGTCCCCGATCGAATGAAATTATGGAGAAAACTGCCCGATAGAGTGAATTCATATCTTGATCGAGTGATGCTGAAAAAGAGAATTTCGATCGAGTGGTTGATGGAGCTCGATCGAATGATATTGCTGCTGAAAGACCTCGATCGAGAGGAAAAAGGAATCGATCGAGTAGAAATGATGAAGATCGTGTTGAGACATTGGCAGAAAGAAACAAAGGTTTAGAAATTCCTATCACAGTTCCTTTTCCGAGGCGATTACAGAACAAGAAGGCTGAACTACAGTTTGGGAAATTTGCGGATATCCCGAAGAGCTGATCGGGACAAGAGTTGGTCGTCACACATCCAATCAAACACATTTATAATACTCAACAAACAACTAGTTAGTGATAAGTCGAGGTCGATCCATGGGACGGTGTGCTTTGGGTTCTAAGTCTATCTATCGCAATATATGCTCGTGTCACAATTTGTTTGGGTTTGTAGTTGTGTCCTAGACTAATGCAAGTAATAAAGTAAAGCAAACAATGAATTAAGAAATGTAAACAAATGACTAAAAGCACTAGGATGTCATGGGGTCATAGGGGATTCATGGTGTTGATCATACAAACATGTTTACAAAGTTGCAAGCAATTAATGTTGTGGAGGAACCGAGTTGGTTTATGTCTTACGGTTCATAGGAAGAGTTGGGTCCCGGAGCCGAATCGATTAGATTGTACAACACCTACAAGTCGACTTAATTTCCTCCTATTCAATTTCTGTGCATTGTCTAACAAGACTCGAGTTGGTTTATATCTTACAAGTCTCATTGAAAAGGTAAATGATGGTTATAAATGCAAGGATTCATAGGCTTAGCATTTCATCAAACATAACATGTGCATAGGTTGACATCACAACAAGCAAGCAATTTAATTATGAAAACATATTAGATTAAGCATTAATCAATCGCATGTTGGTCTCCCCTAATTACCCACTAATCCTAGTTTAGTAACTACTCACTCATTATCATGGAGAACGTGTCATTAATGGTGTCAATCATTACAACAAGTGTAAACATGATAAGAGAATGAGGAAATAAACAATAAAGAGAAAAGGGTAAAAGAATTATACCAAACTTGTGATGATTCCAAACAATAAAGTAAAGAATAAAAGAAGAGAACTTGATTGATTGATGAAGGGTTGTCAATCCTCCAATAATAACCCAATAATCTTCAATTACCCAAAAGGAACAAACTTGAACAATAATTAAGGAGAGATTAATGTGTATTTTGTGGAAAGATTAAAGAGTAATCTATTCTAATCTACTCCTAATCTAATCTAAGAAGAATTTCTAATGTGGAGGCTCTCTACTCTAAAAACTTCATGCTTTGATTATTTACAAATGGGGTATATATAGTAGGGCTTCATTAGGCTAACTAAGGCTAAATTAGTAATTAACATTTGTGAGTTCTAAACAGGGAATTGCTAGTCTTTTCGGAGAGATGAGCATCTCAGCTGAAGACGCCACGATCCGCTCGTCCAGGAGGGGAATCCACTCGGATTGTTGCAGAGGTGGACGAGCGTCTTTGGGCAAATCCGCTCGGATTGTTACAAGGGAATCCGAGCGTCTTCAAGCTTGGACGCTCGGGTTCTGCTTCAGAATCCTTTTCTTCACCTTCTTCTTATTCTTGTGAAATTAGTCTTTAGTTCTTGCCTCTCCTTCAATACTCATCCATCCAATATCATCAATAAGCTTCCAAATATGTATGAAAGACGGGAATTTCCGCCTTATTATCTCCTTCCCTATAAAACATATAAAATGCACTAGGAAAGCAAAATAGAAAGCATTTGACGGATAAAATTGCTATGGAATGTTATAATAGTATGCAAAATAGGCTCCATTAGGGGACTAAATGTGCGCAAATAATGTTCACATCAAATATCTTCAAACCGAACCTTTACTCGTCCCGGGTAAAGAGGTGACAAAAACTAGACCTTTATTTAAACTAACCTACTAATATATCCGATATGAGACAATTAGCGGGTCTCACTCCGCCCCTTCAACTCACAACAAGACAACCATGAGGTAGGATGCCTTCTTGCAAGGCACGGTGGGTCTTGCCAAAATGGCGACACATCCAAGCATTAAAGTACATAAAATCAAGTAATGGATGCATCTACAAAAGAATAGCCACTTTCCCCATCTTAGTGGCGGAAATTATCTAAAGGGGAAGCAATTCAAGGGTACACACTCCTTCATAGATGCAATTTCTTCAAACTACTAAGCCTATAAGGAAACCAACAAATCACCTCCAAGTTGTGTCAAGCTAGGGTACCTTTGTCCTCAATCGTTAAATGCTTTTGTCAAGAATAGACTCCCTATGGTGTTAGAAACACTAGAGGATCGCGGAATTCCCCTTCTTGCATAGACCAGAAGAAGGGTCGTCCCTTCTCTACCATGCACAAAAGTGGATACGATGGATAAAGGGATCGATAGTATTTGAGTTTCATTTGGGAGTTTGCTTTTGTTGTTTCTTTTTTCCCCCAATTTCTTGTGGCATTTGACATTTTGAGAACAATTCTTTTTGCCATTTCTTTGATTTTTGGCAATTTAATACTTGACAACTTTTCAACTTTTTGCATTTTCTTTTGAACATTTTCAAAGTCACCCCAATTAGTAACGAGGGTGCCTTATTTTTGAAGCATAGGAGTTTTTATTTTTGTTACTCCTCTTTTCTTTTGATGCATTTGCAGACTTTTTCTTTTCTTTTCTTTTCATTTCTTGAACTCAAATTTTCGAACAATTTCTTTTTGTGCCCATTCCCTTTGATGACAAAATATGGTAGAACATGGATGAATGATGGTTGCATAGTTTCAAGGGTCACCTTGGAATAAACGGTAGCCAAGGAGTTATCACACCACAAGGTACTCTTGACTAGGCCTTAATCAATGGGTCAAAGGATACTAGCATGACACATCCTAGGGTGTTTTACAAGTATTCTAACAAGCGAAGTCTTAAGAAGAAAAAGCATCTACTAGGGCCTTATATACACTTGTCAAGCTTTCCAAATAGACGGTTTCACAAAATTTTTCTAACATGCAAACTACATGCCATGATGCAACTAACATTTATACATCCTAATGCATATGCTTCTAACAACTAATATGCCAAATAATCTAAATGCAAGTCCTAAATTCACTTTGTTTATACCGCATCAATCAAAATAAAGCCCCATAGTCATTAACATAAAGAGGAAAAAGGAGATTGGAAAGATCATACCATGCGGTCTTCAATATCCTCATGTCTCGGATGTGGCATAGTCAATCAATATGAACACGGATGAACAAACACAATGTATACAATATATACAAGACTACACTATAAAGGAAATGAACTTGTTTTTGGATTTTTCAATTTTTATGGGTTTTGTTTTTATGAAATTAAAAGACATATTTTTGTGATTTTCGAAATTTTTCAATTTTTATGCATTTTTGGAACATAAATTCCCATCCCCCACTTTATTTTGGACATTGACCTCAATGTACATGTAGGAGTAGGAATAAAAAGAACAACATGTTTTTGGATTTTTGATTTTATGGAAATTGAAGTACAAATGCAATGATTTCTAGTAAACTATTGTCACCTATGATCAAACCTCCCCAAACCGATTTAAACACTATTTCTAGTGTAGAAAAGAATAGGATTGGTCATTAGTGATTATGGATGATTTCTAGTCTATATGCAACCATCTACATGAATCATGTGAGATATATTACAATGCAAGCTATACTATATGAACTAACTAATGTAAATGCAATATGAAATATAATACAAATGCAAGTGAAAGTTAAACTAAATGCAATGTATACACAAAAGAGAGAGGGAGAGAAAAGTATCATACAAATGGAGGTGATGAAGTAGGCATCTTTCACTCATCATCATCATTTTGAGGATAGCCATACCGGTGAGAACATCCTCCTTGGTCATACCCTCCTACTTGGCTAGAATGCCCTCCACCTTGGCCACCAAGATTCCAGGCTTGGTCCCCTTGATTAGGGAACAAAAGGTGTGGTTGGGCCCAAGAGAACTAAGGGCCATTAGGTTCGATATACCCTTGTTGTGCCATTTGATAGTACTGGGGATAAAGGGCCAAGTAGTTGTCGACCCTCCCTTCATGTACCCCGAGGTCAACTCTATTCATAAGGTTCATCAGGTTATTAATGTCCGGGGTATTGGGGATCTCCGGTCAGAATTGTGTATAAGGAGTAGGGTATGGTGGGATAGGCACATAGGAAGGTGAGGGAATAGGCCTTGCCGGTATCCCACGAGGTATTTTTTGTTGGCGGGGTGCCTCTTCCCTTTGAGGAGGATTGCCGATGATTTGGATGTCGAGGAGGTAGCTCGGCCTAGGTGAATACGAGCTCAATCTTGGGTCGATGCCCGGTATATTCCACCCCGAAAGAATGATGGAGGTGCACCCTTTTGTGAACCACTCTACACTCCCGCCCTCAGTGTAGGCACACCACCGGTGATGGTTGAAGACGGCGTCCTCATCGATCAAAGTACTCCCCTCAAGAGGAGCATAAGTCTCACGGGAGTTGAACCCGGGGCAAAGGAAGTTAGCCAAGATAGTAATTAGACCTCTTATCTCGAAGGTCTTGAGTTGGGTGCTCCCTTGAGAAAAGTCATAGAACCTTGTAAGCATTTCAAGGGGGGTATTGAAGTTGTATCGCCTCGTCCCCCGAACATTTAGATAGGACTCAAGGAATGTTAAATCAATGAGAGTGCACCTATCTTGTTCATACCTCCCATTGATGGTGCCGGCTACAAAACGTTCGGTGATCCGAATCATCGGGTGTTGGATAGCGAAGGTATAGCACTGTTTTTGGTGGATAAAATCCCTCCCGGAAATAGCCTTCCAAAGTAGGTCCACATCGAAATCGGCGGGTTTATCGGTATAGTCGGTTGGTATAACAAGACCGAAAATGTGAGCAAATTGATCAAGTGTAAGGCTATGGTCTAGGTTGCACAACCTAAAGTCCATGCTCACATTGGTTCGAGTGTTCGTGACAATACGAAGGCTACTCAAAAATTCCAGGGTGAGACTAATGTACGTCTCCTGATGGGCATGGAATAATTTTCCAATCCCTAAGCCATCAAAGAACATCTCGGTGTGGTACCTTATCCAAAGGGTTTCTAACACCCTAGTATCGATAAACTGAGTGGGTTCATAGCGGCAAACTTCTTACGGTGGGCATCGGAGGTGAAGAGTACCTCCGGGAAGTATTCAAGTTGCTCTATCCCTCCTCTCATGATGGGGCGGAAGTTCCTTGGCGGCACCCTTTCTTGTGGGGATGAAGAGGATGAACCCTTGTGTTTCCTAGCGGTGGATTCAACAAGTTTCTTAGCCTTGCCCTTGAGATTCATCATCTTGGATTGGGAAGATTGGGGTTTTTGTTGGCTTTTATTGTGAGGGGAGTGTTTTTGGGGATGAATATGAGTGATTTAGGGTTAGATAAGGTGAGGAAATGAGGGGGAAAGGGGGTGTTTTTATGGAAAAAGGGGGAAGTCGAGCGGACACGGGTAGGGCCTGGGCAGATTATTCGAGAAAAACGCCAGAATCCGAACGGCTTCCTTGCGGGACGAGCGTCTTGCCTCTGTAGAATCCAAGCGTCTTATAGAAAATATGCTCGGATTTCGTGACAGGAACTTTGCATTTTCTGAAGTAGGCGGATGACGAGCGTCGGACTTCGGACGAGCGGCTTCTTAACAATCCGCTCGAATTTTGGTACAGTCCCAAAACTTTTCTTTAGGTGCCTTTTAGGACGAGCGTCCAAAATGCAATCCGAGCGTCTTTCTTATGGACGAGCGTCTTTTGCCAAATCCGCTCGGATTCTGTGACAACGCTGAACAGGACCCTGATGAAGGCCTTGGACGAGTGTCCAGCCCTCGGGACGAGCGTCTTTCGATGTTTCTCTTCTTTTTCTTTCTTTTCTTTGCAAAATCATACCCTTACACCAATTTGTTGTTCCTCCTTTTCTTTTTCTGAAATTTTGCTCAATAAAAATGTAAGAAAACTCTCTCTCACTACTCTCATGCAAGAAATTAAATAAAAATGCAAAAATGTACAATATTATACAAAGTAGAATTCCAAGAAATATCTTACAAATGGTGGTTTGAGATAGGACTCCACCAAACTAGTTCAAATTGTAGAAATTCTTGTCCATAGAGCTCAAAGCTCTTAGTAGAAGATCGAAAGTTTTTGAACAAGCTCCAATTAAGCACAAGTATGGGTTGCTCCATTTGAACATGAAATTTGGCCAAGGAAGTTTGTCATATGTTCTTTCTTTCACCTTGTCCTTGGTACTATAGCTTTCCCAACGCTTCCAATAAATAAGCCCACGATTCTTGTCAACACTAGGCATGAAGTATAGTTCGTATTTGTCCGGAGACTTTAACTCACCACCTTCTTCTTCAATTTTGGTGATGATGATAGCATTTTGATTTTTCAATCCTTCCATGGTGGAAGGAGAATTGTCATGACTTTGATGATCGAGTTCCTTAGAAGTTGGCATTGTGGGTGCCAAATTTCCACAAGTAGCTTCACGTGCAAGTTTCTCTTTCAGCTTTTCCACCAAGTAGCTTTTGTATGATGCCTTGACCTTTTGAAGAAGGTCCACCATATCCTCTTCAACAATCATTGGCTCCATGGTAGGTGTCAAGTAGTCTTCATGGGAGATAGGGAAATGATATTCATCTTCATGATAGGATATCTCAAATGTCTCAAGGATAGGTTCCTCAAGGAGAGCAACCTCACAAATCTCCGCTCCCTTATCCCATAAGTTCTTGTAAAGCACGAATTGGTCATCATAGCTATCTTCATATGAATCATAAATGGGCGCTTCATGCAACTCTTTCTCCAACATCTCAACATTCACTTCAAAGGACACACCCTCATACTCACAAAGGCTAAGAGTGTTTGGCTTACTCAACCTCATATCTTCCTCATCAAACAACACACTTTCATACTCACAAGAGCTCAATGAGGTTGGCTCTTCCCATTTTTCATTTTCCATGTCAAAAGTTACTACTTCAAATTCACATTCATGACCAATGTCCAAGGAATGGTGGGGAGTGATTGCTTGGGATTCTTTCATTTGGGCAATTTGAATCTCCAATTCCTCACCTTGGGCAACAATGCCTTGAAGAACATTGTCCCTCTTTTGGCTCTCCTCTAGCATTTGTTTGAAGAAGTTTTGTTGATCTCCCATCATTTGGAGGATCACATTTTGAATGGGTTCATCTTCTTGTTGTGGGTAGGTGTGAAAGTGGTTGTATTGTGGCAATTGAAATTCATTATGAAGCGGGTATTGGGTGGGTGGTTGTTGTTGATATTGGATGTGGGGATTTTGGTGAGAAAATTTGGGGTAGTAGTTAGGATTTTCATGGTATGAATAGTAAGGTAGGTTTGTGTTGACTTGCTCTTCAAACTCCCCATACCCATTGTAGTCATACTCAAAAGATCCAACATAAAATCCATATGTCAAGTCTTGAGCCATCATATTTAAGACAAAGAAACAACTACAAGCATGGAAACTACACAAAAACGGTAAGAACAATCAAAATAGAGTTGGTCATCACACATCCAATCAAACACATTTATAATACTCAACAAACAACTAGTTAGTGGTAAGTCGAGTTCGATCCATGGGACGGTGTTCTTTGGGTTCTAAGTCTATCTATCTCAATATATGCTAGTGTCACTGTAATACTCCGTATTTATAAGTCTTGGGGTACTCTATCGAGTAGGCCTTACTCTGTAGAGTAAGGGTAAGTTGCGAAATAAAATAGTTTCTGACCTGTTGGGTACTCGATCGAGTAGCTGGGGCACTCGATCGAGTAAGGGGGTACTCGATCGAGTACCTTGGGTACTCGATCGAGTGTCCGATTTTATGGGGAGTTTTCTCGGGTTTTGTTAATTATGCGATTAAGGTATTTAAGCTTCATCGTCATTATTCTAAATCACTTTTACAAAACCTAAATTCCTGTTTAAGAGAGAAAGCAAACAAGTTCATCTTCTTAATCGCATTCTTAGCAATTCCCGGAGTTCGACGGTCGGTTCTTGTCGTTGTTAAATGCTGTTGGGTTCCTTGCGTCGAGGGTAAGATCTATGTACCCTTTTTATTGTATTTCCTTTGAGTTGGTTAAACCCTAATTTAGAGATTGGGGGTTTTATGTGTAGTATGTTATGTGGTAGCCTCTATGTGTTGTATGATAGAAGGAGGGTTCATAGAAGAGGCCTTTTGACTCAAAGAAAGAGAGACCGTCGATTGTGTGCATACCAGGTAGGATTTCCTACTCAGTATTAGTCCCATAATGGGATATTGGTTGATGTATTGTATTTGGTTGTTTGATATAATAATTGTACTGTAATTGTGGTTGTGATCGTTGTTGATGGTTCGCGAGGCGTGGCCTCAGCTGAGTGGGGTCACTTGCGGGAGTGACTTCACGCCCTAGTTTCGCCTTCTGTGGAACCCGCCACAGAAGGGATGTGCACATTAATGGACAGGGTTATCGCTCACTATGTGGAGCGGGGATTTGGTGGGTACGGCTGCGGTCCCCCCATGGCGGTGGTCCAAAGGGATGGTCGATATTGTGATGATGGGAATTGGTTGGTTGTGTGTTTGTGTGACAGTTAAGCTGACTGTTTATCTTGTCATTGTTGTTTATATTGATTGTGTGATTAGTACTGACCCCGGTGTTATTTTGTAAACCTGCGGTGATCCATTCGGGGATGGTGAGCAGATATTGAGCAGGTATTGAGATGAGTACTGGGATAGCTGGGATGCCACGACATGATGATAGGAGTCTTCCGCTGTAGCTTTTAGTTTATTTACATTTCAGTTAGAACAGTCAGTTTGAGAACATGTATCGTACTTTTTGTTTGGTTTTAAGGATTGTATCTATTCGTTAATAATTTATAATAAACGTTGTTTCTTCATTGTTGTTTGATTATCATTGCCTCGGGTAACCGAGATGGTAGTGTCTTCATACCTGAGTGGTCCTGGTAAGGCACTTGGAGTATGGGGGTGTTACAAATGGTATCAGAGCGACGATCCTGAAACCTGTAACCAATGAACCTAATGAACATAGGGAGTCAATTAAAATGAACCCGGGGTAAAAGTTGTAGGAGCTAGTGCAAAGGCTTGGGAGACGTCCTAAAGTCGCAGGGGTCGCCCTACAACTTTGAACCGGTCACATGGGGGAAGTGTTTGTCGAGTCGTATGTGTGTTTGGTTAACTTGTGTAAGAATGTGATGAAATGTGTTAATTGTTGGGTGTTGAAGTAGAAAGTTGAGCATGTGAAAGAAAATGGTGATATGTGGGAACTTGTTGATGAGATGATAACATGTTGGATGATTTACAATGTGGCATTTAATAACATGATGAAATGATCTCGTAGATAGTAGGAAGGATGCGTAGCATGTTTATTATGATATAATGTGGTTTATAAGTTTAGCATGTTAGCATATGACGTAACATGCGGGTAGCTTTTATGTATTAGCATGACTCGATCGAGTGGGACTGACTCGATCGGGTGGGTTTTTGACGATTTTGAGTCCAGAATCGTGTTTTTGGGTACTCGATCGAGTAACTAGGGGTACTCGATCGAGTAGCCTAGCTACTCGGTCGAGTAGGTAAGAGATCAGAAGGTCTGTTAGGGGTCTGATGTTTGGGTACTCGATCGAGTATGTTGGGCACTCGATCGAGTATCCCGTTACTCGATCGAGTGGGTTTGGGAACTCGATCGAGTAGGTCCTGGGTGGCGTGTTTTCGTGTTTTGAAGTTTAGTACGTGTGTTCATATCTACCCTTTGTTATATATGTATAGTTTCAAGATGCCGCCCAAGAAGACTGCTTTGTATGCGAGAGCTGAGCTTATGACCGTGGATGACATCGTTAAGATGTTAGAGCACCAGGATGCTCTTACTGAGACCCTAAAGAAAGTGAATGAGGATAAGAATAAGGATAAGGAGAAGGAGGTTGACCATTCTAAAATCAGCCTCTACATTGCGAGGTTTAACCCGAAAGAGTACAAGGGAGTTGGGGAGCCTAACCTTCTTGATAGTTGGCTGAGAGAGATGGAGAACATATTAGACTTGGTTCACTGCCCTGATGAGATGAGAGTGGAACAGGCTGCGTTCTATCTGAGGGAGGCAGCAGGCAAGTGGTGGGATTCAGTGAAAGTGAGTGCTAAGGAGATATATACAAACCAAGGCTTACCTGCTATACCTTGGGAGGAGTTTCGTAGGGCTGTGAGGAAGGAGTTTGTACCGGAACATGTGAGGAGTAAGTTGAGAGAAGAGTTTGATGGTTTTAAGATGACCGCTGAGATGTCTGTGGCTGAGTACTACAGGCTGTTCAATGAGAAGTCTAGGTATGCTGAGGATATGGGTTTGAGTGAGGAGAATCTGGCATTGAGGTTTGAGAGGGGGTTGACCCCTAAGATTATGGATAAGTTACCCGTGGGAGTCCTTACTGATGTTAAGGAAGCTTATGAGAGGGCTGGGAGAGCTGAGAGGTTGGTGGAGATGGCTCAGGAGAGGTTAGGTGGTGAGAAGAGGAAGTCTGAGAGCGAGGGTGGTGGCCAATCGAATCACAAGAAAGGCAACCACAATCAGTCCAAGGGATTTTCTTCTGGGTCCGGGTTCCATCTCTGGGGCTTCCTTTGGGCGTGGTCGTGGAAGTGTGAGTAATAGTTGGGGAGTGACCTGCTATAGCTGTGGTGGTGTAGGCCACAAGAGACATGAGTGCACAAGTGCACCAGGATCTTTCCAGAGACTGCGCAGAGCTTCGCGAGCAATGACCGGGCCGGATCATGGCCAAACCGGGGAAGTCAGAGTTACCAAAGTGGAGGCAACCGCAACGGCGGTAATTCTTATCAGAAACCACCAGCGAACAACAACAACAATCAAGGGTCGGGTGCTAAGCCGACCACCTCACCAAGATCTTGTCCAGGAGGTGGGCGGAAGACCAAAGGGCAAGTTATTCATGATGGAGAAGAAAGCAGCCGAGAAAGATGCGCACGTTATCACCGGTACATTCCTTGTTAATGGTATTCCTACCTTTGTTTTGTTTGATTCGGGGGCTTCTCAGTCGTTTGTGTCTTCGAGTCACGTCAAACAGTTGGGTTTGAGAGTATATGAGTCTGTTAGTGAGCAAGTTTTCATACCTTCGAGTGAGTCTGTATCGTGTGGGAGATTGTTCAGAGATGTATCTTTGAGAGTTGGGCAAGTTGATTTCCCTGTAGACTTGCTAGAGTTTCCTTTTAACGGTTTTGAGATGATAGTCGGGATGGATTGGTTAGGAAAGTATAAAGCTAAGATAGACTGTCATCAAAAGAAAGTGTCTTTAAGAGGTCCTAAGGGTGTTAGTGTGTCTTATCGTGGGTTTCTAGTCAAACCCAAAGTTAAGTTGATTGCAAATTGTTACCTTGAAGTCTTATCCGAGGAAGGGATGTCCTTTGATCTTGTGCCATGTGAGAGATGACCGGATAGAGAGTCCGACATTGATGAGATACCATGGTGGGAGAGTTTGCGAGATGTTTTTCCGAGAGGAGATTCCGGGTTGCCACCGAAGAGGGAGATAGATTTCACCGTTGAGTTGAAGCCAGGGACGGGGCCAATATCTAAGGCACCGTACCGTATGGGTCCTAAGGAGATGGAGGAGCTTAGGAAGCAATTGGATGATCTGATAGAGAAGGGATACATTAGACCAAGTGTATCGCCGTGGGGAGCACCAGTTTTTTTCGTGAAGAAGAAAGATGGGAGTTTGAGGTTATGCATAGATTACAGGGAGCTGAACCGAGTGACGATAAAGAACAAGTATCCTTTGCCAAGGATAGATGACCTGTTTGACCAGTTGAGTGGTGCAACAGTCTTTTCTAAGATTGATTTGAGGTCGGGGTACCATCAGGTGAAGATTAGAGAGGTGGACATACCAAAGACAGCTTTCACGTCGAGGTATGGCCATTATGAGTATGTGGTGATGCCGTTTGGGTTGTCTAATGCGCCGGCAGTTGTTTATGGATTTGATGAACAGAATCTTCGAGACGTTCTTGGACCAGTTTGTAGTGGTGTTTATCGATGATATCTTAGTCTACTCTAAGACTAAGGAGGAGCATGAGGAGCATCTGAGGATCGTGTTGCGGACTTTGAGGGATCATGAGTTGTATGCTAAGCTGTCCAAGTGTGAGTTCTGTTAGAGAAAGTTGCTTTTCCGGGCATGTAATTTCAAAAGATGGGGTAGTCAGTGGATCCGGCGAAGATAGAGGCAATGACAAAGTGGGAAGCACCAAAGAATGTTGCCGAGGTTAGGAGTTTCTTGGGTTTAGCCGGATACTACAGACGGTTCGTGAAAGATTTCTCCAAGATAGCTAGACCTATGACAACGTTGATGAGAAAAGAGAACAAGTTTCGTTGGGATGAGAGTTGTGAGACGGTGTTCCAAACATTAAAGGAGCGTTTGACCACAGCTCCCTGTCTTAGCATTACTGAAGGGAGCGAGAACTTTGAGGTTTATACAGATGCCTCGAAGAATGGGTTGGGATGTGTGTTGATGCGGAATGGTAAAGTGATTGCCTATGCTTCTAGGCAATTGAAGCCTTATGAGGAGAACTACCCTACTCATGATCTGGAGTTGGGTGCAGTGGTGTTTGCTCTCAAGATTTGGAGACATTACCTCTATGGAGCAATCTTTAAGGTATTTTCTGATCACAAGAGTCTCAAGTACATCTTCACGCAGAAGGAGTTGAACATGAGACAGAGGAGGTGGATGGAGCTGATTGGCGATTATGACATGGAGATCATCTACCATGAAGGGAAGGCCAATGTTGTTGCTTGATGCTTTGAGTAGGAAGAGTGTACATTCTCTCGTGTACAGCTCTATCCTTGATGAGGCCGAGGATGAGGTAGCGAGTTTTGGGATACATATGGTGCGAAAAGGAGATGCCATGGGTGATATGACAAGACATCTTGAGTTTTACGATGATATTCGAGGTAAGCATGCTTTGGATCCTAAGATAGTGGAGTGGAGAGCTGGAGTAGAGAAAGGGACAAAGTGTCCTGCTTTTCTATTCATACATATGGTAGTTTGAGGTTTGATGGTAGGTGGTGTGTTCCTAATGATGAGGAGCTGAAAAAGACTATCATGACAGAGGCACATTGCACACCATATTCAGTTCATCCAGGAGGAGACAAGCTATACAAGGATTTGAAGAAAACGTTTTGGTGGCCTCGGGATGAAGAAAGAGACAGTGAGTTTGTGTCCGTTGTTTGACATGCCTGAGAGTTAAAGGGGAACAGAGACGACCACAAGGTAAGATTCAGTCTTTAGAGGTACCTGAGTGGACGTGGGAATCCATTTCCATGGATTTTATTGTGGGTTTGCCAAAGAGTCAACAAGGTAACAACATGATTTGGGTGATAGTGGATCGTCGACCAAGTCGACTCACTTTGTTCCAATGAAAGATACATGGACTAAGGCACAACTGGCTATGGCCTATCGAAAGAACGTGCTTAAGTTACATGGAGTCCCTAAGGACATAGTGTCTGACAGAGATGCGAGGTTTATATCGAGGTTTTGGAAGGAGTTGCAGGAATCGTTGGGAATAACTTTGAAGATGAGTACAACATTTCATCCTGCGACAGACGGGCAGACTGAGAGAACAATCAAGACTCTTTAGGATATGTTGCAAGCTTGTGTGATGGATTTTGGTGGTAGCTGGGAGCAGAGGTTGGACTTGATAGAATTTTCTTACAATAACAGCTATCACACCAGTATAGGTATGGCACCGTTTGAGGCTTTGTATGGGAGGAGATGTAGGAGTCCAATTTGTTGGGACGATAGTCTTTGGCAAAGGGTTTTAGGACCAGAGATGGTGCATGAGATGGTGGAATAGATTAAGATGATCAGGGAACGGATGAGAGCAGCTCAGGATCGACAAAAGAGTTACGCAGATCTACATCGCCGGGACATAGAGTTTCAAGTTGGGGACAAGGTTCTTTTGGAAGTGTCTCCTATGCGCGGGGTTATGAGATTTGGGAAGAAAGGCAAGCTAAGTCAGAAGTTTATAGGGCCTTATGAGATCTTAGAGCGAGTTGGGGAAGTTGCTTATCGTCTGGCTTTACCAGCTGCATTAGAGAGAGTGCATAATGTGTTTCATGTATCGCAGCTGCGGAAGTATGTGAGTGACCCGTCACATGTGTTAGAGGCAGAGAGCTTAGAGCTAGATGAGTCCTTATCATATCTTGAGGTGCCTAAGCAGATTCTAGACCGAAAGGTTAGAAAGACTAGGGGTGGTGAGACAGTTTTGCTTAAGATCCTTTGGTCTAACCACGAGACCGAGGAAGCTACATGGGAGCCAGAGGAAGCTATGAAAGAGCGTTACCCTTTCCTTTTTGATCAGGTATGTATGGTTACGGGGACGTAACCTTGTTTCTTTTAGGGGGGTAGGAGATGATCGCGAGCAGTTTTAAGAGTTTTATACCCCTTTTATATGTTGTGTCGGTATGTTTGTCGGGATGAGTTGGGTTAGTATCATGTTTTATGTTGAATTGTGTTTTGGTTGTTGAGTCGGGAATGTTGTGGGAGTACCTTTGTTTAGTAGTGGTTTGAACTTCGGGGACGAAGTTCCTTTTAAGGAGGGAAGACCGTAATACTCCGTATTTATAAGTCTTGGGGTACTCTATCGAGTAGGCCTTACTCTGTCGAGTAAGGGTAAGTTGCGAAATAAAATAGTTTCGACTGTTGGGTACTCGATCGAGTAGTCAGGGGCACTCGATCGAGTAAGGGGTACTCGATCGAGTACCTTGGGTACTCGATCGAGTGTCCGGTTTTACGGGGAGTTTTCTCGGGTTTTGTTAATTATGCGATTAAGGTATTTAAGCTTCATCGTCATTATTCTAAATCACTTTTACAAAACCTAAATTTCTGTTTAAGAGAGAAAGCAAACAAGTTCATCTTCTTAATCGCATTCTTAGCAATTCCGGAGTTCGACGGTCGATTCTTGTCGTTGTTCGTACCGTTGAGTTCCTTGCGTCGAGGGTAAGATCTATGTACCCTTTGTATTGTATTTCCTTTGATTTGGTTAAACCCTAATTTAGAGATTAGGGGTTTTATGTGTAGTATGTGATGTGGTAGCCTCTATGTGTTGTATGATAGGAGGAGGGTTCATAGAAGAGGCCTTTTGACTCAAAGGTGAGAGAGACCGTCGATTGTGTGCATACCAGGTAGGATTTCCTACTCAGCATTAGTCCCATAATGGGATATTGGTTGATGTATTGTATTTGGATGTTTGATATAATAATTGTCTTTGTAATTGTGGTTGTGATCGTTGTTGATGGTTCGCGAGGTGTGGCCTCGGAGAGTGGGGTCACTTGCGGGAGTGACTTCACGCCCTAGTTTCGCCTTACATGGAACCCGCCACGAAGGGATGTGCACATTAATGGACAGGGTTATCGCTCACTATGTGGAGCGGGGATTTGGTGGGTACGGTGCGGTCCCCCATCGGGCAGGGTCTGGTCCAAAGGACAATCGGTATTGAGATGATGGGAATTGGTTGGTTGTGTGTGTGTGTGACAGTTAAGCTGTCTGTTTATCTTATTATTGTTATCTATATTGATTGTGTGATTAGTACTGACCCCGGTGTTGTTTTGTAAACCTGCGGTGATCCATTCGGGGATGGTGAGCGGATATTGAGCAGGTATTGAGATGAGTACTGGGATAGTGGGATGCCACGACATGATGATAGGAGTCTTCCATTTGTAGCTTTTAGTTTATTTACGTTTCAGATTAGAACAATCGGTTTGAGAACATGTATCGTACTTTTGGTTTGGTTTTAAGGATTGTATCTATTCGTTAATCATTTATAATAAACGTTGTTTCTTCATTGTTGTTTGATTATCATTGCCTCGGGTAACCGAGATGGTAATGTCTTCATACCTGAGTGGTCCTGGTAAGGCACTTGGAGTATGGGGCTGTTACAGTCACAATTTGTTTGGGTTTGTAGTTGTGTCCTAGACTAATGCAACCAATAAAATAAAGCAAACAATGAACTAAGAAATGTAAACAAATGACTAAAAGCACTAGGATGTCATGGGGTCATAGGGGATTCATGGTGTTGATCATACAAACATGTTTTCAAAGTTGCAAGCAATTAATGTTGTGGAGGAACCGAGTTGGTTTATGTCTTACGGTTCATAGGAAGAGTAGGGTCCCGGAGCCGAATCGATTAGATTGTACAACACCTACAAGTCGACTTAATTTCCTCCTATTCAACTTCTATGCATGGTCTAACAAGACTCGAGTTGGTTTATATCTTACAAGTCTCATTGAAAAGGTAAGTGATGGTTATAAATGCAAGGATTCATAGGCTTAGAATTTCATCAAACATAACATGTGCATAGGTTGACATCACAACAAGCAAGCAATTTAATTATGAAAACATATTAGATTAAGCATTAATCAATCTCATGTTGGTCTCCCCTAATTACCCACTAATCCTAGTTTAGTAACTACTCACTCATTATCATGGAGAACGTGTCATTAATGGTGTCAATCATTACAACAAGTGTAAACATGATAAGAGAATGAGGAAATAAACAATAAAGAGAAAAGGGTAAAAGAATTATACCAAACTTGTGATGATTCCAATCAATAAAGTAAAGAATAAAAGAAGAGAACTTGATTGATTGATGAAGGGTTGTCAATCCTCCAATAATAACCCAATAATCTTCAATTACCCAAAAGGAACAAACTTCAACAATAATTAAGGAGAGATTAATGTGTATTTTGTTGAAAGATTAAAGAGTAATCTATTCTAATATACTCCTAATCTAATCTAAGAAGAATTTCTAATGTGGAGGCTCTCTACTCTAAAAACTTCATGCTTTGATTATTTACAAATGGGGTATATATAGTAGAGTTTCATTAGGTTAACTAAGGCTAAATTAGTAATTAACATTTGTGAGTTCTAAACAGGGAATTGCTAGTCTTTTCGGAGAGATAAGCATCTCAGCTGAAGACGCCACGATCCGCTCGTCCAGGAGGGGAATCCGCTCCGATTGTTGCAAAGGTGGACGAGCATCTTTGGGCAAATCCGCTCAGATTGTTACAAGGGAATCTGAGCGTCTTCAAGCTTGGACGCTCGGGTTCTGCTTCAGAATCCTTTTCTTCACCTTCTTCTTATTCTTGTGAAATTGGTCTTTAGTTCTTGCCTCTCCTTCAATACTCGTCCATCCAATATCATCAATAAGCTTCCAAATATGTATGAAAGACGGGAATTTCCGCCTTATTATCTCCTTCCCTATAAAACATATAAAATGCACTAAGAAAGCAAAATAGAAAGCATTTGACGGATAAAATGGCTATGGAATGTTATAATAGTATGCAAAATAGGCTAAATTAGGGGACTAAATGTGCGCAAATAATGTTCACATCAAGAGCCTTCATGTCAACGTTCCTTTCGCCGAACTGCTTACCCAGGTACCCTCTTACATGAAGTTTATGAAAGAAATTTTAACACGTAAGAGGCATATAAGTGACCATGAAACGGTGGCTTTGACTGAAGTGGGGTCCGCCTTAGTTCTGAACAAGACACCACCCAAACAATCAGACCCAGGTAGCTTTTCGATTCTATGTCATATAGGAACCCACTTAATTGACAATGCGCTATGTGACTTAGGAGCTAGCGTGACAGTCTTACCTTTGTCTCTCGCTAAGAGACTGGGTTTGACCAAATTTAATTGCACCAATATGACTGTTCAGAAAGCCGACCGTAGTATATCACGGCCCTTAGGTGTCTTAGAGGACATACCTGTGAAAATCGGGAGATTCTTTATTCCCGTTGATTTTGTGGTCTTAGACATACCCGAAGACTCTTATACCCCTATTATTTTAGGGCAACCATTCTTATTTACTGCTCGTGCAGTAATTGATATCTGGGCAAAACCCTTACTTTCTAGGTAGGAGATGAGGAGCTGACATTTTATCAGTCCAAAGCTCGTAGGGCCCCTATGCAAGTTCAACCTTGCAATACCCGACCCTCAATAGACCCAGACTTAGACTCTCCAGCTGAAAATATTGAATATTGTGCTGCTATAGTGACACCTCCGCCTCAAACTGAGAGTACCAAGGAAGACCATTCTGTTGTTTTCCTTGTTGCAGGTAGATACAGAGTGGATACTGGAGATGCTGTCGGTCATGGTGCAGTGAAAGTCAAGTTAAGTGATGGGAATGCTGCGAATGATGATGCCAACAAGAGTGTTAAAGGGAAGAAGAAAGTGAAGGCGTACGTGGACGTAAATTATTCTTCTTCTATCAGTTTAATTTCGAGCTCATGGCGATCCATGAGGACGGTCCGCGATGCTGAAGGGACCTCCTCCAGTCAGAAGCCGTTTTATGGGCTACTACAGTGTTTTGGAAGATGAGCGGGGAATACCCCGTTGTAACACTTTGTAATTCTGAATTTCCGTTATACATTTTAATTGCGTTTTTGACTGTTAGACAATAGCGTAGTTATTTTTAGCGTAAGACCGAATATAGACTGCGTATTTTGTGAATTTGGTATTTGTGGGAAGCATTTCTACGTGTTTTCATGCAGGTTTGGGGAATATACGCTGCATTGGGATGTGTGCCAAAGGAAAACAACTCGATCAATTACTTTTTGTACTAGATCGAGAGGAACGCCCAGGTAAATTGTTCGATCAAGCAGATTAAAGATCTCGATCGAATTGACCAAAAAGGAGAGTTCTCGATCGAACGTCGGTTTCCTCGATCGAGAGGAATGCAGGAAGAAGGACTCGATCGGGTGGCTTCAAATCACTCGATTGAGTGATTAAGGCTCATATCACGCAGGGAGACTTTCTTTTCCTCTTCTATTTCTCATTCTATTTCTTTTCATCTCCTTATTTTTGCGATAAAACACTCTAAATCTCTCCAATTCCTCCATTTTTCTTCCCCATTACCAAATTCGACTCCCACATTGTGCTTATTGTGTGATTTTCGACAAAAGCCCCATCTTTTCCCCTTCAAAATCGTGTTTGTTGCCGTTTAATTTGGGAACTAGGGTTTGTTCGAGTTGGGTCGAAACCCGACTGTTTTTGTGCATTTTTTGTCGATTAATTTGCATCTTCTTGTGGGTTTCCAATCAAGTAAGTCTTCTTCCCCTCTTTCTTGTTGTTTAATTGATGTTTTCGACCTTAAATGAAGGGCAAGGGTTTCGAAAATTTTCGAAAAGTTGGGGAAATCGTGTTTTTATCATTTAATTGTCTGATTATGGTACTTACTTAATTGATTAGGATGGATAGCAAAACCATGCCCTCTACTAGTTCTATTGTTACCCCATCCCATTCTAAGACAGTGGTCCCTGCTGCTGCCACCGTCACTAGCCCTGCTGTTGCTGTTTCTGCTGCCACCACCGCAGCCACTGTCCCTTCCTCGGTGACGACCCCTTCTGCGTCATCACCATCTGTCACTGCTGCTACCTCTTTTGCGCTTGTTCCCAGCCGGCCGGTCACAGGTCACACACCTGGACTGCCTACTGCTGCTGGCTGAGGACGGGGTCAAGGACGAGGTCCTCCTACTGCTGGGCACACTGCTGCCACGTTCCGAGCAGATGTGTGGACAAGGCCCTCGGGAACTGCGTCCGCGGGATCCACACCAGGCATAATCGACTCGAGGTTCTTTCGAATCGAATTAAGACCAATTAGAGTCGCCACCAAGTTTTATGGGAACTTGGAACCGTTCAAGTCAACTTTACACCTTTCATCAAAAAGCATAAAGCCCATCGACTACGAGTGATTAAAGATAAAGACTTGTACCCTATATCACTCGATTTGAATGACTCTCGTAATCCAATGGTATTTAGACGGATCCACAAACCATAGATCTTGAGTAAGGGGTGAGGGTACGTGTTGGGAAGCCCATAAGGACACCCAACCCCGCCCGTCGATAACGGCCTCTACTAAGTCAAGTGTCGGAGTTCAAACAAGGTCATAGCTACTGCGATATATGATATGCAAACATCGTTTTAAAACCCTAACATGTGACAACAATTTCTATGTCGTTTAATGCATGAATACTAACTTTGTCAAAGTTGTTTTAGCATGTTGGTTGATTTGAAATAAAAGATGCGCAAACACGGCTTAGGAGGAATGGGGGAGCCATTGGGATCTATCCTATTACAACCCAGGCATTTCATGCCGACACAACGAGAAATAAATTACAACTCAATCTAATTACAATAACTATCGTAATTACTTTGACTCAGATTACAATACAAACTAACAAAATACAACTTAAACTATTAAGTCTTAATAAACGAAACAAATGTAAACAAAAAAGCTAAAGCTAAGTTAGACTAATTAAAGATGTTAGCCGAATTATTAGTTAATAAACAAATTAGATTAGAATTAAACTAATTAAATTAAAATAAATAAGTACAAAGGCTTGAAATAAATTAGGTACAACTTATTAATTAAATTGAACCCAACTTATTAAAATTATTCACCAATCCATATTTATTAAAATAGGATTAGTAAACAATTAAAGAAACAAAAGAAGAAAAGAAACTAAAACTGGCAGACCCGTGCAGTGCACGGATCAGAAGTCAGACAGACCCGTGCAAGGCACGGTTTTTGTAGAAAACAAAGTTAATTGCATTTTAATTTCGAAATCAGCAAAATAAATTACGGAAAAATTCACTAAATTAAATTTACATATTTTGAACCTTAAAAAATAATAAAAACAAAATTTACAATATTAGAAACAAGTAAAACAAATTAAAGGTTAATTAATTATAAATTAAATTAAATAATTACGAACTAGGTTAAAAACAATTCTAATTTGTCAACGAGTGCAAATGGAAAGGTGTTAAGCACGCACTTCCATGCTAGCGAGAAAATTAGTGAAAAGAGAGATGCGTTCAATTAAGTTATAGAATTGTCAGTCGATTTTTAAAGCTATGTCGATGCACCCTAACATGTCTAATTAGGTTATTAAATTGATCTAATGTCATCTAAACGAGTTATATGTTAACAATCAGAGGTTAAACTAACATACAACGGGTCCTAGGGTATGTCGATTTGGCCGAAACAGTAAAGGGGTCGAAAGCGATGAAAGTTAGACAACTCGTTTTATTTATGCCCTACCTTGAACACGAGGATATGTAAGTGAGACGGGGGTGTACGACCGACAGAAGTAGCGGTTTCTTTTCCCATCTCAAGTCAACGCGGGTGTTCATGGTGGTACTTTAACTCATACTCGGACTAACTAGTTTCATAGTTAATTAAAACAAACGATAAACAAAACGAAAACAAACAAAAAACAAACTATAAAAAAGGCATAAAAAAACGAAATAAAAAAGGAGAGAAAAGGGGATTTGATGCACCCTCAACCTACATGTATCGTTGACACCGTCTTGGGTCGTAATCGATGGTAGATTTTATCTCGAGAGGCCGTCGTCGACGAAGAATAAAGCAAACACGCGTTTTGGAAAGTTTCTGGACAGCGATTTTAAAACAGTGATATCTCCCTCGTTTCACG
Source organism: Silene latifolia (assembly GCF_048544455.1). Taxonomy (NCBI): domain Eukaryota; kingdom Viridiplantae; phylum Streptophyta; class Magnoliopsida; order Caryophyllales; family Caryophyllaceae; genus Silene; species Silene latifolia. Next base: position 97,400,629 of record NC_133537.1, on the reverse strand, counting down.
ACGAAAATTCGATTCGAAAGATGTTTTGGAAACTAGAAAGAGAGGAGAACAAGGATCTTAAAGCAACCCCTGCTCGATTTGGGTTATTGGGCACGAAAAACGAGCACAAACAGAACTGGACAGACAAGAGTAAACCGCGAAAACAGAGTGTTATTTCACTCTGTTTTTCGAGGGATCTCGTGTACTCTCAAGGGCAAATTGGCTCGTAAATCTTTGTCTAATATGTAGATGGATGTTATGTGGTTAATTAGGAACAAGAAACTCGAATTTTTATGGAGTTTTGATGGAGGAACGAATGGGTTTTCGAAGAGGACACACAAACAGTTTCAGTTTGTGTGTCGGTTTTGTTTAGGGTTTTTGAAGGATGTTTAGGGTTTGTTTCTGAGGTTTAAAGCTTGTATGTGATGCTTGGATGTGTGGAAAACTTAGAGGAATGAATGTATGGTGAAGGGGTGGTATTTATAGGGAGTTAAAGTAGGTTAAAAGAGAGGAGGAGGCAGTCGGGTTCAATCCCGTATGGCTGCTGTCCATCGGTTTTTGTGAGGGTTTGAGGGGGGTTTTCTTGGTGATTAAGCAAGGATAATATGGGTAGGATACTAGGGTATGGGTTAGGGTTAATGGGTACGGGTCTTGGTAGTGTTTGGAGCGGGTTTGGGCTCGCGAATTGACACGCAAAAACAGGGGACTGCATTGGTGTTTTGCGGGCTGCTTGTGGCCTGTTTGGGACGAGAATTTGGGCTGCTTGTGAGGGGGTTCGAACATGGGTTGATGGGTATTGGTCTAGGTGGGTTAATGTACTCGAGATTCGTGCCAATTCGCAAAGGAAACGGGCTTAAAAACCGAGCTAAAATCGAGCTCAAAACACACGGTTAAAAACGAGTTCTTCGCTTTTAAAATCGATTTTTCAAATCAATTAATAAATTAAAATAAATGACTTTTCAAATCAAATATACTCATAAAATGATTTTTCAAATCAATTATTTATTTTATTTTCAATAAAATAAACTTGAGAAAATAAATTCAAAATAAAGCTTTAATTTAAATATCATTTAAATTAAATGAATAATGAATTCACTTAAAAAACACATTAATTTTAAATATCATTTAAAATAACAAAATGAACTTACTAAAAACATTAATTTAAATATCATTTAAATTAACAGAAAGAATTCACTAAAAACATTAATTTAAATATCATTTAAATTAATAAAATACTTCGTCGACGGCGCCCATTCCACCTCGTAAAACGAGCTCCAAATAATGACAATGACAACTAAAGAATACATGTGTCCTATCATCATCGGGTGTTTGTCGGGTTCTCTATAAATTCCAATATCGACGGATATGGGTATCTACAGAGCCCCCACTTTGACTGAGGCTTGGACAAGGCGAAAGTCAAAGTATACCCCAGGTCCCTTTCGACCTGAGGATTCTGCGGGTCGTTTATAGTCCATTAGACTTGCGTATATAAGCTCGACCATATAAGAAGATCATACCTGAAACTTCGTTGGGGGATTGACCCTTGCTTCTGTTGTGTCGAAATATCATCGTTGGTCATCGACCCATAAATTGCATAAATGGTGGATTGAGCCTTATCCTTAGGCGCCTACGTATCCGTTTCTGACGGAATCAAACCCGCGTCGTAGTTCGGCACTGCTGACACTTGCCCAAAGTTTATCATCTGCTGGCGTTCGTCCAAATTCATCATCTGTTGACATTTGCCCAAAATTTATCATCTGCTGGCGTTTGTCTGAATGGGACGGGACTTTCCGAGGAGGTTGCCGTCGCTTTCATCATTTGCTTTCAGCTGCGGAATTCTTCCATTTCATGCTCTTGTATTGAATTGAATTCTTGGTGGATGTCATCCTTTACATCTTGATAATGGTCTCTGAAGCCAACGGCTTCAGAGCCCCCAGTTTGCAATGGCTCTAAAGTCGAAGACTTTAGAGCCCCCAGTTGAAGCATATCCTGCTATATTTGAAACACAGAAAATGTACAAGCAATAATCATCACATAAGCACATTTGGATCATCGATCTTGAAATTGGATCATTTGAAATACTGGGTCATCGACCCGAATTTTGAATTTGAAAATTTTGAGTTATTGGGCCATCGACCCGAATTTTGAAATTGGCATCACTTGGAATGTTGGGTCATCAACCCGAAACTTGAGTTTGAAAGACTGGGTCATCGACCCGAAATTTGAACATGTTGAAAATTTTGAGTAATTGGGCTATCGACCCAAAAGATTGAATTTGAAACGAATCATAAAAAGTTTTTGAAATTTTTGAAATTTTGAAAGATTGGATCGTCGACCCTTGGTGGGTGAGCATGAAATGCGACTCAGACATTCTATATGACTCGTGAACAACGTGGGCGTAGCCCGCTACCGCAAAACAAAAAAAGAAAATAAAACCGTAAGTGTGCACGGGCTTTAATTCAAATATGGACTTGTCGAGGGTAGAAATGTAAATCGGCCGTTCCGGCGCCAAAAAGATGGCAAATGGGAATCACAAGGTCGCCGAACTTGGGACGGAGATATCGTATGGCATAGGCGTGCTCCCGAGGGCACATGGGAATCAAGATCACTTGGCATTGACAAGGTGGGTTAAACTCACAGAGGAACGACGTTGGCTTCGCCCAGACACTAAACACAGGTTAATCTTATGAGAACACGTAGACATCACATAGCACTCTTGTTGGGAACATTCTGTTACTCTTCTCCTCGCCTCCTTTCTTTTCAGCGAGTATTCATCATTTCTTGCCACCGCCTTCTTTCTTTTCAGCGGGCTTTTAATATTTTTCTTCCACGCCTTCTTTCTTTTCAGCGGGTTTTTGCTATTTTTCTTCCACGCCTTCTTTCTTTTCAGCGGGTTTTTCATATTTTATGTTCCCAACACAAACCTACATCTATATGACTCGGCATTTTTGCCTAAACCGTTAGATAAAGCTCATTCCGAGACTTGACACTACTCATCTGAACCTATATCCTCGTCCTAGCCTACGTCGAGTGCTAAGACTGAGAAGACTCCTAAGACCGACTCACAAAGACAGTGTGTGGAAACGGTTGGGTTCAAAGGCACACTCGGGCTCAGCCTTAGAAGGGAGGCTTGGTCCTCGCTTGAGTGTAAAAGATAGGCTGGGCCCTCGGGAGGAAATGACGATCCCTCCTAAGAAGCGCGCTAGACAGAACACAACTACCCCTCCTCCCCAGGAGCCTCGGTCAAAAGGCAAAGGGAAAAAGAAGATATAGGAGCCTTCGACTCCAATTTATTATTTAATACTACTACTTATTATCTGTTGCTAGTTGTTTTCTTTTTCTTTTGAAGGATGTAACGGGCATCGCCCGATCTTTAATAAGACTTACTATCTATTAAAAATTCCAGTTTCGCATAAAAATTTCATTTTATTCAAAGAAAGGGTCGGTTGTACTCTTTTAAAGAGCTGCCTACGTATCTGTTATCAACAGAATCAAACCGAGCTCGTAGTTCCACAAAACAAACGCGTTACAATCATCGATTTATAACGCACAAAAGCAGCGAAGCAAAAGTGCCGCGGCCTAGACTCGCTCACGAGCACTGCAATTCAAAATTTTATTTTATGACATTGAGAGTGAGTTCTAAGGATAGTATTTCTTCAGTTGATCAAAATTCGTCGGATTCGCAAAGTCATTTCCATCTAGATCTGTCAGTCTGACTGCGCCTCCCGATAATATTTTCTTTACCAGGTAAGGACCGGCCCAATTTGGCTTGAATTTTCCCCTCGGGTCGATTGGTAATAAAGCGCGCACAGACTTTAGGACCAAATCCCCATCTTTTATTCCTCGAGGTTTCACCTTCTTGTTAAATGCCCTTTGTATCCTTTTCTGATAGAGTTGAACATGGTGTAACGCATTTAGCCGTCGCTCGTCGAGCATGACCAGGGAATCATACCGGCTTGCGGCCCGATCGGCTTCAGGGGACCCGACTTTCTAACAGATCCTTAAAGAAGGTACCTCTAATTCGATAGGGCCGAATCGCCTCCATCCCATACGTTAAATAGAACGGAGTTGCTCCGATGGGTCGTGCGAATAGACGTTCTGTATCCCCATAGTGCGAACGGTATCTTTTCTGGCCATTCGCGATAATTGTCGGCCATCTTTCTGAGGATCACAGTGATTGTCTTGTTGGCGGCTTCCACTGCACCATTCGTTTGAAGTCGATACGGTGACGACTTGTGGTGTTTGATTTTATACTTTTCAAGTATTACTAGCGGTTTCACTGGAAGTGAGTGCCATGATCGCTAATGAGCTCATGCGGCACCCCATATCTGCAAATGATTTCATTCTGAATGAACTTTGCTACCTGCTTTGCTTGTAGAACCTTGTACGATTTCACTTCCACCCACTTCGTGAAGTAATCGATGGCGACTAACATGAAGCAATGCCCACCGTTCCCGATGGGTTGACCTTTCCGATAATGTCGATTCCCCATGTTGAGAAAGGCCATGGTGATGTCAAAGTATATAACATGATGGTGGCACATCTTGTATATTTGCGAAGATCCGCAATTATGGCGATGTTTGACATATTGGCGACAATCTGTCTCCATCGTGGTCCAATAATACCCTAATCTCATGATTTTACGAACCAGCATATGGGCATTCATGTGTGGGCCACACTCTCCGTCATGGACTTCTTCCATGACTCTTTTCGCATGATTGGTGAGTCTATGCATCGCAGAAGGACATTTTGCGCGGTCTTCTTGTATAATTGTCCGTCATTGGTTCTAACGAATTGAGCGGCTAGCATTCGAATAGCGCGCTTTCCGCGATTATCCATGTCGGTGGATACTCTCCCGATTCTTTAAACTTCGAGAATAGCATGATACCGTGGTTCGGCCTCGGTTTCTTCTATGTCTCCGATTACATTAACATAAGCAGGTGATGATCTTCGTTCGACACATATCGGCATAGTATCCATGTGATCGTGTATGTTGATCGGAGCGACTAGCTTTGATAGTGCATCAAAGAAACTGGTTTTCATCTCTAGGGAGGTGCACGTACTTGACATCGGCGAACAACTTTTCTAGTTCCTCTATTTTCGCTTGGTACGGAGCCAAGCTATCACTTCGGGTTTTCCACGTCCCGGCCACTTGATTGATCACTAGTGACGAGTCCCCATGTACTACAAGCTTTTTGATGCGTAACTCGAGAGCACTGTGCAAACCGAGTAGGCATGCTTCATATTCAGCCGCGTTATTAGTGACGTTAAAGTCCAACTTGATCGAAACAGGAACATGTTCACCTTCCGGTGAAATGAGTAGAACTCCTATCCCGTATCCCCTATAGTTCGATGCTCCATCGAAATAGAGGTCCCATGTATCATTGTCTATGTGAACGATATCTTCGTCGGGAAACGACCACGTATCCAAAACCTCGCTTTCTTCTATCGGGTTATCCGCCAGAAGTCTCGCAACCGCCCTTCCCTTTATCACTTTTAGCGGTACATATTTCAGGTCAAACTCGGAAAGCATTAAAGTCCATCTTGACACCTGCCGTTGAATCGAATCGGTTTTTCAAACAAGTATTTGATCGGGTCCATCTTCGAGTGGATGCAGACACTATGACTGAGCATGTAGTGCCGTAACTTCTTCGTCGCCCATACTAAAGCCAAACATGTCTTTTCGAGTTGAGTATACTTGATTTCATACTCCAAGAACTTTTTACTAATGTAGTAAATTGCTCTTTCCTCTTTATCGACTATCTGCGCCAGCATTGCCCCCATTGCAGTATCCGTGACTGTAAGATACAACAAAAGTGGTAACCCAGCCGTTGGTGGGCTGAGCACGGGAGGGGAAGATAGTATTTCTTTGATCTTATCGAACGCAGCTTGACAAAGGATCATCCCATACGACGTGTTCCCCGACCTTCAATTTCTTGAAAATTGGTTCGCATATCATAGTTAGCCTTGCCACGAACCGACTTATATATTGGATTCTTCCCAGGAAACCTCGAATTTCCTTCTCGGTTTTCGGGTGAGGCATTTCCATTATAGCCTTTATTTTTGATGGGTCCACCTCGATGCCACGGTGGCTAACGATGTGACCCAACAGTTTGCCGGATGTGACTCCGAATGCGCATTTTTGTGGATTCAACCTCATGTTATACTTGCGCAGTCGCTCGAAGAATTTGCGTAACGTACCAAGGTGGCCATCACGCTCCTTTGACTTGACAATCATGTCGTCGACATAAACCTCGACTTCCTTGTGCATCAAATCATGTAACAATGTTGTCGCGGTCCTCTGGTATGTAGCCCCTGCGTTTATCAACCCAAAAGGCATTACTTGTGTAGCAATAGGTTCCCCATTGCGTTACCGAACGCAGATCTTATGCATATCTTCTACCGCCATCTTAATCTGATTATAACCGGCGTATCCATCCATAAAGGATTGTAACGCGTGTTTTGCCGTGTTGTCAACCAGGATGTCGATGTGAGGTAATGGGAAATCGTCCTTCGGACTTGCCTTGTTTAAATCCCTAAGTCCACACAAACCCGAACTTTACCATCTTTCTTAGGCAATTTGGAATGACGTTAGCCACCCAAATCAAAGAGTATTCGACACCTTGATGAACCCAGCCTTGAGTTGCTTGTCGATTTCTTCCTTGACTTTCAAAGACCAATCTGTGTGCATTTTGCGTAGCTTCGCTTGATCGCTTATACCCCCGGCTTGATTGGGATCCTGTGCTCCGCAATTTCCCTATCAATGCCTGGCATGTCTTTGTAGGACCATGCGAAAACATCTTTGAACTCATGCAACAAATCAATGAACCCCTGTCTTTCAGTGGGACTTAAAGTAGTTCCTATTTTAAGCTCCTGTGGTTCTAAGGTTGTACCTACATTGATGGTTTCGGTGTCTTCAATGACCGAGGTTTTCTGTTCGTACTCTTCCAACCCTTTTATCAACTGTAGAGGTGGTTCCATTTCTTCTTCTTCTTCGTCTTCGACCAACTGTTCATCCTCGACCTCAGTCCCAATGTCATTATTAAAACAATCATTTTCAAAGTTTGAATTGCAATGTAAGTAAGACAAGTCGTAAGCAAACTGGTTCATATTATTATTGATTTGAAATTGCGCGAAATGCGCTAACATTTGAGCCAACTGATCAGAACTCAGTGGCGAGATAGGGGTATTCGGGACAGGCCGGAATACCACCATTAGGAAAAGGTGCATAGGAAGGGAAAGCTAGGGGAGGGGTATTTTCAACACCGACTCCTTAGACTCGATCTTAGGACCTATCTCGAGACTCGGACTCCGACTCGGACTCGGACTCGGAATCGGTAACATCATTTGGCTTGAACATCTCTCCTTCTCCCGTTGTCAACTTGAAAAGAAGTCCTTTGTTGTCAGTCCACTTGATTGTTTTCCGCCATCCCGTGTTGGTCCTAAGAGGATCCACATCGGTGATGAGGGTAGATGGGTCGAACCGTTCGCTTCTCAGGATCATGCTTACCAAATCTTCGTTTGGTGTTGGTGATTTCTTTTCTTCACCGAAAAGGAGACCCAAGGCTTCCTCGTCATTCATTGGATCCAGCTTGGTTTCTCCGGCATCACGGTCGTCGAATGTCTTCGAGGATGTAGTAGCGTCTTGGAATACTTCGATTCCTCGGACCATAAGGTTCTTCTTTGGGTCAAAGATAGGTTCGGGGAAGTCCATGCAAGGGAGTTCTTCCCCAGCTCTCACGAAGTGACCGTTTAGAGTTAGGTGATACGGTCCCATTTTGATATCTCGATCTTCGATCGTTCTTCCCCTCTTTTCCCGTAGATCTTTCTCAGTGGGCTCATATCCAAGCCCGAAGGTTACTCCTTTGGCTACGGGTGGTTTCAACTCGAAAGCCTCCTCCTTTCTAGGATATAATGAGAAACCGAAGTACTTCCCAGTTTTGAGAATCACCTCGCAGACATGACTTCCCGTATATAGATCCATATTTTCGGAGTTCAGCTCGATCATGTTGACAATCTCGAAACCACATGCGTCATTGGTAGCTTCGACCCTTACTTCGGAAGTAATGTCTCCTCCCGCTACGATGGTGGCGTGGCGTCAATGGTGACGGTTTTGCCATTGAGTGGGACCTTGATTTTTCGATGCAGCGTTGATGTTACGGCCCTTGTAGCGTGGATCCAAGGTCTCCCCAACAATAAGTTGAAGGATGAGCAAATGTCAATCACTTGGAAACTCACTTTCTTTTCCACTTGCCCAGTCTGTACTACTAGGTCGACAAGTCCACTCACTCGACGCACAGTGCCATCGAATGCCCGGACTGTCTGTGTAGTGGGGATGAAGTCATTCTTCTCCAAGCCCAGAATATGCGCCGTTTTCAGAGGGAGTACGTTGACGGCCGATCCGTCGTCAACCAAGGTCATAGGGATGTGCTTGTTGAGACATACAGTAGCAATATAGAGGGCCAGGTTATGTCGAGGCCCGAACGGTGGCAGATCTTCGTCGGAGAATGTCACGGCGTTGGTAATCGAGGCCGATTCTGGCGATGTGAGTGACCATGTCCGCAGGAGTAGTATTCGATGACACGGTCATGTTCATCAAAGCTTGTAACAAAGCTTGCCGATGTTCGAAAGAGCTCAGGATAAGTTGCCAGATAGATACGTCGGCCTTAGTCTTTTGGAGTTGCTTGATGAGGGAAGCCTCGGAGGTCGACCCTTCACCAAGAACTTCGACCATTGCCGGCTCCTTTTGTGGTGCCTTACTCGGGATATCCTTAGCTTTCTCCACACGATATGGGCGCCCGGATCTAGTCAAATGGTTTGACTCTAGGGCATCTTGCCTCACCTTTAAGATTTCTTCTTGGGTGTGAGGAATTATCGCACCTTTGACGAGGTAAACATCATCCTCGTCATCGGCCCAAACGCCATTGATTTCATTGCCGCTTCGGAGTATGTAGGGAGTACAATCGACAACAAAATCCCCGAATGTAATCTCGTTTCTCGAGTTTGGTAGGAATTCGGAGCAATCTACGAATATTCTTCCGACGAAAACCCCTTTTAGACGACATGGGCGAATCAAGTGAGAGTAATCGACACTATCTTCGGTAGAGACAAAGTTAGTGTGGTCGCCAAACGGATTGGTGACGTTATTGGGCTTTATGGCCGGGATTGGGAGCGTTCCGTTCTCAATCATGTCTTGAATTTCGTGCTTTAGTCTAAAGCACCTTTCGGTATCGTGTCCCTTCCCTTGATGAAAAGCACAGTAGGCATTCGGTTTGTACCATTTGCCTTGTTGTTCGCGGTGGATCCGGAGTTGGACCAATGGGCTTCAACTTTCCTTGGGCCATGAGCCTTTGGAGAGCATAGGCGTAAGTGCACCCGATATCGGTGAATACCCTCGGAGCTTGGCGTGGAGGCCTTTTTGACTGTCCATCTAGGAGATTGACGGTTTCAACAAAGTGGGCGCTGGGCGCTTTTTGCTTTAGATGACGAAGCCCCTTGGTATCCCTTTGGCTTTTCACAAAGAATTCGGACATCGTCCTCTACCTTTATCCCGATCCTTATCAATTCTTTGAAAGAACCAAAATTTTGGTATTTCGAGCATTACGGTAAAATGTGTCGTAAATTCTTCACGAACTTATCTACCATTTCAACTTCATCAGGCTTCTTAGCTAACTTCACGCTTTCAGCGCGCCATCTTGCGAGGAATTCAGTAAAGCCCTCTTTCTCCTTTTGCGTCATCACCTCCAAAGTTCTTATGTTGGTTTGAATCTCAACATTGTCAAGATAGTGCTTACGAACTCCACCGTAATATCTTCGAAAGTGGGGAAGTTCTTAAGGTCAAGATTGTAGAACCAAGCCTTTGGGTGTTCACCCGAGATTGGGCGAAAATTTCGAGAGCATATCGGCAGTACTCCTTCATGCTAAGTACCCTTTATAGGCCTTAACATGGTGGATGGATCTTCATGCCCTTGAACTTTGGGATGTCAGTGAGTACCATGTTCGTGGGCAACTTGTCCTGAACTGGGGCATAGGCCCTAGCATTCTCATAGTGGATATTCTTCCCTTGGGAGAGCTTCAAACGGTCCTCGATGAACTTGAACCGTTTCTCCAAATCAGTCAGAGGTGGAGTAGATGAAGAGGAATCTTCAACCAACTTAGACTCGATCACATCCATTCGGGTCATCATGAGGTTCACGGCCTCCGTGAGCTTGTTGATAGCATCTTCCATTGCTTGACGTCGGGTTTTGGGCGGCCTTTCTACAAGAAAACCCCGTCATCGAGTCAATATTTAAAGTAAGAGCCCCTTCACACTTAAGGACACGACCCCAACTTGACTCAAACAAAGACTCGACTTGAGATTGATTAACCAAAGGTTCGACTCACGGTTTGATTTAGACATCGGTTCATTTTAGACTCGACAAAACGACATGACTCAAACTGTCATAACTCGATTCTAAACTGGACTCGGTGTGACTAAACCCGTGATTGGGCTAACATAGCCCAGGGTTCGAGTGAAACGTCCATAAGGCCTAGCTTGGACGTTTTTTTTATGGACTATTCTAGACCAAAAGGTCGACCAACATGACTCAAAGCCCAAGAGGTGAGTTTGGGTGACCCAACAAGGTCGTGTTCTAGACTCTTGAAACAAACCCGGCCTAACACGGCCATGACCCGGACACGACTCGACGCATTTCATGCTTGGTTGAGGTTCGAGAAACATTTTGGATTGATTTTGAAAACGAATGATCGATTTGAAAAATGAGATTTGAAATGGGCATCATCATGCTATAAAAGCTTGTTTTGGGCCGAAATTCTAGTCCTATTTGGGCAGCATTCCGCGTTTTGAAAATCATGCTAGGTTTGAAAGTAAGTTGTTCAAAAGTTCGGTTTTGAAAAGGACTTGGGAATTTTCGAAAAACAAGACTCGGGAAAACACATTGCACATTGTCATTCTCATGTTATAAGGATGTATGCTCCTAGACATCTCTAGGTCTCGGCAAGTCTTCTATAAGAAGGTCTATGCCCTCCATCCTTTTGCGGTCTAATAGAGCGAGGTGTCTTAAGGTAAAGTACCTAGAAGATCGTCCCCACCCTCAATAACCACGCGAGGCGAAGTGGAAGCGAGCAATGTGCAGCTTCCTGGCATAGTGGGACGTCGCCCCCCACGCATCACGAAGAAACGCTGGGACGGCCCGGGTAAGTCCTTAAGGGTTTATGCATGAATCGTAGCACTATGAGTAATGTTTTACTTTCCAACACTTTCTTTTCAAGTTTCACCTCGGAGGAAAAGACCCTAGAAACACAAAGGTGTAACTAGTCCTCTTTTCCCCAAATGAGTCGCCAAATCAGTGGACAAGGCCCTCGAATCTGCGTCCGCGGGATCCACACCAGGCATAATCGACTCGAGGTTCTTTCGAATCGAATTAAGACCAATTAGAGTCGCCACCAAGTTTTATGGGAACTTGGAACCGTTCAAGTCAACTTTACACCTTTCATCAAAAAGCATAAAGCCCATCGACTACGAGTGATTAAAGATAAAGACTTGTACCCTATATCACTCGATTTGAATGACTCTCGTAATCCAATGGTATTTAGACGGATCCACAAACCATAGATCTTGAGTAAGGGGTGAGGGTACGTGTTGGGAAGCCCATAAGGACACCCAACCCCGCCCGTCGATAACGGCCTCTACTAAGTCAAGTGTCGGAGTTCAAACAAGGTCATAGCTACTGCGATATATGATATGCAAACATCGTTTTAAAACCCTAACATGTGACAACAATTTCTATGTCGTTTAATGCATGAATACTAACTTTGTCAAAGTTGTTTTAGCATGTTGGTTGATTTGAAATAAAAGATGCGCAAACACGGCTTAGGAGGAATGGGGGAGCCATTGGGATCTATCCTATTACAACCCAGGCATTTCATGCCGACACAACGAGAAATAAATTACAACTCAATCTAATTACAATAACTATCGTAATTACTTTGACTCAGATTACAATACAAACTAACAAAATACAACTTAAACTATTAAGTCTTAATAAACGAAAAAAATGTAAACAAAAAAGCTAAAGCTAAGTTAGACTAATTAAAGATGTTAGCCGAATTATTAGTTAATAAACAAATTAGATTAGAATTAAACTAATTAAATTAAAATAAATAAGTACAAAGGCTTGAAATAAATTAGGTACAACTTATTAATTAAATTGAACCCAACTTATTAAAATTATTCACCAACCCATATTTATTAAAATAGGATTAGTAAACAATTAAAGAAACAAAAGAAGAAAAGAAACTAAAACTGGCAGACCCGTGCAGTGCACGGATCAGAAGTCAGACAGACCCGTGCAAGGCACGGTTTTTGTAGAAAACAAAGTTAATTGCATTTTAATTTCGAAATCAGCAAAATAAATTACGGAAAAATTCACTAAATTAAATTTACATATTTTGAACCTTAAAAATAATAAAAACAAAATTTACAATATTAGAAACAAGTAAAACAAATTAAAGGTTAATTAATTATAAATTAAATTAAATAATTACGAACTAGGTTAAAAACAATTCTAATTTGTCAACGAGTGCAAATGGAAAGGTGTTAAGCACGCACTTCCATGCTAGCGAGAAAATTAGTGAAAAGAGAGATGCGTTCAATTAAGTTATAGAATTGTCATCGATTTTTAAAGCTATGTCGATGCACCCTAACATGTCTAATTAGGTTATTAAATTGATCTAATGTCATCTAAACGAGTTATATGTTAACAATCAGAGGTTAAACTAACATACAACGGGTCCTAGGGTATGTCGATTTGGCGAAAATGAAAAAGGGGTCGAAAGCGATGAAAGTTAGACAACTCGTTTTATTTATGCCCTACCTTGAACACGAGGATATGTAAATGAGACGGGGTGTACGACCGACAGAAGTAGCGGTTTCTTTTCCCATCTCAAGTCAACGCGGGTGTTCATGGTGGTACTTTAACTCATACTCGGACTAACTAGTTTCATAGTTAATTAAAACAAACGATAAACAAAACGAAAACAAACAAAAAAACAAACTATAAAAAAGGCATAAAAAAACGAAATAAAAAAGGAGAGAAAAGGGGATTTGATGCACCCTCAACCTACATGTATCGTTGACACCGTCTTGGGTCGTAATCGATGGTAGATTTTATCTCGAGAGGCCGTCGTCGACGAAGAATAAAGCAAACACGCGTTTTGGAAAGTTTCTGGACAGCGATTTTAAAACAGTGATATCTCCCTCGTTTCACGACGAAAATTCGATTCGAAAGATGTTTTGGAAACTAGAAAGAGAGGAGAACAAGGATCTTAAAGCAACCCCTGCTCGATTTGGGTTATTGGGCACGAAAAACGAGCACAAACAGAACTGGACAGACAAGAGTAAACCGCGAAAACAGAGTGTTATTTCACTCTGTTTTTCGAGGGATCTCGTGTACTCTCAAGGGCAAATTGGCTCGTAAATCTTTGTCTAATATGTAGATGGATGTTATGTGGTTAATTAGGAACAAGAAACTCGAATTTTTATGGAGTTTTGATGGAGGAACGAATGGGTTTTCGAAGAGGACACACAAACAGTTTAAGTTTGTGTGTCGGTTTTGTTTAGGGTTTTTGAAGGATGTTTAGGGTTTGTTTCTGAGGTTTAAAGCTTGTATGTGATGCTTGGATGTGTGGAGAACTTAGAGGAATGAATGTATGGTGAAGGGGTGGTATTTATAGGGAGTTAAAGTAGGTTAAAAGAGAGGAGGAGGCAGTCGGGTTCAATCCCGTATGGCTGCTGTCCATCGGTTTTTGTGAGGGTTTGAGGGGGGTTTTCTTGGTGATTAAGCAAGGATAATATGGGTAGGATACTAGGGTATGGGTTAGGGTTAATGGGTACGGGTCTTGGTAGTGTTTGGAGCGGGTTTGGGCTCGCGAATTGACACGCAAAAACAGGGGACTGCATTGGTGTTTTGCGGGCTGCTTGTGGCCTGTTTGGGACGAGAATTTGGGCTGCTTGTGAGGGGGTTCGAACATGGGTTGATGGGTATTGGTCTAGGTGGGTTAATGTACTCGAGATTCGTGCCAATTCGCAAAGGAAACGGGCTTAAAAACCGAGCTAAAATCGAGCTCAAAACACACGGTTAAAAACGAGTTCTTCGCTTTTAAAATCGATTTTTCAAATCAATTAATAAATTAAAATAAATGACTTTTCAAATCAAATATACTCATAAAATGATTTTTCAAATCAATTATTTATTTTATTTTCAATAAAATAAACTTGAGAAAATAAATTCAAAATAAAGCTTTAATTTAAATATCATTTAAATTAAATGAATAATGAATTCACTTAAAAAACACATTAATTTTAAATATCATTTAAAATAACAAAATGAACTTACTAAAAACATTAATTTAAATATCATTTAAATTAACAGAAAGAATTCACTAAAAACATTAATTTAAATATCATTTAAATTAATAAAATACTTCGTCGACGGCGCCCATTCCACCTCGTAAAACGAGCTCCAAATAATGACAGTGACAACTAAAGAATACATGTGTCCTATCATCATCGGGTGTTTGTCGGGTTCTCTATAAATTCCAATATCGACGGATACGGGTATCTACAAGATGACTCCTTGGGCCCGCTTCCTGATTTTCCTGAGGTACATTTCGTGAATTCTAGTCATCGTAAATGCTTTAAAAATTTAATGCGCTGTGACATTACTTCTACTAAATTCTTGTGTCGGACTTCACTTGAGAAACTGGGATTTACGAGCCTGTTGCTGAGTTGTTAAACGGGATGGGGATGACCGGGTTGACCACCATGCAGACACTGACCTACGAGCAGCTCACACTTGAGTTTTTCAGCTTGTATACCTTTTCAGCTGGTGCCTACGACACTGACCCGGAGAGCTCTTGTGTTTCCTTTCGACTGTTCGACCAGACCACTACCTGTACCATAGCTCAAATTGGGAGGCGGTTAGGTTTGTCTTCTCACGGCCATCAGGACCCTCCTCGGAAGGTCCTTGCTTTACTTTGGCCTACTTTGGCACAGACTCCCTTTAGCCAGCACCGACTAGCTCACATTCACCTTCCCCCGACCCGTTACTTTTTGCGTTTTCTTGGTGGGACGATTTTTGGCCGTAAAGAGCCTAACAACATTAACAATGTTGAGTTGTCTATTTTAGGGGGCTATTTAAACATTGATAGCACTGGCCCCTTTGTTTTTAACATTGCTTACTTGTAAGCTCAGCATTTTAATGCTGTCGGGCAGAAGGAGACGGGCACGATTTGTTGTGGAGACATAGCCTCTTTTCTCGCCCGTTCCCTTTTCACCGACTTCTCCAGAGGCTTGAGACACATAGATAGGGAAGCGGACTTAGATATTAACGTCATGCTGGCGATGTTTTGGTTATCTTCAGACCAACGGACCTGGAATATTTGTAGTTCCAGGTCCGTGACCCTTCCATTTCCCGACCAACCTCGTCTTCTACCTCTGTCCACTGTGACGGGTGGGTTGCATCCACCTCTACATTCTTACCACCTTCCACTTTTTGCTCCCACTGCTCCCGCTTCTAAGAAGCGGAAATGACCTGAGACTGGAGAGGGGTTCACACCGACTATGGTTGGGCAGTCATCCACACCCACGCCTACACCGACCCCTATCCCTACTCCTTCTGTGACACAGCCGGTTCTGCCGGCTAATTTTGTTCCTCCTACTCCTTTTGTGGCGCCTGAGGTCATGGACCAAGGGCGTCATGACGGTTTGTTACTTGAGATGTGCAGTCGCGTAGCTCATATAGAGCGGGACCAAGCATTTGTCTTGTTCCCTCTATACGAGTATCACATGAGGAGAAGACATCCCTTTCCAGATGGCTGGCCGCACCATTCTTTTTACCGGTACCCGGCGGAAGGGTACCCACAGCCAGAGAGCGAATCGGACACAGCTGAGCAGGAGGAGAGAGCTCGAGCTGAGGAGGGTAGGAGACGGGAGCAGGAGAGGGATCCTGACTACGTGGTGGTAGAGGAGGAGGAGGAGGAGGCTGTTGACGAGTAGCTGCTGGTCTACTCACTTCCCCAATTTTCTGGCTGGTTTGGGGAAGTTCGTATATTTTGTATGTATTTCTATTCTTTTCATTATTTTTCATCTCCTTATTTATTTTTTGTTTTCATTCATTTATTGGTTGTTTTATACCATTCCCGTATATATACTGCTGGTGTATGCTGGAGGACAACGGGGGCGTTGTCCGTTTTGGTTTGGGGAGGGTATTGCATCCTTTGAGTCTGCATTTGCATTTGATTTGCATTAAAGTTTATTTTTCGGCTTGCATTTGTACTTTATTTCAAAAATAAATCAAAAATCCCATAAAAATAGAAAATTTCGAAAAAAATTCACAAAAATTCACGTTTCATTCTGCATTTAGGTTGAGCCGGAACGGTAGATTTCCATGATGATTCTGCACTTTAACTTGTCATTTCACTTAAGCCGTGCATCTAATTGGCAGTTATTAGCTTAGTCATGCGCATAGTCTACGAGTTAATGTCAAAAATATAGCTGATTGTATAGACTTGACCTAATAAAATTGGTAAACTACTTCAAAATTTCTAAGTTATTAGAGCCGTATAACTAGTGTTATTCATGACCAGTTCATGTAGGAATTTGAGAGTAGTACTCCTTGCATAACATGTTCATCACTTTTGCACTTTTATGAAATTCGATTGCTTTTTGCTTGTATACATTCGGGTTTGTGATCGGTGTCACAGGCAGAGAGGTGCTTGCCATTTCCCCTTTCTTTCTTTTTTACCCTTTTAACTCCACGTTAGCCAAACTTAGCCTTTTGACCCATTAACTACACCCAAATTATGCCTGCCAGTCAAGCTAGTTTAGTGTACTTTTTGTGGTATATGTCTTATTGTTGCGAGTTGGTTTGTTCCTATTCATATGAAGTTGGTAGAAAAGAAAGAAACATGGGCAGGAAAATGAGAAAAGCATGAAAATGAAAAAAAATGAAATGAAAAAAAAAAGAGAAAGAAACGTGAGTTCAGAAGAAAGAAAGAAAAAAAAAGAAAAGGAAAATTAGAAAATAAAAAGTATAGACCGTATTAAAAAAGGGAAGTTTGTGACGGTCTTACTCCTCCGTTTTTATTTATATCTTTTTGAGAAGATTGTGTATTGGTTAGTGAGTTTTGTGCCAAAGAAGGGCACTTGTATTTGATTTCTAATCAGCTATGAATTGGATGTTCTTATATGGTCTTGTTTAGGTGCTAGCTTGACGCTTTACCTCCACATATCCCATAATCATTTTGCCGTTTCTTACCTGTTGCGTCACTTTACCATAACTATTGTAAGCCCTCGGCTGTGACAGACATTGTTGTTTGGAATGTATGTACGGTAGCTAGAATCGTCTATCATTTTTGTTGCATGCATGTTATGTGGGTCGCAGTTTAGGTGAGTGACTGTTTTTCCTCTTCTTCTCTTACACATTTATATTCACCCTTTGCTTCATGAGAGAAGAGTGACCCGTGAGAGTCTGATTTTAAAGGTCTTGCAAGGTCAACAGGCCAGCTTATTTATAGACATCATACAATTCGTTTGCGCTTGACTGTTGTAGCTACAACTGTTAGTTTTGATTGCATTAAATGGTTTAAGTGGACAAGTTATAGCGAGCTCTGAGTTTTCATATCCGTTCCATTAGTTTGCATTTAATTTACTCGAGGACGAGTAAAGGTTCGGTTTGGGGAGGTTTGATACGTGCAATTTATATAGACTTTTTAGCCTCTTATTGCACGCATTTCTATGCCATTTACATTGCTTTGTATTGCAAAATGCCCCGAATTGGCTACTTTTGTTTGTTTTATCTTAATTGCAGAAATGGACCTAAAAGTAGTAGAATCGAACCTTGTTCGTCCCACTTAGAATGCATTTTATGGAGATGGAGATTTAAAGCAGAAGTCGTACCTCAGGAAGCGTGAAGGAAGGTCCTAGGAAGCTAACCAACGAGTGTCAAGGCTGTTTTCAGTGGATATCTACTCGATAGAGAGCTTTTAGAGGTCGATCGAGTGGTTTGGCAACTGCAGGTGTTCGATCGAGTGGTTCTTGAACTCAATCGAAATGGGCTAATTGAGAAGTGTTCGATCGAGAGCTGCTTTTGCTCGATCGAACGGTTTTGCTGAAGATTCAGTCGATCGAGTAGTTTGAAAAGGCTCGATCGAGTGACTATCTATTTTACACGGGTTAATTAATTCGTGTTAGGTTTTATGTTAATTTTCGCTTCCCTATAAAAAGGAAGTCGTCATTAGGTCATAAACAACTTTTCATACGCTTAATACTCTCTTTAATTACTTCTATTAATTACTACTGCTACTTTGTTCTTTACGCCAGATTCACTCTCTTGTAATCTCTCTTTCTCTTTCTCTTAACCTTAATCTAATCTTTTGCTTGCTTTAATCATTGTTCTTCTTTATTTTATTGTCTCTTGATTTTTATTCTATCGTTAATATTGTTAGTTTACAATTCTTCTCTTAATTCTCTTTATCATGCCTCTTATTAGCGCATTCATCGTTATTGCTGTTAAATCCGATAGCATGAGTAGCTAAACCCCTCTATGTTAGGATTAGAGGAGCCATGGTAGTTATGTGACGATGTTGTGAATAGGCTAGATGATTAATTGTGAGAACCTGTGACCATAGCAATATAACTGTAATATGTTTAGTTGAGTGCACGCTTCTAAATAAATTTAATTTGGTTAAATTTGCTCCTAGATCGGAAGATTTGAACAAACAGACCTGCTATGAATAGTAGACAACTCTAATGAGGACGGAAGTTAAGTTAGTTGTAATCTAGGGTGGATAGCGGACCGGAAGAACCTTTCCCTTGCCCTTCTCACGGTAGATTGTCTAGACTATTTATAACTGAGTTAGTGAATTGCCATGGTAAACCGAAATCCTGACATACCTCTCCTTATCTGATCAATATTAGCTTTTTCTCGCCTTTATTGCTCTCCATTTTATTTCTCTCACCTTACATCTTCAGTAGTTTAGAAAACCAATTTTAAAACCCCCAATTCTGAACCGACAGACGTACTTAGCAGATAGATACTTAGCCTCCCTATAGAGGTCGACCCTACTTACCGCTAGCTTCTGTTAGTAGTAATAGGTATTTATTTTTGGTACCTAACAACGGTATCAGGAGGGGAGAGAGTCGACCAGGGTAGAGGTGTCGTGGTGGTTGAAGGTGGTGTTTTTCGGCGGTGGTCGCTGGAAACACGCGAAAACAGGAGTGATTGCTTGTTGTTGTTGCTGCCGGTGTTGGGTTGTTGCTGGGGTGTTGTTGATTGGGTCGAGTGAGTGAGGGACCACCCCTAGAACCACCGTGGGTTAGTGGTGACAACGGTGGTGGCCAGAGGTGGTGTGGTTTGGTCTAGAGGATGGTGTCAGGTTTTTGGTATTGTTGGTGTCGTTTGTTGTTGTTAGGGCTCGTATTTGGCAGCCGAATGTGGTGATTTTGCAGGTGTGGGTCAGACAAGGTGGTGGTGGTCAGTCGTGATGGAGTTTGTGGTCACGGTGGGGCTGAGATTGTGGTGTTGTCGTGGGTATGTCGGGGTTTTAACGGGGGTGTTTGTGGGAAGTTTAACATGCTTTAAACCATGGGTTATGGGGGATATTTGGTTAATTACCAAGACGTGTTTATGCGGGTGTTCTTGGGATTTGAATTGAGTGTTTGGGTAATTGTTAAAGACGGGTTTTAATTAAGGCCATTTGTGTAATTATAACTAATGAATATAATTAATTTATATAAATCAAGTTAATTTGTACAATTAGTAATTATAATAATTAATTGTCTAGGAGACAGAGTTGTGAGAAGCTGTGTTAATTAGATTTCTATTTACTCGGATTGCTTTTATGGCATTTGCTTGGCAGGTAGGATAATCTTACTCAGCTATGGTGTTATTCTCATTTATTGTGATGTGTTATTGGATTGGTTGGATGCGTTTTAACTATTGGTTTATATTGCTATCAGTTTGGAATATTTGAGTTGGTTTATTATATTGATGAGAGATTGGAATTGTGAGTATTGGAAGGTCCCATGTTGGTTCTGCAGACCATGTCTCTGGTGGATAACGTTTATGAATTATTGGAATGCCCCAGGCTTAGTCTCTGGTGGATAACGTGGACAGTTGATGTTGAGATAAGACATGTTGACAGTTGCGAGATTGTATTGTTGCTTTGTTATTATGATGTATTTTATCCTACTCAACCTCGGTTGACAGTGTATTCGTGAACACCTGTGATGAACCGTAACTAGGGAGCATATTTGACATGTACTTGAACTAGCTGACTCGGGAGCTTATGGGGATGCGTGACGACTCGGCCAGTGTACCTAGAAGTCTTGATCATATAGTTTATTAGTCACTTTATTTTATTCCGCTGCGAGTTGTAATTAATTTTATATTGAGTTTTTAGTTTGGTTAATTTGCAATAAACATGTAATCGCTAAATTTTATCTAAAGTACTTTGGTTTATTGTACTTTGTTATGCATTACCTCAGGAAACTGAGATGGTAACGCTCTCATTTACTTGGGAGGCCTAACTAAAGGCTCTTGAATAAATTGTTGGAATATGTGTCCTCCGACAATAATGCGATCACAATTGTTGATCATGATGATCACATGTTTAAATCTCATTTTAAAGAATATAATTGGGAAGTAATATTTTACTGTCAACTGGTCTACACATATCGATAATGATTGGCTGACTAGAGTTTGACATTACTGTCGTGAGACGGTGGTGACCAGTTGATCCCCTTAGGTCATACTTAAAGGATAACACTCTTAATTGATCATTTAATTGATCGTATGACGATACGGGTCAACTAAATTACTTAAAATTGACGGACGATTTTGGAAGTAATATTTACGTGTCTCATTGTAATTTGATTAAATGAGATACGGTCTAAGTAATCGAATTGTTTCATTACTTAGATGAAATTATTGTTTAAGGAAACAATTGCATTTGAATGAATAAATTATTATAAATACAAGATGTTGTGATTTATAATTGGTAAAATATTTTGGTACAAGTAATTGTGAATTACTAAGTCGATTTTTGTATATGACGTATTTTTATTAATACGTTGATTTTTAATATGTTAAAAATACATAACAATTTTATGTGACATGTGACATGTGACAAATTGACAAAAATAAAATGGAGTCCATTTTATCTATATGTACCGAAATTAAGGGGAGGATTAGGCATATATTGTGTTGATTATGTTAGTGGTAAACATAATCATTTCCTACTAAACATAGCCATGCAACACTACTTGCTTTTGTGAAGACCTCCTAGTGCATGCATTGGTCCCTTCTCTTCCCCCCTTTACCCGGTTTTCCATGGAGTAAAGCCAAGGGTTTTTGCTCTATATTTTATCTTATACACTACATTAAAACATTACTGTATCATCATTCATTCATCATCTAAAATTAGAGTTTTAGAAAGATAAAAACTTCCTTCTCCTCCTTCTCTCTTGACCGAAATAATAGAGAGACCAAATAATATTTTTGGGTTAATTTTTATACAAAATTAGTATTATTCTAGTAATAATAATATTAGTTTTATTAAGTTGTTATCTTGGGTATAATACTTTTGGGAGGGATTCTCTTCTTGAATCCTTGTTCATCCAATTAAGGAAAGCTCAAGAACAAGAGAGTAGGAGAACTCTCTTGTGCCCTTTGATCCGAAAATATCAATGTTAGATGATGATTTCTTCTTTAATTATATTTTGTTTGCATGCATAAGATCACCTTTTAGTTTTATGACTAAATTAAAATTATAACATATATGAATATGTTGAGTAAAGAGATAAAGATTTCTAACATAAATAGGGGTGTTTCAGTTCGTATATGTTTTCAAATTGATAAGCCACGTTAAATCTTGACGTCCCTATATTTAATGGTGATTTTTGCAAAGTTGACCTAAGTTTCTGACAAGCTGCTGTTAAATTTATGTTTGAACCAAACAAGTTGTAAAATTCATTATAAATTGATCTTATGAGCTTTGAACATGATTCTTTCTCTCATGATTTGTTGTCTCTCTGTATTTTCAAAAAAGTATAAACACTCAAGAAATAATTAAGCTATTATTAATTATTGATTTTTGAAAGTTACAGAATAATTTTTTATTCTTGAAAATGTAGGTTTTATGGCTAAAGATGAAATGTGTGACAAGTATTTTAAGCTTATTAAGTTTGGGGTTATAGGCCCGGATTTGGTTTTTCAGTCACGGGCTAATGTTGTTGAAAGATCGTCGGATGTTATAGATGCTATGGAGAAGAAATTTGACTCGTTTATGGCGAGTATGTTCGAGAAGTTGGAGCCACAAGCCTCTGTTTTGGTTAATGTGGCCTCAGGTTTAGGGGCTTCTTCAAAAAATGCTGGGGTTAGCAATAGAGATGTGATGGCATGGATACGTGGTTTAGAAGGGCGGGTTAAGATGATGGAACAAATTTGTCCGATGTCCGTCATGAGATGATACGCCATGATCATCGTATGCATAATTTGGTTAGTCAAGGTGGTGCTTTGTGAAACGACGGGTGATACCTGTCGTCTAGTACCCAAAATAAATACCTAAAACAACTAACAGAAGCCAGTGGAAGTAGGGGTCGAATCCACATGGAGGCTATGTCACTGTATTGGGGGTTTGATTTTGTCACTGTATTGGGGTTTTGATTTTGTATTCGGGGTTTGATTTTGTCACTAAACTAAAACTAACTAAAGCAGGAAGAGATTTAAGAGTCTAACTATAAAGAGAAGGGAACTAGGTTTGTTGGTTCATCAATGAATGTCAGATGGTCACAGTTTAGGTCATATATCACTCGCGTGTACCAGTCAAATGGGCAGTGGATACGCCTTTTCGGTCCTCTATTCACCCTAAAATACTACTAACATAACTTTTGCCCTCATTAGAGTATTCTAAAGAATGTAGCGGGTCTCACTCATTCCAATCTTTCGATCTAGGTCGGGGTTTGCCAAAAATAACTAGAACAATTATGTGCATTAACCTTCTAATTATCATTAAATGCTATTTGAAACAACAAAGACATGATAGCAACAAAATATCTGTAAACCTAATTCGCAACTAACAACAGTTCATTGAATCCCCTAAATCCTAGCAGAAGAATTAGCTAAACATAACGATAATAGCGAAACTAATACTAACAAAAGCAATAATAGATAATAACATGATAAAAGATGAAGAGAATTGAAATAATAAGAACTAAACTAAACAAGGAGAATAAAGGAGTAGAGGAATAAGAGAAGCAAAAGGAAAGATTTAGTACTAGAAACTAAATTAAATAATCTAAAGAAAAGGAATTACATAATTTAGATCCGGCAAAAATAGAGAGGAAGAACTAAATAATAAAAGTTTTTAAGTTGTAGAAAAGTGATGAAAGGAGTCCAGGGAAGAGATCCCCCATTAATGACCTAATTATCTCTTTATATATTAGAGAGATTATTATAAGATAAGCTAAAATAAGGTAAACTAGAGTCTCGACTAAAATAAAGCTGCGTCCGACTTAGTAGGCTCTCGATCGAAGAGTAAGGAGGTCGATCGAGAGGTTTGATGGTGAAGTGGTCGATCAAGGAGTAATATGGTCGATCCATTAGAGTAGTTGGTCGATCGAAAGGCTAGAGTGGCCAATCGAGAGGAATTGTGTTCGATTGAACTCAGCGCGTACTTCTTGCTTCGCGCACTGAACTTCAAATTGCCGCCATTGCTTCGTTACATGGAAAAATCAGGCGTTTTTGGTGGAGTTGGAAAGATAAGAGGATGAGCTTTCATTTCCAATTGGAATCACCTGGATATCAGTTGTAGAACTCTAGTTATGGCTCCTCAAAGTAGGCACTAGTAATTTGAAGCTCTTCCTTTGCTCGCCTAGCTACCTTACTTCTACGCGCATCACAATTAGTAGTTTCTAAGCTCCGACTCAACTCATCTCCTAAATGCATGCATAGGGACATGTTATAAGCTTGATTTCGCTTCTCTTTGGTTCATTCCTGCTAATAGGACAAGAGAAACTAAAGTAGACAATTCGGGGGACATTTGTAACTTAATACTACAAAATATGCATAGAAATGCGTGCAAATAAGGCTTAGAAAGACTATATAAAATGCACCCATCAATTAAACGAAGGCGAGCTGTTAACAAAGTGTTCCAGATTGCTGATAATTTGAATGTTCTTCATGATGAGCCTGATGCTATTAATAGAGCATTTGAACAGTATTATAAAGATTTGTTGGGTTCTGCTCATGAGGTGACACAGGTTGATACTCAAGTGATTCAAAGGGGGGTTGTGCGGGGATGCTCATTTGTCTATTCTGCTCAAGCCTGTCCTCCCCCGATGAAGTTAAAGCCGCAATGATGTCCATTCCTGGAACTAAAGTCTGCTGGTCCGATGGTTTCTCCAAAGAAGTTCTTTAAAGATTCCTGGGAGGTGACTTTGGGATCTTTGTTACTCGAGCTGTGATGGATTTTTTTGATCATGGGAAATTATTGAAGCAGGTGAATCACACTATTTTGACACTTATTCCTAAGGTGGAGATGCCCACTTTGGTTACTCAATTTCGCCCAATTGCGTGCTGCAATGTGGTGTATAAATGCATTACTAAGCTTCTATGTAATAGGTTGAGTTGTGTTCTACCTGATATTGTGAGTAGTAATCAAAGTGCGTTTGTGAAGGGGAGAGATATTGTTGAAAATATCTTAATATGTCAAGATTTGGTTAAATTGTATGGTAGGAAGACATGCTCCCCTAGGGTTATGATGAAGATTGATTTGCAAAAAGCGTATGATAGTGTGGAATGGGAGTTTGTAAGGGGCATGATGCTTGCTTTGGGCTTCCCCGCGTATTTATTGAATGGGTGATGGAGTGTGTTACTACCACTTCATTTTCCATTGCCCTTAATGGAGATACTTTTGGCTACTTTAAAGGAAAGAGAGGCTTAAGGCAAGGGGATCCCATGTCGCCTTTGCTTTTCACTTTGTGTATGGAGTATTTAAGCAGACTCCTTGTTGTTGCTCAAGAGAGGCCGGGGTTTAAATTTCATTCTCTGTGTGGGAGGATCAAGTTGACTCATCTTTGTTTTGCGGATGACTTGCTCCTTTTCTGCCATGGGAGTAAACATTCTGTCTCAATTCTCCTTGAAGCATTTGCTCAGTTCTCCAAAGCTACAGGTCTTCAAATGAATGTCAACAAATCTAATATTTACATGAATGGGGTGGATGATTCTACCAAAGTGCTATATTGGACATCACCGGAATGAGCATAGCCGGACTTCCGTTTAGATACTGGGAGTGCCTATAACTTCTAAGAAACTTTCGTTACCTGGATTGTGCTATTTTGGTTGAGAAGATTGTTGGGAGAATCAGAGCTTTGGGTGCTAGGAAACTCTCCTATGGGGGTAGACTAGTGTTAGTTCAATCTGTCTTGTCTCGATTACATAACTATTTGGCCAGGATTTTTGTGCTCCCAAAACCGTCCTTAAAAACATTGATGCGGTGTGCGGGAATTTCCTTTGGCAAGGCACTGAGCACTATGATAAAGCTCCCTTTGTGGCATGGGAGAAAGTCTGTATGCCAAAAAAGAATGGTGGTTTGGGTCTTCTCAATTCTCAATTGTGGAATATTGCGACCATTGGGAAGTATATCTGGTGGATTGCTTCTAAAAAGGATCACCTCTGGGTTAAGTGGATTAATGCAATTTATATGAAAGGGCAAGATCAAGATCGTATAAACCTCCTCTTTCGCTAGCCGGGGCTTGGAAATGGTTGTGCAGGGTTAAGGATAGGATGAAAGTAGGGTATTGTGATGATGGGTGGATCGGTCGGGGCAATACTGTGCAGAAGGGTATAATCGGCTTCTACCCGAGGTGAATGAGGTTACTTGGCATCATCTGGTTTGGACGAGGATTGCTTTGCGTAAGCATCGCTTTATAGCCTGGCTTGGTCCGCAATGCGAGCTGCGACTCGTGACAAAGCTAATAAGAAGAGCTCTCCCTGTACCTCCCGCTTGTCTTCTCGTGTGATCTCGGTAAATGAGTCTCACACTCATTTGTTTTTTGATTGTGATTATAGTATCGGTGTGTGCATTTGGTCTCGGCTTGGTTGGGGGTGGATATCCCGTGTCGAATCTTTTGCTAGGTGGTGGAGTACTCGCAGATTCAGGTCGTTGTTATTCAAGAAGATTGTTGGTGCGGCCATCTGCGGATTGATTTATCATATTTGGGAGGCAAGAAATCGCTGTTTACATGACGGTTGTCTTGTTCATCCTGGGGGTTTAGTTAAATGCATTAGGAAAGAGATTTGTCTTCGTATTCATAATATTGTTAGTAAGCATGTGCAAGATAAACATTCTAGTTTGATTAGGAGTTTAGCCTAGTCTTGAGGAATGTTGTAAAATGTTGATGGTTTGTTTAATATAATGGCTTACATTTTCACCAAAAAAAAAAAAAAAATGCACCCATCAAACCTCCCCAAACCAAACTTTGCTTGTCCCCAAGCAAACTAAATGCAACTAACTAATGGAACGGAATAGAAAACTCAGAGCTAGCTACAAATCGTCCACCTAAACAATTTTAATGCAATGAAATCAACACTACAACAATAGTGTCAATGCAAACGAGTTATAGAGGTTTTCGTAAAAGTAGCTGAACCGTCGACCTTTCAAGACCTTCAAAATTGGACTCTCACGGGTTACTCTTCTCTCAATAAAGCAAAGGGTAAGCATATATATGTAAGAGAGAAAGAAAGATAGTCGCTCACCTAGACTACGACCTACATAAACATGCATGCAATCTAATATGACAGACAATTCTAGCTACCGTACACATACACTCCATCCAATCAGGTCCTATCTCATGCCGAGTGCTTATAAAATATGGGAAGTGAGATAATGGGTAAGAAGGGGTAAAATAATTTGGGATATGTGGATGTAAAGCGTCAAGCAAGCCCCTAAACAATACCAATATAACAACATCCACTTCTAATCCTTCTCAACTTGAGCACAATTGCCAATGAGGCATAATCTCACTCAACCAAGTATGACATTAACTCCTCATATGATAAAAATATTGCATAGGAGTAAACCATTTCCAATTTTCCAATTCTTTTTCAATTTTTTCAACTTTCTTCCTCTTTTTTTTCATTCTTCACGGCTTTTTTTTCTTTTTCTTTTCTTTCGATATTTCTCTATTTTTTTTTTTTTTTCAATTTTCTTTCTTTTCTCCTCCTTCTCATTATTTTACCAACATCTTCTTTCAAAGCAGACAAAACCAACAATAAAATATACCCAACAATTAACTACTAAACTAGCTTGACTAGGGTAGGCTTAAGATTTGGATTGTAGTTAAAAGGGGTCAAAATAAGCTAATTTGGCTATGTGGAGCTCATGGGTAGTAATGAAAGAAGGGGAGATTGTAAGCATTCTCCTACATGTGACACTAGCCACTAACCCGAATGTATACAGGCAATAAGCAATTGAATTTTATATTTATGCAGTTTGATGTTACATGCTATGCAAGGAGTACTAGTCACAATCCTATATGAAACTTGTAATACTACGGATTTTTATAAGCTAATTACTCGACCGAGTAGAGCCTACTGGCCGAGTAGTGTCAAGAGTGTAGTCTGTTTGGGTTCTGCCGAGGAATACTCGGCCGAGTATAGTGAATACTCGACCGAGTAGAGGATACTCGGCCGAGTATATACTTTACTCGACCGAGTATCCGGTCTGGCGAGTAATATTTCAGCGGTTTGATGCGGGAATGTTTAGGGTTATTTAATATTGAAAGTCAGTTTCTTAACGTCATTTACAACCCTAATCATTTTAAGATTACTCTAATCACTCCCTAATCCTCCACTGTGTGTGTGCAATCGTCGTAGTCCTTGCGTTCAATCTTTCATTCTACTGTTGGTAACTCGTTATTACCCATGTCATTTATGTATTTTGAGGGTTTAATGTATATAGAGAATTCGGGAAAAAGGGTATTGTGCAATGTGTGATTGTGCTATGTGGTTATTGTATAGGAGAAGACTTCGTAGAGGAGCCTTTCTGATTGTTTCGGTTTTCGTATTGTTGTTGTTGCTAAGGTAGGGTTTCTCCTACTCAGTACTGTTAATTGATTGAGACTACATATGTTTCATAATTGTTGTTATCTGCTGATCATTGGAGGATGGGTGTTGTGGTGACGATGTTGGTGTGGTTGTGTTGTGACGATTGTGGTGTTGTGACAGCTGTGATGTTGTGTGTGTGTGTGATTGTGGTGGAGTCACTTGTGGGAGTGGCTTTACACCCTAGTTCGCCCTCCGTGGAACCCGCCACGGGAGGGGATGTGCACATTAAGGGACAGGGATTGTTAGTCGCTCGTTGATGAGCTGGACTAGGTGGGGATGGGCTGCGGTCACCCACTGGCGGAGTGGATTACCTGTTGCGAAGGGTAATCTGGCAGGGCTACACAGTTTGGTGTGTAGTCGGTTACTACGGAGGATGATCAGCCGATTGCATTGTTTATTTGTCTTGTATTGATTGAATGGTACTGACCCCATTGTTGTTGTTTGTGGTATGTGCTGTGTTCCATTCGGGATGGTGAGCAGGTTTGACAGGTATTGCTTTTGGTGAGCTTGTGAGGTCATGGAGGAGTCGTCTTCACCAGTTCTAGCATCAGAGTCTTGAGTCTTAGTTATGATATTGTAGTTGTCAGACATTGGATTTATTTTATTGGTTTGGATTGGATTTTGTTAATGTAAACATTTACACTCTTCATTGTTCTAATAAATGTGTTAGGACAGACGCTTTTGATATATATTAACCTCGGACAACCGAGATGGTAACACACTTTCATGGCTAGGTGGTCCTGGTAAGGCACCTTGGTATGAGGGGTTGTTACAAAGTGGTATCAGAGCCGAAGATTCTGGCACCTAAAACAAATGAACCTAATGAACTTAAGGAGTCTAAATAAAATGAACCTGGGGAGTGTTGTTTGGAGCTACCGCAAAGACTTGAGAGACGTCCCGGAGTCGCAATTTGGCCCTCACTAACTCGAGCCGGTCACATGGGGAAGTGTGTTGAGAGTTGTGTCATATATATGCATGTATGTGAAGGTTAATGGTGGAAATAAGTGATGGTCAGAAATATGTATGTGAATTCGTATACATGGTGAATGATAAAGTAGTAGAAGAGACGAATATGTGAAATTTGATGAATCGGTTTTAGCATGAGAATGATTGGCATGATTAGGTGTTTATTATGTGGCATTAGAATCCTAACGTTATATGTTTGATTGTGGGACAGAAAACATGGTAGAGGACACTGTACTGTTTTAAACCGTCTTTAGCATGACTCGGCCGAGCAGGGCAGGTACTCGACCTAGTATGGGGTACTCGGCCGAGTAACCAGGAACTCGACCGAGTGTTGTGTGGCAGTAAGCAGCAGTTGCTACTGAATGTGTTTACTTTACCGAGTATTTAGGCATACTCGACCGAGTAGAGCATACTCGACCGAGTGTTGTTTATACTCGACCGAGTATGCGTTTTGTGAATTTGAGGTAGGCTACTAGAGTCGACTACTCGACCGAGTATCAGTGATACTCGATCGAGTAGTCTTTACTCGACCGAGTACTGTCTGGTACTCGGGCGAGTGCTTCTTTGGCAGAAGATTATTACATTTTGAGCCGTAGGCTTTCGTGCTTACGTTTCTTGTCTCTTATCAGCTCAAAATGCCACCTAAAAGAACTGCCGCGCAAATCAAGCTTCAGAGATGACCATTGATAAGATTGCTCGTATGATTGAGTAACAAGATGCTCTTCTTGAGGCTCTTAAGAATGTAGGAAAGGGGACGGAGAAGCCGGTGGATGCTACTCAGCTTAGCATCATCATTGCCCGCTTCAACCTTCCCACATATGAGCGTGTTGGGGAACCAAAGCTGCTTGAGAAATGGCACCGTGAGATGGAAAGTCTCATTGAAGTGGTCAAGTGTCCTGATGATATGATCGCTGAGCAGGTAGTATACTACCTGAGAGGTGAAGCCGCCGTGTGGTGGTAAAACATCAAGGAGGATGCTAGAGCCTACTACCAGGCTGAGGGTCTGGGAGCTATCCCGTGGTCAGGGTTGAAGAGCGCTATGAGAGAGCAGTTTTTGCCGGAGCATATCCGACACAAGATGAGATCTGAGTTTGATTCCTTTACCATGTCAGAGGAGATGACAGTCACTGAGTACTATCATCGGTTCCCAGAGCTATCTCGCTATGTTGAGGATATGCAGTTGGGACAAAGGGGTTTGGCTCTCCGTTTTGAGAGGGGTCTATCTCCCAAGATCGTGAGCCGTTTGCCAGCTGGGGTTGCTACTGACCTTAAGGAAGTGTACCTGAGAGCGGGCCAAGCTCAGAGGATGGTAGATCTCTCAAAAGAGATTTTTTGAAAGGGCTGCTGCCGAGAAAAGGAAGGCTGATAGTGGAAACAACAATCAGTCGGGCAACAAGAGGGGTAACTTCAATCACGCCAAGGCTTTTTCTGGTGGAGCTAGTTTCTCTGTGGGATCTCGTGGTTGGGGAAAGACTGGTGGTCGGAGTTTGAGTGACAACTCCAACCTTACATGCTTCAACTGTGGTGGTGTAGGCCACAAGAGGCGGGATTGCACAAGTGGCAAGACCGGCGCAGGTTCGGGAGCTTATCAAGGGAATTTCTCTCAGGGGCCGACTCAGAGCTTTGCTAGTAACCGACCGGGTGGATCATGGGGCAACAGAGGTAGACAGAGTAACTAGGGTAGTTATAACCGCAGCGGTGGTTGAACTTATCAGCGTCAGAACAACAGCGCCACCTAGGATTCGGCAGCCAAGCCGAGCACCTCCAATGCTTCGGTCAAAGGGGGAGGACAGAAAAACAGTGGGAAGCTCTTCATGATGGACAAGCAGGAAGCGCAGAATGATGAACATGTAGTCACCGGTACCTTTCTTGTTCATAATGTACCGTCTTTTGTTTTGTTTGATTCGGGGGCAACAGATTCTTTTGTGTCTAGGAGTCATGCCTTGTCTATGGGTTTGGGGAAGTTTGAGGTTGTAAAGGATGACGTGTTCATACCATCTGGGGAGTCTGTGTCGTGTCTCAAGTTGAATAAGGGAGTGTCTATTGTAGTTGGAGGGGTAGATTTACCGGTAGACTTGTTAGAGTTTCCTATGGATGGGTTTGAGGTGATTGTCGGGATGGATTGGTTGGGTAAGTATGATGCCAAGATAGATTGTCGACAA
The DNA here is from genome assembly GCF_048544455.1 of Silene latifolia. Lineage (NCBI taxonomy): Eukaryota > Viridiplantae > Streptophyta > Magnoliopsida > Caryophyllales > Caryophyllaceae > Silene > Silene latifolia. The sequence goes on along the minus strand of NC_133537.1, from coordinate 97,369,353 downwards.
AAGAAAGTGTCGTTGAGAGGTCCAAAGGGTGTTAGGGTGTCCTATAGAGGGTTTGTGGTAAAACCTAAGTGTAAGTTCATAGCTGTGATGACTTTAAAGTCATATCTGAGGAAGAAGTGCCCCTTGATTCTTTGTCATGTGAGAGATGGCCGGGTAGAGTCACAATCAGCTGCTGAGATACCTGTGGTGGGAGAGTTTGATGATGTCTTTCCGGAAGAGATACCGAGTTTGCCACCGAAAAAGGATGTTGATTTCAGTGTGGAGCTTAAACTAGGAACAAGTCCTATATCCAAAGCACCTTACCGTATGGCACCTAAAGAGTTAGCTGAGTTGAAGAAACAGTTACATGAGTTGTTAGACAAGGGTTATATCCGGCCAAGTGTGTCACCGTGGGGAGCCCCAGTTCTGTTTGTGAAGAATAAAGATGGGAGCATAGGCTATGCATCGATTACCGAGAGTTAAACCGTGTCCCAGTGAAGAACAAGTATCCTTTGCCTAGGAATGATGACTTGTTTAATCAGCTAAGTGGAGCGGGTGTGTTTTTCAAGATTGACCTGAGGTCAGGGTATCATCAACTGAGGATAGCAGATGAGGATATTCCAAAGACAGCGTTCCGATCTCGATATGGTCATTATGAGTATGTGGTGATGCCTTTTAGGTTGACCAATGCACCAGCAGCTTTCCTGGATTTGATGAACCGGATCTTTACACCGTTCTTGGACAGGTTTGTGGTTGTTTTCATCGATGACATCTTAGTCTATTCCAAGACTAAGAAAGAACATGAGGAGCACTTGAGGATGGTTTTGCAGACTCTGAGAGAGAATCAACTCTATGCCAAGCTATCTAAGTGCGAGTTCTGGTTGGAGGAGGTAGCTTTTCTGGGTCATGTGATATCTAAGAAAGGGGTGTCTGTGGATCCTAGCAAGATTGAGGCCGTGACCAAGTGGGAATCACCGATGAATGTTGCCGAGATTCGGAGTTTCTTAGGCCTTGCTGGCTATTACAGGAGATTTGTAAAAGATTTCTCTACTATAGCGCGGCCTATGACTGCCTTGATGAGGAAAGAGACCATATTTGTTTGGGATGAGAGTTGTGAGACGGCGTTTCAGACCTTAAAGGAACGTTTGACCACAACTCCTATTCTAGCTTTTCCAAAGGGATGTGAGAACTTTGAGGTATACACCGATGCTTCAAAGAATGGTCTGGGTTGTGTTTTGATGTAGGCAGGGAAGGTTATAGCTTATGCTTCGAGGCAGCTAAAGCCTTATGAGGAGAATTACCCTACTCATGATCTGGAGCTGGGTGCAGTTGTTTTCGCTCTTAAGATTTGGAGGCACTACCTTTATGGAGCAACCTTAAAGGTGTTTCTGATCATAAGAGCCTAAAGTATGTCTACACTCAGAAGGAGCTTAACATGCGACAGAGACGGTGGATGGAGCTGATCGGAGATTATGATATGGAGATCATCTATCACGAGGGTAAGGCCAATGTTGTTGCCGATGCTTTGAGTAGGAAGAGCGTTCATTCGTTATGTACGGCCATGCCTTTGCTGAAGCTGAGAGATGAGATGTCTCGGATGGGGATCTTTATGATAAGGAAGGGGGATACCATCGGGGATTTGACGATTGATCCAGACTTATATGAGAACATCGAGAGTAAGCAAGAGCTTGATCTTAAGATTCAGAAATGGAAGTCAAGGGTGGAGAGTGGAACAGTTTCCAGGTTTTCTATCCATGCAGACGGGAGTGTCCATTTTGATGGGAGATGGTGTGTCCCTGAGGATGCAGAGTTGAGGAGAGTGATCTTGTCGGAGGCCCATTGCACTCCTTATTCGGTTCACCCGGGTGGTGACAAGCTTTACAAAGATCTTATGAAGACTTTCTGGTGGCCAAACATGAAGAGGGATGTAGCTGAGTTTGTGGCTATATGTTTGACCTGTCAGAGGGTCAAGGGTGAACAACGGAGACCACAGGGTAAGATTCAGTCTTTAGAAGTACCCGAGTGGAAGTGGGAGTCAATCTCTATGGACTTCATTGTGGGATTACCTAGATCACAGCAAGGTAATAACATGATTTGGGTGATAGTTGATCTGTTAACCAAGTCGGCCCACTTTTTTCCTATGAAAGATACCTGGTCTAAGATGCAGCTGGCATTGGGTTACAGGAGACATGGGGTACGGTTACATGGTATACCCAAGGATATCGTTTCCGATCCTGATGCGAGGTTCATATCCAAGTTTTGGCAGGAACTGCAGGAGTTGATGGGTACTACCTTGAAGATGAGTACAACTTTTCATCCAGCAACCGATGGTCAGACGGAGAGAACCATCAAGACCTTAGAGGATGTGTCATGGAGTTTGGGGGCAGCTGGGAGGACAGACTTGATCTGATTGAGTTTTCATACAACAACAGTTATCATACGAGTATGGGGATGGCACCTTTTGAGGCTTTGTATGGTCGGAAGTGCCGAAGTCCAGTTTGTTGGGATGATAGTTCTGAGGTTGTAGTTTTAGGAGCACAGCTGGTACAGGATATGGTTGAGCAAGTCCAGATGATTCGGCAAAAGATGAGAGCAGCTCAAGATCGTCAGAAGAGTTATGCTGATTTACACCGCAGGGACATAGAGTTCGCAGTAGGTGACAAGGTCCCTTTGAAAGTGTCACCTATGCGTGGGGTAATGCGGTTTGGGAAGAAAGGTAAGCTAAGTCAGAAGTTTATAGGTCCTTATGGGATTTTGGATCGTGTAGGCGAGGTAGCCTACCAATTAACCTTGCCACCAGCTGTGGATAGAGTCCACAATATTTTTCATGTTTCACAGCTTCGGAGGTATGTGAGTGACCCGTCACATATACTTCAGGTGGAGAATATCGAGCTTGATGAGTCCTTGTCCTATGCCGAGGTTCCTAAAGACATTCTTGACCGCAAAGTTCATAAGACAAGGAATGGTGAGACTGTCTTACTCAAGGTACTTTGGTCTAATCACAATGTGGAAGAGGCCACATGGGAACCCGAGGAAGCTATGCGAGAACGTTTTCCTAAACTTTTTGATCAGGTATGTTTGGTTACGGGGACGTAACCATTGTCTTTTTAGGGAGATAGGAGATGGCCGCGTGTGTGTTTTGTCTTACTTTGAGTCGGGATAGTAGGTCTTCTGATGCTTTGTGTAGTTCTTGGGTGTTGTTAAGTGTTCATCGGGAAGTCTTTTTGTGTGTTGTGTGTCTTATTTTAGAGTAGAGTGTGAACTTCGGGATGAAGTTCTTTTTAAGGGGGGAAGACTGTAATACTACGGATTTTTATAAGCTAATTTCTCGACCGAGTAGAGCCTACTCGGCCGAGTAGTGTCAAGAGTGTAGTCTGTTTGGGATCTGCCGAGGAATACTCGGCCAAGTATAGTGAATACTCGACCGAGTAGAGGATACTCGGCTGAGTATACACTTTACTCAACCGAGTATCCGGTCTGGCGAGTAATATTTTAGCGGTTTGATGCGGGAGTGTTTAGGGTTATTTAGTATTGAAAGTCAGTTTCTAAACGTCATTTACAACCCTAATCATTTTACGATTACTCTAATCACTCCTAATCACTACCTAATCCTCCACTGTGTGTGCAATCGTCGTAGTCCTTGCGTTCAATCTTTCATTCTACTGTTGGTAAGTGCTTATTTCCCATGTCATTTATGTATTTTGAGGGTTTAATGTATATATGGAATTGGGGAAAACGGGGATTATGCAATGTGTGATTGTGCTATGTGGTTATTGTATAGGATAAGACTTCGTAGAGGAGCCTTTCTAATTGTTCGGTTTCCGTATTGCTGTTGTTGCTAAGGTAGGGTTTCTCCTACTCAGTACTGTTAATTGATTGAGATTGCATATGTTTCATAATTGTTGTTATCTGCTGATCATCGGAGGATGGGTGTTGTGGTGATGGTGATGGTGTTGGTGTGGTTGTGTTGTGACGGTTGTGGTGTTGTGACAGATGTGATGCTGTGTGTGTGTGATTGTGGTGGAGTCACTTGCGGGAGTGGCTTCACACCCTAGTTCGCCCTCCGTGGAACCCGCCACGGGAGGGGATGTGCACATTAAGGGACAGGGATTGTTAGTCGCTCGTTGATGAGCTGGTCTAGGTGGGGATGGGCTGCGGTCACCCACTGGTGGAGTGGATTACCTGTTGCGATGGGTAATCTGGCTGGGCTACAGACTTTCGTGTGTAGACAGTTACTACGGAGGATGATCAGCCGATTGCATTATTTGTTTGTCTTGTATTGATTTAATGGTACTGACCCCGTTGTTGTTTTTTGTGGTATCTGCTGTGATCCATTCAGGGATGGTGAGCAGGTTTGACAGGTTTTGCTTTTGGTGAGCTTGGGAGGTCATGGGGGAGTCGTCTTCACCAGTTCTAGCATCAAAGTCTTGAGTCTTAGTTATAATTTTGTAGTTGTCAAACATTGGATTTATTTTATTGGTTTGGATTGGATTTTGTTAATGTAAACATTTACACTCTTCATTATTCTAATAAATGTGTTAGGACAGACGCTTTTGATGTATACTAACCTCGGGCAACCGAGATGGTAACACACTTTCATGGCTAGGTGGTCCTGGTAAGACACCTTGGTATGAGGGGGTGTTACAAAACTGGTCATAAATGACACCAGTTTTAAGGCTCTAAATCTTAGAAATTATAAGTAGTTTGCCAAAACTTCAGGTCAAGTCTATTTGTTCAGCTAAATTAGAACAAAAACTCGTAGGTTATGCAAAAGACTATGCTAAAAGATGCTAATTATGCAAGGCTTAGGTAAATAGACAAAGTGTAGTGCAATTTCCTCATTGAAAACTACCGTTCCAACTCAACCTATATGTAAAAATAAACGTGAATTCGTGAATTTTTCGAAATTGTTAATTTTTCTGGGATTTTCGTGTGTTTTTTTTAATTAAATAACAATGCATACGGAAAATAAACGTGCAAACAGACATACAATAAAAACAATATGCAGACACAGATATGGATGCATATACCCTCCTCAAACCGAACTGTACAATGCCCGTATTGTACTCAACAGCTAACAGCAGCAGTAAATACGGGAAAGGGAAAATGCAAACTGAAGGAGATAAGTAAAGGATAGGAGCTAAGAAATTCACAAGACAACGCGAAATAGACGGACCTCCCCAAACCAGCCAGCAACAAGGGAGGTCATAGCTAGCAGCATCGGATTAGCTAAATTCGCGGAAAGAATGCAGGTGTACCTGCAATTACGCTAATAGCAACCAAAAATACCACCAAAACTAAGTCTAAAATGTTTCGCAGTCTAAAGTCGAGAAAGCTAATTTTTAAGCACACAAGAAAAACTGAAATGTTTAAAAAACCAAACAAAAAGTTTTAAACTCCGGGTTGCCTACCGGTCAGCGCTAGTTTTAAACAGGTCCCAACTTGACCTTCCTTTATTCATCCACCAACAAAAAATAATGGCCCACAAGTAGGGTTCTGACTGGATGCAGTCGCTTCAGCGTCCATCAGCTTTACTTCCGGCCTCCACAGCACAAGAACGGAAAAACAGCGGCTCTTTACAGCATCATAGACGTCACTATTTACCTTCTCTCGCGCCTTCTTCTTACACGGGATAGATCCTTCAAATCCTCCTCCCGGGTCTTCTAACCTGTCAAGACCCGTATAAGAAGAAACATGATGACATTCCTCCAACTTGCTCCCAAACTAGGGTGGAGGCGTTAAATCAACAGCAGTAAATGATTTAACGGAAGGAATAGAAAGAATCTTATCGGAATCAACTAAAGGAATAGCAATACCTCTAGTCGGATAGAATTGGTCTTCATTTACCTTCTTAACGTCATACGGAATAGGCGTGAATAACGAATCAACACTGTCGATAGAAATATTTCTTCACCCAAACTCTAGAGGCTATGAGGGACGATGTGGCGATAACTCTAGAGGCTACAAAGGCCTTGTCTTTGCAGGTTCTTAACTTTGACTCTTGCTTGACTGCTCAAGCTAACCATTTGCGTTCGTATTTTAATCGTCTTGATTCCTTGGAATACCACACCCGTCCCGGTTATGTTAATCCCAGTAAGGTCAGCCACATTATTCCATAAGCCCGCCCTAGCCAAATTCGTGCCATACCTCATTTTGCTTTTCCAAAACTATATTTTACATATTGTTCATTCGGCCCATTTTGGCATTAACTCACATTCGGCCCATTGGCGATATTTGTTATTCGGCCCATTGGCTTAATACTCTTGTTTTGTATTAGACATATTTTATTTGCATGCTTATCGTAGACTTACTTCTCGCTTTATAATATGTGTTTACATCTTTCCTTGGTCTATATTATTCTAGTCATTTTATGTTTGTTCTCGTCTTTTCGATGACGTCAAGAAGGGGACGAAATGACTATGATTTAGTATTTGACTAAGCTTGCTCCTTGTGAAGACCTTTAATTAGTCTCTTAAGGTCCTTAGATGCTATAACGTTGAACACAAATGTTTAGACCTTGCGTTCTATGTTCTATAATTGGATAATATTATGTTGAGGGGGAACTAGACCTTTAGTCACAAATCATAGGAGACTTGTCATCATCATAGGAGACCTTTAGTCAAAGCTGTGCTTAAAACATACCACAATTATTGGGCAATAATGTTTATCCTTCCAAATGGAGTTATTTCTCGAGTTGAAGCCATTTGTAGGAACTTCTTATGGGATGAGGCAGCTGTCTACATGAGATTTCCCCTGGTTGCTTGGGAGAAAATCTGTAAGCCCAAAGAAGAGGGTGGTCTAGGCCTGAAAGATTACATCACTTGGAATAAGGCAACTGTGGGTAAGCTTGTATGGTGGAAATACACTAAATCTGACTATTTATGGGTCAAATGGGTGAATCACACTTATCTCAGGGGCAGTAATTTGCAAGATTATAGCCCACCAAGTGACACAAGCTGGTATTGGAGGAAGTTGTGTCAAGTTAAAAACCTAATGGATAGTCCTTACCAGCAGGGGATTTGGTTAAATCAAAAAGGGAAAGAGTACATTATTGCGAAAGGGTATGAGTACCTTAGATGCAAAGGCGACAAAGTTAACTGGGCAAAACTAGTTTGGAATAATATGACAGTTCCAAAGCACAGTCTAGTGGCCTGGTTATATCAGTATACAACAATGAATACAAATGAAAGAGTGCACAAAATAGGGATAGCAACAGATATTACCTGCTATATTTGTGGAGATGGGATTGAGAATACAAATCACCTTTTCTTTGAATGTGAATATAGTGACAGAGTTGTTGCATGCATAGAGAGATGGATTGGGGTTAACTTACCTCGCAGCAGCATCCTTTATTGGAGATTGAAGATGAAAGGGGGCAAAAAACATTAGGCGGTGATTAACGCAATCATCAATGCGATGATCTATTATATTTGGCGACATAGAAATCTTTGCAAACATGAGGCTCAAGTACTCAGACCCACTAAACTTGCGGGTGACATCCTTAAGGACTTGAAAACATGGTTCTCTAGCTTTATTCAAAGGAAGATTGACATCGACAGGGATGAGATCAGGAAATTTTTTGGGGAAGACAGTAATCCTAATTTCTAGGGTTCATGTGAGAAGCAGAAGACGATTTGGTTTTGATGTTGAGATTCAGATAAGAGTATGGTCTTGTTATAGGATCGGTCTTGGACCGGTGTGGGTATCTTTGTTTGGTTTATGCTATTTGATGAAGTCCATTAGAATAATGGACTGACTCAATGCATGTATGGTTACTCTTTTTTTATCTTTTGAATGAATTACTTACATTTCATAAAAAAAACAAAAAGGGGGAATTTGTTGGATCATATATTTATATGCCGTTGTGTTTTGATAATGACAAGTGTGTTTTATTAAATATATACTTGATGCTTGTAATCCTTTGTTTAGTTGTGTTAGATTAAACATGGTTACAATTTGTGAAGTAAAGTTATAGTTAGATGAGTTATAACTTCAAGATCGAATTGAGCTTATGACAAAGTACAAGTACAATTTTCAAGGCTTCAAGCTTCGAGCCATGGAAGAAGCTCAAGTCAAGCTCAAGATGAAGAGCTTGTAATCAAAATAAAGAGATGAGCCATATACTAAAGATCTTCAGGAACATTAGCTAGTATAGGTCTTCTTTCAATAACGGTATTCTTAGAAGTAATTTTGGGAAAGTAAAGTTATGAGCTGTTTCACTTATAACTTTACTTACCAAGCTTAATGTTATAGTCATTTGACCTATAACTTTAAGCTGCAATATGGACGACATGATTGTGGTTTCAAATACAATAATCTCTTAATTTAAGTTTTAAATCTTTCAAGGAAAAATATTATAGTTGAATGAGGTTTGAATTTATGCAGATTGAATAAGGTTGTAAATATCCTATTGATTATTAGTAAACCAATTTATAAGTTGTCATGCGATCTAGGGTTTTCCTCTTATTCTTATCTAAACCCTAATCTATTTCTTTTAACCTAATATCTTCTAGGGTTTCGAAACTATGGATGGTTGGCTTATGAGTCGTTGCCTCCTTACTCGAAAACTCTTTTGCAAGTAAAGAATTAGGTTATAATCTAGAATAAGTAGTTATTAGAGATATTTGATATCTTTATACTTACTTAGATTTATTCTCAAATATTGACTAAAATATTAATGGATTTAGATAAGAAGATTAGATTGTTTTCTTGCCCTACGAACCATACGACATCCACGACACTTCTCGGTTCCATTCATAACCTAGATCTCTTCTCTACTATAAATACATAAACACTTCATTCATTTAAAACCAACTTTTCAAGCTTAAAACTTCCTTGCAAACAAATCTAGTACACTTTTATTTCAACTGAATAAAAGTTTTGTTTTGCATATGAAAAACATTTGAAAAGTCGTGTTCCATACTGCATGTTATTTTTTAACAATTACGTTATTGGATAATAGTGTTTCATATTGTTTTTTACTCGTTCAATTGTGTGAACATTAGAAGAACAATCAGTACTTTCTTATTAACGTAAGATTAGTCAAATTGAGTGTTTCATAATACTCGAGTGAGTTACAACTAGAGTTAGTTGTAAAAGTGGGTTAGTAATTTTTTAATCCGTAGAAAGTTACTAAAATTATTAATCAAGAATAATGTACGTGGGTTTCGACTTGTGAAACTGAACCACTTCAAAATTCCGTGTATTCTTTGCATCTCTTTCATTTGTTTCGTTTTGTTCATTTCCATTTTATGTATAATTGAGTTAGTTGAATTTAATCAATAAATTCATACTAATTACTACTGTAATACTCCGTATTTATAAGTCTTGGGGTACTCTATCGAGTAGGCCTTACTCTGTCGAGTAAGGGTAAGTTGCGAAATAAAATAGTTTCTGACCTGTTGGGTACTCGATCGAGTAGCTGGGGTACTCGATCGAGTAAGGGGGTACTCGATTAAGGTATTTAAGCATCGTCGTCATTATTCTAAATCACTTTTCAAAAACCTAAATCCCTTTTTAAGAGAGAAAGCAACCAGTTCATCTTCCTAATCGCATTCTTTGCAATTCCCGGAGTTCAGACGGTCAGTTCTTGTCGTTATTCGTATCGTTGAGTTCCTTGCGTCGAGGGTAAGATCTATGTACCCTTTTTATTGTTTTTCCCCTGATTTGGTTAAACCCTAATTTAGAGATTGGGGGTTTTTGTGCGTAGTATGTGATGTGTAGCCTCAATGTGTTATATGATAGGAGGAGGGTTCGTAGAAGAGGCTTTTTGATACAGCTGTTGATACCGTCTGACTGTTGTGCTTTCCAGGTAGGATTTCCTACTCCGTATTAGTCCCATAATGGGATATTGGTGATGTATTGTATTTGGTTGTTTGATATAATGATTGTACTGTGTTTGTGGTTGTGATTGCTGTTGATGGTTCTCGAGATGCGTTCTCGGCTGAGTGGGGTCACTTGCGGGAGTGACTTCACGCCCTAGTTTCGCCCTTCGTGGAACCCGCCACGGAAGGGGATGTGCACATTAATGGACAGGGTTATCGCTCACTATGTGGAGCGGGGATTTGGTGGGTACGGCTGCGGTCCCCCATCGGGTGGTGGTCCAAAGGTGGACAGTCAGGATTGAGATGATGGGAATTGGTTGGCTGTGTGTGTGTGTGTGACAGTTAAGCTGTCTGTTTATCTTATTATTCTTATACATGTTGATTGTGTGATTAGTACTGACCCTGGTGTTGTTTTGTAAACCTGCGGTGATCCATTCGGGGATGGTGAGCAGATATTGAGCAGGTATTGAGATGAGTACTGGGATAGCTGGGATGCCACGACATGATGATAGGAGTCTTCCGCGTAGCCTTTAGTTTATTTACATTTCGATTAGACATGTCGTTTGAAATCATGTAACGTACTTTTGGTTTGGTTTTGAGGATTGTATCTATTCATTAATCATTTATAATAAACGTTGTTTCTTCATTGTTGTTTGATTATCATTGCCTCGGGTAACCGAGATGGTAATGTCTTCATACCTGAGTGGTCCTGGTAAGGCACTTGGAGTATGGGGTGTTACAAATGGTATCGAGAGACGATCCCGAAACTGTAACCAATGAACTTAATGAACATAGAGAGTCAATTAAAATGAACCCGGGGTAAAAGTTGTGGGAGCTAGTGCCAAGGCTTGGGAGACGTCCTAAAGTCGCAGGGGTCGCCCTACAACTTTGAACCGGTCACATGAGGGAAGTGTTTGTCGAGTCGTATGTGTGTTTGGTTAACTTGTTTACGAATGTGATTGAATGTGTTAATTGTTGGATGTTGAAGTAGAAAGTTGAGCATGTGAAAGAAAATGGTGATATGAGGAAACTTGTTGATGAGATGATAACATGTTGGATGATTTACAATGTGGCATTTAATAACATGATGAAATGGTCCCGTAGATAGTAGAAAAGATGCGTAGTATGCTTATTATGATATAATGTGGTTTATAAAGTTTAGCATGTTAGCATATGACGTAACATGCGGGTAGCTTCTATGAATTAGTGTTACTCGATCGAGTGGGACTGACTCGATCGGGTGGGTTTTTGGCGATTTTGAGTCCATAATCGAGTTTTGGGGCACTCGATCGAGTAACTAGGGGTACTCGATCAAGTAGGGGGTCACTCGATCGAGTAGCCTAGATACTCGATCGAGTAGGTAAGAGATCGAAGGTCCGTTTGGGGTCCGAAGTTTGGGTACTCGATCGAGTACGTGGGGCACTCGATCGAGTAGCCCGTTACTCGATCGAGTGTGTTTGGGAACTCGATCGAGTGGGTTCTGGGCAGCGTGTGTTCGTGTTTTGAGGTTTAGTACGTGTGTTTATGTTTACCCTTTCTTATATAGCTTCAAGATGCCGCCCAAGAAAACGCTTTGTATCGAGAGCCGAGCTCATGACCATGGATGACATCGTTAAGATGTTAGAGCACCAGGATGCTCTTCTTTGAGACCCTGAAGAGAGTGAATGAGGACAAGGATAAGAATAAGGAGAAGGAGGTTGATCATTCTAAAATCGGCCTCTATATTGCGAGGTTTAACCCGAAAGAGTACAAGGGAGTTGGGGAGCCTAATCTTTGATAGTTGGAGAGAGATGGAGAACATCTTAGACTTGGTTCATTGTCCGATGAGATGAGAGTGGAACAGTGCGTTCTATCCGAGGGAGGCGAGGGCAAGTGGTGGGATTCGGTGAAGGTGAGTGCTAAGGAAATATATACCAACCAAGGCTTACCTGCTATACCTTGGGAGGAGTTTCGTAGGGCTGTGAGAAAGGAGTTTGTACCGGAACATGTGAGGAGTAAGTTGAGAGAAGAGTTTGATGGTTTTAAGATGACCGCTGAGATGTCTGTGGCTGAGTACTACAGTCTGTTCAATGAGAAGTCTAGGTATCTTTGAGGACATGGGTTTGAGTGAGGAGAATTTGGCATTGAGGTTTGAGAGGGGGTTGACCACCAAGATTATGGATAAGTTACCCGTGGGGATCCTTACGATGTTAAGGAAGCTTATGAGAGGGCCGGGAGAGCGGAGAGGTTGGTGGAGATGGCTCGGAGAGATCGGTGGTGAGAAGAGGAAGTCCGAGAGCGAGGGTGGTGGCCAATTGAATCACAAGAAAGGCAACCACAATCGATCTAAAGGATTTTCTTCCTGGTCCGGGTTTAGTCTTTGGGGCTTCCTTTGGGCGTGGCCGTGGGAGTGTGAGTAATAGTTGGGGAGTGAACTGCTATGGTTGTGGTGGTGTAGGCCACAAGAGACATGAGTGCACGAGTGCACCGGATCTTTTCGAGACCCGCACATGAGCTTCGCGAGCAACGGACCGGTGGGATCATGGCCAAACCGGGAAGTCGAGTTACAGAGTGGAGGCAACCGCAACGGCGGTAATTCTTATCGAAAAACACCGACGAACAACAACAACAATCAAGGGTCGGTGCTAAGCCGACCGCATCAACCGAAGATTGTCCCAGGGGACGTGGACAAGAAGACCGATGGCAAGTTATTCATGATGGAGAAGAAAGCAGCTGAGGAAGATGCGCACGTTATCACCTGTACATTCCTTGTTAATGGTATTCCTACCTTTGTTTTGTTTGATTAAGGGGCTTCTCGATCGTTTGTGTCTTCGATTCATGTTAAACAGTTGGGTTTGAGAGTATATGAGTCTGTTAGTGAGCAAGTTTTCATACCTTCGGGTGAGTCTGTATCTTGTGAGAGATTGTTCAGAGATGTGTCTTTGATAGTTGGGCAAGTTGATTTCCCTCTAGACTTGCTGGAGTTTCCTTTTAACGGTTTTGAGATGATAGTCGGGATGGATTGGTTAGGAAAGTATAAAGCTAAGATAGACTGTCATCAAAAGAAAGTGTCTTTAAGAGGTCCTAAGGGTGTTAGTGTGTCTTATCGTGGGTTTCTAGTCAAACCCAAAGTTAAGTTGATTGCAAAATTTATTACCTTGAAGTCTTATCTGAGGAAGGGATGCCCTTTGATCCTGTGCCATGTGAGAGATGACCGGATAGAGATTCCGACATTTGATGAGATACCGGTGGTGGGAGAGTTTGCGAGATGTTTTCCGAGGAGATTCCGGTTGCCACCGAAGAGGGAGATAGATTTCACCGTTGAGTTGAAGCCGGGGACGGGGCCAATCTCTAAGGCACCGTACCGTATGGGTCCTAAGGAGATGGAGGAGCTTAGGAAGCGGTTGGATGATTTGATAGAGAAGGGATACATTAGACCGAGTGTATCGCCTTGGGAGCACCGTTCTTTTCGTGAAGAAGAAAGATGGGAGCTTGAGGTGTGCATAGATTACGGGGAGCCGAACCGTGTGACTATAAAGAACAAGTATCCTTTGCCAAGGATAGATGACCTGTTTGATCGAGTTGAGTGGTGCAACATCTTTTCTAAGATTGATTTGAGGTCGGGGTACCATCGGTGAAGATTAGAGAGGTGGACATACCAAAGACAACTTTCACGTCGAGGTATGGCCATTACGAGTATGTGGTGATGCCGTTTGGGTTGCCTAATGCGCCGACAGTGTTTATGGATTTGATGAACAGAATCTTCGAGCTTTTTGGACCAGTTTGTAGTGGTATTCATCGACGATATCTTAGTCTACTCTAAGACTAAGGAGGAGCATGAGGAGCATTTGAGGATCGTGTTGCAGACTTTGAGGGACCATGAGTTGTATGCCAAGCTGTCCAAGTGTGAGTTCTGGTTAGAGAAAGTTGCTTTTCTGGGGCATGTGATCTCTAAAGATGGGGTAGTGTGGATCCGGCGAAGATTGAGGCAAAGACAAAGTGGGAAGCACCAAAGAATGTTGCTTGAGGTTAGGAGTTTCTTGGGCTTAGCCGGATACTACGCTGACGGTTCGTGAAAGATTTCTCCAAGATAGCTAGACCGATGACAGCGTTGATGAGGAAAGAGAACAGGTTTCGTTGGGATGAGAGTTGTGAGACGGCGTTCCAAACATTAAAGGAGCGTTTGACCACAGCTCCTGTCCTAGCATTGCCTGAAGGGAGCGAGAATTTTGAGGTTTATACAGATGCCTCGAAGAATGGGCTGGGATGTGTGTTAATGCAGAATGGTAAAGTGATTGCCTATGCTTCTAGGCAGTTGAAGCCTTATGAGGAGAATTACCCTACTCATGATCTGGAGTTGGGTGCAGTGGTGTTTGCTCTCAAGATTTGGAGACATTACCTTTATGGAGCAATCTTTAAGGTATTTTCTGATCACAAAAGTCTTAAGTACATCTTCACGCAGAAGGAGTTGAACATGAGACAGAGGAGGTGGATGGAGTTGATTGGCGATTACGACATGGAAATCATCTACCATGAAGGGAAGGCCAATGTTGTTGCTGATGCTTTGAGTAGGAAGAGTGTACATTCCTTGTGTACAGCTCTATCTTTGATGAGGTGAGGGATGAGGTAGCGAGCTTTGGGATACATATGATGCGAAAAGGAGATGCCATGGGTGATATGACAAAGACATCTTGAGTTTTATGATGATATTCGAGGTAAGCAGGCTTTGGATCCTAAGATAGTTGAGTGGAGAGCTGGAGTAGAGAAAGGGACAGTGTCCCGCTTTTCTATTCATACAGATGGTAGTTTGAGGTTTAATGGTAGGTGGTGTGTTCCTAATGATGAGGAGTTGAAAAAGACGATCATGACAGAGGCGCATTGCACACCATATTCAGTTCATCCAGGTGGAGACAAGCTATACAAGGATTTGAAGAAAACGTTTTGGTGGCCTGGGATGAAGAAAGAGACAAATTGAGTTTGTGTCCCGTTGTTTGACATGCCAGAGAGTTAAAGGGGAACAGAGACGACCACAAGGTAAGATTCGGTCTTTAGAGGTGCCTGAGTGGAAGCTGGAATCCATTTCCATGGATTTCATTGTGGGTTTGCCTAAGAGTCAACAAGGTAACAACATGATTTGGGTGATAGTGGATCGTCTGACCAAGTCAGCTCACTTTGTTCCAATGAAAGATACATGGACTAAGGCACAATTGGCTATGGCCTATCGAAAGAACGTGCTTAAGTTACATGGAGTCCCTAAGGACATAGTGTCTGACAGAGATGCGAGGTTTATATCGAGGTTTTGGAAAGAGTTGCAGGAATCGTTGGGAACAACTTTGAATATGAGTACAACATTTCACCCCGCGACAGACGGGCGGATGAGAGAACAATCAAGACTCTTGAGGATATGTTGCGAGCTTGTGTGATGGATTTTGGTGGTAGCTGGGAGCAGAGGTTGGACTTGATAGAGTTTTCTTACAACAACAATATCACACCAATATTGGTATGGCACCGTTTGAGGCTTTGTATGAGAGGAGATGTAGGAGTCCAATCTGTTGGGACGACAGTCTTGAGGCAGGCAAATGGTTTTAGGACCAGAGATGGTGCATGAGATGGTGGAAAGTTAAGATGATCGGGGAAAGGATGACAGCAGCTCGGACAGTGCAAAAGAGTTATGCAGATCTACATCGCCGGGATATAGAGTTTCAAGTTGGGGACAAGGTTCTTTTGAAAGTTTCTCCTATGCGCGGAGTTATGAGATTTGGGAAGAAAGGCAAGCTAAGTCAGAAGTTTATAGGGCCTTATGAGATCTTAGAGCGAGTTGGGGAAGTTGCTTATCGTCGGCTTTACCAAATGCGTTAGAGAGAGTGCATAATGTGTTTCATGTATCGCAGCTGCGGAAGTATGTGAGTGACCCGTCACATGTGTTAGAGGCAGAGAGCTTAGAGCTAGATGAGTCCTTATCATATCTTGTAGTGCCTAAACAGATTCTAGACCGAAAGGTTAGAAAGACTAGGGGTGGTGAGACAGTCTTGCTCAAAATCCTTTGGTCTAACCACGAGACCGAGGAAGCTACATGGGAGCCAGAGGAAGCTATGAAAGAGCGTTACCCTTTCCTCTTTGATCAGGTATGTATGGTTACGGGGACGTAACCTTGTTTCTTTTAGGGGGTAGGAGATGATCGCGAGCGCTTTTAAGGTTTTTAAGAGTTTTTATACCTTTCTTAGTATGTTGTGTCAGTATGGTTGTCGGGATGAGTTGGGTTAGTATCATGTTTTATGTTGAATTTTGTTTTGGTTGTGAGTCGGGAATATATGGGAGTACCTTTGTTTAGTAGTGGTTTGAACTTCGGGGACGAAGTTCCTTTTAAGGAGGGAAGACTGTAATACTCCGTATTTATAAGTCTTGGGGTACTCTATCGAGTAGGCCTTACTCGTCGAGTAAGGGTAAGTTGCGAAATAAAATAGTTTCGACTGTTGGGTACTCGATCGAGTAGTCAGGGGTACTCGATCGAGTAGAGGGGTACTCGATCGAGTGCCTTGGGTACTCGATCGAGTGTCCTGGTTTACGGAAGTTTTCTCGGGTTTTGTTAATTATGCGATTAAGGTATTTAAGCATCGTCGTCATTATTCTAAATCACTTTTCAAAACCTAAATCCTGTTTAAGAGAGAAAGCAACCAGTTCATCTTCCTAATCGCATTCTTAGCAATTCCCGGAGTTCAGACGGTCAGTTCTTGTCGTTATTCGTATCGTTGAGTTCCTTGCGTCGAGGGTAAGATCTATTTACCCTTTTTATTGTTTTTCCCCTGATTTGGTTAAACCCTAATTTAGAGATTGGGGGTTTTTGTGCATAGTATGTGATGTGTAGCCTCTATGCGTTATATGATAGGAGGAGGGTTCGTAGAAGAGGCTTTTGATACAAATTGTTGATACCGTCGATCATTGTTGTGCTTTCCGGTAGGATTTCCTACTCGCATTAGTCCCATAATGGGATATTGGTGATGTATTGTATTTGGTTGTTTGATATAATGATTGTCTTGTGTTTGTGGTTGTGATTGCTTTGTTGATGGTTCTCGAGATGCGTTCTCGGCTGAGTGGGGTCACTTGCGGGAGTGACTTCACGCCCTAGTTTCGCCCTTCGTGGAACCCGCCACGGAAGGGGATGTGCACATTAATGGACAGGGTTATCGCTCACTATGTGGAGCGGGGATTTCGTGGGTACGGCATGCGGTCCCCCATCGCGCGGGCTGGTCCAAAGGTGGACAGTCGGGATTGAGATGATGGGAATTGGTTGGTCATGTGTGTGTGTGTGTGACGGTTAAGTCATGTCTTTATCTTATTATTCTTATACATGTTGATTGCGTGATTAGTACGACCCTGGTGTTGTTTTGTAAACCTGCGGTGATCCATTCGGGATGGTGAGCGATATTGAGCGTATTGAGATGAGTACTGGGATAGCTGGGATGCCACGACATGATGATAGGAGTCTTCCGCTGTAGCCTTTAGTTTATTTACATTTCAGTTAGACAGTCAGTTTGAAATCATGTAACGTACTTTTGGTTTGGTTTTGAGGATTGTATCTATTCATTAATCATTTATAATAAAGGTTGTTTCTTCATTATTGTTTGATTATCATTGCCTCGAGTAACCGAGATGGTAATGTCTTCATACCTGAGTGGTCCTGGTAAGGCACTTGGAGTATGGGGGTGTTACAACTACATACACGCTTCGTACGGCCATAATCGAAAACGTGGGCATATTTACTTATACTCAATCCCCCCCCCCCCCCCGAGTATTTTCGATCGATAGACTCTCAATAACATATTCCAATATATATTTGGGCCAGGAGAAAAGTTTACAAAACAATGTTTCAAGGTCTTGATAAGTGTTGGTGAGGATTGTTACGATCTTCTAACCGAAGTGACAATAGTATATAAGCGTGTTTCCTAGAAACAGGCAGATAAAATTTGGCATAAAAATGACAAAGTATGGGCTAGTTGTAGCACAATTGGTGAAATCTTGCATTAGTTCTTTACGTTGTTTTAAAAATGTAACACCCCCATTTATTTAAGAGCCTTTACTAGGCATTCCTAGATAAATGAAAATGTTACCATCTCTGTTGCCTGAGCTAGCGATTACAAAGGTAAACGAAAACACGGTACTTTAATTAAATATAACGTTAAATGGCCTTATTACATTGTTACAAAATAAATAACTGTAAATTATTAAAATACAACTGCAGCGGAAACTAAATAAAACGAATAATAAATAATGAATGCCCATTCTAAGTGATCTAGTCTGTTAGGTAAACACCAGTGCCTCACGCCCTTCAGCTCCCCTCTAAGCCAGCTCTATTACCTGTCAATCAATCTGCTCCCCTATAATTGGTTCATCAGAGGTGTTTATTGAGTAGTCGTGTTTTTGTAATGTCACCTAAAGCAAGTACTTAATTTCCACATATATTGGTTTGGTAGCGCTGCGTTTCATGTACTCATTTTTGTGTTGTTTTCATTTAGTATATACATATGCATATATGTTATACAAGTAATGTCAAAGGAGGCAAGATGGTAAATGTTGGTTTCATCATATGTTGGATCGTTTTGTCAGGATTATGTGGAGATATCATTTTCGTGTAATATTTAAAATCCGTCTTGAAGGTGAACTTCGGGGACAAAGTTCCTTTTAAGAGGGGAAGAGTAATGTCGCATGAGAAAAATGTTAAAAATATCGTGTTTTGGATAAATTGTTGGTAAACGTTTACTATGTTATACTCCATTTTTGTAAAACAAAATTTGAACTTCGGTTAAGTAAAGTAATGTAAGTAAATGTTAAGTAAATTTATTAAGTAATTTAATTCGTTGTGCTATATAAGTTATTGTTTAAATTATTTAAATGGGTGTTGAATCATTTATTGAATAATTGGTTGATAATTTACTGCATATTAGATGTTTAATAAGTAATTATTGGAGGAGTAAGTAGAGTGATAATGCCGAATGTGTATGATATGTATGGTGTATGGAGTCGTGAGGTGTTAAAATTTGGTTAATAAGTTAGAAGCAACAGTCTGTGGTAGTGTGCCTTTTTGTGCGTAATACGTAGGTGATAACTTGGATGGAAGTTGTGTTTGATGGTTACCTTCGCGGAAGTGGATGATGATGATGATGATGATGAGTAGTCGGGATGGGCAATTGGGGGTATGTTGGGAATGGTTATGATTGTTCTTAGCGGGATGAGTTATCGTCGGTTGCCTTAGTTCATGTTACACCTTGAGTTGTGGGAGACGATGAGTTAAACTTCGAGGACGAAGTTCTTTTTAAGGGGGAAGACTGTAATATCGGCCCTGTTAGGGAACCGTTGACCGCCGTTGACTGACCTTAGACACATGTCTAGACCTCCGAAAGCCTTAGAAGTTCGATCTTACGTCATAATAACCATTGAGGTTAGGAGGCTCGATCTAGCGTAGGCTACTCGATCGAGTAGAGGTCACTCGATCGAGTAAGTCCCATACTCGATCGAGTAAGTGGAATTCAACGGTAAAATAGATATCGTGAAGTCGTGAAACCAAAATGAGTTTCATTTCATTTCTCCTAAACCTAATTGTCGATAAATATCTCTCCTTCACCAATCTTCATCCTTTGGAGCCCTTTGTTAGTTGAGGCACCATGGGGATGGGAAGCATGAGTCGGGTAGCGGTCTTGTCGCCGGAACGCTGAGTATAGGTAAGTCATCATCATCATCATCATCATCATCATCGTCTTTCTTAGTTTTGGTTATAGTTGTGTTAGCAGTAATAGGGTTTGTCATACTGCTTGTAATAGGTAGTAATGGTGGTTGCTTGTCGTCATACGGTCTTATGCAATGTGGTTGCGGATTGCTAAAGAAAGGTTTTCCTACTCAGTGTTGTTGATTGTTTAGTGTGTCGGTTGTGTTGTCTAATTGGATTTGGTATTGTTGTTGGTATTGTAATTGATTGTGGTTGTTAGTCTGTGGTTCGCGAGGTGCGCCCTCGGCTGAGTGGAGTCACTTGCGGGAGTGGATTCAGGCCCTTGATTCGCCCCTTGTGGAACCCGCTACAAGTGGAGATTTTCACATTAAGGAACATTTGTTTTCGCTCGGTAAAGATGAGCGGCGATTAGGTGGGAAAGGCTGCGGTCCCCCACTAGCGGTGTGGAATATCTATTGCAACGGATATTCTGGCAGGACTTTACCTTCGGGTAGTCAGATGAGTGGTGGGTAATTGGAAGTGTGGTTGGTCTTGTGTATGCTGTACCTTGAGCTTTATGCTGCTCTTCAGCTGTTGACTTGGTGTGGTGTTGTCCGTGTTTCTTCTTATGTTGTGTTTGTCGTGATCCATTATGGTGAGCAGTCATGGTTAGCGGGTGTTGATACATGGAGCTTAGCTGGGTGCTTTGGAGGGACGAGTCCATCATGAGTCATGGCATAGATAGTATCACGTAGTTGATAGGTTGTTATCAGTTGTTCCTTTCTTTGTTGAGATAACTTGTGATAACTTAATTGTTCTTTTATTGACGTTTGATATTTACTATTCCTCGGGCAACCGAGATAGTTACACCCTTATCTGCTAGGGAAGGTCTTGTTAAGGCTCCTTGTTATATGGGGGTGTTACAGGTGGTCGCTCACTCACTTGACCCAACAAAAACACCCCAGCAACAACCCAACACCGGCAGCAACAATAACACGCAGTACCTCCCCTGTTTTCGCGTGTTTCCAGCCACCACCGTCGCAAACCTCCATCTCCGACCACCACGACACCACCACAGTGGTCGACTCTCACCCCTGGTCTCAAACCATCCTAGCCCAGGTCCAATTGGTCTAGTTTCGTGGGTCGAATCCCCATAAGCCCCTATTCGACAAACCCTAAAAACAAACCCCAACAACCCTGACTTTTACGGCCTTAGCAACTACCACCGAGGTCATCGAAGGTCAACGATGGGTCTCTAGACCTCCTTGCACTCCACCCTAGCCATGGTTGAAGTCTGGTGCATAAAGGTCAAGTGTGGGTGTAGTACGGTGGTTACAAAAGTCACGTTTTACAAGCTTTATAAAATTAATTGAGTTTAAGACGGTTTTACCTTTTATCGCTAATTGCTCCTTAATTCTCTTCTTCTTTCCTTTAGATCTCCTCCTTCTTCTTTAATAATTTAGTTTTCAGATTTCTTTGTAGTTCTAGGCTAAGTTTAGGATGTATAAGACACCAATAAGGAAACTATATAATTATTATAACTACTATTATACAAATTTTAGGATTTTTGTAATTATTATTATTATTATTATTATTATTATTATTATTATTATTATTATTATTATTATTATTATTATTATTATTATTATTATTATTATTATTATTATTATTATTATTATTATTATTATTACTATTATTATTATTATTATTATTATTATTATTATTATTATTATTATTTTTATTATTATTATTTTTATTATTGTTGTTATTATTATTGTTGTTGTTATTATTGTTGTTGTTGTTATTATTATTGTTGTTGTTGTTGTTGTTGTTGTTGTTGTTGTTGTTGTTGTTGTTGTTGTTGTTGTTGTTGTTGTTGTTGTTGTTGTTGTTGTTGTTGTTGTTGTTGTTGTTGTTGTTGTTGTTGTTGTTGTTGTTGTTATTATTATTATTATTACTTTATTATTATTATTACTATTATTATTATTATTACTATTATTATTATTATTATTATTATTATTATTATTATTATTATTATTATTATTATTATTATTATTATTATTATTATTATTATTATTATTATTATTATTATTATACTCTAAATATTCGGCCCAACTCTTCTTCCTGACTCAACCATTATTTTATTATTAATTATCGTTTTATTTGCAATTATTAATATAAATCAGTTAATTAATTATTCGAATTACATAAATTATTCTAATAAATACTTATTAAATTACGGGGTATTACAGTCTTCCCCACTTAAAATGAACTTTGACCCGAAGTTCACCCAGGAATACTACAAAATCCATTATAAACAATTAACCATTCCAGATTATGATCATCGCAACATGATTAACCATCTATTATTATTAAGCTATATCAACTTATCAGAATGCATCACAAAATAAAGTCAAAACACGGAAATAAACTCAAAACATGAGGTGTCACATTTTACCCTCCTAAAAAATAAACTTCGTCCCGATGTTTCGGAACTACTACTACCCGAGGAAAGATGGCCTAACATTTTTAAACATACTACAATCAAAACTAGGTGTAGTCAACTGTATCCTATCTTACCCCTCATTTCATCCCCCTATCGTCATTCACATCTCTCAACTATCATGGCTTAAGAATTGATAAAGCATTTATTTTGACCTTTTGGTAAAACTCGAGTTTTCAGAAGTCAAAGTCAAGCTGTAATTTTCAAAAATCCCCATTAAATAACCGTTAAACTTCTCTTTAAGTTTTTATACTTTCCATAAAATATAAGGAGTTTTCAAAACATGAGAAAAAGAATCGAATGCAAATCTCGAATAACCATTTTATAAAGATTTTTACAATGCAGTTGTTCCAAACATAAACTGATCAGCAATTTGTCAAAAACTTGGGTCAACTTGTAAAAATTATTATTAAATGTCAAAATATTATCTTGCAACGTGGCTTATCAATTTGAAAACATATATGAATCTTTTAAACAATGGAGTTGGAATTAGGCAAAAATCTTAAGTAAAATTAAATGAGAAATTTTACAAAATTGTTTGTCGGAAACTTAACTGTAAAGGAGTATTCTGACCACTGTCCACTAAAATATTTATTTCCCCAAAACCCTACAACTTTTAAATAAGAGACCAATGTCATTGTAAAGCCAACTCATTGGGTTATCACCCATAAAAATTTCGACCTTAGACAATAAACAAACATCAAATGGCAACTAGTTCAAATAGAGGTAAAAATATGACAGAATAAGGTTCAGTACTAGGTTCCTTTTTACTAGGTCATAAGCTCTTATTAATACCCTCCTATACTTGTATCAACACAACTTGGTCATCATACTTCCCACATGACTAGCATCTATTATAAAGCATTCCTATCACAAGTTTAATCATTTCATAATAATGTTAATAGCATGGTTTTGGGATTCACATAGCCGCATATCATTAGACATGATACTACTATCACACAACATCCAACCACATAATAAATATCAATTCAAAATTACTTTCATGCTCATGATCAAAATAATTCATCAATCATTCCTTGTCAGATCCTCATTTCATCCAATAAACAATATCAACTCCCATCTTAAGCCAACTATCATTCACAATACTTACCGTAATCTTTCCCTTTAACAATGTTAGTAACTTCATATCAAATATCCTCTAAAATATGCCTCATTATAACTACCCCATACTCTCAAGTACTCTCTTAGGGTTCCCAATTCAAAACGGAGAGGGCCATGGTACGAATTAAGGCTAGCTTCTTAACCGCACTAAGAGGGGCTCCTAACAAGTTCTACCCGGGGTTCATTTTATTTGACACATCCTAAATTCATTGTTATTCATTGGTTAGGCCTGAGGATCGTTTTGCTCTGATATATCCCTTTGTAACAACCCCATTTATTTAAGAGCCTTAGCTAGGCCTCCCAAGTAAATGAGAGCGTTACCATCTCGGTTGCCCGAGGTAGTGAATAACAAAGTACAACAAACCAAAGTACGTTAGATAGAATTTAGCGATTACGGTTTATTACAAATCTAATCCAACTAAATTACTTAATATAAAATTATAATACAACTCACAGCAGAAATAAATAAATTGAATAATAAATGTATATGAACTAGACTTCTAGGTAGACTGGCCGAGTCCTCTCGCATCCACATAAGCTCCCAAGTCAGCTAACCATAAATACCTGCCAAGTCTGCTCCCCAATTACGGTTCATTACAGGTGTTCGCGAATACACTGTCAACCACGAGGTTGAGTAGGATAAAATACATCATAATAACAAAGCAACAATACAATCTCGCAACTGTCAACATGTCATTTTATTATTATTATTATTATTATTATTATTATTATTATTATTATTATTATTATTATTATTATTATTATTATTATTATTATTATTATTATTATTATTATTATTATTATTATTATTATTATTATTATTATTATTATTATTATTATTATTATTATTATTATTATTATTATTATTATTATTATTATTATTATTATTATTATTACTATTATTATTACTATTACTATTATTATTATTATTTTTATTTTTATTGTTATTGTTTTTGCAGAAATGCATGGATCTATATTCATTAAATCAGAGTCAAAATACAAGATCCGTTCCACTCTTCTATAAGGAGACCAGAGAAGTCCCCAAGAGAAAACCACATGGAAAGAAAACCAAATAAAAACAAGCCTAGATAGAAATTCTTTTGCTAACTACAGATTTAATCTTGATATAGAGAGATTCAGGAGAAGAGGAAGTGCTCCTAAAAATTCTGTTGTTGCGTTCCATCCAAATGTACTAAATGGCAGCCATAAGACCTGCTCACTTCCAACCACTCTGTGCTGATCTGCCTCGAACATTAGCTTGATACCAGCTGATAACTTGGCTCAAAACAGGTGAAGAGGTAGAATACAGCCAAGAGGAAATGCAGTCCCAAATTTGTGTTGAAAACGGACACTGAAAAAACAAGTGCTCCAAGTGTTCACTATGAGAGCAGTATAGAACACATCTGCTGACCAGGAAGAGCCCCCTAAGAACAAGATTATCTATAGTAGACAGTTTGTTTCCCAAAGCCAGCATGCCCAGGAAAGAATGCTTGGGTAAACAGGCTTTATCATGAACTAAGGAAAACTAAGGGACCAACTCAGCACGTTGTCTGATGAGCTGATACATCTGACCAGCATTAAAAGAGTTGTGCACTGAGCAAGTCTGAAGCCAGGCCATAGCTAAACCAGGAGAGCCTGCCTTTGACACAATTAGATCTTTCATCTTAACCACATTGTTCCAGTGACCGAGTATTATATCAAGTTTAATTAGCTTACATGCTATACTAAGAATATGGAGATAAGCCAACAAGTTCCAGCTCTTCGTTTCGAGAGGGGGTTGACACTGAGGATTATGGAAAGGTTACCAGCTGGAGTAATCATTGGCTTGAAAGAAGTTTATGAAAGGGCGGGACCCGTCAAACGTTTAGCCAATATGGCCAAGGCGTTTAAGGAAAAGGTGAGTGAGAATCCCAAAGTTCACAATGAAGGTGGTAGTCAGTCGAGCTACAAGCGAGGTAATTATAATCAGGCTAAATCTTATTCTGGTGGAGCTGGCTTTGGCAAAGGGGCGCGCTATGGAGAGAGAGGTGGACGGAGTGCAAGTGATAACACTGGGTTGGTATGCTATAATTGTGGTGGAATTAGCTATAAGAGATATGAGTGCAGAAGCAATGGAGGAGTGGGTTACCAACGATTTTACTAGGGGAACCTTTCCCAAGCTCCCACTCAGAGTATAGCTAGTAATCGTTCGGCAGGCACTTGAAATAATCAGGGAGGTCAAAACTATGTGCCAAATCGCCCTATTTAAACTTATATCGTAAAAATAATCCGGTTTTATGGATATTCGCGATCTTTAACTCATTAAAATCACAAAATAATACTAAAATCTAATTTTATTCGAATTTAATTATCCTAACCTTTTAGGACTAAAAAATGAGTCATAACTCAATTTTTGACAATAATTCAACTTGATTTAATATTTATGCTCATTTTTTACCTTAAAATCATAACCTTTATGAAATAAATTCAAATTTAATTACAATAATTTCAAATTTTGAATTTCAAATTTTTGAACATTCTGGAATAATTCCATGACACTCAAAATGTCAAAAATCAAGGTTAAAATTTTCGAATTTATTTCGAGAAAAATATAGTTGCGATTTATCGGTTTTATCAAATTAAACATCTAAAGCATATGAAGATTAAGCTAATCAATGTTCCAAATTTAGATCTGATATGTGAGATAATAATTCAACCTAAAATAATTTTCGCATGCCATGTAATTTGTTTTAGCTGTTTTTGCTAAAATAGTCATTATTTATGTCATTTTTACACTAAAAAATTCATAAATCATGAAAAATGAATCAAGTTCATCTCAAATTTTACACACTGTGAGTAAAAATGTGCATGTGACAACATATTAAAATTTCATGGCCTGTTTTGAAGTTTAACTATTTTTAACCATTTTACCTCCATTTATTCTATTTTTATCACATAAAAATTATAAATCATGCAAAATAAATCAAGTTTATACGAAATTTTACATACAATAAGTAAACTTAGCATGGGAGGTCATATAAAAAATTCAAGGTCAGAAACTAAGTCTAACTATTTTTAGCATTTTAAATACCATTTTATACATAAAAATGTAATAAAATCACTAAAAATCATTATAATGAGCCAAAAAATACCATAAATCATCAAAATGACCTAAATACATTTTAGGACCAGAAAATTCAACATGCAAAATTTTTCGTGACATATAAAATAAATCACAAAAAAAAAACTAGTTTTATGTGTGTTAAATTTAACTCGGAAAAACTATAAACCGATTATGCATGCAACGATCTAAGCTCTTGATACCACTTGAAACGATTCTTAAACCCTCTAATTAAACTTATTTAATTTTAGATCTAGTTGCAAGCATAACATAAGATAAAATATGGTAGATTTTGCAATGTTCCTTACATTGTAAGTATGTCACGAAATGAGCACAAGTGAGGACTCCTTCCTTCACTTGTTCTTGAGCTACAAAGTATATGTATGATCCTCCAAAACTTTAAGTATTCATATTGGAATACCTCCTCTTAGTTGCACCAAGACAAACCCTTAAAACTAATTAAATTACTAACTAGGTAATATAATTAGTAACCTTATAATCTAATAACAATGATATTACTACTATAGTAATGTAGAATGATTTTATTATATTTCTTACTTGAACAATTATTTTTGATCTAAAACTATTTTAGAGAGAAAAAGGAGAAGAAGAGAGAGAGGTGAAAAAGAGATGAATGAATTATATAAAATAAGAAAACCAATTTCCTTATTTGGTTAAGGGTGTGCCGGTTTGGGAAGCCACACAAGGCCAATGCATAACCTTCACCTTTTTCTTTTTCTCTTACCAAAATGTATATGGTGTAGTCTATGCAAGGTTATGTCATTATTGTAATACTCAGGATATTCGGGGACCCTGTTGACAAAGACAGACAGTAGGGATGAATGGATGAGGGATCAGGCTTATTACATGAGCTTTATAGGATGGCTTACTCGACCTAGCAGAGGCTACTCGGCCGAGTATTACCTATACTCGACCGAGTAGAGCCTACTCGGCCGAGTACTCCAGTACTCAACCGAGTATGGCTGCTGTCGACACGTTAATATAAAACGAAAGTTCGCGAGATTCATTTCATTTTCCATTTCTTCGACAGTTCCTCTTTCTCTAACCCTAGCCTACCTCCCTCTCCTATCACCCCATATCTACACACTCTCATACATATAGCCTAAACCTCCGCCATGGGAAGGACGAGATTCGCTTAGGAAGGATGGCGTGTGTAGTGGTCGTCTATGTCGCCGTCGAAGCGTTTTGTTAGGTAAGTCTCTGCCTTGTGTTTCTTTTGGGTAGTTCATTGAGGATAGTTGTGTAATAGGAAACGGTTATCGTTGTAGGATGCGTATTGGAGTCCTGCTTGGCTGTATATGGATGTCTCTCATGGTTTTTGACGAGGTAGGGTTTCTCCTACTCAGTACTGTTAATTGATTGAGATTGCATATGTTTTGTAATTGTTGTTATCTGCTGATCATAGGAGGTTGGGTGTTGTGGTGACGATGTTGGTGTGGTTGTGTTGTGACGGTTGGGGTGTTGTGACAGCTGTGATGCTGTGTGTGTGATTGTGGTGGAGTCACTTGCGGGAGTGGCTCCATACCCTAGTTCGCCCTCCGTGGAACCCGCTATGGGAGGGGATGTGCACATTAAGGGACAGGGATTGTTAGTCGCTCGTTGATGAGCTGAACTAGGTGGGATGGGCTGCGGTCACCCACTGGCGGCGAGGATTACCTATTGCGATGGGTAATGCGCGGGGGCTACACACGTCGGTGTGTAGTCGATTCTTGTCGAGATCGGGAGACTCAAAAGGATGATCAGCTGGTTACATTGTTTATATGTGTTACTTTTGATTAGTCAGTACAAACCCCGTGTTGTTTTGTGGTATCTGCGGTGATCCATTCGGGGATGGTGAGCAGTTGGCTTAGCAGGTACTGTTGCTTGTGGCTGCTTGAATTGGAGGGATCGGGTCCTCACGCTACCGGTCTAGAAGTGTTGTAACACGAGTGTTGTAGTTCTCATCTTTGTAGAGGATGTATACAGAGTTATGTTGTATAAGATACATTAAAGCTTTATAAATGTTCTTTTATTGTCCTATTTGATCTACTTCCTCGGGAAACCGAGATGGTGACACACTCAGACACGGGAATGGTCCTTGGTAAGACATTCTGGTGTACGGATGTTTTACAATCATCATGTCTTTTAAACAATTTAAAAACATCTTATAATAACTATAACACCCCCTCATACCAAGGTGCCTTACCAGGACCACCCTACCATGAAAGAGTGTTACCATCTCGGTTGCCCGAGGTTACTATATATCAAAAGCGTCGGTCCTAACATATTTATTAGACGTACTGTAAAGTATAAATGTTTACAATCATTTAAATCCAAATCCAAAACTACTAAAGTGAAACCAATATCTGACAACTATAAAATATAACTAAGACTCGTCACTGTAAGACTACAACTGGTGAAGACGACTCCCCTATGACCGTCCAAGCTCACCAAATGCAATACCTGTCAAGCCTGCTCACCATCCCCGAATGGATCACATCAGATTCCACGAATAACAACAACGGGGTCAGTACCGTTCAATCAATATAAGACAAACAAACAATGTAACCGGCTGATCATCCTCCACAGTAACTTACTGCACACCGAAGTGTGTAGCCCTGTCGGATTACCCAACGCAACAGGTAATCCACTCCGCCGGTGGGGGACCGCAGCCCATCCCCACCAAGTCCAGCTCATCAATGAGCGACAACCCTGTCCCTTAATGTGCACATCCCCTCCCGTGACGGGTTCCACGGAGGGCGAACTAGGGTGTGAAGCCACTCCCGCAAGTGACTCCACCACAATCAACACACACATCATAGTACCACAGCATCACAGCTGTCACAACACCACCATCGTCACAACACAACCACATCACAACCGTTACCACAACACCCTTACTCCGATGATCAGCAGATAACACCAATTACAATACAAACACAATCTTAAATCAATTAACTGTAACTGAGTAGGGATATCCTACCTGATGCCTGTCGTTGTATGCACCAAAGATAATATTTATAGTCCAAACTACTATTATAGCTAGTGGCAGTCAGGGTCGAACCACAGGGAGGCGATGCAATTAATAGTTGTTTTATTTAAGTCTAAAGTAACAGATGTGAGGGGGATTTGATTTGAGTTGGTTTATACTTATGGCAATGAAAAGTAAACTAAGCTAGTAGATGAAATCAAATATTAAATGGGTGCTAAGATGGTCGGTTCACTATAGTTTCGGTGGCAGTATACTAGTAGGTCTAAAACAAACACGTGAGATGGGAAAATAAGAAGTCCTCTCGGTCCATTCTTATAGGTAGCATCTTTCGATCTCGCTACAGGTCCCTAATATCACTAATACTAACTTTCGTCCTGAAAAGTGATTTAAAAGGTCTAAATTAACTCATCTTTCGATCTCATTAATCTAGTCGTCTTAGTTAGGTAGGCTATCTCCCTTCCCTATCTTTCGATCTTTATTGGGTCGGTCAAATCCAAGACATTCAACTAGTCGCGTGCACTCGATTCGTCAAACAAAGCAATTAAATTAATTAAAACGAAGCATATCTCACGTGGCCGGTCGATCGACCAGGGAACCCAGTCGATCGACCATGGCGCGATTTCAGGTCACTATTCTAATGCCGCCTACTTCTACAAATTCCCTACATCCTAGCACAGGGTATTTAGCTACTCATACTCGTGATAAGAACAACAACAAGATTAACAAATAAAGATACTGAATTCGTGATTAAATTAACTAAACAAGCAAATAACATGAGACGATAAATTGGCTTTCGGGAAACTATTCTAGCAATTCTATACTATGAAAGAAATAAAGCAATAAAACTGAATATTGGAACAGAGAAATACCGAATGGAATTGCAGAGAAAGGAAGAATCCGAAAAGCAAGAACGAAGATAAATTGTATTCGAACAAATATGCCCTAATGCTAAAACTCAATATAGAACCCTAATAAATTTCCCTAAAAGCCGAATGCTGTATCTGAATGAGCAGATTACGTTATATAGAAATATCACGTAACTTTATTCTCAAAACCTAAAACACAATGGGCTTCCTAATCCTCGTTCTATTAATTCACGTCAAAACAACGGCTTGGTCGATCGACCACTGTGACCGGTCGATCGACTGGACTGCGCTGAACATAAGCTTCTGCAGGTCGTGCTCTGGTCGATCGACCATAGCAGGTAGTCGATCGACCACTTTAGCTGGTAGTTGCTTCTAATTCTTCATAAAATTGTCTTTCAGGCCTCGAAATGCGCACCAAGTTCGTTCCTTGAGTGAATACTTCATGTCAAATGCAATGCAAGGTACTCGGGGACGGATTTAGCTTGATTCCCGTTGGATTCTTCACATTTCTGCAATAATGTACAAAAACACGAAAGTAGACGGAAATGGGGAGAATAGTAGCATAAACTACATAAATGAGCTCTGGAATGCGTGTAAAATGAGGTGTAAAACATCATATAAATGACACGCATCAAACTTCCCCAAACCAAACCCTTGCTTGTCCCCAAGCAAGAACTAGAGTCGATCCTAAAACCTAATGGAACGAGTTTAATCTCAGAGCGAAATGCAAACCGAATAGCCTAAACCAATTTAATGCAACAACTAACAATCAATTAGCAATATGAATCAAGCAAACGAGTTATGTAGTCGTTAAAAACCTGCTGAACAGTCAACTATAGAGACTTATCATGATGGACTCTCACGGGTCGCTCGAATCACTCATAAGCACAGGTGAATAATGTATAAGATATGAAGAATTCATTTTGTAGTGACACACACCTAACTACGACCTATAAGAACATACCTGCAATCTAATATGAAAATAATCTCTACAACCGTACATATGCATTCCAACCAATCAAATGACCATGACACATGCCGAGGTAAATATGGATATGTGAGGTATGGGTAAGAAGGGCAAAGATGAATTTTGATAAAAACAGAGTTAAAAGCCAAGCTAGTAACTAAGGGAACCAAATTATAACAACATCCAACTTCTTGCTCAAAATTTTAATCGAAACGGTGCTAATAGCAAGCACAAATCTCACCATCTCCATAATTAATCAACTCCCCATAAAATATGAATGCACCATGGTAGCAAAAATCGCTATTTAGTAAAGACTTTGAATTATGCGATTTGATTTCTTTTTCTTCTCGGGCTTCAGTCGATCGACCAATGAGTCAAGTCGACCGACCGTCCTCTACAGTACAACACACATTTTTTCTTTTTTCTAATCATTTTTTTTTCTTTCCTTCCTTTTTCATCTTCCCAACAACATCTCAAAATGAGCATATGCCACCAAAAATGTGAAAAAAAAGTAGATCTATATACTAAAATATTCATATATGTTTTTGTTAATTTACTCATAAAATTAAATAATGATCTTATGCATGCAAACTATAAACTATTATAAATGAAGAAATCTTTATCTTACATTGGAATATTGGTTTATATGGGCACAAGAGAGATCTCCTTTCTCTCTTGTTCTTGTACTTTCCTCAATGGATGAACAAAGACCCAAGTGTAGGATCTCTCCCAAGGATTTATACCCAAGACACACTCTTAATAAAATTAATATTATGTATACTAGACAATATTAATTTTGTAAGAAAAATTGACCCAAAAATTATTTGGTTTCACTCCCAAAACAGGTTGAGAGAGAGGAAGAATAGAGGAAATTTTATCTTTCTAAAACTTCTTGTTTTTAGATGAATGAATAATGAATATGTCACAAGTGAGTATACTAGTGAACATAAGGCAAAAATAAGAAGAAAACCAACATGGTTTTCTTCCCCAAAACCGGGTGGGAGAGGAGGAACAAAAAGAGCCAATGCATGCTCTAGTTTCTCTTCACAATGTCAACTAGATTGCATGGCTAGTTTAGTAGGTAATCATGGTGTTTACCACTAACAAAATCAACTTAATATTTGCCTAATCCACCTCTTAATTTCGGCATACATAGATAATATGGACTCCATATTATCTTTGTCAAAATGTCAGTTTGTCTTATGTCACATGTCATATGTTAACATAAATTTGTTATGTATTTTTAACACATTAAAAATCAACGTATTAATAAAATACGTCATATACAAAAATCGACTTAGTAATTCGCAATTACTAGTACCAAAATATTTTATCAATTATAAATCACAATAATTGTATTTATAATAATTCATTCAAATCCAATTGTTTCCTTAAACAATAATTTCATCTGAGTAATGATACAATTCGATTACTCAGACCGTATCTCATTTAATCATATTATAATGGAATACGTAAATTTTACTTCCAAAATCGTCCGTCAATTTTAATTACTTTAATTGACCCGTATCTTCATACGATCAATTAAATGATCAATTAAGAGTGTTGCCCTATAGGTATGACCTAGGGGATCAACTGATCACCACCGTCGCACGACAGTAATGTCAAACTCTAGTCAGCCAATCATTCAACTGATCACCACCGTCGCACGACAGTAATGTCAAACTCTAGTCAGCCAATCATTACCGATATGTGTGGACCAGTTGACAGTATAAATACTTCCCAATCGTATTCTTTTAAAATGAGATTTAAACATGTGATCATCATGATCAACAGTCGTGATCGCATTATTGTCGGAGGACACATATTCCAACAATCTCCCACTTGTCCTCGACAAGTGTGCGTCACCAATTCTCTTGTCCTATTACTATCTCCCACTCAATGCAAGGTGGCTTTCAGGTCGTACTTGCAAGTGATCATATCGAGAGTGGTTTCCTCGATCTGGAGAATAACTGATTGACCGGATTTATCCACCATGGATATATATTCCGAGCGTGGCCACGCATTTCCAGTTCAGTACTCCTCGAGTGGCCCTGAGATATTGTTATAAACCTGACTAGGGGTGGACAATTCCTATTGCACTCATTCCCTTCGACTAGCCACAACCATCATAACCCAAAATATGCCCATTTGACCCCATTTACGAAGGTCGTAGTAACACAAATCAAAGTTAATCTGAAACTGTGCCATCTTAGGCGAATAGTCTTTAGTCAAAAGAATCTACTCATTTGAATACTATAGCAGCTCTCGCCACGACCAGGCTATATAAATTTGCCAGAACTCTATAAGCGGTCATTTAGGCCCGACATAAAGTTCCTAACAGTCTGCCTATGTGATCGACTAGTCATCTCACATGACTCTATGGCACTTGAACTTGCCATCAATCGCATCACACTCTAGTCACTTCGAGACGTCACCTCATACAAGTGACTATGGGCTAATACTATGTTAATCCGTGTTCACTTTAACGGGGTTCAATTGTCACTACAACCCGTTTGGATGTAACAATGTATAAATTAAAGATAAAAGACAAATGTGATTATGAACATGAACAAAAACAACACTTTTATTTCATTTCAAAATCTAACAGAAACTTGGTACACGTTTAAGTCCCATGGACGCAACATGTCCATCATGTTTAGCCTGCGATAAAGGCTTGGTAAGCGGATCGGCAATGTTGTCATCCGTCCCAACCTTGCATATCGCAATTTCCTTTCTATCTATGAAATCTCAAATTACATGATATTTTCTAAGTACATGTCTAGATCTATTACTAGACTTTGGCTCTTTAGCTTAGAAGATCGTCCCACTATTATCACAATAGAGAGTGATTGGGTCATTGGCGGTAGGTACTACTCTTAGACCTTCCGTGAATTGCCTAATCCACACAAACTTCCTTGCGCCTTCCGATGCCGCAATGTACTCAGCCTCCGTTGTTGAATCCGCGGTCACAGCTTCCTTGAAGCTTCTCCAGCTTACGGCACCACCATTGAGCATGAAAACAAAACCAGCTTGTGATTTCATGTCATCTCTATCTGTTTGAAAACTTGAGTCCGTGTATCCATTAACACGGAGTTCGGTGTCTCCTCCAAACACTAAGATAAAATCCTTAGTCCTTCTCAAGTACTTAAGGATGTTCTTGACAGCAATCCAGTGACTCTCACCTGGATTTCCATGATATCTACTCGTCATGCTAAAGGCATACGAGACATCAGGACGTGTGCATATCATGGCGTACATGATTGATCCGACAGCGGAAGCGTAAGGGATCATCTTCATGCGTTCAACATCATGGGGTTCGGAGGGAGATTGAGTCTTGCTCAATATAGTCCCAGTTACCATAGGTACCAAACCCCTTTTAGATTTGTCCATGCTGAACCGTCGAAGAATCTTATCAACATAAGATTCTTGACTTAGTGCCAATATCCTCTTGGATCTATCTCTATGGATCCGGATACCTAATATGCGTTGTGATTCTCCTAAATCCTTTATTTGGAAGTGGTTACCTAACCACTTCTTAACAGAAGACAACATTGGAATATCATTTCCAATGAGTAGTATGTCATCGACATACAAGATTAGGAACACAACATTGCTCCCACTAAATTTCATGTATAAACATGGTTCCTCAACACTTCGAGTGAAACCATTTTTCTTTATAACATGATTGAATCGATGATTCCAACTTCTAGATGCTTGCTTAAGACCATAAATGGATCTCTTAAGCTTGCACACTTTGTTAGGATTTTTAGAATCAACAAAACCTTCGGGTTGTATCATGTACACCTCCTCTTCTAAATGCCCATTTAGAAAAGCGGTTTCGACATCCATTTGCCATATTTCATAATCATGAAATGCGGCAATCGCTAACAAAATCCGTATGGATCTTAGCATGGCTACGAGGGCGAATGTCTCATCATAATGGAGACCTTGGACTTGGGTAAATCCTTTTGCCACTAGCCTAGCTTTGTAGACATCGTCATGTCCTTCTATGCCATTCTTGACTTTGAATATCCATTTGCATTGAAGGGGTCTTGCCCCTTTAGGCAAATCTACCAAGTCCCAAACTTGGTTTTCATGCATAGAATCCATTTCGGACTTCATGGCTTCAAGCCATAAGGAGGAATTTGGACTAGAGATTGCAGTCTTGTAGGTGGCGGGCTCGTCACTTTCTATAAGCAATACATCGAGTGTTCCATCTTCTTCGATAAGTCCCACATATCGATTGGGATGGCGTATAACTCGGCCCGTTCTTTTAAGTGGAGGAGGGACAACCGCATTAGACGACGAAGGAACATCTTCTTGCGTCTCTACCTCGGTTTGTGGCTCTTGAACTTCATCAAGTTCAAAATTTCCCCCACTTTGTCTTTTACAAATAAATTCTCTTTCTAAGAAGACAGCCTCGCAAGACACAAACACTTTGTTTTCTTGAGGTTTGTAGAAGTAGTAACCTCGTGAGGTTAAGGGGTAACCTACAAAGATGCACTTTTCGGAACTTGGGGCAAGCTTGTTGTCGCTCTTAGACTTGACGTAAGCATCACATCCCCAAATCTTCATATAGGATATATTGGGAACCCTTCCCGTCCACATCTCACATGGAGTCTTTTCAGTGGAATTTGTGGGACTATTGTTTAAAGATCTAATTGCGGTTTGAATCGCAAATCCCCAAAACGAGTTTGGTAACTCGGTTTGACTCATCATGGATCGAACCATATCAAGTTGGGTTCGATTTCTCCTTTCGGCAACACCATTAAGTTGTGGTGTTCCGGGTGGAGTAAGTTGTGATATAATACCACGACCTTTCAAGTGTGAATCAAATTCAAGGCTAAGGTATTCTCCACCACGATCGGATCGTAGTGCCTTAATCCTTTTGTTCAATTGGTTCTCTACTTCGTTTTGAAATTCCTTGAATTTCTCAAACGCTTCACTCTTATGCTTCATTAAATTGATATACCCATATCTACTCAAGTCATCGGTGAAGGTTATAAAGTAGTCATAATTACCACGAGCGGTGATACTCATTGGTCCACATACATCGGTGTGTATGAGTCCCAATAGTTCACTAGCTCGTGTCCCTTTACCACTAAAAGGATTACGAGTCATTTTGCCAAGTAGGCAATATTCGCATGTACCATATGATTGATAATCAAATGGTGTAATCACATTAGTCGAAATTAATCTTTTGATGAGATTCTCATTTATGTGACCTAATCGACAATGCCAAATGAACGCTTCACTTGGGTCACTTGATTTGAGTTTCTTTGATTGAATGTTATAAATATCATTAGTCGGATTTGAGGTCTCTAAAATGTAAATGCCATTGATGGAAGAAGCTTGGCCTATAACCAAATCATTCCTTGAAATAGTACAACGATTATTCTTAACGACAAAACAAAAACCGTCCATTTCTAGCATGGCGATTGAAATAATGTTTTTAGAGAGTGTAGGCACATAAAAACAATTATGTAAATACAACTCAAATCCATTAGGCAAAGCTAGAATATAACTTCCTTTGGATTCGGCCGCTACTCGAGCTCCATTTCCAAGGCGTAGATCCACATCTCCCTTGCTAAGCCTCTCCACATCTCTTAAACCCTGTAAATGATTATAAAGGTGAGAACCACAACCGTTATCTAGTACCCATGTCGTAGTGGAAGTATAATTTATATCAATAACGTAAATTTCTTTAGGAATTTTACCTTTTGGAACGATGATTCCTTCCCTTATATTTCGCAAATATACGGGACAATTCCTAAGCCAATGTCCCATGCCATAGCAATAATGGCACTCATCATTAACTTGCTTGAAGTTTTTGATTTTCTTTCCCTGCTTCTTGAACTTTTTGCCCTTGGAAGCAAGAACTTGATTGCTTGAGCTCCCACTAGTGTTGGCATCTTTATCTTCCAGAGACAAAGACCCTATAGATTGTATGAGGTAGTCTTCCTGAGACGGGCTCACACAAGATCTAGTAGTAGTAGGTGGTTTAGAAGAGGTGATGAAGTTAAGGTTTCCATCCGAACCTATCGCAATATGAAGTTCTCTAGTAGTGTCGAAATCATTGTTGGAGCAAACGTCGTCAAAAACATTGTGGTAAGACTCAATAGTTATTGGTGCGGTAGCATTTGATGGATTCATTGTAATGAACTACAAATATGGAGGAAAAGGAAATATTAACATTTGTCTTTTAATATCATACTTGTAAATAACTAACAAGATATGAGCATTTATATAGTGACCTCTACCCAACTATTATAAATGATTCCAAGACCCAAATTCATATCGACTTAGGCACGGTGGGGCCGATTCATCCTTTATCAATATAACTCGGTGGATTAACGTTTAATCGATTCTACTTCTAGAACTCTTGGTCGATAATATTACATTAACATTTATCTTTAGCCCAAAACACATTCAATAAGGGGACAGTGTGGCCGATAAAACCCTTATCGAAAAACTTTTGTTGAGTTCAATCCAAATTTCGAATAAATGTGTCCATGATCCAAACCCACATTAACTTGGGCACGGTGTGGCCGATTCATCCCTTATCAACATGAATTCGGTGGATAGACATTTATCACCCACTTCCCCTACGTAACAAGGTTTGTACCCCGGTGTGGCCGAGTGCACTCCCTCACGAAATAGGTTTTCATGGTTTCTACTCTTTGGTAAGGCTATGTCTCAATTGATTGTTTTAGCGAGAGGTTATGTCAATTTATTATCTATCACGTTTTAAGTGAACTAAAGCGGTGAACTACGATAATTGTAATTGACACGGTCGATAAACTCGATGAAAGATGATGCATGTTTTAGTTATGGCGATTTAGCGATGCATGTGACATATAAATAAAATGCAAAGCATAAAAAAAAAAAAATCCTAGTATGGCCATCCTAAAATAGAAAAACTATTTAACTATTACATATTCGGAAACCAACTCCATTGGTCCCTTGAACTTCGGTTGTGGCACGCATCTCGAGGTAACACCGTCTTTATGTATCGCCATCTTGAAGAAATCCATCTTTGGGAACTCCGAGATAATTAAAATTACATAACAAATTACATAATTTCTTATTATACATTTTTAACTAAAATAAAAATAAATCTATTAAATTACAAAACGGTGATACGAGATCACAATAAATTACAACCGAATCGATATTCTCATACATTTCGGGTAATACCAATTAAAAACTAAGGCCATACTAAGTAAAATTACATAATTCAAAAATTACATAAAATAAAATTATGACAATCATAAAAAAAAATGCAGCATTATAATATGTATGAACATGCCCAATTTTATGCTAATCGCCTTTAAATAGCCAATATCGTATATTACTCGGTTTTTACGGATTTGCGTGATTTCAGCATTTTATAATCACAAAAATTACATAAATTCATATTTATGCATAAGTTAATTACCCTAACCTCTTAGGACTCAAAATTTAGTCCTCACTAATCTATTTGATCATAATTAACTCATATTACTAAAATTTGTTCATTAATGGACTAAAAATTATAAAAATAAGCTATAAACTTCAAATAAATCACAAAATTTAAAATTTAAACTCATGAACATTCTGGAAAAATACCATGACACTCATAATGTTCAAAAACTTAGGTTAAAAATTTCGAAATTTATCCGGAAAAATAATGTTGCGGTTTATCGATTTTTAACAAAATAATTATAAAAACATGAGAAAAATTATATTCATCAACTTTTCAATTTTATATCTGAAAAATATAATAAAATGCAACATGTGACGTTTTTCCTTAGTCATGGAGTATGCTTTATTAATATTCCACTAATTAGGTCACTATTTATGCTATTTTTCTTCAAAAATCCATAAATCATGCAAAAAGACTTAAATATAGCTTATTATTTTACACACATCTTATAAAATTTCATGTGACAATATACTAAATTTATATGACCAGATTCAAAATTTATCTCTTATTAACCTATTTTTCACCTAAAACCCATTTTAATAATGAAAAATCCATTTTTCGAGCATAAGAAGTCCAAAAATTATGAAAATTTACAGGTCATCTCAAAATAATATATGTGACAACATATCCAAAAATCACTAGAAAATTCGAAGTTTAGCTAATTTTAGTCCGAAAATGACATTTTATTCATAAAATCATATTTTTAATGTCATTATTATGTAATATGAACAATAAAAATCCATAAAATAACCAAAATATCCTAAAAACATTTTAGGACCAGAAACTTTAACATGCAAAATTATTTTCGTGATATATCATAATAACACAAAATTAACAAGTTTTATATGTTAATCATATAACTCGGAAAAACTATAACCGATTTGCATGCAAACAACCAAGGCTCTAATACCAATTGAAAGAAAAGTAGATCTATATACTAACATATTCATATATGTTTTTGTTAATTTACTCATAAAATTAAATAGTGATCTTATGCATGCAAACTATAAACTATTATAAATGAAGAAATCTTTATCTTACATTGGAATATTGGTTTATATGGGCACAGGAGAGATCTCCTTTCTCTCTTGTTCTTGTGCTTTCCTCAATGGATGAACAAAGACCCAAGTGTAGGATCTCTCCCAAGGATTTATACCCAAGACACACTCTTAATAAAATTAATATTATGTATACTAGACAATATTAATTTTGTAAGAAAAATTGACCCAAAAATTATTTGGTTTCACTCCCAAAACCGGTTGAGAGAGAGGAAGAATAGAGGAAATTTTATCTTTCTAAAACTTCTTATTTTCAGATGAATGAATAATGAATATGTCACAAGTGAGTATACTAGTGAACATAAGGCAAAAATAAGAAGAAAACCAACATGGTTTTCTTCCCCAAAACCGGGTGGGAGAGGAGGAACAAAAAGAGCCAATGCATGCTCTAGTTTGTCGTCACAATGTCAACTAGTTTGCATGGCTAGTTTAGTAGGTAATCATGGTGTTTACCGCTAACGAAATCAACTTAATATTTGCCTAATCCACCTCTTAATTTCGGCATACATAGATAATATGGACTCCATATTATCTTTGTCAAAATGTCAATTTGTCTTTTGTCACATGTCATACGTTAACATAAATTTGTTATGTATTTTTAACACATTAAAAATCAACGTATTAATAAAATACGTCATATACAAAAATCGACTTAGTAATTCGCAATTACTAGTACCAAAATATTTTATCAATTATAAATCACAATAATTGTATTTATAATAATTCATTCAAATCCAATTGTTTCCTTAAACAATAATTTCATCTGAGTAATGATACAATTCGATTACTCAGACCGTATCTCATTTAATCATATTATAATGGAATACGTAAATTTTACTTCCAAAATAGTCCGTCAATTTTAATTATTTTAATTGACCCGTATCTTCATACGATTAATTAACTGATCAATTAAGAGTGTTGCCCTATAGGTATGACCTAGGGGATCAACTGATCACCACCGTCGCACGACAGTAATGTCAAACTCTAGTCAGCCAATCATTACCGATATGTGTGGACCAGTTGACAGTATAAATACTTCCCAATCGTATTCTTTTAAAATGAGATTTAAACATGTGATCATCATGATCAACAGTTGTGATCGCATTATTGTCGGAGGACACATATTCCAACAAAATGTACTAACAATCCCAAAAACTAAACTACTAGCTTGACAAGGGCAGGCTAAATGTAGGATGTAGCAACGGGACAAAAAGGCTATTTTTGGCAGTGTGGAGCTTATGGGCAAAATGAATAAAGGAGTGACCTCTTCCACATGTGTCAACTAACCACAAACCGAATGCATACAGGTATTAAGCAGATTAAGTTCATATTTATGCAAATTGATGTAACATGTCTAATAAGGAGTACTACTCACCTCCTAGATAAACCGGTCACAGATGACACCAGTTATAGGCTCTAAATCTCAGAAAATGATGTAGTTTGCTAAAATTCTAAGTCAAGTTTCAAGTTCAGCAAGAATTTAACGGAAACTCGTAGACTATGCATATTGATTCTACTAATAACATGACAATTAGCAAGGCTTAGGCATAAAACAGCTGAAAATGCAATGTCATCATTGAAATACTACCGTTCCGACTCGACCTACATGCTAAAATAAACGTGCATTTTTTTGAATTTTTTTTGAAATTTTTTTTCTAATTTTTTTTTTGAATTTTATTTATATATAAGAGGAATTAAATAACAATGCAAAACAAAAATGTAAACGTGAATGTAAGCAAATGAAATGCAACGCAAAACCCTTCCCCAAACCAAATCACACAATGTCCCCATTGTGCAAAATCATGTAATGAAATAAAAGGAAAACAGGAATTTGCGAGAAAATTAATTAAAAAGGACATGAAGTTGACTCGGAAACTCACAAGACTTTAAGCGCAGCAAAAGGAAACCTCCCCAAACCAGCGTGAGCTAGGAGGTTTCAGTAGCCAGCGGTGCTACCAATAAGTACCTGAAAAGAAGCAAAAGTA
The DNA here is from genome assembly GCF_048544455.1 of Silene latifolia. NCBI lineage: Eukaryota > Viridiplantae > Streptophyta > Magnoliopsida > Caryophyllales > Caryophyllaceae > Silene > Silene latifolia. The sequence continues at coordinate 97,327,813 of NC_133537.1, read as the reverse complement.
CAACGCGTAAAACCGAGAGAACAATTTATTAAACGCAACATTATGTGTAAAATAAAGAAACGGAAGAAAACAGAAATGAGTCGGAGAATAAAGTGGAGGAAAGACTCCCTCAACTCCGCAAATCGACCAAACACAGCAGGGGAATGATCGAAAATAGATACAGCAGCGAACATGGTCGATCGACCATATCACCCAGTCGATCGACCAGAGTGAACAGGAACAGAAGCTCCTGGAATTCGCAGCTCAGTCGATCGACCATACTGGCCAGTCGATCGACTGAAATACCTGCCGTAACTTTCTGATTTCTTTAATTAGCTCAATAACTCGAGCTAATATGATCTATAAACCTGTAAATACACATAATAACGCGCCCAAAATTGCGCAAAACCCAAAGTAACAGTCTAAGCATTTAAAATCCTAAGCAAACTTATTAAAATGCGAAGTCTCGCGTACACAAAAGCAATAAAAGGTCCAAAAGCAATACAGTGTTTTATAAAGCATTTGATCAACTAATAGTTGATCAAGAACGGCCACGGAATGGCCCACTTGTTCGGCTTCTGGTTACAAGAAGTAGCCTCTACAGTGCTCATCTCTTCAGCTGCACTCTTCTCAACTCCAACATCCGCAGAACTCAACGGACCAACAGCCTCAACATCTTCCCAATCAATGACCTCTTCTGGCTCAAGAGAATCCAGATCGGACTCCCTCACTTTGACTGGCTCCTCATCGGGCTCCTCATCTGTGCCATAGCTAAGACATCCTAAACCGCCTCTTTGAACGATTGGCTCCTTCACAGCTGGAGCAACATGCGGCTCTTCCTTCCCCAAACCAGCTCCTGCAATATCCAAAACAGAAGAGTCTTCCTCCAATTTGCTCCCAATATGGGGCGGAGGTGTTATAACAGAAACAGGCATAGAGACAGACATATCAGAAAGCACAAAATAAGATTTCTTTTCAGAAACCGTATTACAAGTGACAGGCCACATGGGGTCTTTCTTCTTAGCTGTCTGGGCAAAGACAATGGAATGCTTCCCTACTTTGAAAGTCAATGTCCCTGAGCCAACATCTATAACTGCACCAGCGGTGTACAGAAATGGTCTACCCAATATGATAGGTATGTGAGCATCCTCGGGCATATCTAGTACAACGAAGTCAACAGGGAAAAAGAACTTTCCTATTTGCACAGGAATGTCCTCTAAGACTCCTATAGGCTGGACCGCAGAATGATCAGCCATCTATACTGTCATGTTAGTGACTGCAAACCTAGTCAATTTCAACTTCCTAGCAATTCTCAAAGGCATTACACTAATACTGGCTCCTAGGTTACATAAGGCCTTCTCAATAAAAAAGGTGCCAATACTACATGGGACTGAAAAGCTACCTGGGTCTTCTAGCTTATGAGGTGCAGTATGGGTCAAATAAGAACATGATTCCTCAGTTAGTGCGACAGATTGCACAGTTTCAAGTGACTTCTTTTTTGACAAAAGTTGCTTCATAAATTTCATGTAAGCAGGCACTTGATTAACTAACTCAAGAAAAGGAACTTGCACATTTAAGCTACGAATAACATTTTCAAATTTGTTAAACGATACCTGTTCCTTTATCGGCACCAATGTCTCCGGATAAGGGGCTGAAAGAAGCAACTTAGCCCTCTCCTCTAGGTCTCTCATGCCGGCATCGGTGGATTTAGGCTGAAAATCCACTACCTTCTCTTTGTTGTAGCTTGCCCCTTCTTCAGACCGTCTAAAAAATGAACCATTAATCGTCATCGGGTCATACATTGGAACCGGAACTGACCCGTCAGCATTTGGGTCTTGCCTCAATATTTTCAGAGTAGTCGTACCCCGAAACAAGTGGTCCCTCAAGTTATTAGGCATTGGAGGACGAAAAGACTCACCATCAGCAGCGTAGTCAGTCGATCGACCATGCATGTCAGTCGATCGATCCGACTTCTACAGAACGATGTTGTGTCACTTCGCGGATCGGTCGATCGATCGGGTATGTCGATCGATCGACATACCCTAACGATCGTCTTTTTCTTGCTATTATTCGTTACAGCCTTCTTCTTACTTGGTTCCGCCTCATCTTTTTCAGTGACATCCATGACCATAGCGGGCCCCTCAAGGGTGGACCCAATCCTCAAAGTGATGGCATTAAGGGTCTCCTTTTGATCCGTCTGCGACGGTAAATGTCCCGGAGCTCGAGTTGCACTCTTGCTAGCCAATTGAGCGATTTGGCTCTCTAACATCTTCATTTCGGCCTCTCTAGCTTGAGACTCCTTCAGCAACAAATTTTTCAACTCGGCAAATTCGGAGCCTTGGGACTTCTGCTGCTGCTGTGGAACATACGGAGGCTTTTGATATGGCTGCTGCTACTTATGAGGGGGCACATAATTCTGCTGCTGCTGCTGTGGAGGTGGAGTCGGATTTAGGACATTTTGGCTACTCTACCTCAAGTTCGGATGGACATTCGGCTCAAAATAAGTATTTGTCTGCCTATAATGTTGAAAAGCAGCACAAGATTCATAGGGAATCTGCGCAGTTATGCAAAACATGTCCTTCTCCTCCACATCTCTTGCAGACGAAAGGACCGTCTGAAACAGCATTCACATGATAGATCCCTCCTTTTGAAGCTCCTCCCAACTCGTACTTATCAAATCTCGCCGTAAGAGCCTCTAATGCAGCTACAGAAGGGGATTCAGCACTTCTCCTTTGATTTCCCCTGGAATTTCCATACTCAGCTTTATGGGTGGCCAAATCATCAATAATTTTCCACCCCATAGTCTCGCCAACATTCTCCTGGAATCTGCCATTAGCTGCCGCATCCAGGATAGCCCTCTGATCGTCATAAAGCCCATTATAAAATTGATTGCATAGTCTCCATTTCTCGAACCCATGGTGCGGGATAGTTCGCACCAGCTTCTTGAAACGGACCCATGCCTCATGAAAATTCTCATCAGGACCCTGTTTAAAGCTCGTGATCTGAGCTCTAATGACATTGGTCTTCGAGGCAGAGAAATATTTCTTGTAAAATGCCAGGGCCAGCGAATTCCAATCAGTAATCCCATTAGCGGCTTGATCCAGGTCGCGGTACCACTCCCTTGCAGCATCACGAAGAGAGAATATGAACATCGTCTCCTTCACCTGGTCCTGGGTCACACCGGTTGGTGGGGGTATGGAACAACAATAATCAATGAATGTCTCCATATGTTTGGCTGCATCTTCATTTGCTGCACCCCCGAATTGGTTTCTCTCAACCAAGTTGATATAAGCCGGTTTCGGCTCGAATTTTCTATCCGTCCCAGGTAATGCGAATCCCTTATAAAGATTCTCAGCTATCGGCTCAGAGTGACTGGATATACTCGCTTCTTCAGCCATGTCTGGAGATGTGACGGTCTCAGCTGAGGAAGTGGAAATAGGTAACGAAGGTGGATCCTCCTCAAATAGCTCGTTCTCGTAGTAACTAGACAGAGTACTCAACTCTTCCTCTGTCGGCAATACTCTAGATGATCGTCTCAACTCACGCAAAGTCTTCTCAATCTCAGGATTGAACGGTAGTAATTCACCACCCTGTGACCTGCGAATAAGAAGTAACTACAAGTAGAATATGAGAATAGTTTAAGGAACAAACGTCCCTTAAACTAAGAGAAAGACGAAAAATAGAAACAACTAAAAAATTTAAACAATTACCTCCCCGACAACGGCCCCAAAATTTGATGCCTGTCGTTGTGTGCACCAAAGATAATATTTATAGTCCAAACTACTACTATAGCTAGTGGCAGTCAGGGTCGAACCACAGGGAGGCGATGCAATTAATAGTTGTTTTCTTTAAGTCTAAAGTAACAGATGTGAGGGGGATTTGATTTGAGTTGGTTTTTACTAATGGCAATGAAAAGTAAACTAAGCTAGCAGATGAAATCAAATATTAAAAGGGTTCTAAGATGGTCGGTTCACTATAGTTTCGGCGGCAGTATACTAGGTAGGTTTAAAACAAACACGTGAGACGGGAAAATAAGAAGTCCTCTCGGTCCATTCTTACAGGTAGCATCTTTCGATCTCGCTACAGGTCCCTAATATCACTAATACTAATTTTCGTCCTGAAAAGTGATTTAAAAAGGTCTAAATTAACTCATCTTTCGATATCATTAATCTAGTCGTCTTAGTTAGCTAGGCTATATCCCTTCCCTATCTTTCGATCTTTATTGGGTCGGTCAAATCCTAGACATTAAACTAGTCGCGTGCACTCGATTCCTCAAACAAAGCAATTAAATTAATTAAAATGAGGCATATCTCACGTGGCCGGTCGATCGACCAGGGAACCCAGTCGATTGACCATGGCGCGATTTCAGGTCACTATTCTAATGCCGCCTACTTCTACAGATTCTCTACATCCTAGCACAGGGTATTTAGCTACTCATACTCGTGATAAGAACAACAACACGATTAACAAATAAAGATATTGAATTCATGATTAAATTAACTAAACAAGCAAATAACATGAGACGATAAATTGGCTTTTAGGAAACTATTCTAGCAATTCTATACTATGAACGAAATAAAGCAATAAAACTGAATATTGGAACAGAGAAATACCGAATGGAATTGCAGAGAAAGGAAGAATCTGAAAAGCAAGAACGAAGATAAATTGTATTTGAACAAATATGCCCTAATGCTAAAACTCAATATAGAACCCTAATAAATTTCCCTAAAAGCCGAATGCTGTATCTGAATGAGCAGGTTAAGTTATATAGAAATATCATGTAACTTTATTCTCAAAACCTAAAACACAATGGGCTTCCTAATCCTCGTTCTATTAATTCACGTCAAAACAACGGCTTGGTCGATCGACCACTGTGACCGGTCGATCGACTAAACTGCGCTGAACAGAAGCTTCTGTATGTCGTGCTTTGGTCGATTGACCATAGCAGGCAGTCGATCGACCACTTTAGCTTGTAGCTGCTTCTAATTCTTCATAAAATTGTCTTTCAGGCCTCGAAATGCGCACCAAGTTCGTTCCTTGAGTGAATACATCACGTCAAATGCAATGCAAGGTAGTCGGGGACGGATTTAGCTTGATTCCCGCTGGATTCTTCACATTTCTGCAATAATGTACAAAAACACGAAAGTAGACGAAAATGGGGAGAATAGTAGCATAAACTACATAAATGAGCTCTGAAATGCGTGTAAAATAAGGTGTAAAACATCATATAAATGACACGCATCACTACCTTAGCAACAACAGCAATATGGAGAATCAGGCAACTAGAATGGCTCCTCTACGAAGCCTTCTCCTATACAATAATCACATAACACAAATACACATTGCACAATTCCCTTTTTCCCCCAATTCATACAGTAAACCCTTAAAATAAATCATCAATGACATGAGAATAAGGACTTACCGATGGTGGAATGAAAGATTGAATGCAAAAGCTACGATGATTACAAAAACAGTGGAATATTAGGGAGTGATTAGATTATCGTAAAAGTGATTAGGGTTTGAAATGACGTTTAGAAACTGTTTGCACAAATAAATAATCCCTAAACACTCCCGCATCAAACCGCTGAATAATTACACGCCAGACCAGATACTCGGTCGAGTATGAAGTATACTCGGCCGAGTATCCTCTACTCGGTCGAGTATTCATCATACTCGGCCGAGTATTCCTCGGCAGTAGCCAAACAGAATACATTTTTGACACTACTCGGCCGAGTAGGCTCTACTCGGTCGAGTACTTAGCTTATGAAAATCCGTAGTATTACAGTCTTCCCCCCTTAAAAAGAACTTCGTCCCGAAGTTCACGCTCTACCCTAAAACAAGACACAACAACACACAAAAAGACTCCCCAACGAACACTTATCAACACCAAAGAACTACACAAAGCATCACAAGACCCACTATCCTGACTCAAAATAAGAAAAAACACACACGCGACCATCTTCTACCCCCCTAAAAAGACAATGGTTACGTCCCCGTAACCAATGATACCTAATAAAAAATATTAGGAAAGCGTTCTCTCATAGCTTCCTCGGGTTCCCATGTGGCCTCTTCCACATTGTGATTAGTCCAAAGAACCTTGAGAAAGACGGTCTCACCATTCCTTGTCTTACGGACTTTGCGATCTAAAATCTCTTTAGGATCCTCGACATAGGACAAGGACTCATCAAGCTCGATATTCTCCACCTCAAGTATATGTGACGAGTCACTCACATACTTCCGAAGCTGTGAAACATGAAAAACATTGTGGACTCTATCCAAAGCCGGTGGCAAAGCTAATCTGTAGGCTACCTCGCCTATACGGTCTAAAATCTCATAAGGACCTACAAACTTCTGACTTAGCTTACCTTTGTTTCCAAAGCTCATCACCCCTCGCATAGGTGACACTTTCAAAAGAACCTTGTCACCTACCGCGAACTCTATGTCTCTGCGGTGCAAATCGGCATAACTCTTCTGGCGATCTTCAGATGCCCTCATCCATTGCCGAATCATCTGAACTTGTTGAACCATATCCTGTACCAGCTGTTGTCCTAAAACCACAGCCTCAGAACTGTCATCCCAAAAAACTGGACTTCGGCACTTCCGTCCATACAAAGCCTCAAAAGGTGCCATCCCGATACTCGTATGATAAATGTTATTGTACGAAAACTCAATCAGATTAAGTCTGTCCTCCCAGCTGCCCCCAAACTCCATGACACATGCCCTCAACATGTCCTCTAAGGTCTTGATGGTTCTCTCCGTCTGACCATCGGTTGCCGGATGAAAAGCTGTGCTCATCTTCAAGGTAGTACCCATCAACTCTTGCAGCTCTTGCCAAAACTTGGATATGAACCTCGCATAACGATCAGAAACGATATCCTTGGGTATACCATGTAACAGTACCATATGTCTCCTATAACCCAATGACAGCTGCATCTTAGACCAGGTATCTTTCATAGGAACAAAGTGAGCTGACTTGGTTAACCGATCAACAATCGCTCAGATCATGTTATTACCTTGCTGTGATCTAGGTAATCCCACAATGAAGTCCATAGAGATCGACTCCCACTTCCACTCAGGTACTTCTAAAGACTGAATCTTACCCTGTGGTCTCCTCTGCTCACCCTTGACCCGCTGACAGGTCAAACATCTAGCCATGAACTCAGCTACATCCCTCTTCATGTTTGGCCACCAAAAAGTCTTCTTAAGGTCTTTGTAAAGCTTGTGACCACCTGGGTGAACTGAATAAGGAGTGCAATGAGCCTCCGACAAGATCACTCTGCTTAACTCTGCATCCTCCAGTACACACCGTCTCCCATCAAAGCAAACACTCCCATCTGTGTGGATAGAGAATCTGGAAACTTTTCCACTCTCCACTCTTGACTTCCATTCCTGAATCTTAGGATCAAGCTCTTGCTTACTCTTGATTTTCTCATACAAGTCTGGCTCTATCGTCAAATCCCCGATGGTATCCCCCTTCCTTATCATAAATATCCCTATTTGAGACATCTCATCCCTTAGCTTCAGCAAGGACATGGCCGTACATAGCGAATGAACGCTCTTCTTACTCAAAGCATCTGCAAAAACATTAGCCTTACCCTCGTGATAGATGATCTCCATATCATAATCTCCGATCAGCTCCATCCACCGTCTATGTCGCATGTTAAGCTCCTTCTGAGTGTAGACATACTTTAGACTATTATGATCGGAAAACACCTTAAAGGTTGCCCCGTAAAGGTAGTGCCTCCAAATCTTAAGAGCAAAAACAACTGCACCCAGCTCCAAATCAGGAGTAGGGTAATTCTCCTCATATGGCTTTAGCTGCCTCGAAGCATAAGCTATAACCTTCCCTGCCTGCATCAGAACACAACCCAGACCATTCTTTGAAGCATCGATATACACTTCAAAGTTCTCACATCCCTCTGGCAAAGCTAGAATAAGAGCTGTGGTCAAACGTTCCTTTAAGGTCTGAAACGCCATCTCACAACTCTCATCCCAACAAATATGGTCTCTTTCCTCATCAAGCCAGTCATAGGCCATGCTATGGTAGAAAAGTCTTTCATGAACCTCCTGTAGTAGCCAACAAGGCTTAAGAAACTCCGAATCTCGGTAACACACTTTGGTGATTCCCACTTGGTCACAGCGTCAATATTTCTAGGATCCACAGACACCCCCTTCTTAGATATCACATGAACCAGAAAAGCCACCTCCTCTAACCAGAACTCGCACTTAGATAGCTTGGCATAAAGTTGATTCTCTCTCAGAGTCTACAAAACCATCCTCAAGTGCTCCTCATGTTCTTCCTTAGTCTTGGAATAGACTAAGATGTCGTCGATGAAAACAACCACAAACCTATCCAAGAACGGTGTAAAGATCCGGTTCATCAAATCTATGAAAGCTGCTGGTGCATTGGTCAAACCAAAAGGCATAACCATGTACTTATAATGACCATAACGAGACCGAAAAGCTGTCTTTGGAATATCCTCATCTGCTATCCCAACTGGTGATAACCAGACCTCAAATCAATCTTGGAAAACACACCTGTTCCACTCAGCTGATCAAACAAGTCATCAATCCTGGGCAAATGATACTTGTTCTTCACTGTGACATGGTTAAGCTCCCTGTAGTCGATGCATAACCTCATGCTCCCATCTTTCTTTTTCACAAAAAAAAACTGGAGCTCCCCAAGGTGACACACTTGGCCGGATATAACCCTTATCTAACAACTCATGTAACTGTTTCTTCAACTCAGCTAATTCTTTAGGTGCCATACGTTATGGTTCTTTGGATATAGGACCCGTTCCTGGTTTGAGCTCCACGCTGAAATCAACATCCCTCTTTTGCGGTAACCCCGGTATCTCCTCAGGAAAGACATCATCAAACTCTCCCACTACTGGTATCTCAGCGGCTGTTTGTGACATTACTCGGCCATCTGTCACATGACAAAGAATCAAGGGGCACTTCTTCCTCAAACATGACTTTAAAGTCATCACAGCTATGAACTTACACTTAGGTCTAACAACAAACCCTCTATAAGACACCTTTATACCCTTTGGACCCCTTAAAGACACTTTCTTTTGTCGACAATCTATCATGGCATCATACTTACCCAGCCAATCCATCCCGACAATCACCTCAAACCCATCCATAGGAAACTCTAACAGGCCTACCGGTCAATCTACCCCTCCAACTACCATAGACACTCCCTTATATAACTTGACACATGACATAAACTTTCCAGAAGGTATGAACACGTCATCCTTTACAATCTCAAACTCCCCCAAGCCCATAGATAAAGCATGACTACAAGACACAAAAGAATGTGTTGCCCCCGAGTCAAACAAAACAAAAGACGGTACATTATGAACAAGAAAGGTACCGGTGACTACATGTGCATCATTCTGCGCTTCCTGCCTATCCATCATGAAGAGCTTTCCACTGCTTTTCTGCCCTCCTCCCTGGACCGAAGCATTAGAAGTACTCGGCTTGGCTGCCGAATCCTGGGTGACACTGTTGTTCTGGCGCTGATAAGATCTACCACCACTGCGGTTATAACTGCGATGGTTGTTATGTCCACCTCTGTTGCCCCATGATCCACCCGGCCGGTTGCTAGCAAAGCTCTGAGTCGGCCCCTGAGAGAAATTCCCTTGATAAGCTCCCGAACCTGCTCCGGTCTTGGCAGTTGTGCACTCCTGCTTCTTGTGGCCTACACCACCACATTTGAAGCATATAAGGTTAGATTTGTCACTCATACTCATACCACCACCTTTTCCCCAACCACGAGATCCCCCGGAGAAATCAGCTCCACCAGAAAAAGCCTTGGCATGGTTGAAGTTACCCTTCTTATTGCCCGACTGATTGTTGCTTCCACTGTCAGCCTTCCTTTTCTCGGCAGCAGTCCTTTCATTAATCTCTTTTTAGAGATCTACCATTCTCTCAGCTTGACCCGCTCTCAGGTACACTTCCTTAAGATCAATGGCGACTCCAGCTAGTAGACGGTTCATGATCTTGGCAGATAAACCCCTCTCGAAACGAAGAGCCAAACCCCTTTGTCCCAACTGCATGTCCTCAACATAACGAGACAACTCTAGGAACCGGTGATAATACTCGGTGACTGTCATATCATCGGTCATGGTGAAGGAATCGAACTCAGATCTCATCTTATATCGGATATGCTCCGGCACGAACTGCTCCCTCATAGCGCTCTTCAAACCTGACCAAGGAATAGCCCCCAAACCCTCAGCTTGGTAGTAAGCTCTAGCATCCTCCTTGACATTTTGCCACCACACGGCAGCTTTACCTCTCAGGTAGTATACTACCTGCTCAACGATCATATCTTCCGGACACTTGACCACTTCCATGAGACTTTCCATCTCACGGTGCCACTTCTCAAGCAACTTTGGTTCCCCAACTCCCTCATATGTGGGTGGGTTGAAGCGGGCGATGATGATGATGATGCTAAGCTGAGTAGCATCCACAGGCTCCTCGTTCCCCTTTCCCACATTCTTAAGAGCCTCAAGAAGAGCATCTTGTTGCTCAATCATACGAGCAATCTCATCAATGGTCATCTCAGAAGCTTGAATTTGTGCGGCAGTTCTTTTAGGCGGCATTTTGAGCTGATAAGAAACAAGCGTAAGCACGAAAGCCTACGGCTCAAAATGGGTGTGACCTTACGCTAAAGAAGCACTCGGTCCAGTACACAGCAATACTCGGTCGAGTAAGGACTACTCGGTCGAGTATTACTAATACTCGGTCGAGTAGTCTACTCCAGTAGCCAACGTCAAATTCACGAAACTCATACTCGGTCGAGTATAAAACATCACTCGGCCGAGTATGATCTAATCGGTCGAGTATGCCTAAATACTCGGTCGAGTAAACACATCCAGTAGCCACTGCTACTTACTGCCAAACAACACTCGGTCGAGTGCCTGATTACTCGGCCGAGTACCCCCTACTCGGCCGAGTACCTGCCCTTCTCGGCCGAGTCATGCTAAATGAGCTACAAACAATACACAGTATCCTCTATCATGCTTTCTACCCAACAAACAATCATATATCAACAGGAAGTCGAAGGCCACATAATAGACATGTAATCATGTCAATCATTCACATGCTGAAACCGTTTCACTAAATTTCACATATTTATTCCCTCTACTTCGTTTCAGTTCTCAATATACTTTTACGAATTCCACATACACATTCCTTATCACCACATGCTCCAACCATGGACCTTCACGTAAATGCACATATATGACACAACTCTCAACACATTTCCCCCCGTGTTCGGCTCGAGTTACTGAGGGCCAAATTGCGACTCCGGGACGTCTCCCGAGTCTTTACGGTAGCTCCAAACTACTCTACCCGGGTTCATTTTATTTAGACTCCCTAAATTCATTATGTTCATTTGTTTTAGGTGCCGGAATCTTCGGCTCTGATACCACTTTGTAACACCCCCTCATACGAAGGTTCCTTACCAGGACCACCCTTCCATGAAAGAGTGTTACCATCTCAGTTGCCCGAGGTTAGTATATATCAAAAGCGTCGGTCCTAACACGTTTATTAGAAGTATTGTAAAGTATAAATGTTTACAATCATTCAAATCTAAATCAAAAACTACTAAAGTGAAACCAATATATGACAACTACAAAATATAACTACGACTCGTCACTGTAAGACTATAACTGGTGAAGACGACTCCCCCATGACCGTCCAAGCTCACCAAATGCAATACCTGTCAAGCCTGCTCACCATCCCCGAATGGATCACAGCAGATTCCACGAATAACAACAACGGGGTTAGTACCATTCAATCAATGAAAGACAGACAAACAATGTAACCGGTTGATCATCCTCCACAGTAACTGACTACACACCGAAGTGTGTAGCCCTGCCGGATAACCCATCGCAACAGGTAATCCACTCCGCCGGTGGGGGACCGCAGCCCATCCCCACCAAGTCCAGCTCATCAACGAGCGACAATCCATGTCCCTTAATGTGCACATCCCATCCCCTGACGGGTTGCACGGAGGGCGAACTAGGGTGTGAAGCCACTCCCGCAAGTGACTCCACCACAATCAACACACACATCACAGTACCACAGCATCGCAGCTGTCACAACACCACCACCGTCACAACACAACCACATCACCACATCACCACCGTTACCACAACACCCCTACTTCGATGATTAGCAGATAACACCAATTACAATACAAACACAATCTTAAATCAGTTAACAGTAATTGAGTAGGGAAACCTTGCCTTAGCAACAACAGCAACATGGAGAATCAGGCAACTCGAATGACTCCTCTACGAACTCTTCTCCTATACAATAATCACATAACATAATTACACATTGCACAATTCCCTTTTTCCCCCAATTCATACAGTAAACCTTTAAAATAAATCACCAATGACATTGGAATAAGGACTTACCGACGGTGGAATGAATGATTGAATGCAAAAGCTACGATGATTACACACACAGTGGAAGATTAGGGAGTGATTAGAGTATCGTAAAAGTGATTAGGGTTTGAAATGACGTTTAGAAACTGTTTTCACAAATATATAATCCCTAAACACTCCCGCATCAAACCGTTAAATAATTACACGCCAGACCAGATACTCGGTCGAATATGAAGTATACTCGGCCGAGTATCCTCTACTCGGTCGAGTATTCATCATACTCGGCCGAGTATTCCTCGGCAGTAGCCAAACAGAATACACTTTTGACACTACTCGGTCGAGTAGACTCTACTCGGTCGAGTACTTAGCTTATGAAAATCCGTAGTATTACAATAACCATAACCCACCCATTATTTCGGTCCATCCATAATGTGTACATCCATTTTATTTTTTGTCAATTGTCATTTTGTAATATTGTGTGACATGTGACAATTCACATGTTATTAGTCTCACTAATTTACATTTAACAAATTAAATGTTATTCACAAAATGGACAAATCAATTTTAACTAATTAAAAGGTAATTCACAATTACATATCATAAAATGGATCATGTAAATATAATCTACAATACTTTGTAATTACTTAACCATTCTCTCTTAATTGTTTCATAAACAAATTTTAGTAATATAACATTTTAATTACTAAATCGAATCTTATTTAATCGAATTACAATAAGATATATATATATTCTCATTCATAGACGTAAATTGTTCAATTATAAGGAATTAATTAATCTGTATCGATATGCAATTAATTAAATTATCTATTAAGGGAATCGTCCTTTGGGTGTGACCTTAAGGGATCAACTGATCACCACCGTCAAACGACAGTAATGTCAAACTCTAGTCAACCACTCATTACTGATTAATGTTGATCGGTTGACTTTTATAAATGAATCATCCCTACACGTATTCTTATCATGAGTTTCAATAATGTGATCGCACTATTGTTGAGGACATAAACTCCAGCATTCTAATCAAACTATTTTGTAGAGAGAAATAGTTCAATTGTTTTATCGTTAGAAACTCTAAACTACAGAATCTCGTTTTCCTTTCCTGTTTCTAATATTTAAATTGATAGAGGATGCTTATATTAGGTAGTGTTTGTTAGTGGAGCTGACGTGTTTGTCTCATTTGGATTACCCATCTTGGTGACGGTTTATTTTCAGGTGACTTCCGCTACTGTTCAAAACATTTTCAAGTCGAGCTTTTGGTTAAAGACCTTGTAGAAGTTTTTATTTCATTATATATAAAAGAAGCTTGTAATAAGAGACTTTATATATTGATTATAATGTCCTTGTATTTTGGCAAGTTTTATATGTAAAAGTTAATTTTAATTTAGCCAAAAAAAAATCAGGGGGTGTTACAATTGGTATCAGAGCGGGTTCTTTCTTGATTAGGTGTTAAGATCATCACATCTTAACACCGCTGATTTATTTAAAAAAAATGCTTCTAAAAGTTTTTAGCTATAATTAATTTTCCATTTTGCGTCCAATGACGAAATTTTTATAAGTTGGGTTTAGTTTTTATTCCTAAACTTGAGCTTCGGGGTCGAAGTTTCTTTTAAGGGGGGAAGTTTTTAATACCCCAAATATTTGACATATTCCTTTTAATATTTTAATTTCATTAAGACTATTTGAGAAATAATTTTATAAAAAAAAAAACTTGAAATATTAAATGTTAAATTTGGAGGTGATTATTTAATAAGTCGATCCCGTGTACTTATCACTTTGGGGGAAATCCTAATTTATATAAGACCCTCACCAAAGCCTTCATCCCTAAGGAATTAATTCGGTTGTCCAATCGTTTTGTTCACTGCCTAGCTACTCTTTTCTCTCTGAATTGTTCCTCATGTATGGCCTTATGGTCATGCCCATCATTTATTAATCCATAATCAACAACTTATTATACTATCAATCAGCGGCCATGTTCCTTTCATAGCAAGCATACCACTTTGTGCAATTAATTTCGAAGACCATCGCCTTTACATCGTATTTCAACGAATTGGAGGGTTTAATTACTATTGATCGGGATTTAAGAGCTAGTTATGAGAGATTTATTATTAGTTTCTGATCGATGCGATAAGGTAACACAATTCTACCGATCTTAATTATAATTACCATTGTTCGGGGTTGTGTTTATATTTGCTTATTGTTACTGTATTATGAGTTTATGTGTTGGAATTTTATAGGAGGTACTGTTGTGGCTATTACTCCCACATTTTTATTAGTTATACGATTTTGTAATTAGAAAATTTGTCCTTCAGTTAGAAAGGATGTTTTAGGTCATTTAAGTTGAAAGCTAGTATTGTATAATTGGCCAGTATAGAGGAATACACTTGGAATAAGGGAATATGGGTTGTTTGGAAATTATAGCAGCAAGTACGATTTGATTGTAGTGGTAAGTGAACAAGAATGGTTGAAGCTCTTGTTCTAAGTTGTTTAGAGCATGAGAGGAGCTTGTTATGTTATAAGACTTCAAAAGAGTTTGAATCTATTCTTTTTTACACGAGTTGGGTATAACGAATTGGAATTTTACTCCGAGTGTGATATAAATGAATTACGATATTGTTATGCCTAAGTAGTAGCAGTAGTTATAAATTTAATTGTTCTTATCTTGGTAAGGTAGGTTTGGTTATACAAAGGGTAAGATATGAACATTTATTATAGAGGTGAGAAGGAATTATATGATCAAGAGTCATAGGTTGAATTATTAACCAATAAAGTTTGGCATGGAGTTTGATTTGGTGGTTTTGGTTGCACTGATTTTGAGTTGGACTTTGGTTACACGGTAATTAGAGTAAAGAGTATATTAAATATCAGAAATATAAGTTTTGAATGGCACCTTGTATATGCAGTTGGTGACATGGTAATAATATATCTATTCTGGAATTATAAACTAAGGTTCTAATGTACAAAGAGTTCAATTATTTAGTATTGTATTCAAATTTTTATTCCCTCGGGTGAGTAGCTAAGAGTCTTGTACTCTAAGTGTTGAAATTGGTTTATTATTGAAATTTTTATAATATTGACATTGAACTTTTGATAATATTGACATTGAAATTGAGATGTATATTGTTAGTGGTATTGAGTTATGGGGATTTTGTACCATATTATGTTATACGGTCCATGAGCAACCTTGGTTAATGAGTTCTTTATTATTGAGTATTGTATTAAGGGAATAAATTGTATAAAGTTAGTCTTCCGAGATTAGTGGGGAGCGTTTCTATTGTACTCCATCTTTATTATTATTTACACGTCGCAAGTACTCGAGTTATCTTATTTTTGAGTAGTTATACAATTTTCTTTGTAATGTGACAACTCAGCTTAGTTTCGGAGTTTTGCAATTTATTTAGCATATCCGCTAAAATTCAAAGTCATGAGACTAGAGGTTATAGTTTGGCTCACAACCCGCAGTGGCGAGCCGATTTTTGAAATAGTTTGGCTCACAACCAGTTGTGGCGAGCCTGACATATAAAAAAATACCTAAAGAGAGCCAACCTACAGTGGCGAGCGTGGCATAAAATGCGTAAAGAGGATTATAGTTTGGCTCATAACCCGAAGTGGCGAGCCGATTTTTGAAATAGTTTGCCTCACAACCCGCAGTGGTGAGCAGGGCATAAGAAAATGCCTTTAGTAGTTGTAGAGGTAGAGTGAATTCTACCTTAGTCATTAGAAGACAGACATAGAAATGTGACATAAAATCGATGGCCAATCGTTTCTTGTTAATCTCATTCTTGAAGAAGTAAAGTTCTTACTTGATAGCACTTGATTTGTCTTCTATGAAAGGATTCTTAAACCCTCTAATTAAACTCATTTAATTTTAGATCTAGTTGCAAGCATAACATAAGATAAAATATGGTAGATTTAGCAATGTTCCTTACATTGTAAGTATGTCACGAAATGGGCACAAGTGGGACTCCTTCCTTCACTTGTTCTTGAGCTACAAAGTATATGGATGATCCGCCAAAACTTCACGTATTCATATTCGAATACCTCCTCTTAGTTGCACCAAGACAAACCCTTAAAACTAATTAAATTACTAACTAGGTAATATAATTAGTAACCTTATAATAATCTAATAACAATGATATTACTACTATAGTAATGTAGAATGATATTATTAGATTTCTTACTTGAATAATTATTTTTGATCTAAAACTATTTTAGAGAGAAAAAGGAGAAGGAGAGAGAGAGAGGTGAAAAAGAGATGAATGAATTATATAAAATAAGAAAACCAATTTCCTTATTTTGTTAAGGGTGTGCCGGTTTGGGAAGCCACACAAGGCCAATGCATGGCCTTTACCTTTTTCTTTTTCTCTTACCAAAATGTATAGGGTGTAGTATATGCAAGGTTAGGTTATCCTCATGTCTTTTAAACAATTTAAAAACATCTTATAATAACCATAACCCACCCATTATTTCGGTCCATCCGCAATTTGTACACCCATTTTATTTTTTGTCAATTGTCATTTTGTAATATTGTGTGACTTATGAAAATTCACATGTTATTAGTGGTCGTGATCCCTCATGAGCGTTTAGTTTTCAGTACTTGTCGTTAAGAACACCTAGACCAAAACACAATTTATAACTTTACAAACAACTCTACAATGAGATTTCTATTGCAACTAGTGGTGTCTAAGGGTGTCACAATTGGGGTTTGAAGTAGAAGATCACTAAACTAAATAGCAATGAAAGTAAACAAGCAAGATGAATTAAAAGGGATGTAAACAATTGATAAAAGGCACTAGGGTGTCATGGGGTCATAGGGGATTCATGGGAATTGATCACACAAACATATTCTCAAATTATAAGCAAGCAATTATTGTTGTGATGGATCGAGTTGGTTTATGTCTTACAATCCAAGGAAAGTTTGGGTCCCGGAGCCGAATCGATTAGATTTTACAACACCTACAAGTCGACTTAATCTTCCCTACTCAACAATATGCATGGTCTAATGAGACTCAAGTTGATTTATGTCTTACAAGTCTCATTGAAAAGATAGGTGATGGGTAAAAAATGCAAGGATTCATAGGCTCGCATTTCATCAAACATAACATGTGCATAAGTTGAGATCACAACAAGCAAGAAAATAAACTATGAAAACATATTAGATTAAGCATGAATCATTCCCCATGTTGGTTTCCCCTAATTACCCATTAACCCTAGCTAAGGAAACTACTCACTCATTATCATGTTGAACATGCTAGCAAGGTTGTCAATCATACCAACAAAGTGAAACATGATGAATAAATTAAAGTGATTAACAATAATTAAAAAGGGATTAAGAGAATTATACCTACTAATGATTCCAATAATAAAGCAAAGAATAAAAGAAGTACTTGATGCTTGATTGGAAGGTTGTCAATATCCCAATAATAACCCAAATAATCTTCAATTACCCAAAATAAAGGATGAACAAGAGAGAGATTAAGGAAATAAAACTTGTATTAAAACTTGATTAAATGTTGATTACAAGATTAAGGAGATATTTGATTGATATTAACTAACCTAAAGATTGCTAAGAAGAACATGCTCTTCTAATTAGACTAATGGGGTATTTATAGTGGGGATTAGGTACATAAATTAGGGTTTACTAAGGGCTTAAATGACGATTAAGTCATTGAGGAATCGCCGGTCTCTAGGGAGACTCCGGTCTCTTTTTCGCCGGTCTTAGAAAAAGATGTGCATCCTTCCTTGAAGCTTGTAGAAGACGAAAGTACTGTCTGGGAATCCGGGCGTTTTTGGTACGGGACGGGCGGATTTGGGCGTTCCTGGATGGGCGTCCAGAAGGGGAAGACGGGCGTCTTGTGGAGGTTTTGCCCGGGCGTCTTGTAGAGGAAGACGCTCGGATTGTAGGCCTTGGACGGGCGTCTTCAGGGCAATCCACACGGATTGTCAAACAGTTTCATTCCTTCTTCTTTTCTTCCTTTTTCTTCATAGAATCCTTGAGGATTTCCTCGGGGATGCAAGGATCTTTTCTCATCATTGCCCATCTACTATAGTATGTACAAAGGCTTTCTAATCTTTTCTCTCCTTGATGCTTGGTCATTGAATTCAATCAATTTAGCCTCATTTTGCCATGAAAATGCATGGTTTGCACTCCTTTCCTACCAAGGACACAAGACCTCAAAGAATATGCAAAACAAAGAACTAAAGACAATAAATGACCCAAATATGCACTAAAAAGCATGGGAATAAGGCTAATTCGGGGACTAAATATGCTCTATTTATGGTCACATCAAATATCTCCAAACCGAACCTTTGCTCGTCCCGAGTAAAGAGGTGACAAAGACTAGGACCATTAGTTAAACTAACCTCATAACATAGCCGATATGAGACAATTAGCAGGTCTCACTCCGCCCCTTCAACTCACAACAAGACAACCATGAGGTAGGATGCCTTCTTGCAAGGCAAGGTGGGTCTTGCCAAAATGGCGACACATCCAAACATTAAGCACACAAAATCAAGTAATGGATGCATCTACAAAAGAATAGCCACTTTCCTCATCTAATTGGCGGAAATTATCTACAAGGGAAGCAATTCAAGGGTACACACTCCTTCATAGATGCAATTTATTCAAACTACTAAGCCTAGAAGGATACCAATAAATCCCCTCCAAGTTGTGTCAAGCTAGGGTACCTTTGTCTTCAATCGTTAAATGCTTTTGTCAAGAATAGACTCCCTATGGTGTTAGAAACACTGGAGGATCGCGGAATTCCCCCTCTTGCCTAGATAAGAAGAAGGGTCGTCCCCTCTCTACCATGCACAAAAATGGATACAATGAATAAAGGGATCGATAGAATTTGAGTTTTATTTGGGAGTTTGCTTTGTTTTCCCCCCTAATTTCTTGTGGCATATAACATTTGAGAACATTTTCTTGCCATTTCTTTTGATTTTTGTCTTTTCAACACTTGACAACTTTTCAACTTTTTGCATTTTCTCTTTTGAACATTTTCAAAGTCACCCCATATGTAGTGAGGGTGCCTTATATTTGAAGCATTAGGAGTCTATTTTTGCTCCTCTTTTCATTTGATGCAATTTTTGCAAACTTTCTTTCACTTTTCATTTCATTGAACTCAAATTGATTTCTTTTTGTGCCCATTCCCTTTGATGACAAAAATGAGGTAGAACATGGATGATGGATGCATGCATGGTTTCAAGGGTCACCTTGGAATAAACGGTAGCCAAGAAGTTATCACACCACAAGGTACTCTTGACTAGGCCTTAATCCATGGGTCAAAGGATACTAGCATGACACATCCTAGGGTGTTTTACAAGTATTCTAACAAGAAAAGTCTTAAGAAGAAAAAGCATCTACTAGGGCCTATATACACTTGTTAAGCTTCCCAAGTAGACGGTTTCGCAAAATTTTTCTAACATGCAACTACATGCCATGATGCAACTAGCATATACACATCCTAATGTATATGCTTCTACCAACTAATATGCCATATAATCTAAATGCAAGTCCTAAGTTCACATTGTTATACCGCATCAATCAAAATAAAGCCACATAGTCATTAACATAAAGAGGAAAAAGGAGATTAGAAAGATCATACCATGCGGTCTTCGTGATACTCATGTCTCGGATGTGGCGTAGTCAATCAATGTGAACAAGGATAGAACAAACACAATATATACAACAATATATACATGACTACACTACAAAGGAAATGAACTTGTTTTTGGATTTTCAAATTTTTTCAAATTTTTATGGTTTTTCGAAATTTTTTGATTTTTTTGAATTTTTGAATAAAAGTTAAGTTAGAATTCCCCATCCCCAAACGAATATAGGCATTGTCCTCAATGGCCAAAATGATGGGAAAGCATGCAAGCATAATGCATGAATTCTACACTAAATGCAAGCTATACTAATCTACACTACATGATGCATGGGTTTTTGTTTATGACGGAGAGTGTAATTTAGATTACCTCCCGTTGCGTATGCATGTACTTCCCCAAACCGAGATAGACATTATTTCTAATGTCCTAAAGTTGGGGGTAGTTCATGCACACAAGATGCAATGCATGAAACTAAATTGTCATTTTGGATTTTCAAAAGTGGGAACAATAAAATAAGAACACCTGAATGGGGCCGAGGTGTTAGTACTTTATGTTGCTAGGACTCTCCAACCATAGACAAAGTCAAATAATGTACAAGTTAACAAAACATAAACTTCTTTCATGAAAATTGAAATTAAAGAGGGGAGATGAGGAAACTTCACTTAAGCTTAGGATGGGTGCCTCACGCCCGCTCCATCTAGCTATGAAGAGATCCTCTAGAGATCGCCATCATCTCCCTCTAGATCACTATCCCAAATTTCCTTCGATGCATCACTTTTATTTGGGTCCATGAACTCGTCCTCTTCACTTCCAAGCTCCACCGTGTCCCCTCCGCAAGAATTGTTGCTCCCTTCCTCTTGTCGCCCGTTTGCCCCTTCATTTGCCCTCTCCGAATTGGGGAAGAGTAAATCCATTTGTGCCCAAGAGACAAAGGCTCCCTCCTCACCAATCTTTCCCCTTTGAATCATATCATGGTATTGAGGATATAGTGCATAATAATTGTCCACGGTACCTTCATATTGTCGGAAGTGCAAATCTTGTAGAATTCCCGTTACAAAGTCATCATGGGGAAGGATAAAGGGGTTGGGATGGTTGTACGGTTGATAAGGAAATAGGTAGGGAGGCACTTTGATTTTCTCATCTTTAGGTTGTTGCTCTTGTTGTTGGGGATTTTTAGGTGGTGGTGCTTGCCTTGCTTGGGTTGGGTTTGGAGGGATGAGGTAGGATGGGATTGGTGATAAAGGTCCTGTTCTTGCTGAGATTCTTGGTAGTCCGGTCATTGGTAGGTAGATTGGATCACTTCCTTTCGTTATCCACTTGATCCTTTTATCAACCCCCTCAAGGGTTATCCAATGATGATGAATAAGAAGAAGGTCTTCATTTATCCTTGTATTTCCGGAAAGAGGAGCATACTCATTATTTTCATTGAATTTTGGATTGAAATGCTTTGCAATCTTTGTAATGAGTCCTCCGTTAACAATGTGTTTCATCCCATCATCATCACCGTTCCTAAACTTTGCCCATTTTTCGAGTAGCACAAGAGGCGCATTGAAGTGGTACCCACCCCTTCCTTGGATATTGAGATAAGACTCCATGAACACAAGGTCAAGTTCGTTTACTATTGCCGGGTCTCGGCGAGCAAGTAGAGTGCCGGAAAGGAACTGGTAAGTAAGTCTCAAAATAGGATTTTGAATGTGGAAAGCTAGACACTCCTTGATGTACATGAAATCTCGGCCGGTCATGGCCCTCCATAGTGGTGCAACACTATACCTCTTCGGTTTTGATGTCCGGGTAGGCGAGACATCGAGACCAAGTACATTAGCAAAATCCACTAGAGTCATCATTCTTGAAACACTTTCCAACCTAAATTATATGCATATTGTTCTATTCAAGGTTGGAATTTTCAAGAAGCTCAAAAATTCAAGCACAAGGGATCGGTAAGTTTGCTCATGCATGTGGAAAAGGGTAGAGAGACCAAACACTTCAAAAAGAGCTTCCATTTGATGATAAATCCCAAGTTTCTTTAAAGTACTATGACATAAAAACTTAGTAGGGAGAATGTTCTTACGAAGAAGCCGGTGGAAAACGAGTCTTTGCACATCATTGACGAATTCAACATTTGAGAAATCATCAAGTCTTGTAAGATCCACAATTTCTTCATGCTCCCTTCTTAATGTGTTGATATGGGAGGTAGAAGAGCTTCCTCTTACCCTTGGTCTTCTCCTATCCCTAAAGGAAGATCCCTTTGGTGCCATTCTTTGATTATTGAGCTGGAATTTTTGATTTGTTAAAGTATAAAGATGCTCCTTGTGGATTTAATGTTGCCTTTGAAACCCTATAAATTTGGGTCTTTTTGATTTTGTGGGGTAAAAGAGTGTTTGGGATATGCTTTGGAGTCATAAGGAGGTGGGATTTTATAATACAAGTGGAAGGAAGGGTGATGTGTCACAAATTGTGTGGTGGGGTGTAATAAAATTAAGAAAAATCGGGATTGATTAACGCGGGAAGACGAGCGGATTCGAGCACAAGACGCTCGGATTCCAGCATTTCAGGACGAGCGGATTTCAGGGAAGACGCCCGGATTCTGTGACAGTTAATTTTCCAAAAGTTTGACGCAGCCAAGACGAGCGTCTCGAGCCCAAGACGCTTGGATTTTCTGAAAGGAGACGGGCGTCTTATCCCAAAGACGGGCGGATTCTGTGGCAGGAACCTTTCTTGAAATGCACTGGCGAAAGGACGGGCGTCTTTCTGCAAAGACGAGCGGGTTCTTCAGGACGAGCTTCTCTACCAGGACGCTCAGATTCTTCGACAGTCCCAAAATTTCAATTTCACAGCCTAAATGGACGGACAGATCCTGCCAAAGTCGCCCGGATTCCAGCAGGACGGGCGGATTCTAGGGAAGACGCTCGAATTCCTTGCTGCGGATTTTCCTTTGATTTTCTTCCCTTTGATAAATGCTTCCCCACACTTGAAGATTGGTTCCTTCCTTCATTCAAAATTCGTTAGTGACCCTCCCTCACTTACGCTCATGGAAAGAATTTACGTTTATAATTAAAAGAATGCAATAAAATTATAAATACAAGTTAGAGGGTTAGTATATTTACAAGTGGTGGTTTAGGGAGGACTCCACCAAACTCTCCCTTTTGATGATTCTTTCAAGGATGAGAAGGCCCGAGGTAGTTGACCTCGACCTCTCCAATAAATGCTCCCTCATAGTATGACTTCAATCTTTGACCATTGACCTTGAACTTGCTTCCATCTTCCGCCTTGATTTCAAAATCCCCATATTTTCCAACTTCGGTGATCACATAGGGACCCATCCATCTAGAGTTCAACTTTCCCGGAAAAAGTCGGTAGCGGGAATTGAATAGGAGGACTTTATCCCCTTTGTGCAAGGCTTTTTGTTTAATACTCTTGTCATGGAGCAATCTTGTCTTTTCCTTGTAGATCTTGGAATTCTCATAGGATTGTGGTCGGAATTCCTCCAACTCTTGAATTTGAATCATCCTCTTTTGACCACTCAATTTGAGATCAAGATTAAGTGCTCGGATTGCCCAAAAAGCTTTGTACTCCAATTCGATTGGCAAGTGGCATGCTTTTCCATAAACAAGCTTGTAAGGGGAGGCTCCTATGGGAGTCTTATAGGCCGTCCTATAAGCCCAAAGAGCGTCATCAAGCTTTGTGCTTCAATCCTTTCGGGTTTTGTTCAAAACTTTCTCAAGGATTTGCTTGATCTCTCTATTTGAAACTTCAACTTGACCGCTTGTTTGAGGATGATATGCCATGCCGGTTCTATGTTCGACACCATACTTGGTCAAAAGAGATGCGAGCTTCTTCTCATGAAAATGCGTTCCTCCATCACTTATGATTGCTCTAGGAACTCCAAATCTTGGGAAGATTATTTTCTTGAAGAGCTTGGTGACCGTTTTTGCATCATCATTTGGAGTGGCAATTGCCTCTACCCACTTTGACACGTAGTCTACGGCCACAAGGATATACTTATTCCCATTGGATGTCACAAACGGACTTTGGTAGTCGATCCCCCAAACATCGAAGATCTCCACCTCTAGAATGCCCCTTTGTGGCATTTCGTTGCTCCAAGAGATATTCCCCGTTCTTTGACAAGCATCACAATGAATGAT